>NC_071395.1:20409478-21138329 GCF_022682495.2 Desmodus rotundus
CCCCCCCCCCCCCCCCCGCCGCCCCAGCCCCTGGGTCTCTCAGTGATCAAGAACTTGAGTAAACAAAATGTAATGATTGAATGGGTTTAAACTGCCTGACCCTCTGCCCAGCCTTCCAGGGTTTGACTCCCTGCTTCATCCCTTTTCACCTCGGACCTCAGTTTCTTCATCTGCCAAATGGAGGTAATAACAGTGCTGATCACAGAGGAATAAGTGCCTTGATCTTAGCAAGCACTTACTATACAAGGTCCACCCCTTTTTATTACAAAATCATAAGCATGTAATTCTGTAACATAATAATACCACACTCAAGGATACCATATGGCATTTTAGGTGAAATGCTAAAATTGCTGTCCCTCTTGTGTGAGGCATTCACGTACCCTACCCCCCACACTCTGGCAGGCGTTACTCCTGCTGGACCCCGTATGATACCTGTCATTTTGGCAGTATCCAGCTGTCTCCCGATGACTTGGTCACTGGAGAGCATGGGGCTGGAGAGCAAGCTGGAGAGCATCCTGCTTTGACGGGGCTGAACCAGTGCAGATAGCTCGGGATTATTATGTACCCTCCGCTTGTACAGATAAATAGTCTTATTCATATCTTTTTGCTATATGCTCTCTTATGTTGTTTAATAGCTTGGTGTAGGGACATAAAAACTATCCATGGTGATAATGAGAAGGAAGGAAAAAAGTATGGTTTTATTCTTAGGTTTACAGAATTTTTCCTTTCCTTTGACTTTGCTTCAGGTGACCACACTTCATCACACTGTATCCAAAGTGATGATGGGGGGTAGAAACAAAACAACCGTTTTCATTAGCTTATTGTTAAGAAGTAATTGCGTGTGTGCAAGACCCTGCCTTGTGCACCTTCTTACTTTGTCTTCAAGGTCAAAAACCCTCTGTGATTCCCTGCCCATCCACTTGACCTGCTCTGGCCCTGAGGGCCTTCTGTATTCTGACCTTGACTGCTGCTCTGGTCGGTGGTCAGTGTCGGGGACACTGGCTCTTGGACGAGCAGGCCCGATATGAATCAACAGAATGAGTGAAAGAATGGATGCTGTTGCTTTACAGGGATGGTTCTTCCTAACTTGGCAGTGGCACCGTCATTTCCCCTCTGAGTTTCTTGAGTGTCCGAGTTTTTTGCTTTGTCTCGTTTCCCTAACTTGGTTCCCTTAAAGAGGTTTGGGCTTCTAAGCCTGGTGGCCCCTATTGCGGCCACAATGTTCTGTAAGCAGTAGGCATGCAGTAATAGTCCATGAGTTCTTCCTGGGAAGGAGAGGTAGTTGTCTGTGTTTTCCGGTTCCCCTGTTCATAGGTTATTCCGTTCTGAGGATGGCAGGCCCAGTGTAGAACTTGCTCTTTTAATCCCTTTAGACTTTGCTGAGAGCAGAAGCCTCACTCCTGATGCCCCTGGTTAGGTTGGGGACACAGACATGGGTGCCATGTAGGAGCAGCTGGTGCCTGATGCAGAAGCACAGTGCTCCAGTTTGGGATGGCTCGTCTGTTCCTCTACAAACCCCTCGCAGCGGGGTCTGGCCCACTTAGAGCCCTGGAATGCAGTGATGAATCAGAAGGTCTCTGCTTTAAAAATCTCACGTCTTGTTAAACTTACCCTAAATTCTATGCCTGAGTGTAGGTAACGGAAATTGATAGAAAGTGAAACAGGAAATGGGCCACTGACTATGAGAATTCTTTATTATCTCAGGTACCGGGTTATGTAATGGCATCTTGCTCCAGTCAGCAAATCATTAACAAGTGTTTGGAAATATTTTTGTCATAGAGATTTATTTTTGGTTTAATCTGCCTCCACTATCAACATAAAAAAATAATAATTAACATGGGTTGAGTAATAACCAGCATTGTTTAAGTACTTTACGAGGATTATCTCCTGTCAACATGCTAACAACTATGAAGTAGGAAGACCCGATTTTGCAGATGAGGAAACTGAGGCCCCGAGTTGTCATATAACTGCCCAAGGCCTTCAGAAAGTGGCCGTGGTGGGATTTGAACCTAGGAGGTGTTAGCTCCAGAGCCTATGCTTTTGGCCACTATGCTGTTGTATGAATTTTCGCACTGTTTGGCCAGAAAAACATATTGTGGGGATAAAATTCCTGGGCCTAAGGAATGATTTTCAGGTTTTGATTTAGGAAAATTTGCCTAATGAAGTTTTCAAAAATAGTCATACTCACTAGTATTTTAAAATTGTCTGTATTAAAACATTTTTATTGAGGTATAATTGATGTATAACATTATATTAATTTTAGATGTAAAATGGAGTGATTTGATATTTGTATCTATTGCAAAATGATCACCATAATAAGTCTAGTTAACATTTCTCATAGTACGTAGTTATACAAAAATGTTTCTTATTGTGATAAGAACTTTGAAGATTCACTCTTAGCCACCTTCAAATATGCAGTACAATGTTATTAACTATAGTCATCATGCTGTACATGATTTCCTCCTGATTGACTTCTTTTACAACTGGAAGTTTGTACCTTTTGACTACCTTCACCCATTTAGCCCACCCCCACCCCTGCTGCTGGAGGGGGCGGATTACAGGATTTGGTGCCTGCTCTTTAAGAGCTAGGCATTTGTTGGGGAGATAAGGCTGGTATTACCCTGAGATAACAATCAGAGGCTGAACCATAGGCACTGGGGGGAGAGTGGAGGGGCAGAGTGTATTGGAGAGATCTCATTAGCAGACAGTGACGGGGCCTAGCCTAGGGCCTTACTCACGGGGCTGAAGGTTCAGTGTTTTTATGCTGCTGTGTTAACCTGGAGCCCAGGGCTCCTGCTGAAGCCAGGTTGTGGAGATGGTGATGGGTGTGTGGAGGTCAATTGACAATTGCTCGATTCCAGGTTGAGGAGCTTGGAATATATCTGCCCAGCAGTTGCGGAGCTGTGGCAGGCCCTTGGGCAGAGAGTGACCCAGTGACGAGGAACTCTGAGTCCCTACCGTGTGGGTGGTGACGTGATTGTCACTGGGGAAGACTCGCAGCGAGGCCCAGGAGTGGATTGGAGGCTCCAGTCTTAGAGCACAAAGCCCCATCTGTGGTGGCAATGGTGGCCTGGGCAGCTGATGGTGTGGGCTAGTTTGCTGATGGAAGGGAAGGAGAAGAGAGGCCAGGTCTGACGTGTATTTCGGGTGAGCGGGTGGGTCATTATAATTTGTGGTGAGGGGCGGAGAGCAGTGTAAGATGACCCTAAGGCTGCCTGTGCATCAAGGAGTGACAGAAGGAGAGGCCAGTGAGAACGGAAGCCACCTGGCAGGGACCCCTGATGTTGGTAAGCCTGAGGCCGGTCTTGGTTGTTTCTGGGGAGACAAGGGCACATGCGTCCTGGGGTCACTCGGCGATAGGGCTGGAGCTGTCATAGTCAGTCCCCCTCCACATGTGGAGTGGCCGCCGTGTGCTGTGTTGACCATAGCCGTGGGAGTCTTGGCTCCTGCAGAAAGGTAGGCGTTTACCGAGTATGTACGTGTGTGATTGAGTGGGAAGTTGGGGCTGGTGATAGGGACTGGGCCCCATGGTTACAGGTGTGGGTTAGCATTCGGCGGGAATTTGTGCAGGGGAGCCTGGGCCCAGGAGGACTGGCAGGGGCGGGGAGGAAGAGGGCACCGAGGCAGTGTTACCTAGAGTGCGGGGTCAGGGAGAAGCTAGAAGAACAGGAAGGGTCGGTGTGCCTGAAGAACAGTGACAAGCTGCAAGAGAGGATAGTCAAGGTCATGTCCATCAGGCAGATTACAATGTAGTATTCAATTGGATCTGCCCTTTTGCTTCTGTTTCCGGAGGCTTTTCTGTTTACTTTTCTGGTGATGACGCATGTGGTTGTATTTTTGGATGGGAAATCTGGGAGAAGATCTTGGAATCACTTTTGAGTGTGATTTTTATGCCATTTATAACATGTTATCAGCCTTTTTACCTTGATGTCAAAATATATCGTGTTCATTTAGGGAATTCTGAGTGAAAGAACACACTTTCTACACTTGGGAATTTTAATTATTATTAAACTTTTATCTTGTGTGATTGAACTTAAACCACACTGGTTAAAAATGCTCTTGGAGAGAAGTGATGTGAACTGGTTTTAAGATGGTGTTTAGATCATGATTGTAAACGGGCAGGATACTTCCTATGAATATCTAAGGAACACTCGGCAGCTTAGTGGTGTCCTCACGAGGGGCATTCTTTGTTAGTAAATGCCCATTGAATGCCGCCTGTGTGTCAGGCAGGATTTTAGATTTCCATTACATGTTCATCACTCCTATGGGGTTTGAAGAACTTTCTTCTGGAGATTTTGTGTTACTTTGAAACAACTATTAAAGCATGTTCTTTTTCATTAGGGTGATTCTGAAGAGGATATGGAGGAGCATTCTCAAGAACAGAGGTAAGAAAAGAAATGGGAGCAAATACCTGTTAAATATCCCTGCCTGCTTTGGATGCTATCTGGAGTCTTGTATAAGTCTGTGCTTACGTATTTAATATTTTCTGTAATGTACCTTTCTCGTTGGCATTTGGGGTATCTGTATTCTCTAATCATATGACTTTGTTTGGAAATACGGTTGTACAGAAAGCTGTTAAAACACACACACACACACCCTGCCACGTTCATTTTTCCCATGGCATGCTTACTCCCTCCACCCGGTTCACAAACCTCCATTGACATCAAGCACTGTCCTGGGTGCTGGACATAAAACACAAAACAAGACCTGTGTTGCATGTAGTGGGGGAGTCGGGCATTACTGTAAACAAAACAAAAGAATGATGCTTTTAAAAAGAACTATCAAGAATTAGATTGTTGTGGTGGAGAATAATGAGGTGGATGGGGTGGTCAGAGGAGGCCCCTCTTAGGAGGGGACATTTGAGCTGAGGTCTGTGGGGCGTGCAGGAGCAGCCACACAGCAGGCAGAAGGGGCATGCTCTGTATAGCAGGGATGGCAGGTGCAAAGGCCCTGAGGCGGGAAGCCCTGGCAGCAATCCAGGAACTCGGAGAAGGGCAGCGTGGTTTGTGTAATAGTGAGCTGTGGTCGCAGTAAGGAGTTTGCATTTTATTTTTTTAATACAATAAAATATAGTTTGTGTTATGAGTTGTTAAAGGACTTTAAGCAAGGGCTAGCAGACTGAAAGATGTCAACTGCATTTTTAAGAGAACACTTTTGACATGGGGCCGTCTCGGTTGGCTGTCAGACTGGGGTAGTGGATCCCTTAGGTAGTCGAGGACTCAGAGCTACCCTGGCACAGGGATGACTTTGAGGGAGTTGGGTTCTGGATCCTCAGCATCTACATTGTCTCATGGGATTGATTTGTCCGAGGTTGCACGTTATCCTTCTCCACTTTACAGAAGAAAGGCAGACTCTCACCCGGCCCCGATCCTCTGCTATCCTGCGCTTCCGCTTGGGTGGTATTGGTTGGGAGGGCGCGATTCACTCCGGTTGGATGACGAATTCGTCTGTAACTCTCTGGTAGTTTACAAATATTGACGTTCAACAAAATTAAAGGAGGACACAATCAAACTGGCAGTTGCTAGGTTATCACAAGCTATTTTTAACGATAGGTCTCTGTGATTTTTGGATAAAACACTGAGGGAGTTTAGAGTACATAGAGACGGTGCCATCGCAGAGCTCCTTCCAGTGTCTATTTATGTAAACAAGCTTTTTCAGTGCTCATGTTAAACAGAAAAGACAAGGAAAAAAAGATGAAATTGATGCTAACTAATGCATCTCACTCTTGCAGTAAGTAATATTCACATAAATTATTTGGGGTGAGGGGATAAGACTGTTCCATCCTTTTCAGTGAAGGATTCATTTTCAATAAAATTTGACTTATGTTTAATAATCCCTCAAAAATAAAATAAAAAAATAAATAAATATTTTGTAACATAATAAGTAATAATAAAGTAATAAAATATTTTGTAAAAAAATTGGTAAAATGCTGGTTTGATCAATTGCATGCTAATACAAATCATAATCACTCAATTCAGAAGAAAAAAATTTAAAACATTTAAAAGATTTTATTTGTTTGTTTTTAGAGAGAAGGGAAGGGAGGGAGAAAGACAGGGAGAGAAACATCAATGTGTGGTTGTCTCCTACGTGCCCCACACTGGGGACCTGACCCGCAACCCAGGCTTGTGTCCAGACTGGGAATTGAACCGGTGACCCTTGTGGTTCACAGGCTGGTACTCAATGTACTGAGCCACACCAGCCAGGGCCAGAAGAAAAAATTTCAACACTTCGGTCTTATGGTCACAGAAAGAATTTTAAACCCCCCAAAATTTCAGTTTAAACCCATAGGTTTGTTGCAAAAGTCTTTGAACACAAAGGTACAATAGGTTAAAATTCTTTGAGGGAATATCCAGCAATGTAGGAGAGCATATTTGTGTATTTGAAAAAGTTAATGATGATGGGTATTGTAGTGGTGGTATTTAGATTCCATTGAAGATATTTTAAAAAGTGATTGTGAGTTTTATTAAAAATGCCAATATTTACAATCTTGATGTCCAATCTTAATGACCATTTAAACTCAGCATGACATTTTGAATGGGAGATCACATTCGTACGTCGACCAGAGTTCAGGGTTTGTCATATTCCTGTTCGGGTAAATGGGAGCAAGGAAAGTCGAGGAGGAATGAGGATGCTGTGTCGTGCTAGGCTGGCCACAGTGGGGATGGAGGGATGTTCCACGTCTTGAGATGAATTTTGGGGGGTGGAACAGGTCCATTACTGACTCTAGTGGAGAGGGAGGAGAGGAGAAGTCACGGAGGGCTTCTGGCATTTGGCTTGAGCATCTGGGGAGACAGTGCCTGGGATGGGCAAGGATTTGTGGGAGGGAGATCGGGAAGAGTGGTTGGTTGTCTCCCAGGAATCTCAGGCTTGATATAACACGTCCGGGTGGAGCTGGCGGGTAGGCAGGTGATGATGTGCGAGTGGAGCCAGGAAGGCCTGGGCTGCATCTCCGGGAGTGGGTGTGCCCGTCCTGCAGCGAGCCCTGTGGCACATGCTTTGGTGTTTGTTGGCGTTTGCGGTTCTCTCCTTTCTCATTAATTAGAGCTTGTTTCTTTTCTTTTCACCAATTTTCTGTCCTACTTAAAAGTATTAGTAGACTTTATCCTCATTGATCTCTTTTGACGCAGTGTCAGATTATCAGAGCAGAGGCGTGGGGTGAGGGAGAACTGTGTCAGGGAATTCGAAGAGTGGCCTCCACATTCTTCGTCAGGGGCTCACGGTAAGAGATGCATTTTACATCACGATTACTTACTTACCTGTAGGCCTGTATGTGGATGTGTGAATACGTGTATGCCTGCTGATTTATTTATACCATGGTGCTTATTATCCTTACTAACTGTGAAATATTCTATTTTCTGTTTCATTTGTTTTGTGGTAAAATACATAACATTTACCATTTTCACCATTTTTAAGTGTCCAGTTCTGTGGCCTCGAGTGCATTCACACTGTCACGCACCCATTATTACTACATGCTCTCCCCAGGCATTTTCTACTTCCTTAAAAAAATGCTGGTTGCTGCTACTGGATTGATTTTAAAACTCCTTAATCATGATTCATAGTGTCCATCAACTCTGATTTATACAGTATTTTAATCTTCCTGATATAAAAAGTTTCAGTATGTTGCTATTATTTTATCCCTAGTTGCTTTCCTTTCAACTTTGTTTCCAAGCCTTTTTGTTTTCTTTTGGCTTTTTTTTTTTGGTTGAGATTTGTTCCTTATGCGAGAGGACAAGACCATGACACAGGTCGGATGCTGCTCCTGGAAAACCTTCTCTGTGTCCGTTTTCTGAAAGCATAGCGTCTGGAGTTCTCTCCAGTGACGGGTCTCTGTAAGTGTAATGTCCTGGGGTGGGTGCTTTCGTGAGTACTTCCCGAGTGCTTGCTGTTTATTTACCTTTACTGTGCAGATGGGAAGTTGTTTTTAATGAAAAGCTTAATACCCCCAAGGCTCATAGAATGTCTTGCTACTTTTAAAATAAACCTTTTGCTCTCGAGTCGATTTAGATTTACAGAAAACTGTGGAGATGGTAAGAGAGTACCCTCTACCCCCCACACAGTTCACCCCTGTGTCGATGTCTTAATGTGACTGTGGTCCATTATCACAGCTAAGATACCAACGTTGCTACGTGACTATGAACCAAACCCTGCACTTTATTGGGTTTCCGTGGTTTTCCCCTAATGTCCCTTTTCTGTCCAAGGAGCCGATCTTGGGTGCCACCTTACTTTTAGTTATTATGTCCCCTGAGGATCCTCTTGGTTGTCACAGTTTGTCAGGCTTGTTTTTGCCTTCCGGACAGTTTTGAGGAGGACTGGTCAGGTCTTTTGTAAAATGTCCCTCAGTTTGGGGTTGTCTCATGTTTTCCTTGGAGGTCAGTTGGGGTACTAGGTTGGGGCAAGGAAGACCACAGATGTAAATTGCCATTCTCATCACATATCTACTGTCAGTATGACATATCACTTGGACATTGACCTTGGTCACCTGGCTGATACTATTTGTCAGGTTTTTCTTCTGTAAAGTTACTGTTTCTCCACCTCTTTCCAGGCTGCACTCTTTGGAGGCAAGTCATTAAGCGGAATTAAGCGCCACCTGTAAACTATTTAGATTCCTTTTGTGTGGGGGATTTGTTTATTCTCCTTCACGTATTTATTTATTCAGTCATGTATTTATATTGCTGTAGACTCATGCATATTTATTTTATACTTTGGATTACCCAATACTGGATTTGCCCTGCTATTTTAATGTCATTTATCCTTAATCCTACGTTTATGAAGTTATTAGTATCTCCTTACACATTTTTTCCAACACTTTTCTGACGTTCATTTTCATTACTACCCTGTCATGCCAACTCTTAATGATATTAAGATGGATTTGAAGTCAGTAGGGTGAACACTTACGAACTCCGCAAAATGAATGCGTTGTCACCAAGGGACCCCACACAGAGGAGCAGCCACCCCCGGGGACTCGAGAAATAGATTTGACCATAGAACAGAGTCTCACTATGTCCCAAGAAGAGTGGAGGTGGTACCGACGTCTGTCACTGGAGGGGCTCTAGGTGGTGAAGAAACCCTGTGTCCCTCCGTGTCCCAGCCCCCAGGCTGGCCAAGACAGGGCCAGGAGCGGGCCACCGAGCACTCTGGGGTGGAGGGTTCTAGACTGGCTAGCCTACGAGCTCAGGCGCAAGTTTGGGAAAGCTTTCAGGGTAATTGGCCTCATTGAAGATTTTGTTTATAGTATCTTGATTTCATCTTCTGCTAATGCTGTGTAATTGTATTTGGTCAAGAGCCAGAAGAGCAATATTTGAAAAACTGTCTTCCCCATTTCCTCTCCATCCCCATTTTCCTCCTGGGTGTTCTCAGATATCAGCAGTGACCTATTCCTTTGCTGAGAAAGACGGGCTGCTGTTGGGACTGGGTGGTGAGAGCAAATGAAAGCTGACTTCAGCTCTTACTAGAGTTGAGCCCTCTCTGGGAAGCGTGGCTGGCTCTTTGGGCATATCTCCGATAAGCCTTTTTGGGGTCTGTTTGTTTGAATGTGCAAACTTTAAGCATTGGCAACATATGAATAATACATTATTTCATCTTTTAAAATGGCTATGTAAATACTGATTGATTAGGTATAGTGTCTGTGGAAATTTTTTGGTTTTGTTTCTTTTTTGGATTTTGGTGTTTTGATTTGTTTTTTTAACTGTGCCTTTATCTGATTAGTAGCAGCAGCAAAATGTGCTTTCCTAAAAACCGTGTATATCAGTTAAAGGCAGGTCCCGAGAGTCAGAACATGAAGAAAATCCTGTTAGCCTTTCAGCAACATACAGAAAGATATAATTGCAGACAAAAATGAGTTAATCTTTAGGGAAACCTTCTTAGGCAGTGGAGCGGATCTCAGAGTCCCCTCAGGGACTGGCACTACTCTCGACTTCTCTTTGTTCTCCTGCAGAAGATAAAACTGTGTTTTCAGCACAACCCAAGTGCTTGACCTGTTGACAGGATCTTACATGTTGAACCTGAACATGCCTCCCTAGGGTTCCACTGTGGACAGTTTTCTCTTCCCATCTGTCACTTCCCTAGGTGATCTCACCCACTCTCTTGGGGTTTTATATCCTCTACAGGAGGAACTTGAACTAGGATTGTACCTTCTGCCCTTGCCCAGGGGTTTCACCTGTTCAGGTGCCCACAGAGGCCTTCCTTTAGCCTTCTCTGCTGCTAAATTAGTGTGTCCTGAACTTAACTGTTGGGCTCCTCCTCCCTCATCCCTCCCCATCACAGCCCCTTCCCCTCTCATCCTTCCCCCCTCTCAGCCCTTTCCCCGGCTCCTCCTCTGGCCGAGCCCTCTTAGGAATAGCGGCACCAAGCATTCATTTGCATAAGCCAGAAGTCTGGATGCCCCCTCCACTACTTTCATACTCCGCGTCCCCCGTGGACCATCAGGTATGGCTGGATCCTCTTCCTCTGACTCCATGTTACATAGCTCCCCCAGCCTGCTCTCCACATTCCTTTACGAGTAGTGTATATAATCCATACATCCTCTCCTGCCGGTCCTCCTACAAGCAGCCTTTTGTGGAGCTCCTTACCTGCGGGGTGAAGTGCAGAGGCTTGAGTGTGGCACAGAGGGCCTTTTGTGATGCGGGCCCTGCTCACCTCTTACAGCCTGCCTTCTCCTGCTCCTCACTGCCCCATTCACAGGGTCCCCTCTCTGCCCCCCTCCCCTCACCAACACACTCTTTTCCCCTGCCAGCCCCCCACCTGACTCCCTCCGGGGGTCTGCTCCAGACAGCACCACGCACACCGGGCTCCCGGCACAGGGCACTAACCCTCTGTTTTGCAGCCGCCTTTGTCAGGACACCCAACTTTCTGTCTGAGTGAGATCCCCTGATGCCCCAGCACCTAACCTAGTACCTGACACCTAGGTGAAGAGCTGCTAACGCAAGCTTCCGTTTTTAAATTTAGGTCTTAGAAGTTGATTCCTGGTCATGTTTCACATGGTCTTCATATCCAAGCTCGCAAACTGTATTTGCCATGGAAACCGCAGTACCGATATTAGTGTAAGGGTCTGTGGTTTTTAAATTGGGTTTCTGCAGCTGGTGTGTTTTGAAAGAGAATGGGTGGGAGCCCTCTCCACATGTGCCCCCCTCCTCCTTCTGCCAGCCCTGTGGCCCCCAGGGGTTTGCCCAGTGAATGCATTAAGTCATGGGCCTCAAGGCTGAAACGGGCAGGGAACAGGGAATGGGAACTTTCGTCAACTGTAATAGATCTCATAATTTAGGGAAATGGAGACAACTGTACTTGAACAACAATAAAAAAAGAATAAAAGCTTTGAAACAGGGTTCTTGGGATATATTAAAAATTCTTTTCAAACCACAAAAACCTTGTTGGGATTTTTAGGTTGTTAAATTTTTAGCAAAGATTTTTTTTTTCTTTTAGATTTTATGTATTCATTTTTAGAGAGAGGGAAGGGATGGAGAAACAGAGGGAGAGAAACATGGATCAGCTGTCACTTGTGTGTGCCCTGACTGGGGACTGAACCCACAACCCAGGCATGTGCCCTGACCAGAATCAAACCGGCGACCCTTCGGTCTACGGGATGATGCCCCACCAACTGATCCACCCCGGTCAGGGCTTTAGCGAAGCTTTCGATGTTTATGTAATCATTCAGCCCTCAACTGGAACCGATTAGAAAAAGAGCATAATAGGATCAGAATCCTAATGCTGATTTTCATTGAAACTTTTACTTTTCTTAGATTTATCTTTTTATGGACTCTGGAGAGATTAGGCTTGTGCTAATTTGTATCTTCATATTGAACAAGACAGTGGAACCACCTTTAGTAACTCCAGGTGTACTTTGAAGGGTTCATCTAGAATAGAAATAGGCAAAGCACTTCATTCCTGTTGACAGTCTGAACCGCCACAGTGGAGCTGAGGTCGGGAGCGGCGTGGTGTGCCCAGCGGCAGCACCTCCGCGCTTGTTAGGCTAGGAAACGCCTTTGGGAGAAGGGGCTTATTAAATGGGCGCTGCAAGTGTGACTGCCAGCGGGCTTCGTTCCGTCTGCTGCTTGGTGGCTTGACTGATTATTGCTACTCATCACAGTATATGTAACAGTAAAGTGACTCCATGGAATCCCATTCAGTGAGGCGCGCTTCCTGAAGAAAGAGCTAGGCAGGTTCAGCAGCCCGAGAGACCTGCCCGTGGACATGACAACATGGTTATTAAAAAGTAGATAAAAGACTTGTGAGAAACTTCTTTCTGATGGGTGCAGGTACCACTGTGAGCAAGAGAGGGCGGGTGTTTTGCCATGGGGAACAACTCCGTCTTCAGGAAGGCGTAGAGCTCTGTCTGTCATCAGAGTCGAGCTGACATTTTGGCACTCCTCTGATGCAGGGAGCATTGTGCTCTGGTTTGCTCTTCACTTGTCACGACGGGGTGGGTGATGAGAAAGAAAAGTACTTTTTAGACGGATCCCAATAAAGTGACAGCAACACTGATTAGTTCTGTAAGGGGGTCTGGACATGTTGTGACATCCGCTTCGTATTGCTTAGTGGCAGGGCTTGGGGTTTCAGGGTTCAGGGGAGAAACGTAATTCCCCAAGGCAGTGTGCTCTGTCTAGGAACACCGGTATGAAGATCACGGGGCCTCCTGGGAGCTTGTTACTTTAGTTTTAAATGAATTGTCATCAGGTTATTAGTGTGTTGTTACAGGGTTCCGCACATGAAATATGACTCGAGAGGAATAGAGAGTCCCCCCCACCCCAGTAAATGTAAAAGGAAGGCAGCCACTTCACAAGTAATTGCTGTGGTAGTCTAGACAGTGTCTCACAGGGGTCCTGCTCAGTAAAGATGCTTTTGAGCCCTTTGTTTTAGGATTGCCTTTGTCACTAATTTATAAATGACACAAGAGAAAGTCTTGTTTGTTTATTGTACTACTTCCCTATGTTTTCCCCCAAAATAGTAGGACTATGGTATTAAAAAGTCTGTTATGAATATGAAAATTTTTTTTTAAAGATTTTATTTATTTATCTGTAGAGAGAGGGGAAGGCGGGGTAGAGGAACATCAGTGTGAGAGAGAAACATTGATCAGTTGCCTCTCGTACATGCCCTGACTGAACCCACAATCCAGCGTATACCCTGAATGGGAATCAAACCCTCGACCTTTCGCTTTGCAGAATGATGCTTAACCAACTGAGCCACACCAGTTAGGGCGACATGCACATTTTTTGAAATTAAAAAAAAATTCAAAATTTATCGAGATATTTTCATCATTCAATAACTCCTCACTGGTTGTTTCTTTTTTTTCCTCCTCCAAAAATCTTTTAGTAAAACTCATGTTTCCGGAAGATGGCCATATTTACCTCATGGTGTTATTTTCTGTGCTAATCAGATACACAGGCCAGTTTAAGCAACATGGATTCGGGGCCAGCCCTGTTGTTTTTACCCAGCTTGTTCAAGTATTTCCTGTAGAAAACAGGGCTCTGAAGGATGCGTGACTGTTGGCCTGAAACTAACCTTCCATAGACGGATGATTTGCCAGCTGTGAAATTCCCAGAGAAACCCATAGGAGTGTTTGGAGGTAGTTCCCAGAGAGGAGCTTCAGGAAAAGCACAGACATCGCACGCGGTTCCCAAGTTGACCGCTGTGCAAAGGTGCCCGGGCAACAATTCACGTGGAGGGCGTGCCTGGTCCAGTGTTGACTTCGGGGTGGAGCCACCTGCGGATGTTGGTTCCTCTAGCTGCCACCAAGCGATTGCTAGCAGGTAGACTCCCCTGTGAGTGACCACCCGGACAGCGTTCCAGCTACCAGTTATGGCAGGTGTGTGTAATATTTTGGTGCAGTCATGCTTCTGGGGTCATGATTAATCTTTGTCTGTTAAACTCTGGCCATGTGAATTAGGGTAACCATTAAAATTGGATTTAAGGACTTGCTCTTGATTGTACTTTATGGGTTACAAAGTACTTTCCCATGCATTGTCGTCAAGTAATCAGGTCTGCGTTCCCATTTAATAGATGTGGAAACACGCTCATAAAGGTAAAACAGTTTAAGATTACAGAGCTGTGAGGTGGCAGGATGTAATCCGGGGTGTCTTCTCTCGGATACACTTGTCTGCCTTGCATCTAAACTGAAGGAGGGTAGGAGGCCGTTTTCCCAATCACACATGCCGACCGTCTGCTCTCTAGCAGGAGGCTCAGTCTAAGATTGATGTGCGGAAGCAAATTAACCCCTTAATGCACCCTGGTACCATGTGGTTCCTAGCAACGCCCTGAAGAAGATGAGCATGGCTTCTGTAGGGAAGACCCGGAGTCGGGTCTTCAATGATCCTTTGTTGTGTGCTAAATAGTTTTTTTTGTTTTACACTATTTCTAGCTGTTGCTTGCCCACTGACATGCAGTTGCATAGCTTTTAAGGGGATTTGGCAATTTTAAGTCTGGTTTTTTTCAGAATTTCTTGTGGACTATATGCCATTGAAATGTGTGGCGAGAGGTGGCCTTTGGTCCTGGGGCGGATGTGCGATCCTGTTAGCTTGCTGTGCTTTGTGATTAGATATTGTCAGCTTCAGGTAATAGAAAGCCCTGACTCAACCAGCTCAAACAATAAAGAATGCATTATGTCACCTAACAAGAAGCCAGGAGGTCAGGGTGGTTCTGGGTTGGTTTACTCAGCAGGTGAGTGTCGGCAGCAGGCGGCCAGGTTCTTCCCACCTGTCTGCTCTGCGGGCTCTGCATGCCCCCCAGCTCCCCCCAGGGCTTGGGTGGATCGCAGGCCTCACGGCTTCGTATCCTCCCACTTAGACACACAAAGGCAGGTTATAAGAACCTTTGTCACAGGTCAAAAAATGGGTCCATACTCACCTTGAGCTACTCCCTGGCCTAGGGTGTGGTGGGACCCCTGGGATTCGCTCTGTGGGAGAGTTGACCCAGTTATCGGGGCGGGGGGTGGGTGGGGCGGTGCTCACTGCACACACCAGGACTGTGCCCGTGTGGGAGAGGGGGTGGACCGGGTGCAGGCTAGCAGCAGCGCCTGCTGCGGAGCTAGTGGGTTGTGCTGAGTGAGGGATGAGAAGTCTAGGGCAGTGTTTCTCCAAGTCCCAGAATCAGCAGAATCAGCTCTGCCTGGGAACCCGTTAGGCCAGTTCTCAGGCCCCACCCAAGGGCCACTGAATCAGAAGCTCTAGGGGCGGGGCCTGTGATCTGTTTTAACAAGCCCGCCAGGTGATCCTGATGCCTGCTCAGGTTTGCGAACCATTGGTTCCAGGGTAAGGCAGCTAAAGAAACACGTTTCAGAATACACCTCGTTGAAAATTAAATAATGAGAGGCAGAAATGGCGTTGTAGGTAGAACAATGGAGTGGAATTGGAAGGTGGAGGTTGGTTTTCAGCAGCACTTGCCAGCCCTGGATTTTAGCAAACCTAGAATTTGTAGGCATTCTTTTCATGTTATCACGTTTCAGCCAGCTGGTCCCATTTTTCTAAAGCGAGTTCAGGCATCGTTCTGGGGACAGGGGTAGGGTTCCAGGTTGAGCTTTAATGTCTACCCGTTGGGGTCCACCATGCCCTGGCATGCCTGGGGAACAGGTGCTGCAGGCCCTTGCAGGTCAGCTTCCAGGGGAGAACACTGAGGAACTTTCTCAGGGATAATTCATTCATTATAAGGGAAGTGATTCTGGTCGAAAACCTTGGCCCAGTAACAAAAAGTCTCAGTTACTGGATGGGAGTGGCCACTCACAGTACAGGGTGGTGTGTGTGCTGAGATCTGTCTCCTGGCCCAGCTCCCTCTGGGCACGTGGCTGTGTGTGTGTGTGTATGAGAGAGAGAGAGAGAGATGCGTTAGGGGTTTGTTGGGGCGTGAGGAAGGATGTTACTTAAGTAAAACTGAAAGAAGTAAAACTTCTGTGAGAAACTGGGGTGGGCACTGCCCACACTGAAGGGAACTTCCACCTCCAGCCCGGCTCCCCCCACCCTGAGGAGCAGCAGCCGTGCTGCCCAGGGCAGGGCATGGGTGGGAGGGAAGGAATAAAACTGGGACAGGGGCCCAGGATAGCTGAGCCTGTCCTGTGACTCTCTGGGGAGGCAAGGCCTCCCCAGCCAAACCACAGACTGGGGATTCCCTGTGGCTCTTTCTTTGTACAGTGGGAGCATTTGCCCATTGAGGGGGCAGGATGAGGGAGGGTGAGCGGCAGAAACCCAAGTTCAAGTGTGGGATAGTAGTTTCCTGGGGCTGCCGTAACAAAGTACCACGAACTGGGTGGCTTAACACAGCAGACGTTTATTCTGTCTCAGTTCTGCTGGCTGGAATCTGAAAGCGAGGGTGGGCAGGGCCACACTCCCCCTGAGTCCTGTGGGGGAGCCCTTCTCTGCTTCTTCCTGGCTTCTGCTTGTCACTCCAGTCTCTCTGTCTTTGTCATCACATCCCTGTGTGTCCCATGTCTGCACATGACTATCTCAGAAGGCCACCAGTCCTGTCAAGGGACCACCCACACCCATGTGGCCTGATCTTAACTAATTATGTCTGCAATGGCCCTATTTCCAAATAAGGCCACATTCTGAGATATTGGGGGTTAGGACTTCAATATGTCATTTTAAGGGGACGCAATGCAGACTATAACATACGGAGATTCATTTGTGAGCCCTCATGCCCTTTCCCTGCCCTCCCCCAACTCTGGGGCCCCTAGGAAATAATGTTGGTATTGGGCCTGTGCCCTAAGTTGCTGGCCGTGAATTTTCACTTAGAGCTGTGCTTGGCTGCTTCTTTGGATTGCCAGAGTTCAAGGGCAACTACGAGCCCCACAGGTTTTCTTACTAACTCATTGAATCTGGTCTTTTGGTCGAGTGGCTTTTGTTTCTGTGTTATTTCTTTGCATGTCTGTAAGGGCAGAGCCAAGGTTAGTTCTTCATTTTATTTATACAAAATTGTGAGCTCTGGGGACCATTATTTTTTCTGTTGTGATTTTTTTTTCTTGTGGGAAATAAGTGGGAAGCTGGAGGAATATATTGATGTATACTGAAGCCTAGCAAGTAGGCGAAGCCTTGAAATCAGACTACGCACATCCCTTCGATTAGAATTGAGAGAACTCCAACCACGGACATGGGTGCCAGGCTCTGGGTGCTGTGTTGCGTCCGCCCGAGGATCTCAAACTTGTTTCGTTCTCACTTGAAAAGCTCAGCAGACAAACACCTGTGGGTTGACTCACATGCCAAAGCAAACCCCGTGAGCCATTTGTTGGTTTGGCGGGAGGATATTTTGGTGTTCCCGGGAAGTGCTTGAGTCAAGATGAGTCTCTTTCTGCTTCCACAGACAGTATTTGAACTGCAGTTGTCCGGGTGTGTAATAAAGAGTGCTACCCATAGGAATAGCTGCTGTGAATTTTAATACTTCACCCATAAGTCTACTTTCAGGTGGATAAATGTCACGTCCAAATTGCCTGTTACTTTGACTTTCATGTAACTTAATTAGCAGATTCATGTTTTGGGAAAATCTGATCTGTGATCTTGCAATTGGTTACAGTTGGTGTAATTCATGGTAATTAGGTACCTTCGCAGTGACTGTTCTAGTCATTAGGGGGTGAAGGTAATTTGAGGTTGAAATGTGAGAGTGAGGTGGAGAGAACATTCACTCTCTGTTTCTTAATCTTTTAATCCATTTAACCTGGGTTTTAAATTCAGGCTTCGTTTTAATTTGGAAGGATGGTTAGGTAGTTGGGCAGGGGTTGCTTAACTCACCACATTCACCATAATTAAGGGAGGAAGGTTATTATGAGTCCCCTAACCCTGTTAAGATATTGTGGGGTGCACTGAGGCTTCATAAAAGTTGCGTGGCTCCTCACTGGAAAACGAAATTCTAGGTTTCAAAAATGAGCCTAAAACCACATAAAACAAGCAGGACCAAAAGAAAACCCGTTCAGAGGTGTGTCGGGCGGATTGGCCTTGGGAGTTCAGAAACATATTTGGCCGATGGAATGGGGCTCATGGTCACACAGGTGTCCAGTCACCTGGCGCCTTGCTGAGTGAAAGGCCTGCGTTGTTTAAACACACACGATTTCTCCTTTATTTGCACTTTAGAATGGGGGCCACAAGGGGAAACTGGAGAAGGGGAGAGGCTCCCAGAGACATGCCCACCTGTAACATTGAGTAATAAAAGGAGAGGAGGGGGAACAGGCAGGAAGTAAGTGGAGTGGGGAACCGGCAAAGGAAGGAAGAGGAAAAAACATCTAGACAGTCTGGATTGCAGGCTTTTTGCGGGGGGGGGGCGGGGTTCTACATGCGCTTTAGGGATTTTAATCAGGTAAATGACGAGTATGGGTGTTAACCATGTGAAATCGAACCACCAGTTTTTTGTGTTATTGTTTTCTAAGTGATCCATGTCAGTGTTCTGTTCCTCTGTACCTGTTCCGGTGCTTCGTAAAAGTCATTTTTATTCTTGTAAGTCTGTGTAGGGGCAACTTTAAATGTTTTGTGTGGTGTGTGCATTTATTTTGCAACATTATAGTGCATTCAGTACAGGGTGGGGCAAAAGAGGGCTTACAGTTGGGAGTCCATAAGACAGTTTATTTTTGTGTTATTATTTATTACTGTATTATTTTTCCATATCAGCAACTGTAAACCTACTTTTGCTCCACCCTGCATAGTTAAATCTCCCAATTACTTTTTAGTAGTACTTTTGAGTGCTACTTTTTTTTTTTTTGGTAGAGTACGTTTTCTTTTTTTAAAGATTTCTTTTGGTTCCCCAAATAAAGACTTTTAGTATCCAAAAGTTATTTAGGCTATAGTACTATGTTAGTTTTCTAAGCTTATATAGCTTTTGGAGTATTTTTCTTGTAATGTTTAATTTGGGATATATTTGGCAGCACTCAGCACATGTTATTTCTGCTATAAAATAGAAACCTGGTTACGAGGCTTTTGTACACATCTTATTATAAAAATTGAAGCCCTAACATTTTCATGGGAATTGAAGCCCTGAAAAGCTGAGTCTGTTCTGCCTTCAGGGCGGGGCCAGGCAGACTGGAGCATCTTACTTTCTGGCTCTGCCCACAGGCTGCCGGGCCGCTCCTGGTGCTGTGTTCTCCCAGAGGGGCCTCTTGCTCAGACTTGTACGAAAGCACCATGCGGGCAAGCCCTGAACTTAACTCTGCTTGCTACAATTTTTATTACGCTGAGCATGTATTCCTTTTGTAGCCTAAAAAATTTACTTGGAGATTAAATGAAAAATGTTAATTTTTAAAACTAAAATGCTTCAGCCCACTGGCTTTTCTGCACAGATGCTAACCTAGCACACTTTTGAGTTTAAAGCTCAGGGCTGTGTATTCTCCTTGGAGCCACATAACCTCATGAAGCAGGTCTTATCTAGCACATAGGGGTCGGGAAACCAAGATTCTGGGTGTAGAGAACTAACATTTATCAAACATTCAACATTACCGTTTTTTTAAAAAAATAAGTATTAGCTGATTTAATTCATAGAACCTCCGAAGAGAAAATAGGCTTAGCCTCATTTTACTGTGGCTGTCGAAACTCATGCCTGTTTCACTTCGGTTCTTGCTCTAAGGGAGGAGTATTAGAGCTGAGACTGGAGTCCGGGTATCAGGCCTCCGGACTTCGAATGTGTCACATTTATAGACATGGTGTCAATGGAGATGATTAGGAAACTCTCACTAGTCCTCACTTCTGTCTTTAGTATCCCTCTATTCTAAGATGACTAGACCAAGAAAACGAGGTGGAATAGTATTTCTTATCTATGTATACTGGTATGTTGTTGATTCGTGTAAGCTAGGAAAATGCAGTTCTCACTTAGGTAAACTTTGACCTAAAGGTTATTTAAAAGGACAGTTTTTAAGAAATGTTTTATTTATTTATGTTTAGAGAGAGGGGAAGGAAGAGATAAAGGGAGGGAGGGAGACATCGAAGTGAGAGAGAAACACCGATCGGCTGTGTCTCTCACGTTCCCTGACCGGGGCTCTGGCCCGCGGCCCAGGCATGTGTCCTGACCAGGAATCAAACCAGAGAACTTGTGCTTTGCAGGGCAACTCCCAACCAACTGAGCCACACTGGTCAGGGCTTAAAAAAAAAAAACAGTTAAAAAAATACATATTTAGCTCAAGGGGTTTGATCAAAACATCCATGATGGTGGTGACTTGCAATTAACATATTGGGTTGAGTGTAATTTATTTTTATGATTAAATGCTTAGTATTAAAATATTTTCCTCTTGAGTTCACTCTGCATTAAAAATAGAGGGAGCTAGTTGAAATTTTGAGTTTTTGCTTACCCTTCTCCAAATTATTATATTTTCCAGATTAATGATGCTTCAGTTGGAGAGATTTTCAGAGACTGTTTGGAATCTGTATTACATTAATAAATAGGCACAAAACTTCGCTTAAATCACTGACTGAGCCTCAAAATTATGCGTGTAATAATATTTCAACTGTACAAAATTGGACCTGGGGAAAAAACAAATATTGTGCTGTGATCAATGATTAAAAGACAGTATTTTGGTACCAGGAGACCGACATTGCATGGTTATTAGAAAGCCCAAAGCGTGTTGGTTAAACTAGTAGGTTTTAAACACAGGCCTGCTCTCAAGGAATGTATAGTTTTAAGAGAAGGAACACATGACTTTGGCGACCCCATGAAGTATTGTGTGTTTATGAGCATAGTTTTTAATTTAGTTCTCTTTTACTTATATTTTTTTCTGGCTTCATATAATGTTGGGTTAGGGCTGGGGTTGGGGTGGGAAGAACAGAGTAGAAAGTGGGGCAAAGATGAGGGGGTTGAGGAGTAGGGGTGGGAGGGAGAGTAGCAGGCAGAGTTGAGGAGGAGACAGCTGGTAAGGAGGAGTAGGGGCAAGGAAGTTCATGAGCCAAGGTCAGGGCTGTTTGCCTGGAACCTGAGGTGGTTGGGAGCAGGCTGTGAATGAGGTGTTGAGACACAGGTGGATGTGGTAATGATTACATGAGGCAGGGGATTTTTTTTCCCAGCCTCAAGTTAGGGTAGTAGCTCGGTGGTTAAGGGCTATGCTTGCAAACCCCTCATCTGGGGTTGAATTTGACTTCCTACTTACTAGCTCGTGACTTTTGGCAAGTCTCCAGAACTTTCTGTGCTTGAGTTCCCCCTCCTTTAAAATCTGGGTATTATGTGTAGTACCACCCGCTGAGTTTGTTGTCAGAATTAAATAAATACAGGTAAGGCGTTTAGAACATGCATGTAAGTGCCCCAACCACCCCTGCTCTGAGGCTGAGAAGGCTGTTCTTTGTTTCAGCTGTGGCTGCCCGTGACATCAAGGTACCCCGATCTGGTCTGGCCTGTGCCCTTGCTGGCTTACAGCAGGGAGTCTTTTGCCTTTCCTTTTTTTTTTTTTTTTTTTTTTTTTTTTTTTTAGGAGCTGTGCATTTGAGAAGCCAGAACTAGTGCAGGGAAGGCCCCGGGCCCAGGGTTTGAATCCCGTCTCTGTGGTTTACTGGCTGCGTGATCTTGAGCCGCAGTACTCTCATCTGTAAAACTGGGACAAATAATCGTACCTGGCTCCCGAGACCGCGTGAGGATTAGAGCTGTTCATGGGAAAGAACTTCTTCGGAGCGGTACATGCAGTAGGCAGCACCTACCAGTGTGTGGACGCTTTACAGACATTACACCTTTAGGAGTTTCTTAAGGAAACAGTAGGATGAATTTAAAATGTCTATTTATATTGGGATAAATGAGAAATAATATAAATGTTTGTATAACACTACTACATCCATATAGATAATGTTGCAATAAAATGGTTGAACGAGAAAAATGTCCAGGATATTGAATTTTTTATGGGCAGAGGTTAAGTAGACTTACTGTGTTGACCACTTTACAATTTATACAACTATCAAGTCATGATGTTGTCCACCTGGAAAACTAGTGCAAAGTTTTAAGTCAGTTACACCACCCTAAAATCACTTGTCTTAAAGGACAGTGTGAACACTGACTGAGGCGGGGGGTCTGTGCCAGGTCCCCATATGTTGCTTTGTTTTGTCCTTAAAACAGCTCCCAGGGCCGCTGTAGAAAACACGACTACCTGTGTGGCAGTGTGCAAATGTACACAGTCGTGCCATCTGGAAGAAGACGCTTACCAATGTGAAGTGTTTTCATTTGGTAGCAAAATGTCCCTCCCCCCCCCCTCCCTACCCACCTGCCTTCCTTCCTTCCTTCCTTCCTCTTTCTTCCTTGCTTATATCATAGGTGCATTAAAAAAATAAGACATTTGACTTAGGGAAACCGGGAAAGAACTAACGATCATACCTGATGCAGTCTGGGTGCTGGGAGCCAAGGGGAGTCCCTTCTGCTAAGGTGCTTCTCACCCACTTGTATACCTTGCTTCTGGCTGCCTCACCGGGAGAATGGGAAGTTGTCTTCTTGCAAATGAGGACTGCCTGTGAGGCCATGGGGAAGGGAAAAGTGAGAAGCGCTACTTTGTTCACTGGACTTGGGGATTGTTGAGCTGTCAGAGGAGTTCTCATGGAGCTGACCCCAGAGTGCTGATCAGGGAGATGCTCTAAACACTGGCCCCGAGACAGGGGTACAGTGGCTGTGGGGGAGTCCGGCTCTGCCAGGCCAGGTGTTTCCCCTTTAGTCGTTCAGTCCTGGGGAGGTGTGAGGGGTACCGGGGGTGGGGGGGGGTGGGGGGGGGGAGGGGGAGTAGCTATGTACCAGAAGCTCTTTCTGCATGTTGACAAGGATGTGGTTGTACCTGGGCTGAGAGAGGGGGTTTCAGCCCTGGCCAGAAAAGGAGTCTTGAGATGAATTCCTAGAGTGCCAGCAAGGCCTTTGAATGCCCGGGCAGCCTCCCTCCCAGCTGGTGCAACCGAAAGTCAGAAAGGTGGTTGGTGGAAGAGAATCCCATTCAGAGTCAGAGTATCAAAACAGATTAGGCTGTGGACTTAATGGATAGGAATTCTTTAGAAAGGTGTCAAATACTCTTTCCTGGGCGTTACTCCAGAAGCCTGGCCTAAACGACAGCTTCGGAAAACAAAACAAAACATTTTCAGTCACTGAGCGCTGTATTTAAACAGCATTTTCTGTAGAAGCCTGGTGGACAAAAGAGAAACGCAGACTGCTTTATTACACTGGCGTGGGGAGGCCTGCTGAGGCAAATGCATGTTTGTGCCCCCACCCCTGTTTTGTCACTCAGCTGGGGTGGCCATGCATAGCAGAGAAGCCCAACCCCATTCTCCCCACCCCAGAAATGGATCTCCAGGTGTCTAAGTCACTACCCTTTGTATAGATGTGTGTGTGGTGTGACCACGACAAAGTCATGGTGGTCCCCTCGATTTTGCTGGCAGATGAGTTAGAACTGGATGTTAATGGAGACGGTTTGGAAGGGAATGTTGTTTGAGGACTTTGGAGAAAGTTTTCCTTGCCTCTAAAGAACACCAGGGAGGACATGATGCTGAGGCATTGGCAAGGTGGGAAGATTCCCTAACTCAGGGCCTTGGACCAGTACCGGTCTGGGCTTGTTAGGAAGCAGGCCACACAGCAGGAGGTGAGCTTGAATGTAATGTGCTTGAATTACTCTGAAACCATAACCCCCCCCCCCCCCCCCATCTGCAGAGAAATTGTCTTCCACGAAACTGGTCCCTGGAGCCAAAAGGCTTGGGGACCTCTGCCCTGACTGGCTGAGCCGCTGCAATCAGCCTGCCCTGGAACGGTCTGCTCCAGGGCTTCAGGTCCTGCGAGTGAAGGGACAGAGATACTCTCACTGACCCCGAGCTGAGTTAGGCCTCTCACTGCTGGAGGCTGCAAACAGCCTGTTACACCCCTGTGGTAGGCGCCCGTCCAGTGCCCCGGAGGTTTGGCAGCTCTCTAACCTAGTTTGACACTTTTTGCCCCCTGGACTCATCTACCTGGAGAGTTCGTTTGATTAAATTGGGCCTTGGATTTTACGTTCTTTATATTTTCCAAGGCATAGTTTTGAAGCGAGCACCCCAGGTACAGCATGGCCCACGCCCGTTGGTACTTGGGTACCGTATTGCCCTGTCCTGCAAAAGGAAGTTGGTTGTGGGCCGAACTCACAGACTTGAGATTGGAGGGCGATGACAGACATTAGCGCTGGGCTTTCACCACAGACTACACTCTTTCCCCCTCTGCACGCTTTTGTCTGCGTTCACAAAGACATAACACGAAATACCGACGCACTTAAATGCTTTTTTCTCATGGAGATTTCAAAACTGAGGACAACTTGAAGGAGTTCTGCAGTGACCACCCAGATATACATCCCCTGGATTCGGCTTCTTTGGACATCCTCGAGGCTTTCGATAGCAGAGGCCAAGGTTGCAACATTTGGAAGATTTTGGCTAACTGAAGAAGAATGTTGTGTTGCCTTCTGGGTCTCTGTATTTTGTCAGATTGGAGGCGGAGCTCCTTTTCTGTCTGCCTGCCGTGCCCTGGGTTTCTGTGAGTTGCAGGAGGCGGCTGGGAGAAGACGGAGCGTGGAAAACGAGCATCTCACTCATTCACAGACGTTGCTCAGTGGGTCCTGGCCAGGGCCGGGGGTTTAAGGCGTCCCACACAGGCATTCCTGTCCCTGCAGGCCTTCCTTTACAGGCTTTTGCCCTCTAAGAGGGTGAAGAGACTGGGAGGGGCCTTCCTGGTGCTGGGAACTTTTCCTAAAAGTCCACTTTGGGCTGAAAAGCCTGGAGGGAGCAGCAGAGCCAAGAAGGGCTGAGGCCAGCTTTGCCTGCTCTCCCACTCATTTCCGGTTCGCTGTTTAATTTGAAATCCTGGAACATGTGTTTTAGTGAATTGGTTCATAAAAATGTTTTTTGCAGGATTCTGGAATAGAGGCTGCACATTCTTTGGTACAGCCCGCGGATCACTGCTACGTGAGTGTGAGAGGCAGTGAGTGTGTAGTGTAGCGTGTGTTTCTGGAGGTGGGTAGGGAGGTGGAAGGGGAATACAGTGCTTTTTAAACTCTCCTCACATGCTGCAGTGTTTCAGTGTCCGTGCAGAGTGGAAACAGTGAGGAGTTGAGCTGCTATGGCTCTCTGAGTTTTTAGGAGCTTCTCACTTGGCCCTTCTGGGCAAGGCTGTGCTTCCCAATTGCCCTCATCTTTTTCTGTTTCAGTCACTTTGGAAACTAGCTGTTGGAAGCTGGAAGCAGAGAAGTTGCCATTTAGAAGTTTATGGGACATAATGCAGCACAGAGTCTGTTTCAGACTTTGCAGTTCTATCGGTTCCCAGCTTTGGCCAACCTTTCTCAGAAAAACAACCTGCCAGCATTGAGAGGAACCTGACAGGGTGGCCCAGCGTGGCCGATTCTGCATTTGCTGCGTGTGAGCCTGTGGGGTGGAAGCCCGGGTTGGTTTTGTTGTCCCGTTCTCTGCATGCAGTCTTCCATCGAGAACCGGGGCTGCCACTCATTTTCCAAAACCTTCATCTGGCTCATTCTAGGCACAGCTCATTTTTCCTTTTCTTTCTTCTCTTAGTGTGTGGGGATGAGTCAGACCTGACCTCAGTTTCATGGCCCCAGGGCCGTGTCATACATCTTACGAGCTCGGGTCCTGGGCAGTCCCTTTGCCACAGTGCGTGATGCTCGGAGCTCAGGTGCTAGTGCTCAGAATCGTCCTTGGGACGTTTGGAAGTTGCCCCGAACTCACCTGCCAGTGGCTATGCAAGGCCAGGGTACATCCTCCACTGGCGTATCGGTCTCGACAGGTATTGTCTGAGTCTGTGGCAATGAAGAAATAAATCCTGGCATCTTGACTGATCATTCAGCTTCAGCTTGGACACTTCAGGTGATGGGGAGTCCGCCACCTCTGAAACCTACTTCCCGCGGTGAGCCTCTGTCACTGTGAAGACGCTCTGGGAGCCGCATTTGCTGTCTGGGGCCCTTCCACCAGTCGATCCCGGTAGGCCTTCTGAAGCCACGTGGGACCAGTCCACTCTCTGCCAGGGGGCAGGCCAGCACAGATTGGGAGACACTTACGAAATCCCAACTCCAGGGTGATTATACCTAATAAATTTTTAAAAACTTTTTCCAGGCTAAACTGTTCTTCACTTTTTTCAGTTCTAACGTTAACTTGGTTAGAACTCTTTTTTTTTTTTTTTTTTAGTTTAAGTTTAGCCAAAACTGGATAAAATGATTCAGTTGTTATCTGAATGGCACCATATACGGTTAAATAAATTTTTTTCTTTTCTTTCTTTCTCTCCGTTCTTTTCTTCCTTCCCTCCTGTCTTCCTTTCCTCCCTCCCTCCCTTCCTTCATTCCTTCCTTCCGTCCTTTTTCCCTCCCTCTCCCTCTCCCTCCCTCCCTCCCTCCCTTCCTTCCTTCCTTCTTCTCCGCTTGCTTTAATGAAGACTGAGATTTCACTAGTTCTATCAGTGGTTAGGTGGTTAATTGCCTTCTTTTTTAAGGAAAAAATACTTTTAAGTATTTACATTTAGTCTTATTAAGGTTTCATCTTGCTGATTGGGACCTACTTTCGCCTGCTGAGATCAAAGAAACACACACACATATGCACACACACACGAGCACTGTTTTCCTAATTGTGAAAATTGATTCCAGAATGACCACATGACTTAGTCTCCACTTTCTCCTAAGCCCTCATTTATTAGGACAGAAAGGAATTTAACAGGTAGAAAAGGCGTCTTATGAAGACATGTTTGGAAAAGGAGCTGTCAGTTGATGAGAAAATTTGAAAAAAACTCTGGGAGATTGAAAATGAATGAGATGGTGAAGTGATGGAGACAGTACAGCCTATACCAGGAGAGAGGAAGAGGGTCTGCTAAGCATACTTTGAAATTTCGGCACGACAAGGATAAAGGAAAGAGTCTCAAAGGTATTCGGGGGTGGGGTGGGGATGGTGGGCAGGGTTTGGTGGGGAACAGGCCACTAATGAAGACATCACAGTTCCGGGACTCATGACTTGGCCACACTGGATGCCTCATGGAGGATATGGGGCTGAGAATGCCCACCTCACAAGGCTGGCGGAGGTATTCAATAATGTATGTAAAGCTCCGGCTGCATTTTGGGGCACGTGGTAAGAACTCTCAGGGTGTGTTTGCGGGTATTACTGCTATTCTTGCTGTCACTGTTACTAATGGGATGGTGTATCTGTTAGGATTTAGGATCACCCTTGGGGACAGAAAACCTAGTGGTACCGACAAGATGTAAGTGGAGTGAACAAGATAGAAGTTCCCTCTAGACTGCTTCCCGGAGGGAGCACGGGGCAGCCCCCAGCTGACGCTCAGTGCCGGGATCATCCCCGTTGTGGCCCCCGGTCTAAAATGACTGCTTACCTGCTTATGCTTTCAGCTCCCTTCCTGGAAGTAGGCCCCGAATTTCAATGCACATCTCACTTCTAGAACTTAGTCACGTGATTGCACCTCAGTTGCAAGGTCAGCTGGGAAAAGAAATCTATTCTGCAGCCACGTGCCTAGTTAGGAATCTCTTTTAAGGAGGAAGGGGAAACCAGCTATTGGGGTAGGCAGCTAGCTTCCTCTTTCTCACAGTCAGCCTTTACTTATCAATCCATTTAGATCCTAAATTTCCGGAATCTAGGATTTGTTTCAGTCTTTAAGAATGAACACAAACGTCCATTACATATATACTTTGGTTGACAGGAATTATTATGTGTTAAATGAGGCATTAAAACCACAGAAGCTTTTAATATGGCTGAAATACATTTAAGTGGCCATTGCTAGAAAGGTTCAGCTTAACATTACTTTTGAAAACATCACCAGATAAGGAGAAAACTGGAAATGACTGAGACCATCTTGTGAGGCTGGTATTAGTCATACGTGACTTGGTATGGAGACGATTTGTACTCATCACTTTGACTATTAGAGGGTGCTCAGAGCGTTCGGGGTTCATGAGTTCTTGTTATTTGATCTCTCAGCCCTGGGAGTGCTATAGCGCTCCATTATCACTCCTGGGGAGTCCATATCTTTGATATTTCACATTATTCACTTCTGTTAGGAGCACAGCTGGGGGTGGGGAGGTGGGGCATGATTCTGTTCCTAGATATGAAATTTCTAGAAAGCCAGTTACTGCTGGATGACCCCTTTTCCCCCTAGTCTTCCTGACCATGTTTATTTCTATTGACCCAAATACTTGAGATTTATTTTTAGCTGGAAAAATTCAGAGATGCCTAAAGGTTAACGTTGAACTCCATAAACTATACATGAATACAAACAAAGGCATGGTTTTAGCTTCTCACACTTGGAGGGTGCCTTCTCACTTAGGAAAATTCTCAAGAACCTCGACACTTAGCAAGTGTTCATGTGGTGTGTTCCATTGCTATAACTTTCTTGTTTAATTTACTTTTCTCATTATCCATTTTTAGAAAGCAAAGGGGATCGCTTCTCGGCCGTTTGGCTGAGATCAAGTATAGAATGCAAAGGGATTTTCACATTTCAAGGGTTTGGTTATTATTCTTTTGTTTCCCTTTGGAGCACAACATAACTTTAAACATAAACTAGGACAATATTAACCACGTTAAGCAAGATAGTATGGGGTGAAATTAAATGGCTCAAAAGGAAAGCTGTTTAAAATATAACAAAATGAGTAGATTGTGTCTGAGTTACTGTTATTTTAAAATTTAAACATTATTTATACTCAGTTCTATTTACAGCAGCTACTAGGAGATAGCTTTGAAAAATCTGTTAGGATATACTGTTGGATAAATGGAAATACTAATAGTCAAGAAAAATTTCGGGTATGTACTAAGTTAATGCTTATTTCAATTCCATGACCAAAGCCAGGACAAAGGGTCAGAGAGCCTGGGTCCTACGGCTTCCTAGTGGTGTGAGTGGGGGCAAGTCATGTGACTTCTGAGTGTATTTTACCACAAGCAAAATAAGGCTGATGCCTTATTTTAATGTCTTGCCAACCTCATTGCGAGAATGTAATAAGACACTGGTTATGAAAGTGCTTTGAAAGTGATCAAGGGTCATGAAATGGAAGGGTGTGTTATGGTAGAGTCACGGCTGAGATTGGAAGCAAATCTTTAATGTGGAAAGAAAACGCAGAAAACTTGCATCCCTTCATTCCAGGAAACTATGACATATACGTCATTACTCATTTGGTATTGGGAATCTATTCAGTGGGTGACATTATCTGCCACACAGGTAAGAAGAAAGCATTAATGAGAAAACATTCAAGGACTCTGGCACATTGCTTGGTGCATATCAGAAACTCAGCAATTATGCTTTTTAAGTGCTGAACTTAGGACACAGATGAACATCTACATAAGTTTCTAACTTTACAATGCCAGTCTTCATAGTCTTTCTTCATTTGACTTACTGTGACTTCTCAGATTAAAAAAACAAAACAAAACCAGCCAGCCAACCAAACAAAAAATGTTCAAACACAGCTAGGTATAAGATACATACCAAAATTTGCTATTTGGACATCCCAAGTTTTCTAATCATCCTGGCTCAAACCTTGGCTCTCTTTTTAAAGTTCTGAAAACACTCTAAGCATATAGTAAATAATATATAGGAGGGTATAATCGAAAAGTATGTCTACCTCCCTATTATTTACATACACACAGACACCCGACATCACACCCAACTCCATTGCCCTGAGGTGATGCTGAATGTTGTCTGATTCCCCCCATCATTTCCTTATTCTAACTGTCATTAAATGTGATTCATTTCCTGTTGCATACTCTCCTTATATCTCTTCTTAATGTTCTCTTAAGTCCGTCCTCGTTCAGGCTTCACAAGTTCCCAACCTGGACTGTGCGGTCCTTGAACTGATGGTCTCCCTGCCTCCAAGCTCTTTCCCCCGCAGCTGTTCTCTGCAGGTGTCCTGTGCGTAGTTGCCAATCCCAGAATGTACTCCGTGTATTTGAAAGGCGCTTGCTGCAGCAGGGTACTGGGTTATACCCTGCCCCAGCATCTAGGCTGAGTCACATCGTAGAACTGGGCTGCTAAGGGAGCAGCCACCACCCCAGCTCGGCTAAGATCAGGAGGCTGCCCCTGAGGCCACCAGAGCCATCAGAATGCACACTGTAAGCCTCGTCTGCTTTGTCACATTTCACTTCCAACCCAAGTCTTGCTTGGAGATTTCAGATAGGCAGAATTCCAGTCTTATGTCTCTACCCGAACAACAAGAGCGGCTGAGCAATACGAGCCGATAGGTTATGTTTTTGGTTTTTGTTGTGTGTTCTCTGTTGCAAAATCAGAATTCATAATACAGAGAACTCTCCAGATGTGGAGAGGATGTTCAGAACATTCTGGGGAATCACTAAATAACAGAGGTCTACAACAAAGAGAAGGAATTCATCTCTCTAAACTGTCGCTTTGACCATTGTCTTCTACTGAAGGAAAAGCAAGTGTGGCGGACCTGGAGATGTGCTAAGCGGACAGCTGTGGACAGCCAGCCAGCCTTCCACCCCAAAACATGCCCTTTGAGAGGCAGTCCACACCAGCAACTGAGGAATACAGAGGTATAAAGCCCAGTCACTTCTGTCCAAGACTGGACAACCTTGATGGGCCATAAACACTCCAAAGCTCCGTGTGCTGCTGGCCAGGGCTTTGCAGACCTACACTGCAGCCCGACTCCTCTCTCCAGCCAGTCCTGCTTCTGCCCCCTCCCTTCCGCAGGCGTTAATCCTGCTTAAATGTCCTGCACTCCAAACGCTGTCTCAGCGTCCACTTCTAAGAACCCTAAGAAAACCACCTCCAAGAGCTTCCAGTTACAGTTACAGGGAAGGTTTTGTTTCTCCCATCTTTGACCTTTCCTGGGTTTCAGTCTCGGATCTGCAAACAAAATGTGAAATGCTCAGGCCCAGTCCCTTTGCAGAAGTTTCCCCGGTCACTTCTCGGGTAAAGGAAGTCCATTCTCTGAACAGATTCCCCCACGAGAGATTTTTTAAAAACGAAAACACTGCGCTACTGGCCTCACCCTACAGTAATGGATGAAAATATGGGCAGCCAGAGGCGAAACGGCTGCATGGAGATTGCTCTGGGAATAGACCGGCAGCTGCTTTTACGGTGCCCTTGTTTTGCTCTCGCTAACTGGAATGTGACCCGTCAGGGAAGGGATGACAGAGTGCGTTTTGAGGAAGGCTGAATTTTCATTTCGAAATGAAAGTCCATCTGATGGTGTGAGAGAGGGATGAAATCACTCGTCTTTAGGGGAAGGTTTTGATACCTGACTCTCATCTGTCAAAGGATATGTGTGTGGAACAGCCCAGACGAACATCAGACTTTGGATATACTGGGCTTCTCTTTCATCCCCACCTGCCTTTGAACTTGAGGTCTCTCCATGCCTGAGTCCTAGGGCAAGGACCTTTAGATCTAAGAGGAGGCACACACCCAGGGGTATGCAGACGCCCATCATTTAAAGGAATCGATTTCAGATTCTTAGATCTTCAGTGTCATTAGTCCTCAAATTGACCCTGCGGAGAAAATGCCAGCGGCCCTGGTGGCCTGCTGGCTGTCCTTTCCCACTTCCCCTTTCAGAGTCACGGTCTTTACAGGGGAGGCCCGCCTCTCCCTTACCCCTAATCGTCAGGGTGCCCAGCAGAGGGCTAATTAAGATATTGATGCGGCTTCTGAGAAAATGAATGACCCTGCACACTGGGTAAAGGGTTCTTCTGCGAATAATTTCCCCATTCTTTACCTTGAATAAAATCGAGAGAATACAGAATTGAGTGGTCAGCTGATGGATCATTGACTATTACACCTATGGAATGCATATTACTCTTCTTTGCTAGAAAACTTCTTTTCCATTTTTATCTACCTGTTTCTGTGAACATGTTTTCGGAGTGTTTACATCTGTAAGAACTAAACTTCATAATAGATTTCTCGTGAAATCGTGTCTTACTTCAATAGTAATCTTCTACAAAGAATGAACTGATGGGAGGGAAAGTCCCCTCCTTGCTGTTAAAATACACGTCGCCAATACAGTTTTGCTTCCAGTGAGTAATTTATAATATCTCTTTTGGTCAGTTTTGTCTTTACAACAGTAATTGCATTTAACTCAGTTTAGGAGAAGCTTAACACTGATTTCTATGGCTAAACACTTGAATCTCAGTTTGCATGCATGCTTTTGTTGCAGAGGTATGATCGATGGCTCAGTTTTTAAGTAGGTTTGGATGGAATACTCTAGGGAAAGTGGAGTGGAAGGATGAGGTCAAGGAGGGAGGGGAATGAAGTACAATTTCCAACTCTTAAGGAGTTTATTCATTTTTTAAAAATGGATGTTGGTATGTGGGAAATGGTGATGGAATTTAGACCAGAATAGCTACATTTAAAAGTGATGTAATGGTTTTATTTAAAACTTAATGTTACAATATGCCAGAAATTATATTTTTTGCAATCATTTAAAATTACAATGTGAAAATTTGAATGTTAACTTAAAAATGTGTGGAGTACATCATCTTTTTTTTTCTCCCAAATCTTTTTTGGGATTATGCAAATAAACATGTAAAGCACCCTAGTCAGTAAGGCCTGTCCTGGGGGCAAGGATGATGGGGGGGGGGCAGGGGCTTTTACTTATTTTTACTGGTTAAAATACCTGGAAAGATGATAAGATTGGATATTGTGAAGCCTCTCAGCAATATTTTAACAACAAAAGGGATAGTTGCCAACCTTGAATGTGGCGTCAAAAAACACTCACTCCTGCTTTCAAGGTCACGGTCGTGTTTCCAGGCTGACCCTTCTTCTCCGAGCCTCAGGCAGCGTCACTCCCGACCACGTTGTGTCCTCTGCCTTCCTCCTGCTCAAGGATCTCTTCTTTTTCATCACGTTGTTTCAGTTGTGCGGGTTGTCTGTGTTCTCAGTAGATGGCAGGGGGGTGTTAATGCGACAGCTTGTCACGCTCAGGTATGCCTTCACCTTTTGCGAATTTTCACTTTTCACCTGCTGGTTGTAGTTATGAAGGCGCTTGGAGAGAAGGGGAAAGCAGAGAAGTAGACGGAGTCCAGGGATGCTGTGATTGTATTCAGGCTCTGTCTCCAGCGAGCTGTTTGAATTCAGAGACTTTGCAGACTGTCAGGTTAGCCCAAGCGGAGGAGGGGGTCCGTGTTCGTGCCTTTCTTGCTGCCTTTCCCAGAGAGAGCACACTGTGTACTAATGAGAGAGAACTGTGAGGCCTGACTGAGAACAGCTTATTCCTGTTGGTTCCAGGCCCCTGCTGGGAAGGACAGGGTGCTTCTCTATTGTTGTTGAGCAGCCAGGTTGGAAGAGAGAATCGTCTCATGAGTAACCTGAAGACTGAAACAGGACAGAAGGCATTCAGGTCGCTTTTCACATTTCAAGGGCAGCTTGGGTATTAGGGAAACAGAATTCTCACTCTTGTTCTCTTATTCATTCTCCGAGTTCCGGGACCAAGGTTTCATAGGGATGCAGAAGCTGTCATAACAGGCAAATATGTACTAATCAATGTACGGTTGGCCTTCATTCACACGTGTCTTCTGCTACATACTGGCTTCTATTGCACGCCTTTCCCCTCGGTCTGTGTCTTTGTGGTGGCAGTTGAAAGAGAGAACATTGACAAAGATGATGTATTTGATGCTTCAAAGGAGGGCGGTTCCAATGTCAAAGTACTAAGAGACGCCCTTGTGCAAATGAGTTGGGCCCTTCTATATTTTAGCAAAAATTACTTGCCCTTTCTGGGATCCCTCTGTGCCCTGTCATGCTAGTATTTGTCAACAATCAAATTCAAAATTCTCAACTCCCAACTCATTCTCTGTTCCCACAGAGACTTAGGGCATGATTGGTATTATAACAAACTTTATTAAATGTGAAGCACTTATTTTTATAAATCAGTTTATGTTTGAAGATGTCAAGTCTCAGATAACTCTCTCTTTTCTCTCTCTCACTATTGTGGATGTTAAGTGGATTCCTTTGAGCGGCCTTTTTTTTTTCAGGTACCAGTTTTTCCTTGGATGCGGCACAGCACAAGCTTTGGAAACTTAAGCCTGGGTTTGAGTCCTGGTTCAGCCCCTTGCCCTGGGCAACCTTGGCCAAATAAATCTGTGTGAACTTTGGTTTCCTCCTCTGTGAAATGAGACTAATGGTGTCTACCCCAGAGCGCTGTCGAAAAGGCTTAATGGCAGAGGGAACCTAAGGCACGTGGCGGGGGTCTACACAGCAGCCAGTGCCCCGCAGCTGGGCCAGAGGCCGGCCTTCATTATTTGCCGTGTTGCACTTGCATCTCAGTTGCTTTGCACTTGGCATTCGTCTCAGCTGAGATGAGAATTGCTTCTTAAAAGATGACAAACGAGTCAAGAATGTGTAGTGGTGTAAGCAGGTCATGTTTCCGTTTTCAAAATGGAAATGGTTTTGTTTATGTTAAAGTTTATAACCATAATAGCTAATTTTTGAGTGCTTGCTTTTCACTAGACGCTCTTTAAAGCCCTGTGCAAATGGCATCTCATGAAATCCTTCGAATAAAACTATGCACTAGGTACTGTAGGACGGGTACCATTACTATCTCCATTTATAAAGCTTGCCCAGTTGATAAGTGTAATTAATGCCTGTTGTTAAATTTTTTTCTTAGAAAATACTATAAAATGCAAAGGAGAAAATTAAAGCCACTGCAGGTACAGAGATAACTGCTGTATTTTTTATTAATTAATTAATTTGTTGTTTGTGTCATCTGACCTTCCGACGTTGATGTCACCCACTGTCCTCCTGCTTGTCCCCTGTAGTAAGAATTTTTCACAGCCAGGGCCCAACCCAAGATCACCTGTTGCGCTTCAGTTGTCCTGTCTCAGTAGCCTCCTTCATCTGTCTCAGCCATAGTTTTTCTTTGTCCTCAGCTTTGACATTTTGGAAAGGTGGGGGCAGTTATTCTGTAGAATGCCCCTCAGGTTGGGTTTGTCTGGTGCTTCATGAGATGCAGGTTAGGCACAGGAGGCAGGAATACCCCAGGGGTGACACGGTATTCTCACTGATCCCATCAGGTGGCACAACTGCTACTATTATTTTTTAAATGGCAGCTTTATTGAGACAAAATTCACACAAACCCCCACAAATGCCCCCTGTGGAAATGTATAATTTGTTGGTATTTAGCATGCTAGCAGTTGTACAGCCTCCACCACTACCTAATTTTAGCACATTTTCATCACCCCCAAAGGCAGCCTCACGCCCATCGGCAGTCCCCTCCCAGCCGCCCCGTGCAGCCCCTGGCAGCCACTGCTCTACCTTCTCTCTCGATGGATTTGCCTGTTCTGAATATTTCGTGTAAGCGGAATCACACAACACGCAGTCTTTCGTGGCTGGTTTCTATGGTTTAGCCTAATGTTAAGGTTTGCCCACGGGGTAGCACACATCAGCACGTCATTCGCTCACGTTACCAAAAGCATGCCGTGCATGGCCACAGCGCATTTTGTCTGTCCGTCCGTCAGTTGATGTACGTGTGGGATGTTTCCTGTTTGGGGCTGCTTGCCGCTGTGAACATCAGTGTGGAGGTTTTTGTGTGGACCTCTGTTTTCAGTTCTCTTGGGTGCATATTTGAGAGCGAAATTGCTGGTTCACGTGGTGACTCTGCGTGTTGCGCTGTGAGAAACTGCTAACTGTTCTCTGAAGGGTCTGTACACTCTACATTCTCAGCAGCGATGCGCGAGGGCTCTCGTTTTCCCACATCGTCACCAGTACTTATTAGCCAACTCTTTGATGATAGCCCTGCTCTGTGGGTATGAAGTGGTACCTCACTGTGGTTTGCATTTGCATTTCTCTAGTGCAGCGTTGAACCTCTTTGCACGTGCTTATTGGCCATTTGTATATATGCTTTGAAGAAATGTCTGTTCAATCTTTTGCCTATTTTTAAATGGAATTAATTGTATCTTTATTGTTGAATTGCATATTTTAAGGTTGTAAAGTATTGTGCCAGGATATTTTTTTCTATTAATAGGGTATAATATTTTTACTATCTATTTTTAAGTGGAAGTTTTGACATATACTGTTTTATACTTGATTATTCTTTTTTTCTAGTTTAATTTAGATGTAATTGATATACATCCCTATGTAAGTTTAAGGAGTACAGTATAATAGTTTGAGTACATATGTTCTGAAGTGATTACTGTAATGAGTTGGCATTCATCATCTCATATAATAAAAAAATAAAGCAAAAGAAGAAAATAATTTTTTTCTTGTGAGGAGAACTTTTAGGATCTCGCTCTTAAAAACTCTCCTCTATATTACACAGCAGTGCTGGCTACAGTTATCACACTGTATTTTACGTTGCTAGTACTTACTTGTCTCGTAACTGGAAGTTTGCACCTTTTGATTACCTTCCTCTGGTTCTCTCTCCCCCCCACCTCGGGTAACCACAAGATCTCTTTTTCTCTGAGTCTGGTTGGTCGGTTTGTTTTGAACGCCACTTGTAGGTGAGATTACACAGTGTTTGTCTTTCTCGGAGTTACTTTAGCGTAAATGCCCACAAGGTCTGTCCATGTTGTTGCAAATGGCAGGGTTTCCCCACTTTTAAGGTCGAATAATAATCCATTGTGTATATGTGTAACGACTCCTTTATCCTTTGACCTGCTGATGAACATGTAGGTTGTTTCCTTGTCTTGTCTGTTGCAAATAATTCTGCCATGAGCACGGGGGTGCAGGTATCTTTTTGAGTTAGCGTAGCTTGACTTTTTTGGCTTTAATATAATTAATTATATACTTTGATTTTACTTATTCATTGAATTTATTGGGTGACACTTGTTAATACAATCTTAGGTTTCAGGCGTACAGTTCTATAATAATACATCATCCGTATACTACATTGTGAGTTCATTACTTCAAGTCATCTGCTTCCATCACCCTTTATCCCCCCTTACCCTCTCCTACCACCCCTCACCCCCCTTCCCTCTGCTAATCACCATGCTGTTTGTGTCTGGGGGGGGCGTTCCCCTTAATCCCTTCATCTTTTTCACCTAGCCCTTCCACCCCCTCCCCTCTGACAGCTGGCAGTGTGTTCTCCTTGAGTCTGTTTCTATTTTGTTTGTTGGATTATTTTGTTCATTAGATTCCACATTAGAGCGAAATCCTATGGTATTTGTTTTTCTCTGACTGGCTTATTTCACTCAGCATAATGCTGTCCAGTTTCATCCATGCTGTCACAAAGAGTAAGATCTTCTTTATGGCTGAGAGCAGTATTCCGTTGTGTAAGAGTACCACAGCATTTGTATCCACTCATCCACTGATGGGCACTTGGGCTGCTTCCATAGCTTGGCTATTGCAAATAACGCTGAAATGAACAGTAACTTGGTTTTTAAACTTGATCGGAGGTCTGTCTGAAAAAAAGTCCAGCCATTGTTAATTTGAGTATACTTCTTTTCACGTGCATTCATTTACTGATGAAGTTGGCTGAAGTCTCTTCTTTGTTTCCCACCATTGGACTAGCTTCCCGAGCCTGAGACTTCCTCCTGCGCCTCCTCCAGGTGGATCTCTCCCTGGAGGGACATCCTTGACCTGGAAGCCTTTCCCACCCCACCCCCACCTGCTCAAACTCAAACACAGTCTCCTTCTCACTTGCACAGGGCCCTTCCGAGGCCTGGGAGGGGTTCTAAAAGTGTGTTCACATGGTTATGTTTTCTATTAAATCTGTGAAAGCAAGATATATTATGTATTTTCCCCCCTTAAACCCCCCAGCCCTCACAATAGGTTTCAAGCCCCATGGCAGCTGGATCTGCCCCCGCCTGGGACGTGCTAGGTGTTCGATACAAAGTGGAATTGAATGGAACTCATGAAGTGTACTGCTTTTTTTGGCATTTAGGCAAGGAGCCTTTTTGTTCCTCTGAGGCTTGGTTCCTGGTAGGCTCATGAAGAATGTGGTAGCAGTGAAGGAAATGCTCTTGAAGGTATTTAACATGTAAGATAAATGTTGCGTGAGTGTGTGTTTATGCGATCCTGTGTTCCCACACCTTTTCACCAGAAGTCGAAAACCCATTTGGGTGCATTCCTGATTTTCTGCGGTAACCTAGTCAAATTGCTCGGTGCCCAGACAGCCTCTGCGCCAACTCACCCTGTGGCTCACGGCTTTTGGAACCTCTGCACTGAGTAGGGGTCTTCCGGAATCCTATTCTCTATGTCTTGGAAATTTGCCCAACTTGGGTGATGGGGTTTCTAGGTGATTTGTTTACTTTACCAGTTTTCCCTATTTCCTAAGTTACTTTAAACGTATGTTTAATAATAAGGTGGGGGAAAAAAAAGTCCAATATGCTTTTGGTTGAACAGAACGTTTCTGACTTGTTTTTAGTGGGAGCCGAGACCTGGAGAAGCGGGGTGAACACATGGGGCTTTAATTCGACAGCTGAGTTCTTGTTGAGAACCGAGGTCGGTCGGCAGGTGCTGCGTTCTCATAGGTCCCCTAGAGTGTGCTGTGCCCTGATACCACAGGACTGAGCACTTGAGCATAAAAATGTCTCCTCACTTCCTGAGCACCTTGGGGTACTGCTATAGGATGCTGCTGAGTATTTCAAAAGACAGTGTTTGGGTGTAACCCCAAGCTGTGGCAGCCCGGGGTGAGGCTGGACTTCAAGAGCCAGTGCAAAGAGAACATAGAATCCGAAGAGGCTGAGCCCGGTGCCGAGCGAGGTCTGTGAAAGGAAGAAGCAGATGTCAGTAGCTGAGAAACTTGTTAATGGGATATAGAAAAGCTTGAAAACAGAGTGAAGAAATTCATTTTTGTCTCAGCCTTAGCTTTTCCTTGAGAGGAAAGGTACATAACCCATGCAAGGTGTGTGATGCTGCAGGGCTGGGAGACCAGTGGGACTCTACTCCACCCCACGGAAAGGAAAAATTAGGTGAATTAATGAGAAATTTACCCCTGATTAAAGTCATGAACGACAGTTTCAAAAAATAAAGACGGTCTTCGGCATATGCTGGCACAGGTTTTCTATAAAAATCAGTGGCCTCACTTGGTGCTTAGATACTACCTGCAGCAGCCCTAGGGTGTATCAGTGCGAGCTTTCAGCTTTTCGCTGGAATTTATGACTGCAGGGGGCACACTGGGCTGTTTGCTGATGGGGCAGCCACCCGGCAGGCCCGGCTGTGGCAATACAGACACGGAGAGACTTTAACCTGCAGTCTACTTGCGGCATGTTAAACTTCTGAACACCTTTCTTACATTTCCTGCGATCAGGGAGGAAAATTCTACATGTCAGGGGCTCGTTAAATTGGTGATGTGACCAAGCAGCCTTAGGAAAAATGAGAAGCAGCAGTGAGCGGGCAGGACGTGAGCTGGAGGGATGTGGCAGCTGTGTGGGGTACCTTCTGTTCTTGGCCTAGAGATTTGGGAGAAAAACTCCTCTGGGATTTCAACAGCAGCTGTCTGATGTCATGTGTAAATATTGTCTTTTGCAGTTGCTTGCTTGGGGCCAAGCTTTCAGTGAAAGTTGCTGAAGTGACAAAAGCTGTGATAGAAAATTATTTAGTGGCCCAGCACCGGTAGTTTTGAAGCCAAAGACTTTGTACAGCAGGTCCTTGAATAACGTCATTTCATTCATTGTCCTTTCGTTATAATGCTGATGATCAATCGGGGTAGGCACTTCACTCTTGTTTACATCAGTAGCCTAGGGTGAAGCTGGTTTTGTTATACGTCATTGTGCTTGAAGTCACAGGAACTGTTGTGACTAGGGCTTCCCCCCCCTTTTTTTTTAAAGATTTTATTTACTTATTTTTTAGAGAGGGAATGGAGGGAGAGAGAGAAGGAGAGAAGCATCAATGTGTGGCTGCCTCCTGCGTGCCCACCACTGGAGACCCGGCCCCTAACCCAGGCTTGTGCCCTAGACTGGGAATCGTACTGGGGATCCTTTGATTCTCAGGCTGGAACTCTACCACGGAGCCACAGCAGCCAGGTTTAGGGCTTCCACTTTTTATTCTTGCTACAGAGATGGTGAAGTTTTACTCTGACGTCCGGTGACATGAACACCTTAGAAGGAGACAAACTAGGATAGAAGTATGGAGAGATTTGAAATTGCTATGGGAGGAGTTGAACATGTTTACCTGTCTAACCATTAGTCGCCACATAGAGAACTTGGAGAATGAGCTACTTTATTTTTTAAAAATCTTCACCCAAGGATATGTTTATTGATTTTTTTTTAGAGAGAGAGGGAGAGGAACATTGATGTTAGAGAGAAACATTAATCAGGTGCCTCCCGTATTCGCCCCGACCGGAGATCGAACCCAAACGTTTTGGTCTGCGGGATGATGCTCCAATCAACTTAGCCACCAGGGAAAGCAGTTTTAAACTTTAATACTTGGGTTTACCTAGAAAGGAAACAACAGGCAAGTGTAATTTTAAAGCAAATATATACATTTAGTACGTATATAATCTGGCCTCATTCAGGGGGAGGGACAAGGAAAAGACGGCCCCTACAGGCAGGGGGATGAGTTTCTGCTGTCCCCATCAGGCTTGGAGACAGAAAGTCACCAGGGTCTGTGGAAAGACGGCCCGGCGGCTCCTTCCACACTTACTGTTTCACACGAGGGCTTTTTGAAGAACCTGCTCTGCCAAGTGTATGTTACGTGTAAGAAACAGGAATCAGTATTGTAGACGAATAGGGAAGTGTGACCATCCTTGAGCACAGGGAGTTTACGCATTTATTCACTTGGAAACAAAACCACCAGGGTAAAGCCCGGTGCATAAATGCCAAGCAGTCATTTGCTCCAGGAAGATCTTGCCAGGAATTCATCTGGGGGCCGGCCCTGAGGACCTCTGCCTTTTGGGACAACCAGACCTGCTTCCTCATTTGAGTGAACTTTGTGGGTGGAAGGTTTCTGAAGCCTTTGAATGTCCATGGCCCATGTTTCTTGGTGCCAATTTTACTTAAGACTTTGGAAGGAAGATTTTCATATTAAAATAAACCTAAAAGTAAAATGCTCAGTTTGCATCCATCTTAAAAACAGACAACTAGCCTTTAACTATTTTTCACACTTTAGGTAGGAAATTGGGAAGGCTCTGGATCCCTGAGAAGTGAATTCTCTTGCCAGGGGAGTTTCGGGGGGAAGTTGGAGAAGTAATGATGAGAGATTAGGAAAGGCCAGCCCCACGCAGCTACTCTCCTTTCCGTAATGACTGAGCAGGTTTAGTGGGGAGCCACTTTCCCTGCATGATACAGGTAAGTGAGGTGCCAGGGTTTCGTGACTGAGCTGGAGTAATCATTCAAAGTAAACAATGGGAGCACCACTTCAAGTGTTTTTGCTTTGGAGTTAGTTCATGAGAAGCACTGTGGGACCTTTCATGGGGGTGGTGGTGGCTTCTGCTTTTTCAGTTGAAGTCTTTGGATCCAGCACTGAAAACAGTGTCCTGAGCCCTGGCCACTAGGGTAGCTCGGTTGGTTAGAGCATTGTCTTGATATGCCCAGGCTGTGAGTTCTCTCCCTGGTCAGGGCACATATAAGAATCAACCAATGAATGCATAAATAAGTGGAACAATAAATTGATGTCTGTCTGTCTCTCCCTCCCCCTTCCCCCTTTCTCTCTCTCAAATCAGTAAATAAATAAGTTTAAAAAATGAAAACAGTACCCTGAAGTCACTGAGCAGGTGTCCCAGGCGTTCAGGTGTTTATGTGCTGAAGAACCAGTGGCTGAAGTGACTTGATGTTAATTCACCCTGGGAAGCCAGTCCTTTGTGGGTGTGACTTTAGGGGGGAAGAGTCCACACTGGGGAGCAGCACTGCCCACAGGGTGGTGATGTCACAGTCTTGAGCCGCTGTCACCTGTGTGACCTTGAGCATTCTTTCACGTCTAGAATGCGAATGATACCCTGCTCTTCAAGGTGGTGGTCGTGAGGATGGAGGTAATGCATCTTGGCTGAATGTGTTAGGGACCAGTTTACGGTGGTGGTGGCCGTGCTGAGCATCATGGTTCTAATGTCCTCGGGAGGGAAGACGGTGGCTGTTTCTGAAGGGGAAATTCTGGGCCCTGGCCTCCCGGGCAGGGTTCTCTCAGTCCACGTGCCCACCTGTGATGTTTAGTGGGGAATTAGATAGTCTCCGTTATAACGGCCAGAACTGGAATGTTGTGCATTACTCGAGGAAAACGTGTGTTGTTAAATGCAGATGGGCCCTGTTTGGACACAATACATTCCTGAAGACTGTTTTTTAAAAAATTTATTCATTTAAAACAATTTTTACTTACTGATTTGACAGAGAGAGATTTGTTATTCCTCTTATTCATGCTTTCATCTGTTGATTCTTGTATGTTCCCTGACTGGGGATGGAACCTGCAACCTTGGTGTGCTGGGACGATGCTCTAACCCACTGAGCTAGCTACCCAGCCAGGGCAAAAACTGTATTCATTGTAATTGTGATAACATATGTGTAATATACAACTTACCATTTTAATTAATTTTAAGTGTATAGTACGGAGGCACTGAGTTATAGTCACATGGTGAGCGACCGTTGTCACCGCCCATCCACAGAACTCTTCATCTGTGAAACTGCGACGGTGCTTTGTAACAGGCGCCCCCCACTCCCCCGGCCCCTGGCCACCGCCGTCTTGCTCTCTGTCTGTGTGAGTCGACTGCTCTAGGTCCCTCACAGAAGTGGAACCACACAGTCTGTGTGCTTTGGGGACTGGCTCGTGGCACCTAGCATCGTGTCTGCAAGGATCACCCACGTAGCAGAGCATGTTCGTTTGTTTTGTTATTGTTCTTTGTTTTCTGTTTCTTGGTCTTACTACAGAAGGAATGCATGTTTGTTTAAGCCTTTCAACCATATAGAGAAGAATGAAAACATCCCATAATTCTCCAACCCAACATAGTTCTTGCTCTTCTGGTGCCTCTGCGGGGGCTGGGTCTTCTTAAAGCAGATGAGCTTGGAGTAAACCCCCCCATGTCCTGGGGCCTTTGGCCTTCTCTTTGAAGGCGAGGGAAGCCGCTGAGCATAAGCGTTGAGGACGGTGAGAAACAGAGTGTGAGTCTGTGTGGGACTGTGGTGGAGGAGGGGGGAGAATGTGGAACAGCGAAGTGGGAACCCTCAACCGCCTTTTATGAAATGGGACATTCTCACCTTTGAAGCTCGAGCTTGTGGGTTTTGGGTTCCTGTTTTGTGCCCTTTAATTTCAACTTTCTAAGTTCATAAGTTTGTCGTAAATAGGTGTCCTGGCTTTCGTGATGTGCTCACATTGGACGACCTCACAAGGATAGTCCCTCTCTTTCCAAGGTGGGTGGGTTGGAGGGGGGAGCTTCGGGCTGAGCACCTGTGGGAGGAGGGGACCAGGGTAGAAGTGAAGGTATCTCTGGTCCCTGAGACTCAGCATAGTGGGGAGAAGCTTCCAGGAAGCCGCCCCCTCCCCCAGTCACCCTGTTCCTTCTGCCAGAACATTTGGGGCTCTGTCTGCCTAATTCTCTAGTCTCTTGTTTGTCTCCATCCAGTGAGATGGAGTTCTTTCAGAGAAAGATCCTCATGTTATTTTGAAATGTTGCATCCCCAGCACTTAGCTGGGTGCTTTAGCTGTAAATATTCTTTAATAAATGTTTCCTCCAGGGAATGGAGAGCCTGCCCAGAAGGTAGCCGTTCCTGGGCCTCATTCTGGGCCATGCCCACTTAGACTCTGACCCCAGTTCTCCTGTCTGCCTCTTTCCCTCTGTTCTTACCTGCCCACCCCACTCCCCACCCTTCCTGCCCTCCCCACCCTCCTGCTCCACAGACCACTTTCCACCCTGGGTTTGCCTGAGGCCCTGCCTCGAGCTACCTTCAGTGAGTTAGGGCCCAGGAAATCCCCCTTGGCCTCCGCCAGGGCTGCAGAGCTCCTGGGCTTTCCCGGAGCCCACTCTGGTGCTTGGTGGTTAGTCCCTACAGGACTTCAGGATTGAGTAGGTTTTTGCGGTTCGTCTGTTCACTTAACCACCATGTAATATTTCTATGGCACTATGTTTTCTTTGGTCAACTCCCACCCCCCCCCAAAAAAAACCCCTAAAGACCATGTAGCTGTAGGATTACGTGTTTGTTTGTTTTGCCTATAGCATTTGTTGTGCCTTTGGCATTTCATGTCAAAATAAGCCTCGAAATAGAGTTTCCTGGGAATATCAACCCCAGATATTATGTCAGGCACTGGTAAATCATGTTTATTAAAACTGCCAGAATTATGTTGCGTTTTAACTAGACGTGTTGGTGACATTGAGGAATTTCCCCTGTTGGTCTCCATTGCTGTGTCTTGAATGAAATTCCTTCTAGAAGACATGAGGTTGGGCAGTGTGCCTAAAGCTAGAGAAGGGGACGGTTGTCTCAGGAATGAAATGGAGGGGAGAGAAACATAATAAAAAAAAACTAAAAAGGTGAAGGGAAACAGCCCAGCCTTGTGCAGCAGGAAACCAAATCTGATGCAAGCCTGAAGGTAAGACGTGAGGTGAACAGAAGAGGAAGTCTTTGAGGAAGAGGAATTAAAGCCTTAGAGATGTGAAGACTGAGGTGGGCGGAGGTGGGCGGCTAACGGTTTTGCAGGGTGTGTGGAGGAGAGCCGGCACAGAGGGGTGGCTGCTTCTGTAAATGAGCCCGGATTACCCAGTGGCTAACCAGGGACAGAATGTCATTGATAGGATTGTGGGAAAGGTCTGCAGCGAGCTAGTATTCCAAGAGAATGAAAATTTAAGCCCAGAGCAGGGCCACCCCCAGAAAAGAAGCTATCAGCCTCCTCCCTGCAGTCGGGTCTTCTGGATTCTATGGAACGTTTTATTGTTTTCTAGGCCAAACTCAGGGTGATACCCAAGGACCCACCCACTCAGAAGAGGCCATAGACAGGCAGTGGAGGGAGTCCCTTGTAGCCAAGGATCAGCCCTGCCCTTCGCTCATGACACAGTTTGGTCATTACATTCCTCCTTACAAAATTCATGTTAGTTGCAGCCAGATTAGGTCATTCATAAAAGAACACAGAGGGTAGAAATCGTCACCCCATCCCATCCCGTCCTGAGACTGTTTTACCAGCACATCTCACTGTGGGTGTGTCGGGCTGCCTTTCTGTCTCCCACCTGTCACTTCAGTTTGACTTTTGCCGGCTCTGCTGCAGAAAGTTGGCCGGGAGTTTGGCCACTGGCTGCACTAGCTGGCCCTTCTCAAAGCTTCGCACCCCGAGGATTCCATTCCAGTGCTCTTGGACCTGGCAGGGGCCCAGGTGCACCTGCTTCGGTTACACGCAGGTCGAGGTGGCCATGGAGGAGGCTGTCCAAGTCTTCTCCCACAGTACTTTGTAAATTTTTTAAAAGGGCCAAAAGAAAAATGGTTGCTGATACCAAGCACCCATATAGAATTGTTAATGGCTAACTAACCCTGTTTGCAGGTAAAATGTGTCATACGGGTGTTTTTAACTTGCTTTCTGTATGTCTTATTTTGGAGACAGCTTCTGTAATAATGGAATATGCTGCTTTTTTTTTTTTTTATTTGGTCTGTTTTAAAGGACTTTTGTCTAGTAGGTCGTGGACTGTTTGGTAGGAGGCCTGGATCTGTTTTTCTCTGTTGGCCCCTGACCTTGGGCAAGTGGTCCTCTGGGTTTCCTGGCCTGGAGGCGAGATTTAGACCCTGTGGTCTGTAAGGTCACATCTCACATCAAATTCCAATGTAATGGCTTGATTTTGTCACTCTGACTTATTTAGAGGGTTGGTAGCTGTGGCGTGGATTCTGTGCAACATTGTCGTCGCTGTGATTTACTGGGTGCTTTTGGCCAGGATATAACCTTTCAACTCTAGAGTAGTTGCCGTGGGAAAACAGGGTTGGCTTTGTGTGTGTTGTTTCTAGGAACGTGCTGGGAGGGAGGGGGAGACGTCTCACAGAGACCTCACTGGGCGGCCCCCTGTTCAAGGCCGCGCTGTCTGGATAGGGCTGCACGCTCGGCGAGCTAAGTGTGCTCCATGGCAGATTTTCCACATTTGACATATGCCCACGTCTTTGACAGGCGTCCGTTCGCTGTCTGCGTGCTGCTTTTTCCTGCCTGAGTGAACCACCTTGAATTCATTTCTCTTCAGTTTCATCTTTTGGGGTCCATATTTTTAGGGGCTCCTTTGATTTTTTTCATCCTGTGTGTTTTTAGAGTGCTAGCCAGCCATACCATTAACATAAGCAGCTGCTTTCTCCCCTTGATCTGGGCCGAGCTTCCTTGGCATGCTGAAGGACATCGCCGGCGAGGCCCTGGACGGGTCATCTGTCACTCAGCGAGTTCTCCGGTCTCTGAAGTGGAGAGAGCAGGGTGGGTACGTATGGTGAAATAGTGTAGCCTCCACTTACTTCTAGATTTTAGCATTAGATAATATAAAACAGGGTACAGCTTGCCTCTTCAAAGAGTGGGCTATTAAGCTGTAAAAATGGAAATTTATTGATAGGGAGAACCCCAGTATATGAAAACAGAGCAGAGTAAGGGCGTGTTTGAGCTCCTAGCAGTTGGTGTTGATAGATTTGTGTGGGTCGAAAAACATAAGTTTTATATTTACTGTATTCTTTTCCAGTGACTGGGGAAAATTATGGTATGTTTTAAAATACTGAAAGAAGATGACTGGTTTTAAAAAAGAGTGTACGGTCTGGTTGCAGAAATGCAGATAAACACATTCACCTGTGGAAATTTAGGGGAAAACCTCTAGGTTTAAAAGCAACAAAATAATTAAAAACAAGGTGAGAACAAGTGATGTCAGTTTAAAAGCAAGTAGAGGAGAGAAAAGCTTACTTTAGAACTTACGGAGGAGGTAATTTTCTCACTTCCATTTTATCCTATGTTCTTCCTGCTTCTCTGAAAACCCTAGTCTTGACTCTTGGAGGTTCCCTTCCCAGGCCTGTCTCATATGTGTTTTCATCAAAGTTGCTGTATCAAGCAAAGCAGTTCCAAGGTATAGCTCAGTTGTAGAGTTTCCTAGACTAAGAAATAGTGTGGGGAGCAAGGGATTTGGTTGGGGTTGGGGAGCCAGCCCCTCCCTTGGAGAGTATGGGAGAGAGACAGGGTAGACTTTGAGACTCAAACATTCAGCCAGGGAGTTCTTACCTGATATGTGGTAGGTCACACCAGGCCTTGCAGTTTTGCTCCCTTTCTGCAGGGCAGCTGGGTATGAGTGTCGTCTGGTCTGGGAGGACTCCATCCTCTGCGTAAGGAGGGGAGGTCCTGTAAGATGAAGAAGAGCCTTCCATCGCCGTCCAGAGTCCTCTCGTGGTCTCCTCTGTCCCAGGACCGTTGGTGATTGCCAGGATATCTTGTGATTAATTCGATCTCAGTGTTTATGGGAAGTGACACTTCATCTGGTGTCTGTGAACATTTGACTTTCATCTCCAGAAGATGGAAATGTTCTGTGCCACATAGACTTGGTTGTGATTGCAGTAGTAAAAGAAACGATTGATTATTTTGAATTTTCTATTTTAGGTAATTGCACACAGTGTGCTTCTAAAGTGTGGTAGGCGAGGTGGAGTCCTTTTACAAAAGAAAGTAAAAAGTTTCCACCTAAAACAAATTAGCAAGCTTTTTGGGTGCCTCTCCCATCTAAAAGTGAATATATAAAGTAAGAAGCCTATGTGGATGCCTTATTTAGAAACAGATGGTGCTGCTTTGGAAGGGGGTGGGTTGCAAAAGGTGAAAAACCAGTGAGCAGAGAAAGCTGCGTCCTCGGGGTGAGGGTGGGGACCCTACTGCAAATACGAATATGATACCACGTTCAGTCTAGAAGTAAAAATAGTTTATCCACAGGAGAAAATAAATTCAGAAGTCAAGGGCCCCTGTACCTTTTTTGGATCACACCTGTGGTGTATTCCCGGGCCTGACTCCCTGCGTTGGAAATGGCTTTGTTTGCTTTAAAGATCTCCCTTCACTCCCTCCCCCCCCCCCCCCCCCGCCCCGGTGACTGTGGGAGATTTTCCACATTTGACATATGCCCGTGTTCTGAAGTCACACCGGGTATTGCATTAAGTAAGATCTGATTGCAAAAATGGACTCTCTGGGCTGTGACCCAAGACGTTACCATATGTTCATGTATGAGATTCACACATGCTTCAAAAAAAGGACAGCTATCCTTTCAAATTTGAGTAGCTTATAGTTCATATTGGTGTCAAGTATTCTATTTGCAGCATCTAAAACTCTTGCTGTCTTTACCGTTCTTTTTTCTTAGGCCTCTGCTGCTCGCCTGAGAACACCAAGTCCTTGTGGTCAGAGACTTTTATGCATTCATAGCACCTAATGCCTTATTGGACATCTGCTCCAGAAAATGCCATGTCAAAAATGCTGGTTGCTTTCGGGCAGATCTTGCTAATGCGATTATTAGAATTTTCCAGTGAAGGTGGTATTAGTATATTTTGTATTAATCCTATCAGTTTAGTTCAAGTGTCATTAACTTGGTGGATGACGAGATTTGGGGGCAAACGGACAGTTTATTGGATGATAAAAATCAGGAGCCTAAAGCAAACAAGCAAACAGAAATTAGACAGGCTGCAAGCTGAAAGGAAGAAGAAGAAATTCAGAAGGTGTCATTAGACATCCTACTGGGATTTGGATTAGCAGTTGTCCCCGGGAAGGGGATGTGGAGAGAAAAAGGCCAGAGGAAGTCAGGCAGGTGAGAGAGACTTGGGGGAGGTAGAAACAGCTTGAAAGTGAGTGATATATCAGTCCGTGTTAGAGTTGGGGGTCCTCTGTTCAGGGTAGGCTGGCATGCTGGACTCAGTTCTGGTGACTACTCGTCAATGCAGTAGCACCAGAAACACATGCAATTAATGTAAATTCAGCCTCTGGAGTGTAGCAGAAAGTGAGTGATTCTTCCCATGATTTGCCTTAATGCACATTGGTTTAGGACCAATGATGGTGGCAGATGCTGCTCCCAGGTCCTGGGGTCACAGCTGGCAGGATATTCCTGACTCAGTGGTTCCAGAGTAGCTCCCGGAGGTGCCCCACCTTCCCCAGGTGCCAGAGGCACCCACACCTTTGGGGCCAGTTTCCTGTTGTTCGGGAGTCCTTCCTGGGAGCCCAGCATACGGCCTGCTTCCTTGAACCTTTCAACAATCACATAAGTACCAAATTCCCTGTATAAACACTCCCTTTCTGCTTAAAATAGGTAGCTTGTTTCCTGCAACCTGGCTTTGCCTGAGACCGAAGAATTTTGTAGGGAAATGAGCTGCTTTAGAAACAGGCATCACCGGAAGGGTCCCGGAATGAGCAGCAGATAGAGGGGTGAATGGGCCTGTGGCTCCCAAAAGCGCACACTCCTGCTGCTTTCCAGTGGGAATTCCTTGGGGGAGCTGTTCCCCAAATCCAGACTTCCAGGTGCTGTGCCAAGAGAGCTAGCTGAGTCCTGGGGTCCATATTTCCTTTTGAAAGCTGCCCCTGGTGATCTCTGAGAGATGCCAAATTGGGTACCAGTGGCCCCGATTTCTTGACTCCCGGAGCTGGTGCTCGTGATTTTTCTTTTTTAAGGGAGGAAATGTTTAGTAGCTAACATTTTTAAAGGTTCCCCCACAGGGGATTTACCTTCTCTTGAATTTAAAGGGATTAATTCTGAAACCGCTGCCAGAATGTGGCAGTCTTTCTAGCGTAGGGGGTATAGGACTTCCCTCTCTTGTTATTACTAGAGGAAAGAAATATATTTCAAAAGTATCACTGAATACTCAATAAAAATGGAGCTGTTTGTAATGAGAGTTAGAAAGCTAACTAAGTACTTCATTACAGTAGTTTGTTGAATAAATATGGCACTTGCAGTATAATACCCTATTTCACTGTAGCAAGTACTGTTAGTGTTTTCTTATCTCTGTTTATAGTTGAAGGAAAACCACAATGGAAGCTGTTTAAAATAGGGAAGTGCCTCCTCCAAGAGAGGTCAAGGGACTCTTTGGAGAACCGGCGAATTCAGCGTTGGAGGTCGCTGAGCCCTGGCGGCCAGGTGGTTTAAGGGTCAGGGCTCCCACGTCCATGATTAACACGGTGGTGGCGGTGGCGTTGGCGATGTGATAGCAGCGCATGGCTGGGTGTAAGCGCTTGGTCTGCTCTTACTTGATTTCTTCATCCTCCTCTCCCTCCCCCCCGCCCCCCCAAAAAAAAGAAACTAGTCTTGGTGTCTGCCCTTTTCTTCATCTTCTCATGCTGGCTTTTGAAGATACAGGCTCACAGATGAAGAAGGAAGTCGCCTTGCTCCCAGGTCTCCTGTGCCTACTTGACTGAAATTGGTTAGCCCTTGAGGAGTGGAGTCCTTGTAGCAGCAGGGGTTATATGTCAGATGAGCCTCCTCGGAAGGGCAATGCTGTTCTTCCTCTGCAGCTGCCAGGCTGCCTGGAATGAAGCAGATTGATCTTGCACTTGAATAATAGGCAGGAATTAACTGCAGCTTACAAAGTGCTGCATAATGATGGGAAATGTGGCCGGCCCTAATCAAAGGCATCTGCAGATGGCATTTTCACTGTGCAGAAGCTGCGTCTGTGTGCGCGGAAAGGAAATGAGCTGGGAGGGATTGCCTGGGTGCACGTTTGAGAAGAGGCAGACAGGGCCTCCTCTTCCCTTTCCTACATCGAATCCTGGCAGCGCGCTTCAAGTTGGAGGCTGGCACGTTGCTTTCGTGTATCCGCAGGGTTGTGCCGCCATCATTGTAATCGAATATGAGAACATTTCTGTCTCCCCTAAAACAAGCTATTGGTTCTTTTATAAAGAAGAGATAGTTTATGCTCGTCTCCCACACCCCTCCCACCCCGTTTTTGGTGGGGATACAGATTGTCTTCGGCCTTTTGCAGAATCATCTTATTTTCTCAGAAAGCTTTTGTTTTCTTAAATAGTCATAAAATGTATTTTAATGTTCCTGCTTTCCTGGACCCAACCTCATGAATTAATCTGAGTTACTGGGTTCATCTAACTGCTAGCTGGGACATTTTCAGCTTCAAGTGATAGATTTCAACCATTCAGCTTGAGCATTAAAAGGAATTTATTAGCTCTTATGACCTAGAAGAAGGAAGGTTGTTGGCTTTAGGAATAGTTCAGGGATTCTCTCTCCGTCTCTCAGATCCTTTAGCCCCACATGGGCCACATTTGCCCCTTTCCAGTGGGGAGACTAGACAAGGGGTACACACGTGTTCCCCATTGGTGCCTGAACCAGGGATGCAACTACAGAGGTGAGGCTGGGGGTCAGGTGCCAGGCCTCAGCTCAGCTCGCCTCTACTTTTGTATAACTGGTGTTTATAAATACTGTAGGTTCTGGTCTTCATTCTGGGGTTGCGGATCTACTCATGCAGGCGGCGGGACCAGAACAGCCACCTCAGGCACGTTGCAATGACTGGTGCTGCTGATTCAGATGGTCAGTCCAAGGATTTGAACCGGACCCGGGCCCCAGATGCTGCCTAGCCAAGGCTTAGCAAACTGGGTCTCTTACGGTCCTAGCTCAATCTGCTCCACGACGTTTCCGTGTCTGATTCAATGCCGTATTTTTCTCGACAGGTTCAGTATCCTCTCTTTTCTAATTTCTTAGTCATCTCTGAATTTTATTAACAATTATAGCATTTATAATTTAGTAAGTCACTCTAATTCATACCCTTGATGTGACTAGACCTGACTTTTATTTTAAGGTGAATAAAAAATAACTTACCAATGGTTTATAAAACTGTCCATCCTTTCTTCCTTCCTTCCCTCCTTCCTCCTTCCTTCCTCCCTCCTTCCTTCCCTCCCTCCTTCCTTCCTTCATCCCCTCCCTCCCTCCCTCCTTTCTTCTTTCCTTCCCTTCCTTCCTTCCTTCCTTCCTTCCTTCCTTCCTTCCTTCCTTCCCTCCCTCCCTCCCTCCTTCCCTCCTTCCTTCCTCCCTCCCTTCCTCTCTTCCTTCCTTCCTTCCTTCCTCCCTTCCTCTCTTCCTTCCTTCCTTCCTTCCTTCCAACAGTTTTGGAAAATTGGGGGAAAGGGAAATGGCACCCATGTCCCGCTCATCCTTACGTTGCCGTGTTGAATGTTCTGCTAATTGCCTCCTCATCTTCCTCTGTATATTTTCTGGTTGTAATCATGTTGCACATGACAGCTTTTTTTTCCCCACATTGCTATTATTTTGTCTTCAAAACAATTTTTATCAGCAAGCTGTACTGCTTTTGGAGTTGGTGTTCATTGATACAGGGACTGAATGGAGAAACAGCATTTCAGCCAGCTGACCTTTGCCTTCTCCTCTCTTCTGTGCCGCTGGGTCCATACTGTGCTTTGTCTGGGGATGGAGAGGGCTGGACGAGAGGCGAAGGTGTTGGAGCCACGCAGGGCTGCGAAGGAGACCTGGGGCCGGCCTGGCCCTGGGGAGTGACAACCTGCCGGGCTGGACAAAGGAAAGGCGGTCCAGGGAAGAGGGGCCTTCTCTCCTACCCCAGGCACCGTGAGGCCATTCTTTCTTCAGTGACATCTTCAGGAACAACACTTCAGTGCCTCAAGAGTCTGAAAGAAAAATTACAATTTAAAAGGAAAACCCTTCATGCACTATTTGCATATGAGTGGCGGCTGTATAATTAGGAACAATTAAATTCCCTGGGCTGAATCGAGAGGGAGGCTCCTGCTACTTGGCTGCTGGGGGGGTGGGGGAGGTAGGTGCTGGAGCTGTCAGTGCCTTGAATGAGGTTGCAGGAACTGAGCTACTCCTCCTGCCCAGGAAACGTGCTGCTGGGCAATTTACAAAGCTCTTTACAAACAGATGTCGTTGAGTCCTCCCAGGGGACTCGATGAAATTGGGGTGTTACTTTAATGTTAAGATAGTGGGAGCTGAAATTCTGATCATAAGAACATTAGATGATTTCTTATACTAATCTTTCCAGGTCGTTCACCTTCATGTGTAGGCCCTGGGATCTTAGCAATGTTTCTGCTGTTTTAACCCCCTTATTCCTTTTTCCCAACACTGACTAGGAATCAGGACACTGTCTTCCCCCAGTTTTTCTCTTCGGGTTTTGCAAGAGCTCTGCCACGTGACATGTCAAAGGACGAAGTAGATGAGGGAGGCTTCCATTTTAAGGTGGCTGCCAGCCACCCAGGGGAAGGAGGTAATGTACCCCAATAATTGAGGAAGTTTCAAGCAGTCTTTAAAAGAAAAAAGTAGGGTAATTTTTACCCCTTGCCTTCGCTGCATTGTAAAGTGTGTTGCATTCTTATCAGCAAGGGCCCTCTCGTCCTAGAAGGCCAGGTGAGGAAATCACCTGTGTGTTCTTCCAGCACCTCTTGTACGTCTGGTGCGGTCACCGCAGTCGGGGTTCCCTGAAGTGTCTCACAGCGGCTCTGGCACGTTCCTGCATGGGGACTTGTCCCTGCATGTGAAGTATGAGGCTGGATGAAACGTTCTGAATTAGGAGGTCATTTCTGTGTGTCCCGTCCTAAAGGCAGTTCGTGGGTGGCACTTCTTAGTTGACACCTGCCTGTGCTGAAGCCACCAAAGGCCACCACCACGGCGCATGACTGTTCCCAGTGAAAGGCAGCAGGAGCCGTCCTTTCTTTGCTTAGAATTTTCTTCGTTTCACCATCCGGTTTGGGTTATATTCAGGTTACTTTTATTACTTTAGCCATTTAGCTTGTGATTTATTGGGAAGCTCTGTTTCTGAACCACATGAAAGGCGGGCTGCCTTCCCCGGGGCTAGCGGAGCCGGGGCCTGGAGCCGGGGCCAGGAGCCGAGGCCTGGAGCCGGGGCCAGGGTCCGTTAGTTGCCTAGTGTCCCTTCTGTTGAGCAGTGGCCACTGTCAGGTTCTGGTGTTTGAAAAGGGTGAGAAGCTATTTCAACTAGAATTAAATCATGAGGTAACAGACTTTGAAAATACAAGTGGTTTAAAACAAGTTAGCCTTTTCCCCCCAACATTATTTTGTATTGGTTTCAGGTATACTCCATAGTGGTTAGAGAATCACATACTTTACAAAATGTGTCCCCACCCACGTTTCCAGTACCCATGGGCAAGTTGTTTTCTTTTTTTTAGATTTTCTTTATTTATCTTTAGACAGAGGGGAAGGGAGGGAGAGAGGGAGAGAAACAGCAATGTGTGGCTGCCTCTCGTGCGCCCCCCACTGAGGACCTGGCCCACAACCCAGGCATGTGCCCTGACTGGGAATCGAACCAGTGGCCCTTTAGTTCGCATGCTGGCACTCAATCCACTGAACCACACCAGCCAGCGCCCATGTGCAACTTTTTGATAATGCAGCTTAAAAATCAAAATATATTAATTAATTAAAGGGTGACTTCAAAAATAGGGGATTTGTTAAATTACATCACTTCCAAAAAACAATACTCCCCCCCCCCCAAAAAAAAAAAACCCCACCAAGATAATGTTTTCTCTCTCCTGTGAGAGTCTAGAGCTGGGCAGCCTCTGGCCTCAGGAAGTCTTCAGGGGCCCGCTCCCTCTGGAGCGCCTCACTCCCTGGGGACGGGGACCTGGGGTGCGGGCGGGGGGCATCTGTGTTCACAGCAGCATATGGGAGCCAAGGGCCAAAGGGTTTCTGGAAGCTGCCACATGGTACTTCAACTCATATCCCATTTGCTGGAACTTGACCCATGGCCATACAGCTGCAAGGGAGCCTGGGAAATGAGCCAGCTAACAATCATGGAAGGAGAGGGGCAGGGAACAACCTCCGTCATGGAACCCTGGAAATGACCATGAAACCATGAGCGTTGTTTCTCAAGGGAAAACTGCTTTTGACATAACGCGTTTCTAAGTTACCACCTCCCCTTTCCCCCCACCCCAGCCCCTCTGACTTGTGTTAAGGAGTATTTGTTTTTCTGGGCACATTTCACACTGGTTTGTTTCTCCACAGTCCGTATTCCTCAGGTTTCACGTGAGAAAAACCAGCTTTCAAGCCATCTGACAGCGGGGCTGTGTCAGAGGCGAGCTGGGGAGCAGTGAGGTGGGTCTGTGGGCCAGGGTTGCAGTGCCTGCCAGTGAGTCCGGTGGGCAACTGAACCATCCAGTCACAAGAACTTCTATACCTGTTTTAAAAAATCACGTTCAGAGGGTATATGCTTTAAAGGGGAGAATTCAGGGAGATTTGAGCTAGTGAAATAGTGTTGCCCAGGTCTTCTGAGAAACAGGATCGCCCTGATACACGAGCCAGGCACACTGCCACTCACTGTGTTCTCCCCTGGAAGCGAAGCTGCGAGCTGCTTCTCGCACCAGGGCCCGAGGTGGTCCTGAGGCTGACCCTTCAAGGATGGTTGCAGAGCTTAGAATATTTTCGTTACATTTTTTTCCAACAGTGTTGCCAATATTCTGTGCAGTTCTGATATATTTGCTCACATTGGGATTTTTACAAAATCAATTCATTGTGTTTGAATTAGAATATTATTCTGTGATATGAAGGTATATAGGAATTTTTTTTTTAGTGTACCAAGAAACTCTCAGAAATCATCTCCGTACTTCAGCTTTTGCCTCACTGACCGTTGGGCAGTCCGTATGCCTTCCTGTGTCTCTCCCCCTCACCTGGAACTCCTCCTCCATTTTCACTGGGAGGCGGTCTGCCCAGCCTCCCAGGCCCTACTCAAATGCCCACCCCCAGACGCTCTTCCTGACCCGCCCCACACCGCCTTCTCCCCCACCCCCCAACTGTGCTCTGCCTGTGTTGCACTAGAGACTCTAAGCTGTGGGAGTGAGGCGCCTCCCACCCCTCTTCGGATTTGGGTCAAACTGCCTTGGCAGAGATACTCTCTTAGTGCAGGGGGTGTGAGAAATGAATGTCAGTGGGATCGGGCATTGGTGCTTTTACAAGATAAGTAAGTTTAGCTACTGATTTGCTTCAAGGGTTAGAGATGAGCTTTACAAAAAGAGCTGGTTCATGTTCAGAGAGCTGATGTCTAAAGTTATGTGGACACTTTGGGAACTCAAAAGTTGGTTTTCTAAAAAAAGCGACAGGATTGCCCGAACCTTCACTGTCTACCTGTGATGGAGGAGGAAGGGTCCATCATCCCTCTCTCCCCATTCCCTTATCATCTGTGGGAATTTCTGCTTTGGCTTCCTGCCCAACTCGAGCATCTGCCCAACTGCATTACTGCTGAAGGCATCTAATACTGAATTACCTTTGCATGCTAACTTGTTGTCCTTGAGCTGAAAAGCAGCACAAATCTATTTTGTATTTCGCAGGTTTAAAAATCATATTTAGTTATTTTAACATATAGTAGAGTCTAGGGAAAGATGTTAAATCTTTAAGCCATAGATGAGAAGCCCTAAGAAGAAAGGAGAAAGTCGGGACAGAACTTAGGAAACAGGCGCTTAATCACTGGCCTTTTCTTTGATCCATTTTTGTAAAGTCATTTAACCAGTTAGCTACAGGAGACCATTATAGCACACGAACTATGGCAAGTTTAAATGTGTCAATGCAATAATATATTGTAAGATTCTTTAACTAAGATGCAAATGTAGTGCCTTCTGAATATAAGATTCTGCTACTGAGCCCATGGGGAGCAGGGAGAGAGGGTGGAGTGGTGTCCACGTGTCAAATTCCTGGACAGCCCTCCGCAGGCACGTCTCATCCAGGCTGCCCGGCTGGGCAGGGGGCTGTCACTCACTGAGACTGTGTCACAGTGCTGTGCACTGATGGGGGGATGGGGCAGGGGGTGAGCTCCATGTTCGATTCCATCGGACGTGCCCGTGGACCCACAGCAGGAGGGTGTCTGGCTCCGATGGAAACGTGAGTCAGGGGCTCGGCCGAGGAGTCCAGGCCACAGACACACAGGCTTGGGAAATGAATCAGTCAAACCGCAGAAACCAGCTCTGGCTGATTTAAGCAGACAAGGAATTTATTGAAAAGCTGTTGGGCAGCTTACAGAATCTCTAGGAAGACTTAAGAAGCAGGCTCAGAAAACAAACAAGCCAAAAGGAGACTTAGCAGTTAGAACCACAGACGCGTCGCAGAAGTAGGCCGCTGAGGACACGGCTCCTCTGCCAGTCACTCCGCCGCCCAGCTGCTGCGGTCACCCCCAGAGCCATTCTCCACCTTCCTGCGTGGTGGCATCAGCTGCTGGTGCCCGCCCAGGCACGTGACTCTGGCCAAGTCTAAGTCAAATGCCAGCACCTAGCTGTAGCAGGGCTGGTAAACCAGTAAGTGGCCCTTTCACACTCCAGAAGGGGTGACAGTGGGGAATCTATGAATGTAGTAAGGAAGCTTAGCTGCTGGCCAGCCAAAAAAGTGACAGATGTCTGTATAGGAAGCATCACCCAGTGGGTGATGAGTGACCCTAGAGGGTGGGAATTGAGGAAGAATGAGGAGGGAGAGAGAGGGAGAGAGAGAAGACACGCAGAGGGAGAGGAGATTGACAAGGAGGTGAGAAGCAGCAGGCCTAGAGGGAGGAGGAAGACTGGGCAGGATTTCCTGGAAACCAGGGAGGCACTTCAGGAGAGTAGCCAGTGGAGAGACTCAGGAGCTCGGTCCTTGAGTTCACAGTTCGTACTCACTGCTGACCTTGCTAGGGCAATCTTGGTCGAGTGAGGGCGCAGGATGCCAGAGGGTGGCGGGCAGTGCAGTGCTCAGGTTCCCACTGCACTGCCCAGTGGAGGGTGGGCTTTGGTGAGTTGTTTAAATACTCTTAAGTGTCCATTTCTTTGTGTGTAGAAATGGCATAATATTACTATCCACGCCTTAGGATTATGTGGTATAATAAAGGGCTGGATACAGCATCGGTATACTGTAAGTGCTCAATAAACGTACTTGCTGTCATTGTGGCTTTTGCCAGCAGTTTGGCTCCGAAGGGAAGAAAAGGGCTGGCAGCAGGTGGGGACACTGGGAGGATTTTTTCAAGGGGGAGGGGCATGTCTTGGAGTGCAGGAGGAAGACAGAGCAGGGAAGGAGATGGTACGAATTTTGGGGAGGGCAGGATGGGGATGAGGCTCTGGAATCTGTCCAGGCCCCACCCAGAAAGGGGTGGAAGGGGTTAGTCTTCAAGAGAAGGGACACCTCCTCCACGGATGTTGTGAATTTGGAGGTCATTAGCAACTGAAGGGGCAGACTTGCATGGAGGACTTTTGTCCTGGCCTTGGGAAGCCTTGGCCATCAACATGCCAGGGTGGCTTAAAACCTGATAGATATCCTGTTGTCAGCAAGAGCGCCTCCAACAGATCACTGCTGGTATTGCTCCAAGGACTTTCCTTTTTGCTTTGACCTTGAAGTCCGAGGCTTTCTGAAAAGAAACTCGGAAAATCTCATTCTATCAAGTGACTCCTCCCCACCTCCACCGTGGAAATTTAATGGGGGAAAATACTGGCATCTGCCTCCATTGTTAAGTGGTTCTTCTCAAGTTGTTAATCTACCATGAAGAATAGCAGTGCTAACTGGAGTAGATGTGCCTGAGTATTTCATATTTTCCCTCTCAAGCTTCTGGGGAGAATAATTTCTTTTTTAATGAAAAGTAAATGCAGAAAACAACTTATAGCACTACAATTATGATGTAGAATTTTATGACTCATGTAGTTACAGAACTCATTTTATAAATCAAGCAGTTCAGGCCATTTGTTTTCCCCAAAGGCCCTCAAGCTGAGGACTCCCTGGTAGATCACAGAAGTGCCTCAGGCAGCGTTGGTACCAACCTTCCTGGGAACCTGGAGGCTTTGCCCTGGAGTGGGCGAGCTTCAGGAACAGCTGCCCCCGGCTGGGGCTTCTCGTATCTGTGCGGGAGTCAATTCCAGGTTTATTGCATAACAGAAAAGTACCAAATTCCTCCACAGTCCCTGGGAATATCAGCAGGGTCCTAGAAATGTCTGTGCCCTGCTCAGGGTCCAAGGAGATTTAACAGTGCAGGACGCCCTCCCTAACCCGGCAGCGGGACCTGCATGGGCAGGCAGTGTCCTGACTCTAAGAACAGCCCGCTTCATTAGCATAACAGGTCTTTCCTTGAAACCTTTAGACAATAGCATTATTTTTGTGTGGTCCAAATTGTTACCTGCCTGAGTGTGAAATGACTGCCAAACCTTTTCTCTTGTTCACACAACCTTGTTACCCTCATCCTGTGGCGAAAGCCCTTGTCACAGCCTTAAAAAAATTTTTTTTTAACATGTGCTGCTTTCTCCAGGTATTGAAAGGCAGCTAGCTGTAGATGGCGGGCCTTCTAGAGAGAGATGAAAGCCAGTCCGTTTAGGAAGCCAGTTCTACCCTCCCTGTAGGTGGTCAGTATTGTTTCTCAAATCCCTGTTGGAAGGCGAAGTTGTTTTTCACCTGCTTCGAGCAGCTTCCGCAGCCCCTCTTGTGACCCATGGCAGCGACACCTTGAGGGATAAGGTCCTGTACAGAGCTAGGGGACACAAGACTTGTTTCATGGCATGTTAAGGCAAGCCTCTGACTTCCCCACTGTGCACGGTTCTAGTCCAGCAAAGCCTTGCTTGTTAACTGCTGCTGTCTGAGGGCCGCACTCATACCTGCTCTCCTTTCCTCACCGCTCACGCTCGCCTCCTTGATCTTCACTCTGCACCCTGCAGCCCAGAGCCAACGACAGGCTAACTAACTCTGCAGCGTGGCCTGTGCATCCTCCCTCTTGCTGTTGGCCGTGAAAGTGCCCTCCATTCGGTTTCCATATATGGTAGATGTTCACTGAGGGCCGTTCCTGCTTTGAAGTCTACCCCAACTTCTTTTTTAGGCAGGGCTCTCCTTTTCTCTCTTTGAACGCTCTTGCTCTTCGAGTTTTGCTTGTCCAGCTTGGACGAGCCTTGTGCGGCTTCCTGGATTGTAACCTCGAGGGGGAATCTTCCTTGAGCTGGCCCCCAGCCCCAGTGCAGCCAGGCTGTACATACTGCATTACTGAGAGATATGTGGGTGGGTCAGGAGTCTCTGGGCCCATTGGGTGCTCTTTCTGGAGAGGTGGAGTGTGCATTGAAATGACGTAGCTTGGTCAAATAACATTTGTGAATGGCCAGAACAGTTGGTTTTCACTAATTCATTTTCAGATCTCCATTACTAGATCGAATGTTTCTAAAGGGTGTGTCTGATATCAGCAAATAGATGTAATTTTCCTGGGAATAAGGAGTCTGGGCATCCCACCACTTTTCTAAGGATCTCTGAGTCCCCTGGTCCAGCCCCCTCAATTTGCCAAAGAGGAAACTGAAGCCTGTGTGACATGTGAGCTCAGAACATCCCTGGGACCGGACCCAAGGGCTGCTCATTTCCCCTGAAATTTCTTTTCTCTTGTACCAGCCACTTTTTGAACTGTATTTATTTTATATGCAAGGGAAAAAAGGTGGCCAAAGTGAAAAAAAAAAGTAAAAGGAGAGAAAAATATTAAAGAAAAAGATGTTAGGTGATTTAAGGCCAAGATAATCTTTTGAAGTAACATTGTGTGGGCTTCCTCGTCCACATGCCCACCTGCTGAGGGGAGGCTCAGCTCTTGGCAGAAGGTGGGTGTCTTAAGAATAAGGGCTAAGAGACCGTGTGGGATGCTGTCTACGTACACAAGAGCCCACTCACCTCCGATTATTACACTCTTAGTTCTCATCCCTATGCCTAGCTCCTGTTCTAGAAGCAAAAGGTCACCTTTTATTTTTCTCTGTTAGTAAAGGACTTTTTCTTATAGTTACCTTGTGGATAGGGAAAGGATGCATATTCGAAATGTGTCATAAATTTATAATTTAGTTTTACAAGAGTTATGCTTTTATTTTATGCCAGATGAGGGGATTCCTAGGGGTGAAAGAGGCCCGGTGACCTTTGAAAAGAACCATCCATGTTATTAAGGGTCCAAAGGTGCCAGCTTTTGAGAGAAAGGGGAAAAGGGAGGAAATTATCTTTTATTGTGATTGCTCTTGCAGCTTAATTTATTTCTTTGAAGCTGTCAATTTAGAAAGGAAAACTTTGGCATCTTCTGAAACAGTGCAATGTCACAGCTAGCGTTGCTACTTGCAGATAATTGCTGGTGTCCACTGTTGACTAGAATTCGGCGGTTTGCACCTTTTCCCCTTCCGTCTTTATCAGATACTTGAGGGTGCGTGTCTGTGTGTGAGTTACTCTTCCGGTCAGTACCTACGTCTGAAACGATTTTACCGATGAGACGCAACTCTTAAATTTATCGACTGATGTTAAGTCTCCCTGTCGCTTGATGTAGTTTCCGAACTGAACAGTCAAAGCTGAAACTCACCAGTGAGAAAGACGGTTAGTTTCTTTTAGGAAAACAACCATTGACATAGTTTTATTTCTCCACTGTGAGGTCAGAATAGTGTGTGTGTGTGTGTGTGTGTGTTTTAAGTTGGAGACATTTTGGCTGTTTCTACCTTATTGCTTTGATTTGGACCTTAAATGTCTGATTTTCGCTGTGTATGTAAAACTTCCTGGTAGTGGGATTTAAAAATCTGCTATGATATGAGATGGCCCAGGTCTATATTCATTTGTTCTATTCAGAGATAATTACTCCTACGCCATTTGGGACTTTCAGATCCAGAGTCAGCTCTGACTCCGAGCTCAACTGGCTTCTCCCTCTGCTCCTGTTGCTTTTGCTGTTAGGTGAGAATCGTCCTCTTAGTGATGTGATCTAGTATTTATTACACTTAAATGTGCGCCAGTCATGAAGCAAAGGCGTTTTTATCACATTGTAAAAGTAGACTCAGGAGGACTGCAAGGTGTAGATACTGCTGTCGTCTCCACTTTACAGCCAGAGGGGACTTGAGGGTGGTTGACCGCTGGCCCACTCAGGACGGTCAGGTGGTGGCCTTGGACCTGGGGTCCAGGTTTGCTGGACTCTGAAGCCCAAGCCCTCACCCAGCAGGTGAGACTGCCTGGGTTCCTTGCAGGTCCCGCGACCTTGGGCAGACCGCGTTCGTGTTTGTGACCTGTTTGTGATCTGGACCGATCTGCACTGGCATTTTCACTCTGCCTCTTAGCAGTGGTGTGATCTTGGGTGAATGAATTTAATCCTACAAACCTTCCTGATTCAGAGATTGGGTGTGATAGCTGAAGAAAAACCCACTTTGGGGACACAAGGCAGGAAGGAGACTGTCATTAATTATTTTACTTAGTACTTACTCAGTAGCTTGACTCTTTTAAGATAGTGTTTGGCATGCGAAGCTGCCTGCTTTCTTTTTCTTCTGGAAGGCTGAGCCCTGGCCAGCTCAGTCTGGAGTAGGGTGGCCGCGGTGTGTCTGCTGCTGGAACCTCTTCATGTTCATCACCTCCTGTGACTCTTGAAAACATTCTGGAGGTTCTGGGGTGTGTTTATGCCCCCCCCTTTTTTAAAGCAAGTCATGGAGTTAGTCCTGGCCCTTTGGGGCTTGAGGGGGACCCAGTAAATAGCATACCTCTTCTCAGCAAGCTCAACACAAGGGAGAGGTTGGCAGGAGTTAAGCAGTTGGAGATTTGAGGTGTCACCTTTAAAATTAATATGGCTGATGTAAAAGATAGAATAAAGGAGATACCGATAGAAGATAACAGAGAAAGGAAAAAGGAGTCTTAGGGGAGAGGATGGGGGAAGGGAAGCTTAGACAGAGGCAGGAAAACGGAGGGAGGAAGAAAACACCACGGCCAGGATTCTCCCTATGAGGTGAGGAATTTGAAGGGCTCCGCTTGCCTCTATGGTTTGCACCTTCAAGGAGAATGGGAGAGGGACTTGCTGACGGTCACAAAGCTTCTGTCGGCAACGCAGATGTCCACTCCTGGACTGGCCTGTGGAGCGTGCTCGGTGGAGGGCTTTTTGGTGGGAGGAGAAAACGGAAAGATTGTCTTTTAGCAAGCTTGCTGGAGTCTTTGGAAACAGTCATACAGGTTACATTTCGGAGCTTCTTCACAGTTAAATATTTTTGGACTACATGGCTACCTATGTACACATACACTCATACATACATACATAATGTATATACATATATATGCATATGCAGCATCTGGTGCAAATAATGCCTCTTTATTATTACAAAATCATAAGCATGTAATTCTGTAACGTTACAACATCACACTCAAGCACACCACATGACATTTTAGGTGAAATGTTCAAATTAAAACTATAAATTATTACACCCGTATTATTACCCAAACCAACCACACTCAAGCAGGTATTATGTCTGCCGGACCCTGTATTTTGTACTTTATATATTATATACATTTTGTATTTTATGTCTTTAAGTATACCTATAGATTGTTATACCTTATATTTTTTTCTTTTATGTGTTCTCTTTATACACTTTTTCAGATGTTAATTTTTGGCTTTTGACTCTGAAGGAAAATGAAATCATAATAATGTTTAATAACTACTGCAAATGTGATCTGCCACATGTGATTTTATCTGGTTGTTTTCCTTAAAAATACAGACCTGGTGCCAGATGCAGCCTTCAGGAGCACCTCTGGCTATGAGCCCTGTCCTTTCCTTGTTCCTAGTCATCTAACAGATTGAGAGGCCAAAGCTTCCTTTCTCTGCAGCGCCCCCATCCGCGACTCCCCATCCCAAACCCCCACCCACCTACCTTAGTTGAATGTCATTTCTTGGATTTGGGCTTATGAAAATAGTCATGTTATCTGAATTCATCCAGAAATGCAGCCTATTAAAAATTAAATCCACCCCCAGTTTTGTCTGAATGCTCACAGAACTTTGTATTAGATATGAAGTTCTATTAACCATAATCTAAAATATCTTAGATTTTTTGAAACTATGGAATTATGTTGGACTTCTTGTAGTCCAGCTCCAGCATTTAAAGTCTGGGCCAGGCCCATCTGTCGGGGGCACAATTGTATCTCATGAGAGCCGCCGGCCTACGCGTGCCCTCTTAGCTTAGCATTCAGATTTTAGAACTACAACAGAAGTTAATCTCTCCTTTCTTTTCTTTTTTAGCTTCTCAGACAAACTATTTAGTGGAAAGGGTTTACATTTCCAGCCGTCAGTCCTAGATTTTGGAATTCAGTAAGTATCTTTTCTTTATAATTTTTAAGAACTTATTTGATTTGCATTATTTGCTTTCAGGATATTTTATATGTGTATGATAATTAACTATAAAAATATATACAGAATATCAGGGGAAATTAATGCTGGGAATTGTTAAAGGGAATATTTTTTGTGCAAAGGAGAGCATAAGAATTGTTTTAGCCCTTTAGTTTTTTAACAAATGTACCTTATAGTAACTTATAGTGATTGGAATTTAATAGGAAGTTAATATTAATTTCTTGTTCTTCTAAAGCAAATCTGATTATTTTATAATGGAAAAACTTTAAATATTGATAGTTTCTGAATTTTTTAAATTAGATTCATTTTCTGAACTCATTTTTACTGCTCATAATGCTTCAGGATTCAAAATAACGCTGTACAGACATTAGTACTATGATTAAGACTTTGGAGATAAGTTGCGTGGGGAAGACAGCATATAAGCTGTAATTACATGCAGTGCATCGTGTTAAGAACCATGAGGTGAAGGAGATGTGATGAGTGGCAGTTGAGGGACTAATCTGGGAACTTAAAGAAATTAAGGAAGAGAAGGGTGAAGCCTTGCAGAAGGAGGGAATTTAAGGACTGTTGTTGGGTGTGACAAAGTTTGAAACTTAAAGTGTTGAGCTCCCTGGATGCAGAATATTGCTGGGTTGAATATCAAATCAGTAGAGTTTCAAGGCTGAAATGAGAGAGGGTTCAAGTGCAAAAGCTCTGCTTGCCTTAGCAGCCTGGAACATCACTTCCATTTTACAAAGAGCTGTTTTGAGTTACAAGGAAAGTTATGTGAATGAAGTAACCGTGGTGTTAGGAGAGCACTGGGGTGAATTAATGGTGGTCTCCTGACATGGCCTTCTCTATTCAACTGGGTCTTTCTTTGCATTTCCTTCTGATCATCAAAAGACCAGAGCTGTAGTGAGGCAGAAGGAATTTTCAACTTAAAGTACCTGGTTGAGCTTTCTAGGGAGATTCCATAAAAGGGAGAAGAGGTAAAAGTGTGAAGGGAGATCGCTAACTTTCTAAGACTCCAGGTGCCTGCTTTATCGCTTATGAATTTTTGTGTTTTTTACTCTTAAGTCAAGAAACTAAATTACAGGCGCCAACTTTATAATAAAACCTCGCTGATTTCAAAATCTGAGAGAGCTCTTTGCTTTTATGGAAAGTCTGTATTGTAAGAAGAAATTTTAATGCAGGCTCTGCTTTAAAGAGTGTCCAGTACAGTTCGGTAGATACAATGAGACAGAGAGTAGTAGCGCAGTTAGATTAGGGTAACAGTTCCAGGTCGTAGGCTGCTGGCTGTGTGTAATGTATTTACTCTTCAGGAATGTAAAAACCCTCTCCAGTGCCTGTGGATGCATGTATATAATAGCTTCGTATGTTAATTAGCTACGTACTGTATATCACTTACCGGTCCTGATGGGTGAAAGAAAATTTTTAAATTCTTTGATTTGAAAAGGTTGTTAATTTTTAGACTTGAGCCACTTTGGGGTGATTTAGTTATATTTATGTAGACTTTTATAGTTTTCCAAGTATAATCTTATCTCTTGTTGTTTGAATCTTGTATCAGTCCTGGAAGGATAAGTATTGTCGTGTGTGTGTGTATTATTTTCCAATGCCTCTGTATTTGACCATGAACTAAAATGTGGTCATACATTTACTGCAGAGGGGTAACACGTTTGCCCACGGTTATTTCACTAGAAGTGACAGAATAAAACTTCTAGTTTCTAAGCCAGCACACACCATGCTACTTTTCTTTAAGCAAGATCTATGGGAATAAATTGTTTTCGCTGAGGTTTTTAAAATCTCAATAAGGACAAACTAGAGTTTAAATTCAGATACTTAAAAAATTAGCCATTTGACTTTACATCTGACAAATGGCATAACTTAGAGGCATTAGAGTAAAACTTTAGCCAGAGTTCTGATATCCTCCCTGCCCTAGTTCAGCTTTTGCTATTGTTTATTTTGACATTGACCTTGGGCAAGCCTCGTCCCGTTTTGTAGCTTTGATTCCCCTCTAGGATGCCTAATCGGGATCGTGTTACTCAGTTGCCCTCTGCCTACTTCTCAGGGTTTATTTTAAGGGTTAATATTCTTCTGGTCCTGAGATGTAAAGTGCTAATCACTCATAAGAGATTTTAATCATTCTTTTGTAGTATTGAATTAATAGAGCATCTTCCAGTTGTCACTAGTGAAGGAAATGCTTATCCTCATAACACTTTTAAAAATAGAATTAAAAAATAGAACAAAAATAGCACAGTGGTAACTAGGTTTCAGCCAGCCAGCATTCTCTGTCCGGCCTGGTGAGCTTCTGGTGGGAGCAGTCGCGGCATTGCAGTTGTGCGGGCGTGGTTTCTAATGCAGTCCCCTTGGGGACATTTGTGTCCTTTGAAACAAAAAAACCTTCTCTTCCAATTATGTGAATGGGATATAAGGCTTTGAGGATAAGTGGTAATAACTTTGCTAGTGATTCTTACTATTTACTTAGAACCAGGGAAGTCCTTATTTATTTAATTACGAGAAGAGGCCCTGGCTGGTGTAGCTCAGTGGATTGAGCCCGGGCCTGGGAACCAAAGGCTCACTGGTTTGATTCCCAGTCAGGGCACATACCTAGGTTGCGGACCAGGTCCCCACTAGGGGGTGCCTGAGAGGCAACCACACATTAATGTTTCCCCCCTCTCTTTCTCCTTCCCTTCCTCTCTCTCTAAAAATAAATAAAAATCTAAAGAAATTAAAAAATATATTAAAGGGGGGGGGAATAAAAAAGAGAGTAGAGGCAAAAGTGAAGCCCATACTTTTGTGAAGGACTTTCTGAGGTGACACTTTATGCTTATTGTAGTAGAAAGAAATTTTAGTTGTGTTATTTAAGAACACTGAAAATTCAATCACACTGGCATGTACTTGACTTGTAACTGTCTGTACAGGAGTAATTTTTTAAAATACACATTGGTCATATGAAACCTTCCATTGAGACCTGTGATTAAAAGTAGGAAAAAAAGCTAGAAGAAAAGTCCCAAGGATTTGATGGATGAGTATGCTGAAGATCCCATTGTTTATAAGCGGAACAAGTTTCGCTTCAATTTTTGAAAAGCGCACATTTCTAATGTCGGAGAAATCAGAATAAAATCAGAGAAATACAGGCATCATGTAGATGAGTTTTTTGCTGAATTTAGAATATAATTTTATTTGTGGGCCTTGCTAATGAAAACTGTATATTTAGATCTCTGCCACTGAGGGCATGAAAACTGGAGAAATGACCTCCGTGAAATTTGTGCAGGGTCTCTGTGTACGGCACCTAATTTAACTAGAGTGAATGTGGCCTTGGGCAGTAGGAACCAGAGGGAAATGACTGGAGGGAACATTGGAGGGAGCTCCAGGGAGGTGGGCCAGACACCAGCTCCTTTTCTCTTGCAGCTTCTCTGTCAGAGCCCCCCCTTGTGGCTGCGAAAGTGAAGGTGAAGGCCTTTGCCAACTAGGGTGTTTGCTCTAGAGCAGTGATCCTTCCTCCAAGGTTCATGGGAAGTTTCGGAATTACGTATGAACTTTTGTGTGTGCCTGTTGGTGGGGGGAGGAACCAAGCCTTCATCCTTCATCAGGATGTTCTGAAAGACTCATGGTATTTAAATGGGTAAGAACCACTGCTGGAAAGAGATGCAGGGTTTTCATTTTTCTTAGAAGAATGGTCTTTAGCAACCGGTTAAATTTTCCTTTTATAAGACTTGCTAGTTGAAATCCATCCCCCCCACCCAAAAACCTCTTTAAATTTATTACTCAGGAAACAAACCCTAAGACAGTTGGGTTTTCCTATGAGTATAGTTTCGTAACTATACATATTTCCATTTGATTTAGAGTCCCAAGTCAGACAAGTATTTTCAAGCATGTAAAGGCCTAGATGGGTTGAATGCTTCTAACTCAAAAACCAGTGGGGTGCTACTGTGGGTTGGCATAGTAAGTCTTGTGAAAGAAAAGATTTTTTTACTGTTGTGGATGAAATGCTTTATTAATCATAGGACTTGATAATTGCTGCTTTGAACTTTGTAATGAACATCAACAGCTTTTTGGGTTTAAAGCACATACAGGGATGGTTGGATGGTTATATTTATAACCACACAATATATTATTACCCCCCCCCCCCCATTCCCCTCCTAGGTTCCTGGGACACCCTGCGGCGAAGATTCTCTATGCTTATAACCCTAGTAGGGATGGCGAGGTCGTGGTGAACTCCGTGTTTACAGCCGCGAGACACTTTCACGTGCCTCCCGTCCACCGCAGGGTAAGTGTTGATGTGCTCTGGGAAGCTACGCCGTGGCAGGCCGCCAGCCTCTCTTGCTTTCTTTGGCCTGAAGTTTTGACTTTCTGCTCCCTGTCTCCCCTTTTTCTGCTGCCCAAACTGTTTCCTTCTGTGTGTTTGCGTTAGCATTTATTTTTTTTTAGTTGTTCACAGTCATGATTTCAGTGGTTCTTGTTATCTCCCTGAAAAAAAAAAAAACGTTGAAGAGTCCAAACTAGATAGTAATGGATGCATATTTAATATGACTTTTTATCATTAAAGAAACTTAATATTGTTTGTTTTGAAATGACTACCAGTGTTGACGAATCTAGTAACTAATGTAAGTTCACAGTTGCGATGGCTTCCCCTGGTGAACCTGCTCAGATAGGTAGGACTTCTTTCAAATGTGCAACTGAGAGGTGGTGATTAGCTCCTTGATAAGCTACTTTGCACCATTACACAGAGATCAAGAACCTGGCTTCTAGTAGTTTCAATTTCAGTGGTCTTAACTTTTAATGAAGATCCCAATTCCCAGTGGGTTTTACTTACTTATTTTGCCTACTTACATCTACCTGATACACTTTGTATAAAAATACTGTGACTAAGGAAATGGCGTAAGAGGGAGCCCAGTATTTTGTTTACAATCGTCTCTCCAGGTGAATGCTGTCCCTGACCTTTAGTTAGTGCCAGTGTGCGTGTACATTGGTGGTTCTCTTTATTTAAGTGGAACTGGAACTGTGTTAGATAAAGGCGTGGACCACGTGGGGGTGGAAGAGGAGGGAAAAGGAAAACTGTGAGGCATGTGACTCCAACCCGGAGAGGAAGGACTTGGCAATGATCTTGCCATAAGTCCAAGCTACAAGCTATGTCCTTTTTTTTTTTTTTTTTTTAAAGATTTTATTTATTTATTTTTAGAGAGAGGAAGGGAGAGAGAGAAGGGCGGGGAGGAGAGAGAGGGAGAGAAATGTTGATGGGCTGCTTCTTGTACGCCCCCAGCCAGGGACCTGGCCTGCTCCTCCAGGCATGTGCCCTGACTGGGAATCAAACTGGCAACTTTTTGGTTTGCAGGGTGATGCCCAACCCTCTGAGCCACACCAGTCAGGGCCCAAGCTACGTTCTTTGAAGTATTCTCTTAGACTGTGATTGTCATCGGGTTGGGGATTCTTAGGGATTCCTGCTACTAATAAATCATGCAGAATATGCAAACATCTGTGCACAGGAAGTGTCAAAAAGAAAGTCTGAAAGGCAATTAATTCATCAAAGGGGGCCGTTCCAAACAGGTCATTCGGTTCTTCTCTTTCAGGTAATTCCAGCAATGGGGAAGACTTCCTTCAGAATTATTTTCTTACCTACTGAAGAAGGGAGCATCGAGAGTTCTTTATTTATTAATACCTCCTCGTATGGAGTCCTTTCCTATCACGTGAGTGACTTCTTCCTTTTGTCACGTAGTTTGGTTGTTGACTTAACGAAGGGGTTTGGATAGTTTTAAAAAAAGATATTTGGCTATGTCGCCACCTGGCTTGAGCCATTCATGTTCTAAGGCTGTGCGTGATGCCGAACTCCCCAGGCTGCCCCATCTTGTGCTTCACGTGGACCACAGGTGGCCATGCAGAGCTGGAGCTCCCACGAGGACCTTCGAAGGGTGCTGGAACCAAATGGTGAACTCTGCCACACAGTTTGCTAGTATAAAATATACCAGGCTTTCAAAGCTCACAGCCCCCACCTCACAAACAGTCCAGGGGGAGGGACCTCTCGGGAATTTCTAGAGGCTTGGCCTCCTCCCCAGCTGGGCTCAGGAATACTTCTCATCAGGGCACGTGGACTGTGTACTTGGGGGCCAGCTCTCAGGGAGCTCACCACTCATATCAAGGCGCCAGGAAGGCAGAGTGAAGTTTCTTTTTGTCGTTGTTCCCCCAAATAGTAAGGAATCTTTGTCTTCAGTTGTACCTGTGACATCTTTGAGAGGACATGGCAAGCAGTGATTTAAGTGCTAAGATCTACTTAACCATTTTTGTGGTTAATTCTTACTGGATTCCATTAAACACATGGTCTCCTATCAGAAAAGGGGCTATTGGTGAAAAGATTTGCTGCAATGAGGAACATTCTGCTTAAATACAGCAACTTTTGTTGCTTTGGTTTTTTTTAGACAAAGTTAAATATAATAGTGGGATAAATAGAGTCCCAGAATACAAATGTCCTTTAGAAAGGTATTTTAGCACTATGGCAAATGTGTTTCAAAACTAACAGAGGAATAATCCGTCCCCCCCACCCCCAAACCCCTGCAGGTATCTGGAATTGGTACTCGCAGAATCTCTACAGAAGGGCCTGCAAAGCAGCTCCCAAATGCTTACTTTCTGCTTCCCCAGGTCCAGAGCATTCAGCTTTCACAAACACAGGTAATCATAATAGTGGCTTTATTTAGAATGCTAGTCAACACTAAACTTTGTAGCCCTCTAAATTTATGTATCTTTTGCAGAGTACTTACAGCCTGTTTACATAATCAGAATGAGGATTTTAGTTTTTTTCTGGTTTTTTGAAAAAATCCTGATGTCTGTTGAAATTGTGAATGTCTATAAAGTGTCAGTGGAATCTGTGTACTTCCTTCTTGTTTGTTTTTAAAGAGAGGGAGAGAAACATCAGTTGGTTGCCTCTCACACGCCCCCAACAGGGGACGGCACCTGGCCCACAACCCAGACATGTGCTCTGACTGGGAATTGAACAGGCCACCCTTTGGTTTGCAGGCTGGCACTCAGTCCACTGGGCCACCGCAGCCAGGGCTGTATACTTCTTTTTAATGGCCATATAGTCCATGGTGTTGACATTTTGTACTTTGCTTAATCCTATTGTTGGTAAGTAGAAATGTTCCCAGTTTTTCATTATTTTTTGTTTTGTTTTGTTTTAAAGATTTATTTATTTATTTTTAGAGAGAGGGGAAGGGAGAGAGAAAGAAAGGGAAAAAACATCAATGTATAAGAGAAATACTGATCAGCTGCCCTCCCGCACACCCCCAGCTGGGGACCGGGTCCACGACCCGGGCACGTGCTCTGACTGGGAATCGAACCAGCACCAGTTTGGTTCTCAGGCCAGTTCTCAATCCACTGACCTACACCAGTCGGGACATCGTTATTGTTACCATTAGGCCATATACCTATTTTATACATTTCTTAGTTCCCTTTAAATTACCTGTTTCCTTGGGATATGTTTCATAAAGAGAGACCTGTAGTTAGAGACTATGAACCTCTGTATGAGTCTGTTAAATCTTGCCAGGCTATTTTTTAGGGAGATAAAACCTCCAGGGTCACCGGGGATGAATGACATTCCCCTCGGAATGTCTTACTCTCTTCCCCTCTCCCTGCTTCTAGTCCTGCCCATGTGTGGCTTAGTGGCAAGAAATATGTTGGATGTTTTGGAAGGTATATAATGATACCCTCACATTTTTTTAATACACATTTCATTAATAGCGCATAGGTTCAGCCATTTTTCCCCTTCAATTATCCAGATTTCCTTGAAACTCTGAATACCTTTCGAAATTACAAAATATATTATGAACCTTACCTACCATTTTTTAAAAAGGTAAAACATAGTTCCCATACAGTGTTACATTTTAGTTTCAAGTGTACAGCATAGTGTGACTCAGTGTTTGTACACTTACAACGTGATCGCCGTGATAAGTCTCGTACCTGGCTGTCCCCATACAAACTTGTTACGATGTTATTGACCGCCCTTCCTTTCTGTTCAGCGAAGAGAAAACATTATTTGTGAGTCCCAGCATTCCGTGGGCTTTCCTCCATTCAGCAGCGTCCTCGCACCTCTGCGTTTCTGTCGTCATGGAGCTTACATTCCAATGGGCGAGGCAAGCAGAACGGATTCACCTGTAATGTCATATCTGGGAGCTTTGTGACCACATACAAAATCGTTAAGCATTCTTCATGCCATCTATATTTGTATAAAGTTGAATGGCCCCTCTTGCAAGGATTTTAAGGAGTTCTTTTACTTAGCAAATTGGGATTTGGTTGAAATCCAAAGACCAGTGGGGCCGTATTGAAAGGTTTTAAGCAGGAGAACAATGTGATCTGACCTGCATTTCTGTAAGGGCTTGAGAGAGCTAGGGTAGGTTTAACTTGCATATGCTGATGGCATTGGTTTTTTCCTATGAACATTTTTTGCCTTATCTCAGGGCTGCCCTGCAGCAAAGGGGGGGTGGCTGGGAACGTCCGAGTGTCTCTGGTGACTGAGAGTGGGAGCTTTGAGAGCCAGGTGCCATGTTGATGGCAACACAGGATTGAAGCAAGGATTGGCTGTTCAGATTGCTTTAGTTAGTGGGGTTGATTGAAGGAGGCGTGGAATTAAGGGTGTCATAGTGAGGCCTTGATTGATGAGAGCATTATTCACGTTATTCATGTTATTCACCCTTCCTGGCAGATCCTATTGGCCATGATGCCCACCGTCCTCTTCCGTTCCCGCACTGTTATCATCTCCCTCCTGGACACTTTAGCAACCCCTTAACCGGTCTGCCAGCATATACTCTGACCCTTTCTAGTCCTTTTCCCAGAAATGCAACTTGGACCTCATTAGTCAGCTGCTTCACATCTTTCTGTTCATTCCTCTAGGTCTTAGGGTTTACAGCTAGTCCTCATGGGCGGGGTGGCTACGGTGTCTGCAGTCTCACGGCACAGCACGCTCGCTGCTCTTGGGAAGAAAGAAGGGAAACCTGAAGAATTAAGATTGCCTTTTTCTTTGTAAACCTTTTCATTTGTTCCGTCTTTCATTGGTCTTGACCTTTAGGACATGAGAATTCCTAGCAAAGGAGACATCACAGTGGGTCTAAGTGAGGCACTGAGGTGCCTCTGCTTTGGTGGCAGTCTTGTCATCAGCTGGCACCTGGACTGTCCTCCCAGACAGGCCTCCTCTCTCCTAGTCCCCAGGCCACACTGCTGCTGGCCATGGCTTCTTAAACAAACCTGTTCTTTATTTCCCTGGTGACTGTGCAAGCTGGGTCCCCTGTTGTCTGCAGGGTAGAGTCTAAGCGTCTTCGCTCGGTGTACAAGGGCCTCCCTGTCCTCGTTGCGGGAACGTGGTGTCCCTTCTTACAAACCAGCTGACCTCCATAAGCTTTTACCCCTTCGAACTCTGGTTGTCCTTCGAATGCCGTCCTTTGAGACCCAGTTCTGACACCACCTCCTCCGAAACCTCTCCAGGGCCCCAGGCAAGTCTGTGCTGTAGTCCCTGCGGCACTTGGCTCAAGTCCCCCCTTTCACAGGTACTGTCCCGCATCGCCCCCTCCCCTGCTCCTCCACGAGGCCCTTCAGGACAGGGCCCGTGTCTTTTTCATTCTTGCAGCCTCAGCAGCAACTTTGTGTTTAGTGCATTGAGGGCCCCCGAGTTTTTAATAGATAGCTGAGTCAATGGGCATCCGAGTGGACATCCTCAAATAGCACTTCTTCCCCTCGTACCATCTAAGGTTTGCATCACTTCACCTTTTTGCCACATCAACCGTTTGACCTTCAGCAGATTTACTACCAGGGCAGGTGGTAGCATTCTTATTTTAGAAGTTGTAGAATGGACTCAGAGTTTAAGTTACGTGGTGGAGGTTGAGAGCAGAGCCAGGAAGGGCAGACCCAGCTCAGTATGCTTTCAGCTTTTACCCATATAGTAAGTGTTGTAATCATTTTCGGTTTTTTTGACTTAGCAATTTATGTTGCAGGAAAGATAAATGCAAATACAATGTGTTTTCTTTTTTTGCAGCATTTTCTAATGGCAAACAAGAATAGAAACAGCTTAAAGGCTCAACAGTGGAAAGAAGGATTTGATCAATTTGAGAATATCAACAGAGTAGAATATTAAGTAGTTCTTCCAAGTTATAATTATGAGGCTTACGTAGAAATCCCTGACAAGTCATTAGTAGGCTACAAGCTTGACCACATGATTGTAACTGTGAAATGTATGATGGGATATAATGTGTAAGTACAGTTCTATTAGGCTCATGAAAAAGCAAGAGATTCTGTTTTTTCATGTTTTCTTCAGAACCGTCTTGGATCCAAGCCACTGAGATTTGGGGGATTTTCAGTGATTTATTTTATAGTGTGTCTTCAGAATATTTGCAATTGGCCCTGTCTCAGAGTCTGGTATATAGGGTCACTACAGCAATAAGCTGATCTCAGAGAGTTCAAAGAACTTATTATTGGAATCATTGTAAAATAACACTTATTGTAAGAGATGGAATTATAATGCAACATAATAAAGGTGTGAGTGGGGTTGTTCTAACAGGGTATTGACTTGTCTAAAAGAGTATGATTATAAGAAATGATAATGTAGTTATAAGAAAACGGGAAATCAGAGAACTGAAAACTTAGAAATATGCCCCAAGACCACAGTCACCTTCAGCAAAGGTAACTGGGAGGAATATTTTTTTTCGTCATCTCCTTTCAGTATTTTTTTCTGAGTGTGTGTGTATGGGATGAGAGGTCCCCTCCCCCACCACAGGGTCATGTCGTGGGATTGTGTAAAGGGGAAATTATTTCTGGGTATTCCGTGTGATACCTAAGACATTTCGGACCAGGAGCTCCTAACCTTTTAAGACTGGCATGGTCTTTGCTTTTGGAATGGTGATGTCAGGCGCTGTGCCTGCCAGCCTGGGACAGGTGCTGGGCAAAGCCGGCAGCCCCTGGCCTGCGTCGAGCCTGCTGCCCGGGAGGGGCCCAGGTTGCTTCCCTGCTCCTTGCCTGCGGAGGTGCCAGTCTCTGTGGGTGAAAGCTGGCAGTCTGGAAGGGAAGCTGTAAAATCAGGGGAGGGAGGAGAACAAGGAATGCTTTTTTCCATCACAGAGGAGTAAGAGAAAGACTTGGAATTTTCATGAACAAATGAGTTGCAAAAGTCTGAGGTAGGATTTGGAGGTGGAAAATATAGAAGAGGGAAGGGTTAAAGGCCTCTGTAGCTACCGTGTTTTCCTGGCCGTCTTACACAATTCATTAAATGAAATAAAACAGAATTTCTGGCTGGAACAGCTGAGAATTCCTACAAGTCTGTGTGACATCCCAACACATTGAATCCCATTTCTTGGCATGATAAAAGTTGTGTGATCTTTCTTACCTAAAGACGATAGGCTGTCAGACTCTGGAGAGTTATGACTGTATTCTAGGTAAATATATACCATTACCTAATTTCCCCCTACTCCCTACCTCTGAATGTAGTTTTTAAAAGCAAGGAAATAGCCTGAATCTAAAAAAAAAAGTCTTCTGTTCACTGGAGCCACAGGTAAGGATGAGGCAATGGAATGGGAGATTGGGAAGAGGAGGGGCAGAGGGTTGGGGAGCAGAGGAAGGAAGAAGCCAGGTGAAGCCCAGAGAGAAATACCAAGGGGTGTGGGTGCGGCTGTTCCCTTCCCTCCTCTGTGTCGCACAGGCCGGGGAGTCTCCAGCTGCTAGAGCACAGCTTCCTGGTCCCTCTTTAAACTCAGTGTCGGCTTTGCCTCTTTTTTTTTTTTTTTTTGCCTCCCAGGAGAATTGACTCACTCCTTACCAAAAACTGAGCAGTCCCCATCTAGGGAGAGTAACATGAAAAGCTTTTGTTTTTATGCTTCCGTTTGCCTGCACTATGATTATAAGAGTAGGAATCATGTTCCAATCAATATCTGTTTCCATATTACCTAGTACAGGGCCCGGCCATATCACTGTGTAGTAAATAAGTGCTTGATAATTGAATAAATTGATCGTTAAAAAGGAAGAGATGATCGTCTTAGCTGTTTATGAGTTTGTAAGACACAAATCTTTCTGATGTCTTTCAAAAACTCGTTGTATTAGAATATTCTGGAAACTTTTGTTAGAGGACTTGAAGGTGTCCAATAATTAGCACCTGGCCAAGGTCTTCCTGGCCAAATTCTGAACTAGAAGATCGGTAAGAATCAGAAGTTAGAGAACTGACATGCCACCTTTATATTCCTGGAGTATTTAGGGGAAGAGAATCTTTTCTTATAATGTTTCTCAGTTTCATACTCCTGACCCAGTGGGCGCACCTGTTTCTAAGCCTGTGACCCTCCCTTCTCTGACAAGGAGATCATCGGGTATCTGGTGTCTCTGCGTCCACTCCCTGAGCCTGTCCCCTCTCCCAGGAGAACCAACACCCCTCTCCGCTTTCTTTGCTGATCCCCCTCAGACTGCTGGGGCACACTGGTGAGTTTGCCCCTAGAAAGCTCTGACATGGGTTACATGAATTCATTAATAATCTGCTCCAAAGACACACTGTACCGAAGGTCGAAAGTTCATGTTCTCGTCTGTTTCCCATCCCAGATTCTTTTTGAGTACAATATCCAATACAGCCTAATGGAGCTTCTGCAATGGGGTCAAATTGTAGTTAAAATGCTCCCATAAAAAAACATGAGGATGGCCCATCAGAGATGCGCACCGTTCAGCCTGTAAGAAGGTGGATTCTGAAACCGGGCCACAGGCCATGTTGGTTCTCAGTGACTCTGGCCAAATTACCCAACCTCCTTATTTCTTAGTTTACCTATAAAATATGTCATAATAGCACTAACTCATAGGATTGCTGAAGCTATTGAATAAATTGATACATGTAAAGCACTTAGAACTAGTACCTGGCACGTAGCTACAGTGCATTCCTCACTTAACTTTTTGAAAAGTTTGAATGTAAACCCTCTCCTATTACGAAACTCTTGGGGAATTTTAAAACTCAGAGATTCAGTCCTTTGGCAAGGCATGGAAAGTTCAAGGCCACAGTCCCAATAGCTTGGCCTGTGAGTTAACATTCAAAGAATTTGAAGTCCTCCCCAATCCCTTATTTTTTAATTTTAATTGAATTGAATTGAATTTTTTGTCTTAGCCAGAGAGCTTCTCCGTGCCTGTGTGTAGCAGCCACGGCCTGGGCATGGTGCCTGGCTTCCTCAGAGGTTCAGGAGTTACAGTAGTTCAATACTGAGTCTCTCTTGAGCCTCACGTGAGTCTAGAATCTTAATAAGACACAAGAGTATCAGATTATCAACGTAACATCCACCAACTTTGGAATACTGCCCTCGCGTCGCCTCCCTCAAGGTACTAAGCAAAAACTGTCCCCAGGTCTTCAGTTTGCCAAAGAGAGGGATGGAGGACAGACAGAGAGCATCTCCTTGGTTTTAGCTTCAATTCATGCCAGTTGTTCTGAGGCTGAGATCTCGGCATTTGAACTTGATGGGGAGACATTGCTTGTTAAGAAGCTAATTTGGGACCTTTGGGGGTTAGGGAGGAGCCACTTGTGCGCATCACCTCCCGTCTCTGGAAGCAGCCCCTGGGCTGCTCTGGTCTTCCCTGAGCTAGAGCTTTGCAGGGCCAGCAGGCCGGTCACTAGGTGTGACTTTCTTTCCCTGTCGGCACGGAGCCCTTGTGTCCGGCACCCCGTGCTGACTGGTGTGCGGAATGCTGTTGACATCTGTTTAGGGATGGAGCATCTGCAGTGGCTGTGGTCATGGACAGTGAGATCTGAGCACACTGCAGTTTCCTTTGCCTCTTACTGGGGACTCACAGAAGCTTTTGGAACCCACTACTTAGGGAAGGCTTGTCCTTTTTCGCTCCACTTACTTCAAATGGAGCATTGATTGGTGTGAGCAGACTCCTGGAGGGGAGCTGCTGCGGGTACGTTGGAAGCTCAGGGCCTCATGAGGATAGACCGTGGCTGGGCATCACTCTCTGTCTCCTCCGGGTTGTGAGTGTGCCCTTCTTTCTCTGCATTTGGGGCCATGCCTCCAGGATGTGCCTGTTATCCCTGGTGCCTCTCTTCCTCTGACAGGCTCAGTTGAGGTTCTAGCTATTTAACCAGTGTCTTTTGCTGGTTTCTTTTTTTTTTTTTTTCCTCTGACACTTGTAAGCTGCTACTGTTTGCTGGAATTGGTGCATTCCTTTTTTTTTTTTTACTTTTTCCTTACTTTTTGGTCTAGATTTATATAGCTTATTCCTCTAGATATTTCTCTAGATGTTTTCTTGTGAGTTCTCTCAAAGCAAGAGAGGTAAAATTAATCTGTACTGAGTCTGCTGAAAGCACCTACTGTTTAAATAAATCTTCTCTTCCCCAAGTTGCATTCTATTATATAGGAGACCTCCCCATTAGAGCAACATCTGAATCAGGCCTGGGGCCAGACGATCTAGCCCTTCCTGGTTCCCCTTTAATGGGTTTCCTCTGTGCTGTGCTCTCTTAGATGGAGTCTAATTCCGTGAACATCAAACGTACTCCCCCAGGGCACAGGCAGTGACTGTGTATTCATCTAAAATGCTCTGAACTCTCTGCTCTGATCTCCCCGGGCTCCCCTTCACAGCCTGTGCAGATCTTACATGACCCTTGGTCTCGGCCTTTGAAGGTGCAGGTCCTGGTGGCCCTTCCCGTGGGCCCTGGAGCTGGCTGGAAGTGTGTTTCTCCATGCTTCCTAGAATGGAATCCTGGGTCCTCTTGGGGGAGCAATTGCAGTCTGCTGAGATCTTGCCTGTCTTCCTTGTTTTTTTTTTAAAGCTCCAACAAGCACAAAGATGTATGTTCCTCACTTCAGTTAGATCCCAGGCTGTATCACCCCTCTTTTCATCTCTGTGGACCTGTGCCTTCAAGGTCTCCTGTTCTGTTTCAGCTCTGTCTCCTTGTCCCCAAGATGTCAGCTTTTTTCCAAAGGGCAGCCCTCTCTTCCTCCTGCGTCATCAGTCTGCCTTCCTTTTTTGGGGCGGGGGTTTGTTCCTCTTGTTCCAGTAGGAAGGCAGAAGTGTGTTTCTCTAACCTCCAGGCACCCCTTTGATTTCCGGAGTGGACCTGATGGTACCAAGGACAGACCTTAGTGGTTGGTTGTCTCCTTGGTGTGTGCAACCATTTTGTCAAATGACTTCTGTGACTCAACCCAAGGTGACAGTGTATGTCCTTAACAAGAATAACCTTCTTGCTTTTTATGTATAAAACCTGTCACCCTTCTATGGCTTTATCACTTCGCATCTTGAAAACCGAAGGTGGTGGTTAGCATTTACATGGTTAGTAAATGTAACGCCAGCAAACTGGGGAGGAACTTCGGAGCCAGTGGACCGACCTCTCGAATTTCAGCTGCACCCTTCGCAGTTCTGACCCTGAGCCATGCAGATAGTGCAGGAAAGAGGAACAGGACCAGGCGCAGCCTGTCTGCCTGCCTGCCGGGAGGTGGGCCCGTAGCTTCTTCAAAGCAGCAGGTGGTATTCTGGAAGCTCTATTTTGGGAAGCGTCCTGACTGTGGAATTTCTTTTTCTTTTTCTTTTCCCCTCCCCTTCTTATTTCTTCCTTTTTCTTTAGTTTCTTATGGTAAAATACATGTCACGCAAGTGCACTATTTTGACCATTTCTAAGCGCACAGTGCAGTGGCATTGACACACTCACGTTGCCCTGCACCCATCACCGCCGTCTGTCATCGTCTCAAACTGAAACTGTGCCCACTCAACACATAACGCCCCGTTCCCACCCCCCTCAGCCCCTGGTAACCGTTACCCTCTGTTCTGTCTCCGTGCCTTTGACTGTTGTAGGCCTCCTCGGAGAAGTGGAGTCGCGCAGTGTTTGTGCTTTTGTGACTGGCTTATCTCACGTCGCATGCTGTCTGCAAGGGCCATGCACCTTGCAGCACGTGTCAGAATCTCCTTCCCTTCCGAGACTGAGTGATCGTCCCCTGCATGTAGATACTGTGTGTCATTTATTCACTCATCCATCCGTGCATTTGGGGTCGGTCCCGCCGCCTTTTGACTGCCATGTGTAACACTATGAATATGAGTGTCCGCATATCTGTTTGAGTCCCTCCTACCACTTTTGTGGTGTTGTATGTTTAACTTTTTGAGGAACCACCTCACTGATTTCTGCTGCAACACCCTTTCTTCATAGCCTCATCCTTGCCACACCGTGTCTACTTAGGTAAAAGCTGTGCCTCTGTTGCTCAAGGTCAAGCTGCGGCAGCCTGCATCCGAACACCTGAACCTTTGCCGAGCCTGGGCCCAGCTTCAGGGGCTGAGCCAGGCCTTCAGGACCCACCTGCCATTTGCTTAAGGCCCAGCAGCGTCCAGTTGTATAAAAATAGCTGCTAGCCTTTGGACAGAAACCCTGTACGCTGCATGACCCACCAAGGTGAAAATCCCACAGAGCTCTCTTGCCAGTGCCAGCCCAGGTGGCTGTAGTTAAAAGTCAGCCTCCCGAGTGTACAAGCCAGGCCACCAACTGTCAAACTTCAGGCCACTGCCACTTGGTCCGACCAAAGGTCTCCGTACCTCAGTGCTACCTTGTTCTCTAAAGTGCTGTTTGTTTATCTTTCCGGGTTCGTGGCGCATTCAGGGGGGCTGGGAGGTGATGTGCAATAAATAACACTTCTCTTTTTGGGGGTCATCAACCAATGGTGAAATAAGACAACAAGGATTTGAAGTGTTTTAGGAAAAAAAATCTTTCTCTTAGAAACTGAAGGTGTAGGGAAGAGGAGTTTCCCCTAACAAATTTGATGTGAGAAAAATACTTCCCAGATGCATCGAAATGACTCGTTGTGGAATTCTACTAATTTAATGCATTCACTGTGAATGAACAAGTAAAAATAATAATGCTCCCTCGTGAGAGCCTGGTGCGTGCCCTGTGATTGGCGCGCACACCTCATTTAATGCTTTTCATGCGGCTATGAGCTCATGATTCGGTTTTATTGAAGACAAAGCTGAATGTCCCCAAGGTCTTATGGCTGGGCTTCATCTTGAGTCCTTGCTGAATGCAGGCATGGGGCCACGCTGCCTTTTCACAAAAAACGTGAAGGAAAAATGCTATCCATATACTTTAGCCTCTTTTTCCCTTGCAACAAAACAAAACAAAAACCTCATTTCAGCCAATTCCTGTTTTTTTTCAAATATTTTAGGGAGTGGGTCTGGCAGTGTAGGTAAATTTTGTTTTAGTGGTTAACCATCTGAGGACTAGAAGGGTTAGTAGTAGTAGTGCTGAGGGGTGAAATACAATTGCTGTTTAACCTCAGGGCGAGCAGCCAGACAGTGCTCCCTGTTAACTCTGCTGAGCCTGCCTGTTGTGCAGGAAACAGTAAATGGGGAGATTGGTCATAGATTGGTGAGTGTTGTGTGGAAGGGACCCAAGAAAGTGCTCACTTTACGCAAAGCCATTTGCTGTGCAGAGTGCGTGGTACCCAGCGCTGTGGGGGAGGGCCACTGGCTAGGGCAGGCACGTGGCTCCTGTGGACGCTGTGTTCCTGTGATGCCCACGTCGGCATAAAAGATATACCTTCCTAAGGACCTCTGCAGTTTACCCTTCAGAACTGTGGAAGCGGAGAACACTGAGGAAAACGGAATCTAAGACTGGGACTTACCTACCTAATTCTTTGGTATTTCACAAGTTTTAGTACTTAAAGGAGAGTATCTTGTGTGTGGTCATTGCCAGGATCGTTGTAAGTTGTTCATTCTGTCTGATCAGTGTGTTACAGGTTCTTGTGCTCTCTTGTTAGGATATGGTTTACTCTTGTTAATAAAAGTCATATAAACCGTCTATCATTTATTTTCCTGTTTGATTACACACAGTCCCCCCAAATCACTCTCTGTCCTTGGTCTAGTCCACAAAGACCAACTTCTTAGCAAATAAAGGAAGGTGATTTTTTTCCTCTCTCTTAGATACAATTACCTGAATTGATATCCCTTCACCACAACACCAGGGACTAAAAGCCCTAAAAAAGGAGTTTTTACATTGCTGTTTTCCTGTCTTTTGCATTATGTCTCGGTATGTTTTCTAATGTGTTTCCACGTTGAAGAGTTTTTAGGCTTTTAAAGTACCTAGGAGGAATAGACTTGGTCTATTCTGATTTACCTGGAAAAAACACTGACTTGTATTAAAAGGCCTGCTATGGTTTTCCATTTTTCCACTAACTTTAGGACCCTTTGGGAAGTCGCTTATCCCCTCCAACCAAACCCCGCCGCCCCCACCCCCCACCCGCCCTGTCTTCTAAAAGGAAATAATAATACCCTGTACTTAATGTGAAAACTAAGGAATTATTTTTTTCTCTTAGCTATGAAATTTATGAACTCATTTTTTCAAGAGGTGTGGGAGGTAGAGAAATAGGTTGTTTGTTTTTCTTCTATAATCTGCGCAGGCACACTCCTGTGTAAGGAGATACCCCACGGCCATAGCAAACAGGCCCGGCTGGGGGCCTTTCAGGGGGGATTTGTATTCCCAGCGTGTGTGGTTGCCCCAGCTGGCTCATGTTTTGGTTATAGTTTTCTTTTTAAAATCAAGATTGCAATCAATAGATTTTTTTTTAAAGGAAGACCGCGAAGGGTTTAAATTTCTCTTTGAGAAAAATTAGCATGGTTCCAGGGCCGTTTGCAGGCGCTGGAACTCCCCCTTGTGGGATTCTGAAATATGTTCTACAGCAAAGGAAACAATGTAGTGGATTATTTTTGGTTTGTTTCCAGCTAAAAGAACAATCTTAAAGTGGTGCATTCTAAATCCATCCATCTGTAATTAAGCAAGTATGACAAAGTATTAGGATCTAAATCACATCAGATTACTGTGCAAATAGGATTTTTAATCATGTTCCAAATCATAATTTTGAACTCCTAACATTATGTCAACAGTTGAAAAAATATTTTAGGGAAGAGCATTGCCTCACCAGGTTAAGATCTATGGTTAAATTACCGTAGATTATAAAAACCCAACTTAATTATAAGCGTATATGTTGAAAGTGTGTTGATATGGGTCTTTCTTTAAACTTTCATTGAAAGTTTTAAGTCAGAAGCACATGCAAAATATCAGGTTTTGATAGACTTTAGTTTTTATAGCCAATGCTTATTAGTTTTCGTTCCCTTCGCTTTTCAAACAAGCAGGTAGCTCTGTGCCCACTTTGCTTTTCTCACCTGCTGTGTATGGAGGGCCGACTAAGTGGTAGGCCTTCAGAAAAGGTGCTTACCGTCTGCTGGGGAAGACAGACCTTGAACTAGGTATTGCATTATAATGAGGAAGGTCAGGTACACGGTGCTGTGGGTGTGAGTAAAGGCACTCACCCCAGCTGCGGTCTCAGGAAAACCCTCCCTGAGTGATGTTTAAGCTGGGACATGAAGGATAATTGGGCTAGCCTGGTGGAGGGGAAGTTGGGTTGGAAATGTGGGTTCAGAGCAAAGGATCAGCTAATTTAGAGGTTGAAGGCAAAACACAGCAGAAAGTTGCCCCATGAGGCAGGAGCATAAACCAGGAGGTAGAGACTAGGCAGGGGCCTGAGTTTTGTAGCTACAGTGGAGGATTTGGGACTTGGGCCAAGCAGGAAGTCTTTGACAGGTTTTAAGCAGATAGTGGCTTGACCTGATTTACATGTTTGGAAGCTCATCTTTTCCCCCCTTGTTTACCGAATTTATTGGGTTGACATTGGTTAATAAAATTATATAGGCTCTAACTGTATAATTCTATAACACATCATCAGTGTGTATGTGCGCTCACCACCCCAAGTCAAGCCTCCTTCTGTCACCGTTTATCCCCCCATACCCTCGTCTCTAAACTCACTCAGGATGTGCTGTGGACAGTGGTGTGGAGAAGGTGGAGGTGGACACTGGGGCGCCAGCAGAAGTTTGGTGCAGCAGCCTACCTGCCTCTGTCTCCCTCCCACTAGGGCTAGGGGTCCCTAAACTTCTTCTGTAAAGGCCCAGAGAGTAGCCATTTTTATAGTAGCTGGTGCAAGTACTCAACTCCGCCATTGTAGCCTGAAAGCAGCCATAGAAAATACACAAGGAACGAGGATGGCTGTGTTCCAATGAGGCTCTGTTAACAAGAGCAGGCAGTGGGCTGGACGTGGCCCACAGGCATGGAGGTAAGTGACTGGATTCAAGGGCTACTGAGAAGGTACAATCAGTACGAATTGGTTTGGGGTTTGTTTTAGGAGGGTAACTGAGAAGGTGAAGTTGGTTTTCAGATTTCTGGCTTAGATAAGCACATGAATAATGGTGCTAAGAGGAGGCACAGAGCAAAGTTTGTGGCCTTGGCTGGTATGAGGGAGGGTTCAGGTGTGCGCCCTGTCATTGGTTGGACGTATGGGTGTGCAGAGAGGTCTGAGCTGGAGAAACAAACTTCAACTTGACCTAGAGCCTCCTCGCCCACCCCCCCACTTTCACCCCCCGCTGCCCCTCCCCCCAGAGAGTAAAGAGGGCAAAAGACAAAATCCAGAATAATTTCAACATCCGATGGTCCCAGGAGGAAGAGCCAAGGATGAATGAGAAAAGCCAGAAGGACAAATGGTTAATGGTGTTAAGTGGGGGCGAAGGGTTGGGCACAAGGAGAAGTTTCTACAGGATTTGGACATGGAGGTCCTTTGTAACTTTGGTGAAAGCAGTTTCAGAGAATTGGTGGGCTTTTTAAAAACGTATGTCTTTGGTAGTGGGATTTGTTCCAGAAAGACAAATTCAAAAATCACTTTGATCTTGCAGGTTTTTGGTTCTGTTCACAACTGGTGGTTTTTTGTTTTAAGTCTAGCAGATACTAGCAACCACTGTACCTTTTAAAAAGAGCTATTGGTGAATGTTTGGTCCCCTTTACAAGCTTGGTTAAACTTCTGAAATATTTTTATTTTTTTTCCTGTACTTGAATTGCCTGAATGACTATTGAAGTAGTTAAAATGGGTTTTTGTATAATGTGCTTAGGTAATTCCTGTAAACCTAACAAATTAAACATAATTAGGGTGATTCTACTTCTCACTAAATCTTCCTGGAGTAAATAGACACTTGCCCGAAATTCAGCCACCAAGGATCTGAGGAATGCCTTCTTACCTCGCGGAGATTTTCCGGTGCTCTGACGGTGGCCGCCAAGCCCCGTGCCTTTTGGTAATAACCACGCCAGACACGTACCCAGCAAAAGAGGAAATCTCACAGGCAGGCCCTTTAGAGTCACAGGCTGCACCACCTGACTTCTGCTTGCACTCAGCGCCTGCAGGCACCACCCTCCCCCCCCCCCCCCATGGCTGTATCCTTGGATGGGAGTTTGCATTTCCTGCTTCGAGATAAGTCAGTATCATCTCATGAGGCTCTTAAGATCTTTGAACTTGATGAACTTCTGCATTCTTTTGTATACTTTGTTCCTTCCATTCATAGCTCTTCCACATGTTAAAAATATGATAGACAATAGTAATGCGATCATAGTAGGGGACTTTAACACCCTATTGTCATCCAACAGCAGCTTTAAGTGACACACTAGACAAGATGGATTTAATTGATATTTTTAGAGCACTTCAACCCAAAGCAACAGAATATATATCCTTTTCAAGTGCACATGGGATCAACATTATTTACAATAGCCAAGATATTATTGAAGCATCCTAAGTGTGCGTCAAAAAACGCGTGGATGAAGAAGATGTGGTACATGCGTACAATGGAATGTGACTTGGCCATAACAAAGAATGAGATCTTACCATTTGCGGTAGCATGGATGGACCCGCAGGGGATTCTGCTCAGTGAAATAAGTCAGGCAGACAAAGACAAATACCGTGTGATTTCACATATATGTAGACTCTAAAGAACAAAGCAAAATGAACAGAAAAACAGAACAGACTTACAGGTACAAAGGAAAAACTGATGATCGCCAGATGGGAAGGGTAGGTCGGGGGGCTGGGTGAAAAGGTGAAGAGATTGAGAAGGACAGATTGGTAGTTACAGAATAGTCATGAGGATGTAAAGTACAACACAGGGAATACGGTCGATAATATTGTAATAACTATGTGTATGGTGCCAGGTGGGTACTGGAAATATCGAGGGGAACACTTTGTAAAGTACATGATTGTAAAGTTCACTATGCTGTACACCTGTCACTAATACAAAATAATACTGAATGTAATCTGTAATTGAAAAATTAAAAAAATTATAGCCAGTTGATGTTTGGACATCTCTTAAGTCTTATCTTTGCTTTTAAGGTTATTCAATGAAGGAAGGCGGATGTAAGAACACTTCACTGGCTTTTACTGGGTGCACCTACTTTAAAATAGCAGTAGACTCCTATGTTGAAACAAAGAGTTCAAGGAGTGTGAGATGCCAAGCTGCAGCGTTCCTGTGTATATTTAGAACATATTTCTCTGCTTATTGCCGTAGTCGGAATTCTCCTGTTGCCCAAGGGGAGAGCTTATGATTTCCATTAGAATGTAAACTTAGTGACAGAACAGATTTTTCTGTTTTATTCACTGTTGTCTTTTCAGTAAGTAGAGTAATACCCAGCATTTAGAAGCTACTCAAATATTTGTTGAATGAGTAAATGTAGTTTCTGAATAAATGATAGATTGTCTGCTATTCATACTAGATTGTGCCTTTTGCTTGCTTTTAAGTCGTTCCCCCCCTTTTTTTCTTCTTTTAGGCAGAAACCACTAATACTAGCCTCTTGCAGGTGCAACTGGAATGCAGTTTACATAATAATGTGTGTCAGCGATTAAAGGTAAAAATGAAAAATTTAGTGTTTTCTTTCAGCCTTTCTTCCTGCCTCTTTGCTTAGCATTCGAACACAAAGCAGCCCATTCTGTTCTCAGAAGTATACATGCCCCTACCTGAAGTGATTTTTATCCCTAAAATGTGAGATGGCAAAGTTCAGATAATTTTTTGAGTTTTTCCTCTTTTTTTTTTTTTTTCTATCCCTCCTATCTCAGAGTTGTTATCTGGAATCGGATGATGTTTTACGGCTACAGATGAGCATAATTGTAACAATGGAAAACTCCTCGAGAGAATTTGAACAAAACACACAAGATTTGTTAGATCATCTTTCTATTATATATGTAGCTACAGATAAATCTGAGACCTCAGGTAAGGTGGGATATTTGAAAGTTTCTACGGTGACATGTTAGGATTAACCTGCGTCATCATTCTGTGGCATTTACTTGTGGATTGTATCATTGCAGTCCAACCCAGAGGAGCCCCCGCTTTCATTATTAAGAGATTGTAACGGCAACCGGTTCTCAATCTGCAGCTGCTAGTAAATAATTGGAGTAAATGAACAGGCAAATGCAAACTGTTCTGAGTTTCCTCGGGAATAGTTTTCCTTGGCATTCTGGAGATAGTAAACAAATTAATTGGGCACACGAATCTAATATAAATATTCACAGAGTATCTTGTTCCAGTTTTACTGAGCTGCAGAAGCTCAGCTGACCAAAGCCTCCTGTCTTGTCCTTTTTAAAATAGTTGCTGGGACACTGGTTGTCCCGGAGGCCTGACAAGTTAGAGTCGTATACATTTCAGTGTTCCTTCCATGAATTTTACTTTTGAAAATGTGCGTCCCACTTACCAGAAACAACCATGTTCATCGATTTAAGTCTCTAAGAACTTTTGTTGGAGACACATATCATGTGATCCGTGACAGTTATAATGTAGGATTTGCTGTTATCCATTGGTCGTGCAGCCTGTTCTGGTACAAGAGTGTACACACGCGTGCGCGCACACACACACACACACATTCAGAGGGAGAAATGGCATCAGAATATAGTTTTTCATCGGCAGTCTTCATTATTGACCAAGCATCATCTACTTTCTGGTTCTCAGAATTGATTGTAGTAATAGTAACTTAGCAGGAGAGCTATCCTGTCTCCAGGTTCCTAGTTTTTGGTGATTCTCTGAGCTGCCAGGCGGACATCCCTGTCGAGAAGACTCCTGTCTGCCTTCTGTTGGTGAGGGTTAGGAGGGAGGCCGCGTTCTGAGACCCCAGGGCTTCATTTTTCCCAAGTGTGCTTGTTCAAATTAGGAAACCAGGGAATGTCTCATCTGCGGGACAGCGTAGCCGCCCCTGAAGCTGCCTGGAGGTCGGTTGCATTCGGAGCAGCCGTGGTCTGGCCCTAACCTCAGGATTTCTCTGCTGGTCGTTCTTTATCGTTTAGAGAGTCTGTGTGGGTAGGTCCGTCTTTTCGTAAGGATCCTTTTTCTTGTGACTTAAAAGAATACCCGGCAGAAAATAACTCCCAGGTTCAATTGCAATATTGAAAAACGAGTTATATTTTTTAGAGAAAATGTGTTGTGTGCAAGAATGAGATGGCTTTTGTTTCAATCTCACTCCTCTGATTCTTTTGGACAGATGATTCGGCGGTAAATATGTACATATTACACTCGGGAAACAGCCTTATATGGATACAGGTAATGGTACACGCTTACGTCAAGTCCCTGTTAAACTGAGAAGTGTGGGTTTCCTCCCAGAACATGAGGGTTCCCAGGGGCAGATGCAGAAACACTTGTCTCCGTGTCCTTTTGCTTTCATTTAAACCCACTTTCCCCTGCTCGCACCCATTTTGGGGTGCAGGTTGTCAGCACCCCTTCACACTGTGGTAGCCCCAGCTGCTGAGCAGTTGCTATGTGAATGCCAGTCCGAGCTCTTTACTCACCTTACAGTCAAATGAGACAAACCGTGGCCGAGCCGACAGTGGTGATGTGGATTTTTTTGTTGTTACAGGATGTCCATCATTTCTCACAGAGACACGCTCTGTCTCTGCAGTTTGAACCGGTACTCCTACCTTCTTCTACCACGAACTTCACAAAAATCGCCTCTTTTACTTGCAAAGGTACAGATTTTTAAAATATCGGAGACTGTCTTTTTGTTTTTGTAACTGATGGCCATTCTTTCTGTGAAATGACTTACAGCCACAGATGAGGCAGGGTTCTAAGGAAGGGGCTGGGCTGGCTTCCAGCCTTCGCCGTTCTGTGGAGAAAATGGTTGTGGAGGCCACTTGTGTTTGGGATTTTGAGTTTACAGCGAAACGCGGTGGGCGATGTGAAAGACCAGAATGTAAGTGTGTTTGGAGAGACTCCTTTCACGGAGACAGAGGGTGTGCCGCCCCAGTTTTGATTCTCCATGTAGAGTGTGGTGCAGAAGGTCTCCTGAGAGCAAACCCAGTCCAGCCTTTGGGTTCTTACTTACAGCCGAGATTCCTGTAGAGAAATGGAAATGGATTTTAAACATGCAAACATGTCACTTATATCAAAAGAACATTTCATGGAAAGCAACAAGGGAGAAGTAATTTATTACTTAGATTGATAAAAATAAAACAAGATCGTTAATCTCCCGTGTTGCTCACGATTAGGAGAGAAAAGCATTCGCGTTTTTGACAAGAATATAAATCGATACGGGTGTTTTGGGGTGGAAAATGGGCACTCTATGAAAATGGAAAATGCCCCCATGTGCTCTTCAATTCTTAATTCTACTGCTAGGAACTTACCTACAGATATACGTGTATTCAAAGCTCTACCTACAGGAATGAGCGTTGTGAGCGACAGCAGAACTGACATGAGCACCCACTGGGAGGAGACTGGTTAAGCTGTAGGTCACCTGCGGGGTGTACTCTGCAGCTGTTAGAAAGCACATGCGGACAAGTAATGCAGGCAGCGTGTGTGCACGTGGGCTTTTTAAGGGTGTCCGTGTACTTGATCATGAAATAGGAAAACTGGAAAAATGCTCAAGAATGTGGTAGCAGCTGTTCCTCTAAGGTAATTGGGAAGGCAGGAGTGAAAGGTAGATTTTATTTTTATACTCTTTGTTCACGTTAGAATTTTTTTTATCATACATACAGCTTTAAGAAAAAAGAGTTGGGTGTTAGTGTTAGAGTGTAGAATGCCATACCAGTGATTTAATAGTACGGCCTCACTCAAGGACAGCTTGTTGTTTTGACAAAGCAGTGGTGTTGTGCAACACATTCCCACCTTGACGGAGGAGCTCCTTGTCTTTCTGCCTCGCTCCAGCCTCCACATGCTCCCCCTCCCCCCACCCAGCTGAGCTCCATTCATCACTTCTGTCATCTCTGGCAGACCTAAGGGCGTTCCTCTTACTTACGGTGAATGTGCGGTGAATGCAGAGCTTTGTAAAATAAAAGCCACAAGCATTGACCCTTTTTCCTCCAAAGAAGAAGTGAGAAGTTGGTTTATGAAAGGGGGTGGGGTGGCAGACACTCTGTTGTGGGTCATTGGCAGCCAGCCAGGAAAGAAGGAATATGGCGTTGGAGAAAGGATTTTACCATTTATGTCTGACGCATGATTTTAATAGAGACAGAAAAAGTGAAATAATTAAAAAGTTATAAATAACACTCATATCTTGTTCTCGTTTAGGCGTAGCGAAAGGAAAGATACTGATGCTTGACATTTGTTTCTTTATACCTCGAAACAGCTACTTCGTGTGACAGTGGAACGAAAGAAGTGGTGAAGAAAACAAAAATCACTCCAACACTAAAAGCATGCCTCTCCTCTCCGGTGGTTCCAGGGTAGGTTAATTCCACTTTCCCTGAAATCATATGGGGTGTGTGTGTGTGTGTGTGTGTGTGTGTTTAGAAATGACTGAAAAATGTAACGAAGACCTGTCTAATTCTCTGGGCTTGCCTTGCATGCATTAGCGCTGCTGACAACCAGGGAGAGGGTTGTTTGCAGGATGGGAAAGGGGAAGCTGAATGAGTCAGTTCACGAAATAGGTTCCAGGCCAGGCAGCCAGGTGTGGGAGAAGCGAAACTCCCTGCGTGTTTCTCAGTTACATCCGGGTCCTGGTTCCACCTCTGGCCTCCAGTGCTGTGCTTGTGGGAAGGAAGGTCGGACCCGTCAGTGCTAGCATCCTTCTCTCACATGTCCTGAGACTGCGCTTGCAATTAGAGGCTCATTCGAGCGCCAGCGGCTGGCCTGGGCTCAGGGCTGACGCCCACGCTTGCTGTGCTTCGCAGGTACTTCAGAATGGACTCGTCTGCAGCCCAGTTCCACCTGGAGTCCCACGAGAACACGTCGGGAGTGTGGACAATGTGGTGTCTCAACCACTTTGACCGTAGTGTGGTATTAAACAACGTGTTTGTTCCCAAGGAGGCCGAGCACCTTTTGAAGGTACAGTGGTACTTTTATCTGAGTTTTAGCCTGTTTTAAGCTTCGTTTATGGTCAGATACTTTGAAGTTAATATTTATAAAAGTTAACATTTACTTGCCAATTTTAAAGCAAGTAGTTTGAACATTTTCAGAATTACTTTTAGGATCTCTCTGTCTTTTTTAAACTATTATTCAAGGAAGTCAAGGGAGCCAGGATTTGTCCTTCAGAGATATTTGCTCTTGCCATTATTAAAAAATTTTATAATATATAATTTATACTAAAAGGGTTGTATTTAGTAAAAATAAACCCTGGTTCATGATAAAAGAATAGGCTTTTGCAAAATACCACCTATGAAAATTACATGATTACTTTTTTGTGAAATTTACAAATAGTTGCATATTAAATATTATTTGAAGCCTATCATTTATATACAAATATTACAATTTTTGACCTGGAAATAATTGAGTAAAATTATATGTCTCAAAGTATAGAAATTTAGTATTATACCTTATAATGATTTTAATCATAGTTAATGTTAGGAAAGTAATTTCTCTTGCTTCTTCTTCTTCTTTTTTTTTTTTTAGATTCTGAATTTCACTGGCCCTTTATTTCTACCTCCAGGCTGTTGGAATATATTTTCTTTGAAACTTGCTGTTAAAGACATTTCCATAAATCTTTTCACCAATGTATTTTTGACTACAAACACAGGTGCCATTTTTGCAATACCTCTACAGATTTACTCTGCACCGACCAAGGTATGGTTTACAAAACTATATATGTATTATAATCGTTGTTGTAATTACTGTTTCGTGTCATTAATCTATAGTGCATGAGTTTTATTGACTAAGTTAAGCTCATGTTCTTTAAGACTCTCTTTAAGGATGTTACCAGGCCAGTCATAGATGGTGCATTGTTTAGATGTAGAAACCTTTATTGGGAAAAAGTTACTATTTATGATAAAGTCATTTGAGGTTCTTGAATGCAATAAGGCATCACAAGTAGATCAATTTCATTTCCATTTATTTCCAAAATGTGTAGAGCAAGGAATGTGTGTGCTTGCTGTAGAAAACACAGCTCTTAGTACCTACTTACAATGACATCAAAAAATGAGATGGTTAAATGCTTTATGTAGATTTCTGGTAAGTGACATAAACCTCGGTTGTCATAAACCTTGAAATTCTTTAGTGGACCAAGTCTAAAGTCTGAAAGGATTCACGATTAAGAAAATGCTTTCTAAAATCTGGGTAAATGATATTTAATTTAGATCTTAAACATGTCTCATTTTTTTCTTAATGTTTCTTTCTTTTCATTTAGTTGCTGTTATTGCTTCTTTTTGATCCAAGCTATTCTGTATGACGCTGGGTTCTAATTTTTCACTATGAGACATTCATGCAACCATCTTTATGATTTTTCTCACTTATTAGCATTGGTGTTTCATAGATAGAAATGCCTCATGTTTAGCTATGAGCCTAAAGATAGGACTTCTGAAAACGAAACAAAATGTTAGGTTAATTTCTTTTTTGTGCATATTTTGATCAGGAAAGTCTTCATAGAAATTTTCTTTTATTAATCAAGAGATGTTTATAAGGAGAGTGAGCGTGGGAGGGAGCAGGCAGGTGTCAGGTATGTGTGAAGTCGCAAGTGTGTGCTTTCCTCACCTGCAGGAAAAGAGGACATGAAGTGTCCTGAGTAGCTTAGGAGTTACCATAGGTCGGTCTGCTGTTTCTCAGAGGGTTCGAGTACAGTTTTTGTAAAAAAAAAAACTACTAAGAATATCCTGACACTGATTTCACCTTTAATTCAGAAGGCCACTTGGTGTCTTAGGGGCCCAAAGGTTGTCACTGTGGATATTGATTATTGAACAGATCCACCGTCATGATCCTCCCTGAGACAGATCATTCAGGGCTCCCAGTCAAGGGTAAAGGACGCCAAGATCTCTTTCTAGTTGTTCCGCTTCTGTTTAAATGGAAGTTCACTTAGGTGGAGGCCAGCGTCTGCTTTGCATTTGAGTGCGTTAGGATTTTTATGTTTGGTGCTGTGTTTTAAGTGATTCATATATTACTTTTCAATCTAGGAAGGGAGTCTGGGTTTTGAAGTGATAGCACATTGTGGCATGCATTATTTCATGGGAAAGTCAAATGCAGGTAAGTCTTTTGCCCTGAGGCTTTCTGTAGAGCTCTAGTTGGGGGTTGGGTGGGACGTCATGAGGAAAATTAGCATTTGGAGATGGGATAATTAGTCCTGTGAACATAATTGCATCATACTCTGTTCTGAAAGAGCATGCTCCTTAACAGAACGACACGAAGTTGTTCAGCGCCCTCTAAAACCATGCTGAAGTCCTCGTGTAAATAATGCCCCTTAAGTCGCTTGTACTTTGGAAGGTTTTCCAGACACATTATTTGAACATCCTTGACTGATCAACCTTGACACCAGGAGAAATTGGAAGATTAAAAATGGTTGATTAAAAGTTATTAAAAATAATTTGGGCTTGCCTTTGCAGACTTCAGCTACAGGAGCATCAGCATCTTCCAGGGGTGCTCGTTGTTGAGTGAGACCGAGGCCATAGTGTTGATGAGAAGCTGTTTCTTGTTTTGTTCCTGCCTTTTGGTTTATTAAAATGTTAAATCCAAGGAGAGTGTCATAGTACAGAGGTTTCTTTGGGGAGATCCCCCTTTTTCCCCGCCGAGATGCTCTTTAGCACAAATGAGACTGAATAGAAAAGTGGAGAGGGTGGGCTGAGGAGGAGACCAGTTTATAGATATAAACACACACGTTCTCTAGGCCAAGCCCCTGGTCTCGGCCCTCTTTGGAGGGTTTGTCCACCAGCATTCTACAGAGTAGCCCGAAGGACTTCCATGATGACTAGCAGTCACATGGAAGCAGTTTAGCCTTTGAGATTTAAAGCTGTTAAAAATGTTCCAAGTGTAATTTTAACCTCTTTCAGGCTGTATCATGAGCCATGTGTCTTTTCTGTTACTACCTTTACATAATTCGATTTAGTTTTGTTTTCCACATGTTTGTTTGAGTTGATATATCATTTGCCATTGAGGTAGGGGGACCTCGAGCAACACAGCCAGAGGGAAGAGGGCACACGCTCCCTCTGCGGTCCTCGCAGGCGGAGAAGTTTAACAGTCAGCCTTGGCCGTGTGTACGATGGAACTGTGCTTTCTGTAAACGTAAATGTTAAATCTGATCTGCCTTCTAGAAAATCCTCGTTGGGAAGGCAGCCTTCCTCTGGATCGGTCTACTTGGGATGTGGATTTCGAACTCGCGAGTAAACTGTATGAAAGATGGAAGAAACTTAAAAATGGTGATGGCTGCAAGTAGGTCTCCACTTTTCTTCGTTCCTTGTATTCAGCACTAAGGGGACACAACTACATACAACTGTTGAAATCGCCGTACTGAATTTGGAGTAATTGATATTTCTCCCTAGCATTTTATCTAGGCAAATCTCAAACCTCAGAAAAGTTGAAAGGATAGTGCAGTGAATACTCAAATATTGTATTTGGGTCCACCAGTTCTTCACACTTTTATTTGCTTTATTTCTCTCTCGATATCTCTATCTGTGTGTGTGTGCACTTCACCCTCAACACTTCAACCCTCAGCCCTTTACTCGGAACTACTTCATTTCCTAAGGTGAATATTCTGGTCCATACAACAATACCGTTATATACCCAACAAACTCAACGTTGACCCAGTTATACTACCTAATTGACATTCGGTCTATACTCAGGCTTCCCTAGTTCACTCAGAAGTATTCACTCTAGCTGTCTTTTTCTTTTTCCTTATTTTGAAATTTAGGATCTATTCAGGGGTTACGCATTTCCCTAATGTTCTTTAGAACAGTGTCTCCACCTTCTTCATCTTGCATGACGTTCACATTCTGAAGAGTCCTAGCCAGTGGTCTCATGGAATGCTCAGCACTTTGGGTATATTTCTCTACTGCCTCCTTGCGTTTACACTCATGTTGGACATTGTAGGGAGGAGACTAAATACATGGCTGGTCTAGTGTCCTCGTTGCATCACTGCACGGGGGACGTCAGTGTCTTTTGTCCCATATTGACATTGCTGAGTCATCTGACTCTCCATTGTATGTGTGATAGCTCTTTCTCCATGGTGGGTAGACTTTTCCTTTTGCAATTAATACAGATGGGTATGATAATTTGAGATCACATAAATTTCCTGTTCTTTAAGAATGTTTCACCCAGGACTTTAGCATCCATTGATAATCCTTGTCCTGATCAGTTTTTAGATGGCTACAAAATGGTGATGTTTCTACCTACTTTCTTCATCTTTACATTTTTTTTTTTTGAGCATCACTATGGATTCTTTGGTCATTACCACCATTACCATCATTATTATTTTTGATGCTAATCTGACCCACATCTGGCTGATTGGGAGCCCCTTCAAGCTAACTCGGGGGTCCCGTTGACATGTCTCCATCATTTCTTGAGCACTTTCTTGCTTTCTAGTAAATGTTCCACAATCATCTTGTACCTTTTCTTCCCCAGACCCTGAATAAGCCGTATTTCCCAAGAACCCTTGGTCCTGTGAGAAGGGATGATACATTTAGGGATTCCCTCTTTACGTGTGTCAAAATTGGTTTTCAGAATAATTTCTTTACGAATTCACAGGAGGAATGTTCTAGGAATGACTCGGTTTGCCCACTTGAAGAAACCCAAGGAGCCAGAAGCCTTTGTCTCCTTTCTGCCGCGTTTCATCGCAGAGCCGGGCCTCGTGTTAAACTTCAGCGCGACCGCCCTAAGGAACAGCATGGTGAGGGTCCCGTCGTCGGTACAGCCCGTCTCTGGGTTTTAAGTTACCGGAGTCTTTCCAGCTTGAGAATATTGTTTCAGAACCAAAATTAACTTAAACTCAGTTTAAATGATCTACATATGCCATTCGGTACTTAGTGGGGAGGTATCAGAAGAACAAAATAAGGAATAAGACTCCAGATGGACCGAAAGTGCACAGAACAAATACATCTTATGAAGTTTGTGTCCAAGTCAAAATCTTTTCGGTTAAGAAAGTATTCAGCTGCAAACAACAGAACACTTTGACTAACACCGGCTGGAGTAGGAGTTAGTTTGTTTCCTGATGAGAAGCACGCAGGAGAGAGGCCCAAAGCTGGTGAAATGGCTCCGTGACACCATCTGCAACCACAGCTCTTCCTCTCTGTTCACGCTGCATCCTCAGTGTGCTGATTTCTGGCCTTGACGGGGGGTGGGGGGGGCAGCGAGAAGGGCTAAGGAAAGGCAGCGACACCAGCCGACTTCCATTCATGTCTCATAAGCCCCATTGCCAAAGACGTATCTCACTAGGATCAAGGACACTCATTGGATTGCTTAGGGATGGCATTCGAAGACCACTTTAAAATATTTTGAATTTTGAAATAATTTTATGGTAGAGAAAAGTTTCCAGAATAATACCAAGAATGCCCAATTGCCTTTCGCAAAGAATGGATCAATTTTTAACGTTTGCCACACTTGCTTTCTCATTCCTTCCCCCTCCGTGTGTGCGCACACACACACGTACGTATTGTTATGAGCCACTGAGTGTCAGACATTATGACCCCTGACCTCTGGTTACTCCAGTGCAAATGTCCTAAACACTGGAGTATCTTATAGACCAGAGTATACTTATCCAAATTAGAACATGTAATATTAATTGTAATAGTGTTGTCTAATCTGCAGTCTATGTGCAAATTTTTCCAGTTATCCTGCTTTTACACACACACACACACCCTCCCGTGGTGCAGGATCCGATTCAGGATCTCGCATTGCGTGGTTGTGTCTTTTTTGTCCTTTCATCTTCCTCAGCCTTTGTCTTTCATGACAGACAGTTTCGAAGCATGTAGCCCATTTATTTTCCAGAATATCCCTCAATTTGATCTCTGTGATAGCTCTTCCTGCTTCGATTCAGGTGATGCAGTTTTTTGCAGGAAAACTGCAGGAGGGTGCTGATTTTCCTTTCCCATTTCCAGGTGCAGTACTTTGTGGTGAAGAACCCTTCCTCCCTGCCAGTCTCCTTGCAGCTGCTTCCTCTCTCCTTGTATCCGAAACCTGAAGCTGCTGTGCATCTGCTCAACAAATGGTAAAGCGCCAGTCAGTGAAGACTTTCTGATGGGCGGGCTGGGAAACAGCGTTCAGCCTCAAACTGTTTAAAGGCCTTCCATGCTTCACCCGGACCCTCTATGTGGATGGACGCGGTATTCACCCACGCACCTGGGGCACCCAGCTCCTTGGCACACGTAACTTGTTAGAAATTGCCCATTCTGTTTGTTATATGGCATTTTCGGGGTCACTATGTCAAGTCCAGTTCCCAGCAGAAAATTCTTTTCTTGATCAGGGAACCTTTACAATCGAGATTTTTCACAAATACTCTTAAAATTTATAATCTGAATCACAGTGCTCTCTAGGCACACATAAGAAATGAGTGTAGTGTTTTAGTCCAGTGCTGTTAAACAAGCTGAGACGATGATACTATTTGTTCGTGTCTGTTGTACCTTATTTTTGCACCATCACAGGTTGCTTAGAGTGCTTCCTCCTTTCGGCTCAGTAGGATCTACCCTCATCCTAGGGTCGTTCAGCTTCAGCACTGTTGACGTTTTTGACCAGATGATTCTCTGTTCGGGGAGGGGATGTTCTGTGCCTCCAAGGCTGTTTATCAGCATCTCTGACTTCTACTCGGTAGATGCCAGTAGAACCTCCTCAGCTGTGACAACCCAAAATTTTTGTAGACATTGCCAAATGTCCACTGGACATTAAACTGGGAGGTGAAATTACCCTTGGTTGGGAGTCACGTCCTATCAGGTTCCGTAGATAGGAACCATTTGGAGAAAGCGAATCACTTCCCATTTGGAGCTGCTGTCGCCATCTGCCTCTTTAGATTCCCGTTCCGTGCTGCCAGCGTCCTTTCCTGAGCACTTACCCTGCGCCAGGGACGGTGCAGCGGCTGGGACAGAGTTGTTTATGTGCAAATACATGTGCTCACACACAAAAAATCTGTGTGCGCACACACGTTTTAGTCTTGATTGGGGATTCGAATGCTATTTTAAACATTTTTCTTCTCTTTATAGGTTTGGCACCGACACGCAGATGATTAATTTCACAACTGGTGAATTCCATCTCACCAAAGCGTGCCCTTACCGGGTAGGATGTCTTTAAACAGAAAACACAAAGGCTCACAAACTGGACATGTAGTATAGGGGCCTTGCTGATTTATGTTGCAAGGGTCTTTACGTAATATATGTGGCTGCCTTATTTTTATAGTCCAGGCAATAAATATATATATAAAGCAGGTTTTTCCAATTAACTAATGCAGCAGGAGCCCCTGGTTCATGCTCCCCTGCAAATCATTTGAATTTGATAGTTTAGATTCATGTAAGTGAAGAAATAACACTTGAATCAGAGCTATGTAGAAAGCCATAAAATTTGAGACCTCGGAATTTGTAATTATCTTAAGATTCCTTGGCCCCCATCCAATTCTTTTTTGGCCAGATAAGATATTAAAATCAAATACATTTAAAAAAAATCTCTTACAGAACTGGCTTCATGTTTTTAGCAAGTCACCCAATTTCTGTGATAGTCACCTCATCTATGAAAGAGGATTTCTCTGAAATTCTCAAGCCTCTGGGCACTCTCGAGGTCGTGTATAAATCCCGAGGAGTTGGAATAAACATGTCCTGTGGCGAGGATGTGGTTTGACTGGGGACTTGGCAGCCTCGTTCTTCAGTTTTCACTCCATGGTTCTGTGGCTCTTTGTACAGAGCTGAGTTTTTTCCTTACAGGCACTCCGTCTGTGTACATCCATTCAAACACGGAGCCTCTGTTAAAAAACAGTACACACACGCATACAAACACACACGTGTATATAACCATCTTTCTAACACACACACCTATTTAACTGCCTCGGGCTTTTTTTTGTTTCTCCGCACTTACCCCCTCCGCCCCCCAAAGATATACTGTTAGCTCTAGAGTAACTTGAGTAACAGAAGGAGGGAGACTACAGATGGCCTCCAGCTAAGTTAAAGTAAAATCGACCAAAGCGAGGTCTTGAGTGGCTTTTTACTAGAGACTTATCTACATTAGGAAATGGTCCTTTCTCTTTGCAAGTGGTCTAGGCTGCGTGGCCTTGCTGTTGTTAGTGCGCCTGCCCCGCTCTGTCGCAAGCTGTCTCCCAGGGCTTGTCGAGGTACATTAGTCCACATACTGAGAGAGCACTTGTCCCCCTAGTACTGAATGATATAGGTAATTTGAAATTCCAACAATAATGCTACTTCCTTTTACCTGGAAACATTCCATTCAGATTTGAACAAATGGTGTAACTCATTGGAGAAAGGTTCATAAATCTCTCGTGGAAGTATTCCAACCCCCAAATGCACGCCTCTTGTGGTAAAGGAAATTACTGCCATTGTGAATTTATTACAGTGACAGAAAGCGGGGTCAGTGTCCGTGCAGTTGAGATACTTCAAAATTCAACTTAAAATTCTGATTAGAGCACTTTGTCATGTAAAGAAAGGGCCTGTGTTCTGATCGTGTTGGTTTGCTTTTGGAAATGTCTTCTCTTTGGTTCAGAGTCTGGGGAATTGGTCGATCAAGGTTCCAAATCCAGGCTCTGCCACATTCTTGCTCCGTGACCCTGGGCAAGTTATTGAATCTCTGTAAGCCTCATCTTTCTCACTCATAATAGCATTTAAAGAGTCAGTAAGGTTTATGCAGTGCTCAGCGTTTTATACAGCTGATTGCATTTCAGCACCTGGCATTTAAGTACCATTTAATAAATGGTGCTGTTATTATTATAGTTTTCATGCTAAAAATCAGTTTTCTACTTGATATTCATATTATATGTATCAAGCAGGATATTTCCCTTCCTGAGATTTATAGTTCTGATGAAAATGAATCAAATACCATCACTATTTCTTCCTTCAGATAGCATGGGAAATGCTAGCAACAACTGAAGGATAAGACAAATTTAAAAATTAAAAAGATAAATAAGAGAAGCATTGCCTTGCAGATTATGTAATTATAGCTCTAAGAACATCAAATCGTTTTTCGTGAGAAGGAGCTAATAACCCCGCCCCGCCCCCCCCCCCCCCATGGAAAGAGAAAATGATAAGGAACAAAATCATGAATATTAAATTGAGGCTGCAGGATTTATTCAGAGAGAGGTAGAAATCTTAGCGAGAATAAAGGAGGATATGAATAAATGAAGATCTCCTGAGCGGAGAGACTAAATATTGTACAATGAAGATGGTTTCTGTATAAACTTAAATTGAATATTAAAGAGAATGGGCTGTGCAGCAGATGGGTGGTTTGGCAGGATCCCCGTAGCGTTCGAGTAGAGGCTTTGGGACCAAGTGATGTTTTCCACTCCGCACATCTTGGTGTAGAAGTCTTCTTGCCCAACTGCCATCCCGGCGAGGAGGCAACTCCCCTTTCCAGCACCCATGTAGTTGTCCTGCAGCCTCCGCCTGTGCTTCTCAGCTGTGGCTTGGGAGTGTTCATTGGTGTGAACTCTCAGGATAAACAAGTTCAATGGATTGATTAGTGTGGTCACACCAGGAAATTAAAAGAAAAACAGGCATATTTATACTCCAAAATGCACGTAATGAAGACAGAAGCTTGCTTTACAGGAGTTGTTGAATTGCACTTACTACATTTGCAGGGTATGCATGCTGAGGAATCCAGGTTTGGCAGCCTCCACTTCTGTTTGCAGCCTTTGGAAATGAAAAGGGTCGGTGTCGTTTTCACGCCAGCTGACTATGGAAAAGTTACCTCACTCATACTAATCCGGTAGGTGTGGCCCGGTCCTAGAGTCTGTTTCTTTCTTGCTGACTCATCTGTCTAAATATTTCTCTCAAGAATCCGTGATCTCTTTAGCCAAGAATTGACACATCTTAGTCCTTCAGTGATGAGGCTGTGTTGCTTGGTAACAAGAGGCAGTGGCAACAAGAGGCTCCATAGTTAATCTCTGCCTCAGCTTCCTCCCTTGTACAACAGAGAGTGTGTGCCCAACTATCCAAGAGCTGCAGTACATTTCACTCAGTATCTCATCCTCTGTTGTCACAGAGGGCAGAACACACACAAATACACCTATTTGCACACATACATACATTTGTTTCCCTGTATTGGCTCAGAAAAATAATTAAAACACTGCTCTATATGTTTCATGCCACCATGTTTGGATATGCACCACTCTCGTATCTGCCTGTCTTGCTTCTGGGATTCTCTGTAGTCCCAAAGGACAATGGAAGGAGCGCCTAGTTGAGCCCATTGGCTCTTTTTGCGTCTTTTCCTTCCTTTCAAATGAGCGTTACATTGCTAACTGGTTTAAGCAGCTAAATGTTTTTTTATTCTCAAATTGTTTTAATCTTTAAGTAGTCCTTGTTGAAAGTCTTCTTTCAAAATTTACAGTAAACACAGGTCTTTGTTGAAGATCTTTGCACTGGTGAGAAGTCTAACATGTTTTAATAAGTGACATTATAGTTATTTTTTAAGCTTTTCTAGTATTAGATTAGCTGGCAATGACTTCGCTATTCTGGACTTCCTTTAGTATATTGTATGAGTTTATTCTTCTGTGAGTGAATGCTGCAAAAAGGGAAATGGACTGCAAGTTCTATGAAGCATGTTAACTAAGATGCCTAATGTTCTGATGACGATGTATTTCATTTTAAACCCATTCTGTGTTGAAGAACTAAGGTTGTAGGAAATGTCAGTATGAATTTTACTTTATCCCAGGTTAAACTATCCCAGACTCAGAAAGAAAGCCTAAAGTTTTTATAGTAGTTAATTTATTTTGGGGGGTTTCTGTTTTGATACATATTTTTCTCTAAACAATATCAATCACGTAACATCATTTAAAGGCTTTTAAGTGGCAAATAAAGGGTTTTAATCAATAAGTGAAGATGTGAACATATCTGTGTATTTCGCATAATTATAAATGCATTCTTTCTCTGCTCTGTAGTGTTGACATTAATGATGACTGGCTTTCAGTCAAGTCTGCATCGTTCAAACATCATTTCCATTTAACTTTTCAACCTAGGAATCCAGACTGTAGTTAATGAAAAGACAAAAGCTAGCCAGAATTACTGTTTGACTAATAAGAGCTTCAGTAGGTAGAAGTTATTTGTGGGATGATATTTTAAATCTTTGGTTCAGTAAACAGTAGGATTTTGCTTCTAGAATTATTCCTAAGGCAGAATTTCTTATAGTCCAATTACTGAGAAAACTCCTTAATTCACCATGTGGTAACCAATTTTTATCAATTTGCCTGCATTTGCTAGTGTTTTTCTGTCCCACCACCCCCTAAATATTTCTTTAGTTTTCTCCTCTTGGAGGTCGGATCACCACCCTGGTGGCTGGTTATTAAATACATGGGTTTACATTCTGGGGCCGGGAATGAAGAGCAATCATAATTGTTCACTCCTTCTTGCACAGTCAGCTCTAACTCTTCTGGGCTTGGCTGCTTCCATTGCCTGTGAGATGGCCGGAGGTGCCACATTATTTAAATTGACTTTCTTTTTCAAAACATTAAAAATGTTTTTGGTAACTAGGAGGTTGTGAGTTCAAGTGCATGGTGTCTTGTGACTCTATTGTAATGCCTTGTTATTTGTATCTGCTTTCACTAAAGGAATAACTTGACTGTTATGGACATGATTGGCGTGGAGGGGTTTGGAGCTCGCGAGTTACTGAAAGTGGGCGGAAGACTTCCTGGTGCGGGAGGGTCGCTCCGATTCAAGGTGCCCGAATCCACGCTGATGGACTGCCGTCGACGTGAGTTCCTATGCGCGGCACTCTGCCGGGGTCCGCTTGGCGCTCAGGCCAGGAGCAAAAGGGTCCTATAAGAAGATTCTTTTAAAATTTTTATAGTAGATTCATAGTATCGTTGCAAATGATTAAATCAGGCAAATATCTGAGCCTAAATGGGCTGCAATCGCTCAATTAGAACAATAGCCAATGTAAATATATTTAATAGATATAGAGGGGAAAAAAGTAATTGCTGAATTACTGGCATAGTGTCAGATATGTAAGATAAAATGTATGAATCTGTTAATTTGGCTATCAGTTACCTAATCTAGAAAATCACAAATGACGGAGAGGAGACTAAAGGTATGCTCTCCAACAGAACTTTTTGCAGTAATGGAAATGTTCTTTAATTTAAATTTAAGTAGCTATATGGGTTTACTGGCTGCTGTACCAATGAGATTTACACATTTACTTAAGTGTTCCATTAGAAAATTCTAAATTATGCATGCATTTCAATTCAGTGCTTTTAAACTGCTTATATTAATTTCAAGCACTTTCTTAGGAGCCAAAAAATCAAATAAGAGATGTAAAGTATTTCTGGTAAATTCTTGTTTTCCTATTATTATTTTTAATTTCAGGAACACACTGAAAGCATTTTAGTGCAACAATATGTTTTCTATGGAGCAAGCTGGTTGGTGAAATTATTGGATAATTTGTAGCAACTGTTTTAATGCCTGATTGGGGTTTTTTTTTTCCAGATTTTATTTATTTATTTTTAGAGACACAGGGAAGGGAGGGAGAAAGAGAAGGAGAGAAACATGTGCTGAGAGAAACGTCAATCAGTTGCCTCTCACACACTCCCAAATGGGGACTTGGCCCAAAACCCAGGCATGTGCCCTGACTGGGAATCAAACCTGCAACCTTCCAGTTCACTAGCTGGCATTCAATCCTCTAAGCAACACCAGCCAGAGCTTTTGTTTTTTTTTTAATTTAGGAGACTATGCTGAATGAATACTGACTTTGAAAGAATTTATTAGCTATTTTGCATTAAAAGTCTTTTACCATTTTTCTGTTCATTCATTCATTCACTCACTCATTTATTGATTCCTTTAGAGTTGACCTCGAATTAAAGAGTAATATAAAAACTATAGAACCAGATAAAATATTAATCCTAATATAACAAAGAAAGTACTAGGTTATGGGTTATAAATTTATAGGGATATTTTTAAAAACGAGATAACTCTTCCTTTTTAAACATAAAATGTGCTCTCATTTTTTTGCAAGGATTCAATCACTTACTTCCTCTTCATGTAGTAGGGTCTTTGAACATGTTTCCAGCAGCTGTGGTGGCCTTACACAGCAGCACACCCACACGCCCTTCTCTGGTCCCTGTCCGGTGTGAGCGAGGATTTCTGGGGCTCAGGGTGCAGGGGCCTAGTGGCAAATCCAAATGATTTGGTTTCTGAGAAGACTATACTTTTAACCTTAACCTTTCATAAGTAAGAAAACAAAGCAGAGATTTTCATTACTTTTGGTACCTAGGTAGATGCTTTAACTTAAAACCTTAACTAATTATTTTTAGTGTATTCTAGTAGTGTAACAAAATCTATCACTGTTTCAAAAATGAGGTAGATATCATGCTTTGAGCTCACATTGAATTTTCTTTTACATTTTAATAATGTGCACGTGGTTTGTTGATTCAATAAATTATTTTAAATCAGTTTTACAGACCATATATACTGAATTTCCCTTTTCATTCTCACTAGAACTGAAAGACAGCAAGCAAATTTTATCTATTACCAAGAACTTTAAAGTTGAGAATATCGGACCACTTCCTGTCACGGTCACGTCTCTGAAAATTAATGGGTACAGCTGCCAAGGTTACGGATTTGAAGTACTAGACTGCCATCCGTTTTCCCTGAACCCAAACACATCGCGAGACATCAGCATTGTGTAAGCACGGACCTTTAACCTCAGTGAAGTTCTGTGATGTTTTTAATGTCCAGTCGGGGGGAAAGCCTTTTTTTCATTGGTAAAATCTCCTAAGTTGTTTTTGTGTAAGCATTTATCTTGTACAGGTAAGAAATTTTGGCATTATGATTACTATGTCTTGTGCCTAAAATTGAAGTTCACGATGATGAATCTTTTGTTGCCAGGTTTACTCCAGACTTTACCTCTTCCTGGGTCATTCGTGAGCTGACGCTCGTCACTGCAGCCGACCTAGAATTTCGCTTCACTCTCAATGTGACCCTCCCTCATCACCTGTTGCCTTTGTGTGCAGATGTAGTTCCAGGGCCCAGCTGGGAGGAGTCGTTTTGGAGGCTTACGGTCTTCTTTGTCAGGTAAACTGCCACCGTCTTCCTGTCCTCCTCTCTCTGAGTGGGGGACCGTCCAGTCGTTGCGTCGTGGGTAATCGAAGCGTATGGGCTCAGGGGAATTGATATTACTTTGAGAACCCTGACAGATGAAGTAGAGGAAGCAGTAACTGGTAAGCTTTGAGACAATACGAAACAAATGGTAAGAGTTTCATAGGATCTAGAAGACAATTGTGCGCCATGTGTGTTCATTGGCAGTCATGGTGGAAGATGTAAATGTTGCTCTTGTTGGCTCAGTGGCGATAGAAATTTGAGATTGGAAGGCTAGAATGACCCTTTTAGAGTGCTTCTATCCTGGAACCATCTTTAAAATTGAATGGAAATGTCAGACTTATAAATATGCACATGTTTTAAAAACAGACTTTTTAAAAAACCTTTAAGAAATGCCAGAAATGATGTCATATGCCGTATGGAATTTTAATGCCCTATCTGTAGACATTACCTACAACCAATCACTGATCTTCTGTAATAAATGTGGTGTTTGAATGCCCGTCAGAACCACGCAATGGTGAACCTCCCTGCTTTTTTGCTCAGTTTGTCCCTGCTGGGTGTGATTTTGATAGCCTTCCAACAAGCACAGTACATCCTCATGGAGTTTATGAAAACACGTCAGAGGCAAAACGCCAGCTCCTCTTCGCCGCAACACAGCGGTCCGATGGACGCCGTCGGCTCTCATCCGCACAAGTAAGAACTCTCGCGCTATGCGGGGTGCTTCTCGCCTTTCACAGCACTCCTTTCTGGTTTTATTTTTAAGTAAGATAAAATTTGAGTCCAACTTCGTTTCGTTATATTTTCTTTGCCATGGTGTGACAGCGGTAACATTTCTTTTATTATAAGATGGACTTCATGTAAGGGCTTAGTTTACTGAAGTCACGCAGCTTTAGAAGAAGCAAGCCAGAACTCCAGACTCACAGTCCCCAGTGCTGCCTCTTTCTCGGGGATTTCCAAACAGAGAGGTAGAGTTTTATGCAGAGTGGCTTTATGTTTACTGTTTTTTTCTCTTTGATTCAGAAGCAATTGCAAGAACTTTCTCGACACGTATGGCCCCTCTGATAAAGGCAGAGGGAAAAGCTGCCTTCCGGTAAGCAGTCCACCCAGCAGGATCCAGAATGCTGCGAAGCGGAGCCCAGCTACCTACGGCCATTCGCAGAAGAAGCATAAGTGCTCCGTCTATTACAGCAGACACAAACCCAGCACATCGATCGTCAGCAGTGCCGCCGTGGCCACGGAGGACAAACAGACCTCGGCCAGCTCCCTGTCTGCTCCGAAAGAGGTCGTGTGCACCGATATAATGGCTGAGAACTGGACAAACCTCAAATACCCGAGTGGCATAAATGTCAACCTGCAAAAGAATTTAACCTTTCCCAAAAACTTACTGAATAAAGAAGAAAACGCACTGAAAAACACAATTGTAGTCCATACCACTTCTTCAGAATGTCATATGAAGGAGGGAATACAGACATGTATGTTTCCTAAGGAAACGGGTATTAAAATTTCAGAAAACATAGCTGAGCTCAAGGAGCAAGAGCTTGGTCCTCTGAAGACCTCTAAGAAACTACCTGAAAATCATTTGCCAAGAAACTCACCTCAGTACCAGTCAGACTTGCCAGCAATTTCCAGGAAAAATCATGGTAATCTTTACGTCTTCCTTGATGATCTTTTCCTCCTTGTTTGTCTCCAGTCTGGGTTAAATGGGATTTGTTCTCACCTGGGACTTGAGTTTTCCTTGTGGATGCTGAATGTTTAGTTCATGCACAAAGTTTCAGTGAAGGTACAAATGTTAAAATACAGTTTCTTAGGCGAAAAGCTCAGGACCAGGTGCCGGGTGTGTAGAATGGCATGGCTAAGAAGTTTACTTTTTAGTACATGTGTTTAGAGGGATGTGCCTATCATACTTTATTGTCAGGAGGAGAGGGACACCTTTTCCTAATTAAATTTTATCTTGGCTTTTCAGAGTGTTTGTAAAAGCTGATCAGCCCATAACATGTTTCTGAGCGAACAAAACTCACCAACTTTCTGTGTTTAACAGCTGCTGCCCTCTCACGGTCCTTGGCCCCGTTCCTCCCTCACGGTGGCCCTTGGTTAAAAGGAGACAAATGTTCTCATGTAGCAAATATAGTCAACAACAGTGTGAGCAAAACTAGACTAGGAAGACTACATGTAAAATTGTCACCAAGCTTTAACTGATCCCTTTGGCCTCGGGCATAAAAGCCTGTGCTTATTTCTCCTGTCCATTTTGACCAGTTTAATATACATATTTTTGTATCCATTGAAAGTCAGATTTTTGACTCATTTTAATCTGGAAATATCAGTTACCTTCGATCTTATTTGAAGCATCTCTATGTAAATAACTTTGTATTTTTCACTCCTTGATACTGTGGAAAAGGTACAGAAATATTATGGATTGGCTAATTCCAATGAGCTTTATGCATTTAGTAAAACGCCCCAGCTGAATTTGAAATGTTCTGTACACGGACATCTCGAGTTTAAAAGAAAACCGGAGTCCTCTGAGTGAGACATGGCTGGGGCAGCAGGTACGCCTTGTTCCATCCTGTTTGTACCGTTTCCCTGGCAACAGTGCTCACGCTTGAAGCGCACTCCTGGTTGCAGGGTCCGCACTGCCCCCGTGTCCTCTCCCCCTGGCATGTGAGTTCACCCTGTGGACCATGGACTCCACCAGACCTTTCAACAAAGCTGTAGTGCAGCTTGTCGGACAGTGTTTAGTGGTGGGGCGGGTAGGATGCCCTGGGTTCCCTTTCTGTCCCAGACGCTCGAGGGCCCAGACTGCAAAACTCCTGTGAAAGGCAGAAGTATGGGATGAGTCCGGCTGGGCTTTCCTCTCGTTTCTGTCTGTCATTTAGGCCTGAGTATGTGTGATGTGGGCTGACTTTACGAAATCCTGGTTTGAAGGGATTGTGCTGCTTCTGTGGTCTGTGGTGCCCTTCAGATGTCTGGATGAATGTGCCCGTGAGATGCAGGGGCTGTGGCACTGTGGATAGGCAGGGGGGAGGGACCTCATGCTGCATCACAGTACTTTGAGGTGGTGGAAATGTACAGAAGTGGACCAGCAGTGTAGAGCCAGAGCGGGTCAGAGGGTTTGCTTGCGTGCTTCAAGATCCCCCTGTCCCAAACTTGGTGGTCAATGCCGAGAGTTGAGCCTAGATGACCACATAACGTGATAACACTTCAGCAGGTGTGAGTAAATTTAATATGAGCGTCCGTCAACGTGAGGTTTGCCCATATCTTTCCAGATGGCAGATCTGCCCACCATCTCTCCGACCTGTGCAGATAACTGGTCTGTTCCCATTGCTTTAAACAGAAACACATTTTTCACTACAAGAAGTTTTTTAAAACGTTTTTTGTGCTGGATCGGCAGCATGTTCAGTGGTATCAGGGTGATTGTCCATCAGATCAGATAGGAGTTGAGGAAGGAGCTTTGGCCTCTCACCACATTCGTACCCGCAGATTCAAGGTGCCGCTCCACCGCGCAGAGCTCCGCTCCAGAGTTCACGTGTGAGCGGGAGGTTCCATCCAGGGAAGGCCATTTGCTGACACCACTTTGTTCTGCTTCTGTTCGCATCACTCTTCTAGGGAAATGTCAGACAGGTTAAAAGTGAACAACTCACTGCCATCCATCAATTTATAATTGAAACATTGTCATGAATTGAAAACTTTCAAAGTAAGAAAGGACTGAGGAATCTAGGGGAAGAAATTTGTAGTTTAACAGTAGGATTTGGAGTTTTTTAGTAATATTAAAGGTTTTGGGTTCTTCTGTCAACTTTTAAAGGAGAACATTGTAATAAACTAGCAGATGGTGAAGAGGCACATAATCAGGAGGGAATCCATCTGTGAGGCGCAAAGGACGCCTGAAAATGGGAAAACCATCGAAGAACTTTCCGAGTTTTCACTTCCAACATTGAACATCTGTTCTTTTTTAAGTGTTTTACTTTGTGAAAAGCATGCTGCTGTCTCCATATTTTTTTTAATTCTTTTTTATTTATTGATTTTAGTGGGGGGAGGGGAGAGAGACAGACAGACAGACATCAGTTTGTTGTTCCCCTTATGGATGCATTCTTGGTTGATTCTTGTATGTGCCCCGACGGGATGGAACCCACAACCCAGGCGTATGGGGACACCGCTCTAACCAACCGAGCGCCGCCCCAGCCAGGGCTGCTGTCCCCATATTAAGATCCTTTCTGGAATCTGGAGGAAACATCTTCAATCTTGCCCGCCCAGCTGAGCCTGCCTCATGGTTGGGGATCCTATTGGGAACTGACATTCACTCACTTGCAGCCGGTCAGTGTGTCTGCCGCGTTCCAGCTCTTTCTCCCAAAGTGCACACTTGGGAACAAGTCTAGTGACACACTCTTGCTGCCTTTGGGAGTGGGGAAGGGCAGGGCGCGCTCTCTCCCGAGAGGGCCTGAAGTGCCTTTCTCAGCTCTCTCCAGAGCTCCCTCCGCAGGCACCTGAAGGATTGTGACTTCACCTAATGGGGCTTTTCTGTTTGTTTTCCCTGAGCAACTTCCTGTGTGAAAACTAAGTGTTCCAAGGTGTATGTAAATGGCTCTGGCTGCAAGCTCATTCTTGGTGGTGGAGGTGGGGTTGAGAGACAGTGTTTTCTGAAGAACAGAACATGCGTGCCGTCCCTTTCCTGCCCCTTTTCTCTGGCCTCCTCCTGAGAGGCCCAGAGTAAGTCAGAAATTAAAGTCCCGGATAGAAATGAAGTCTGTTGACAGATTCTCCGGGGCTCTGTTTCCACACACTTGTGTTTTTTGGCCTCAACTTGTCAAGCAGCTGGGAAACGGCTACATTTTTCAAACATTTCTTCCGTGTTCCAGCATCTTTTGACCACCTGATAAGAGTAGGGCTTTCTGTGTGATGTACATGATCTTTGAAATGTGTCTCTTTCCAAAGGCTTATAACCTTTCTTTTTTAATGGTGTGATCAGAAAAGCACAGATTTAGAATTAAGGGTAAGCTGCTGCTGACCTCAGCACTCTGACAGAGGACCAGGTAGCCAATTGTATCACTGCTTTCTGCTTATAACAATGTCAAGGATAATAAACTTTTAAATGTAGTAATACCCTAAGCCTTGAAATTAGCATGGAAGTTTTCACTGAATTAGATGCTTCACAATGTCTGAAATACCAGTCATGCAAAAAGTAGTCTCGTTTACTTACAGATACTAATAGCTTGAAATGAGAATCTAGCAGTTTACTCCAAATATGCTATATGGTTAGATTGGATGCAGTAAAGCTTTAAGCGGTTATTTCCTTGAGTTTACTTGTTCCGTGTTCTATTTGTTGTTGTTGTTTTTTACCTTTGTGGCTCAAACACTGTTACCGTGTGAGGTAAATGTGAGGGAGCTGTGGAATACCTAAGGTAAGCATGCTGGGTACGATGCCGCGGGTTGGCTCCAGTTTTTAAGTGAAATGCGCACTCGTCGTATTTCTAAATTCTGGCCTGTTGTCATGTTAGGATTGCTCAAAGAATTCATGGAGAGCTTGCTTTTAGAGTTCATCTGACTGTCCTGATTCTTGGCCCCACGGAAGGTATTATTAATTTCCTGAGAGTCTCTGCTTTACCACTTTTGGGGGGAGGTTAGTGTTGAATATTACATTTGGATCTTTCCTAAGAAACTTCGATGACTAATATTTTAGTGCTGTTCTTGGCCTGAAGAAAATTTACGGAAATCCATTTCCTTGTGAATGAAGACTCGAGGAAAGTCAGGGCACATTTTCTTTTTGAAGAGTGCCTGTATTCTGTCTCATACTAATGGCTTCCAGAATCCAGGGTGATGTCTTTATGATTTTCTTCTCTGTTCTGGACCTTGTCTCCTTGGCTCCTGGCTGGATACATTGTTTTCCTCTGTGGGTGTCTGACACTTCCCCAGCATTTTTATAGCTATGTAAACATTTCTGCAATGTTTTTGTTAACAAAATAAAAGTATGCTTACCTTATATTTGTTCTTTTAAAAATGTATGTATCTTGTTTTGAGCGAGTTTAACTTGTAGCTTCAGAGTTTTCAGAATTAATAAAAAAAAACCAAAAAGGAATTTTGGAATCAGAGGGATTGACTACTCCTTTCATTCTGTGGGCGAGACAGGGCCCTGCCCCTGGCCCTGCCGCGGACTGCAGCTTCTGCTGGGCCTGGTCAGGCGTTCGCCTCCCCAGAGCCCGCAGCCTGCTTCGCTGTGAAATACTGGCACTGTGGCCATCTGAATCTGTCTTAGGTGACAAAGTTATCAGAGAATCTCCGATAAAGAAAAAAGGAGAAGGTATTGAAATACTTTGTTTCATGGTGTAACACAGAGGCCAGTTAGTGTTGAAGTTGATATGACTTGTTTTTTTGTAATACGCAATAGAAGAAGAAATACACTTAAAGAAGTCGCTTGAAAGAAAAATGGAGAAATTATGTTTTCAGATGAGGTTTCTACCAGCACCAACCCTGGGCCACAGGATTCACCTGCCGCTCTTTCCTCAGCTTCTGGCCGCTGCTCCCGGGGCAGGCGGGCATGTCCTATAGAAGGACCTGCCCTGGACGTGTGCGTGTGTCTTTTGATGCTGGCCCATTATATCTGCTCTGGTTGTATCTTTTTAACAGTCAGTTCGGGTAGGCAGGTAAGGTGGTATTTTCGTTTTATAAATAAGGAAACTGAAGCTCTGGCAGCTTGAGAGACTGACTTGATCATAACATTAATTAGTGTCTGAGTCGTGACCAGAACTCAACTCTTTACCCCTCTGTCTCCTTCCCCCAGCTTTTTAAAAATTGTGGTAAAATAGGCGTAACATAAAATTGACCATCTTAAATGATAAAGCTCAGTGGCATTAAGAGCATTCACTTTGTCATTCAATCATCACCAGGCCCCATTTCACAACGTTTTCATCATCCAAACAGAAACTCTGTCCCCATGGGACAACAATTACCCATGCTGCCCGCTGCCCCGGCCCCTGGTAACCAGCATTCTGTTTTTTATCTCTGTGACTTGGTGGTGCCAGGTCCCACAAACAAGTAGAATCATAGAACACTTGTCCTTTTGTGTCTGGCTTATCTCACTTGGCGTGATGTCTGCAAGGCTCTTCCGAGTGGTGGGGGGCACGTGTCAGAACTTCATTCCCTTTTCCTCCCACCTTGGCCGTATTTGAGCGCCCAGCTCGGTAGTGCTAAGTGTATTCGCATCGTTGCGCGAGGCATCATTTCTTTTTACGGCTGGATGGCATTCCATTGCACATGTACTACATTTTGTTTACCCATTTACCTTGACATTTGGGTTGTTTGTGTCTTTTGACGTTTATGAATGTTGCCCCTGTGAATGACGCTGTGCCTCTCCCCTTTTTCCCCTTGACCTCTCTTAAAGGTTGTTTGTGGAACTCTTAATATAAGGGTGTTTTCACCTGTAAACAAAATACATTTCTAGAGCACTGTGAATGTGAAAACCAATCCTTAAGTCTAAATCTCATTAAATAAGACTGACTGTGTGGTGTAGGAAAGAGACTTAACTATGGGGAATATGAATGGGAATGATTAGCTAGAAATTGAATCATTTTTATCTATTCAAGGAAATAACCAGCAAGTGCCTGTCAAGAATGAAGTAGACAATTGTGAAACTTTGAAAAAGCTTGACGCAAAGTCTTCTTCAGAAAAGAAGATTCACAAAGCATCTAAAGAAGACACATGTTCTGAGAAACAGGACATACCTTCTGTCGAGGTCTGTACTTTTTTTTTTTTTTTGCCTATTAGAGGAAAAACCCATCTTGGGGGCTTAGAATGCAAATATCTGTGTAATAACTGTGTCATACTTTTTTAAAAAGATAACTAACATTGATAATCGGTAAGTTGGGTGTATTCAGAAAGTTTTATTTATCTTCTAAACATACAGGAGATATAATTTTTAGGGACACAGTGTATACTCTCCAGAGAAGCTCTTCTTAAGCAAATGGGTTAACTCCTGGGTGAAGAAGGAAGAGTAGAACAAAAGCACATGCCCCTTCTCTCCACCTGTTACCCAACATCCTTTTTTAGGGCATAATCTCTCTTAAAAGCATAAGCCAGAATCCACAGTGAAGGGATGCCGGTTCACAGGGTCTGGCAGCAGTAATGCCTGCCTGAGCATGGATGGTAGGGTAATACTATGGGTGTAATACTTTATAGTTTTCATTTGAACATATCACCTAAAATGTCATATGGTATGCTTGAGTGTGATATTGTTATGTTACAGAATTACATGCTTATGATTTTGTAATAAAAAGGGGCGTTATTTATGCCGGACCCTGTAGTCCAGGGGCCAGAAGAGACAGCAAAGCTTGCACGCTCTCCAGCCAGCTCTTTACCTTCTGCCCAGGGCAGGCCACTGAAAGGTGTCTGGAAGGCAGAGCCCAGCCCTGTATCTCAGGGGAAACAAAAAGGTCCAGATAAACGTGGGAAAGGTAGTTAGGAGAATTTACCTATTTTTACATCAGAATAAAGCTGTCTGTGTATTAGCACAAACACAGTGAGGAAAATAGCATTTTACCCGTGCAAAAGTACTGCAGTAAAAATGAGTGAAAGGAGTAGAACAGACCAGACCGACAAAGAGCCCAGTGTAGGAGAAAACACATCCAAAGACCCGAAGGAAACCCGGAGAGTGCTTCACACTGTAGACGGAGTTCAGTAAAGTAAAAGCTTCTAAATGCAAACCAACATACTAGGACGAGGTTAAAGGATGTATTATAAAGCTAAGTAAATAAGTGAAGATATTACATTACATACGCAATGGCCGGAAATTGAATTATTGAGCTGAAGGAAAGGATTCGAGTTAATCAGAGTGAAGGTGAGGGAAAAATGGAAGAGATTGAAACATCCGGAGGAAAGATGATGATAGATACAGAGACAGAGAAAGACAAAACCAGTCTGACGTTAGAACAGTGACTGTCTAAGCAAATGGCCCACCGGATGGGTCGGACAAGCATCTCAGATGCCGTATAAGAAAATTCACCTGCTGTGCGGAAGAGCTGAGTTAATAAATCAGAAGGGCACCCTGTGCACCCCAGGAAAGACTGATACGTAACAACAGACAGAGGTGCATCCTGGGTAAATTGCTGAACTTAGAGCATCTAATGCCAGAAAATAGTGGGGCAAAATCACTGAGAGAATGAGAATGTGAACAAGAATGTTATGTCCAGCCAGGCTGACACTCGAGTTCAAGGGCAACAGGCATACACCCTTCCACACAAATGAACTCATGAGCCTTTCTTGAAAAATGAAGTGAATGGAATTTAGCCAACCGAGATAGAAGGAGAAAGTAAAGACCCAGGATTGAAGAAGCCACGTTGAAAGTCTGTTGTTGAGGTTTCTATACATTTTATATCCAGAACTAAGACTAAACAGCTGGCAATTATAATCACAGAACAGATCGCAAATGTTAAAATGTTAACGAGCAAAAATAGTAATATAATGGGAGGTGGGTTAGGAAGGTAGGTGAAAATAAGTTTTAATTTTATCTTTTTTGGTATAGAGTCAAAACTGTATAAACCTGAAATGTGTAGTTTAAAAGGGTGAAAACTTATGAAACTATCTTTCATAAACTTTTTCTTAACCTTAGAGAGATCCTTAAGGAATTAATTGATCCTGTGGAGGAGAAACAGTTATTTCAAAGTTGGCAGTTCCTTTGGTTCTACTTCACTTTCTTATGTAAAATTCAAATAAAACCAAGGCTTAAATTGTTACTGAAAACTAATGCCTGGTTGTGGTGTTATAAATGATCCCCATGGATCCTCTGTCCTGCCATCCTTACCTGTGTCGATTTGTAGAGAGATAGTAAAAAATAAGTCCGCCAAATATCCAGTGGGAGACCCCGATTATTTCTGAGTGGTTGGATTTGGGGTGATTTCTTTTTCCTTCTTTATACTCCTCTATTTTTGCTTAAATTTTATAACAAACATGAATTTTTGTATTACTTTCATTTTAATCAAAGGGAGGCTGTTACTCTTCTAGGAGGTGCGATGCAGTCAAGACCTGTGTTAGCGCAGGGGTGGGGGAAGAGTGGGTAGAAGCAAAACCAACAGGACTTCTTAGCACCGAGTGCATCTAGGATCAGGGCCATATTTTCTGACATAGCCGTTTGCAAAAATAACTCTAAGGTTGGTAAGTCTGGGTGACTAGAACGTGAGGAATTCTGATGTAATGAGTTGATATTTATGTCCATCAGGGCAATGCTGCCTAGTGGCTGAGAGCATGGGCTTTGCAGCCAGACCTCCTGGGTTTGAATCCAGCTGACTTCTTTGCTCGGTAACACCGGACAAGTTGAACACCCCATTTTCCATATCTGAAAAATAATATATAAATATTAATATTAAATAGTACACCTTTTTCATAGGGTTGTGAAGATTAAATAGGTTAATGTGTCAAGTGCTTAGCATAGCAGCAGTTACTAAGCACTGATGAGGAGTAAGCACCAAGGAAATGCCAGGTTACTGACGTAGGGGTGTCTGGACTTGGATGTGAGAGAGTGTAGTTAGTAGCCCGAGGGAGACATGGAACCAAAGCTCTCATGCAAGTTGGGCCTGGAGCTTATGATTTGGGAATTGTCCCATGGAAGTTAGAATCGAAGGATGACCCTGAGTTCTGTGAGGTGTATTCAAAGACCCAGGGCCTACCTCTGAACCTTGGCCAGTGTCAAGGGTGCAGGTGTATGTAGCAAGTGGTGCCGGTAAAGCTCGCCCAAGCAGGGAAGACAGGGCATGCCTGCAGGAGCAGAAACAGTCATGGACTTGGGGGTAGGAGGCAGGGATGGGGTTAGGAATGGGATGCCTGGATGCTGCCCTGTAGTGAGGTAGAAACCAATGCTGAGATATGCTGACTTCACAGCCCCAAAGTCTTATGTGCTGGGAGGAGCAGTTGGAACTAGTCATTCCAGGTCCCCGCAGTTTGAGGGCCATAAAGAGGAGATGGTCCGGAGGAACAGTGCCACGGGGTGCTGTTGCTGTCACTCATCTGCCACTTGTGTGGGCACCATCCCCTCCCCCCCAACTCAGCTCTCAGCTCTAGGGCCAGGCTAGCTCTCCGCACTGTGCCCTTGGTTATGGCAGTTTTCTTAATTTATTCAGGGTAGTTATCTTTCCGCTTTTCTCTCTCGCCCTGGAGCTCAGACAGTTCCTGCACTGGGTCCCAGGCATTGCCTGCGTTCCTCCTTCCTTTTCTGGCCCACGAGCCTGTGTCGGGCAGACATCTGCGCAGAATGAGTGGTGGCAGCCAGCTCGACAGTCAGGATGCAGCGAGTCAGGGACCTGGGGGACGCAGGCTGTGCTCTGTGGGTCAAGGCTGTCCACGTAGTCAGCCAAGGTGGATCTTCTGGTGCAGCGTCGGGGCTGCCGCCTGTCACTTCTTTGCTGGCTCTGTGACTCACTCCCAGTTTTGTAGAACTGGCCTTTAGAACCCTGTGTGAGTGTACTTTCCATTTCATTGTTGGTTTGGAGAAAACCGTTCTCAATAAACACATTCCCAAGTGCATTGCTCAATGTTTGTTTTTCTAGAACATTCTTAGGGCCTAATTTTGCAGCTTAGAAAGTTATATAAATCTGTATAGTACATAGGGAACATTTCTCTAGATTTATTGGCAAAGAAGGTTGAACCCCAGATTTGGGAACCACAGACTAAATTTTGACCCTAGGTTTGGCTGTTTATTTTCTTTTAAGTAGATTTTTTTTCCTTAGTAAAGGAATTCATGATTATTATAGGAACATAAAGACGGGAGGAAAAGATCTATCCAAAATGAACCACTTTTCACATTTTTCTGTATTCTGCTTTTCTCTGCAAATTTATAAAAACTCCAAATCATTATTGTGTTTATGTAGCTTGGTCATAATGTTGTAATTCTAAAAATTCTCATGTTAGAAATGAACGGGGAGCTTTGTTTTCAGTGGTTACGTAACATTCCATCATTTAACTATGCCATAATCTAAACCATTCCCCTGCCGTTGGACATCGAAGTTGTTTACAGCTTTTCATTTTCATAAATAACACCACAACGAACTATTTTGTTCTAAAGTCTTCCCTATAGACCTGGTGCCTCCTTGTTGTAGCCTTCTAGAATTAGGATGACAGAGTATCAGCTGAGGCTGCTCGCGTGCAGACAGGTTGCCGTCCAGGAAGGTGGTGGCAGTTTCCATCCCCACGCCTGACGCGTGCAGACGCTGAATGCTGGTTTTGCTCTGCTCTCGGCAGCACCGGTTTTTTTGCTTGTTTGTTTGTTTGTTTGTTTTTGTTTTTGTTTTTGGCAAAATCTTGGTTGGTCTGGTTGGTGAATGATTGTGTTGTGTTTTCCATTTGAATGCGCTTTTCTTAATGGGGACAAGTGAGCATCTTTCTTCATTTCATTTTTTGTAGAATTCTGAAAACACAAGTAAAAAAACATCCAGTCCTACAGTGAAGTTTTTTAAATAAAATTTTTATGCACTAAGAAGTAAGTGTCTAACCTGCTCAAAGACAGGCGCTGTTAGCCCACCCTGCCCGACTCCCCGCCCCCACCCGGCCCTTGCCTGGTGTTTGCAGATGTAAACATGTGGTGTAAACACACTTGAGTTTTTAAAAACGAAAATGGAAAGAGGAGATGTCAGCTGGCCTACATTTGCCTTTCCTGAAAACATACTTTATTATTAAATATTTTGATGAATGCTTCATTTTTTTTGCTTTTTTCTGTTCTGTGAATTTGCATTTCCTGTTTTTTGCCCACTTTCCCATTGAATGTTAGTGTTTTTTCTTGTTTTCTGTAAGAACATGTGTAAAGATACTCATTCTCTGTCAAATACATGTTCCGTGTTTTATTTGTTGGCCCTGTCCCTTTTACTTTTATTTGCTTTTTGTTATATACAGTGGCTTTAAGAATACTTTGTGCAGTCAATCTGTGATTTCTCTTTTTTGGTTTCTTCCTTTGCTTTTATTAAAACTTCAGAAATCTCACTTCCCTACCCAGCATTCAGTTAAATTTTCCCGTCTATCAGGGAGGGCAGAGAACTTCCTAGACCCAGTAACTAGAATGATCGCAGCTAAGTCTTCTATAAACTGCTGACTGTGTGTCAGGTGACTGAATCCTCTCAATAGCCTTCTGGGGAAGACTAGGGAGACCGAGGCAAAGAGCGGCCAAGTAGCGCATTGTGACTGCACAGCTGGGAAGCACCAGTGAGACTCAGCCCGGAGCCCGTGATCTGTCACTGCTAGGCTGCACTGCCCGTGCAGTTTCCTGGTTAGTCCCGCCCCATGCGTGACCCCTCTCTACCAGAAAGCAGGGCTGGAACCAGATCGTCTCTATTCTTCCTCTCACTTCTTGACAAGTGTGTTGCTTTGACGCCCTGGTTCGCTTTCCCCAAACTATTCCATTTGCTGCTTCCATTGTAGGCCTGCCCCACCCACCACACCCTCCCACCCCACACACACAGATGCGCACGGGCACACTTAAGTACACAGCCAAAGAAAAAGGCCGTTCATTTTTCATTCCTCTGGATGTCTCCTGTCTTTTTCCTCTCACCCGTCCCCTTTCCTGTCCCGTCCTGTGTGTGCTCAGGGACGCTGCTTCCTGGTCGTCCCGTGCACATCTCTGCCTGCAGAGTATGCGGTACTGTCCCAATGTTCGTGTTTGGTGATGCTCAGAGAAGGTGACAGTGCTTCTGACCAGCAAGCCCCTCCTCTCTGTGGTCCTAAAATCCATAGGCTGTCATGTGCACATGGCGACAGGTCCAACCAGATCGGTTCGAGAAAGGCCGCCAGGTGTAGGAGTGACTGCTCTCGGGGACAGACCCTTTATTTGTACGTGACCCTGGAGGGACAGAAAGGCTGGCTCCGGTCCTTGCTTGAAAAGCCTTTCTTGGTCCTCACGTGGACAGGGCAGGGCAGGGGAGGAGAACCCCCCCATCCGAAGTTAGAGGTGCGCAGGGAGCAATGCATGCACAAATCCAGTATGTTTACCTCTGGATCGTCTCCGATCAGATGTCTTTGATGTCTGCTTTGCATCAAACCTAAGCAGTCAGCACGAGGTCCTATAGAGTACAGCTTTGTTTATGTAATTTGTCCTGTTTTAAAAATACCTTCAGAATCACAAAAAAGTTAATACATATATTGGGGGGAAAATAAAGGAGTATAAAGACAACAAATCCCATAATCCCACCACATACACAGTTACAGTTTCATTTGTTTGTAGAGTTTATTGTGGTAAGCATGTTGCTTTAATCGGGACACGAGGCTCTTGGCATCCCAGATGTAACATGCAGGCATTGGCGACCTCTCGTTTTTCTGCCAAGACCAGTGTGTGGTAGCCAGGTTACGTCAGAACCTCATGGATTCCCACTCTGATTTCTGGGCTAACATCCTGAAAAAAGAAGGTAAAATGAGCCCGTCGTTGCTCTTTGTGAAATGTGAATCCTGAGGGTCTGCAGGAAGAGCTAGGGGATTGGCCTCTGTGAGATTCCTGGAAAGGGGGTTTCTCCTTAAGAGCCCTGGGGTCTCAATGTGTGAGCTCCAAACCCCTGCCCCCACACCCCCGTCACCCGCTGCCGCTCCCCACTCTCCCGAGGTGCCTTTGCTTCAGGGGGTAGTGTGGTGGAAGGAAGAGGAAGAGTTAAGTATTAGAAGACAGTAAACACATGAGTTACTTTAAAATTTTAAAGGACAAGGGAATCCCCCTTTCTCGGGGCCTATTAATAGAATATGCCTAACATTTACAAGAGGAAAGAGCCCAAAGGAAAAAATGTTATATATTCAAAATCTACAGTGTTTACATATATATAAAATATACTGTTGATCCTTGAACAACTTGGGTTTGAACTGCATGGGTCCAATTATACATGGATTTTTCTTTTCAATGAATACTGTAAATGTTATTTTCTCTTCCTTACGATTTTTCTTCATAACATTTTCTTTTCTCTAGCTCATTTTTTTGTAAGAATACATACAACACACAAAATAATGTGTTAGTCAACTGTTCATGTTGTTGGTAAGGCTTCTGGTCAATGGTAGGCTCTTAGTAGTTAAATTTTGGGGAATTAAAAGTTTTAACAATTATGTTTAGATTACCCATGAAATACGCATTGCCAATCATTACCCCAAGCTATTTTAGTGCTGACAAATTTTGTAACAGAGATTACATGAACGTATTCTTTGTAAACCCAGGTAAAATAAATGTATTATACTGAATACTTTTATAAAAAGTTATATGTGGATTCTCGACTGCATGGGGGGAGTCGGCGACTCAAACTCCTGCATTGTTCAAGGGTCGATTGTACGAGTGTTGCCTGCTAAATTCAGTTTTCTCAGAACCACATTTGAAAAACATCAAGCATATTCTTGCCTTATTTACTTAAAAAGCTTAAACCAGTTTGGAGCATTCTCTGGAGACTTGGCTGTTCTCCTAAAGTGCATCTATAAACACAAAAACATGAATACAGATTACTCCCAGTTCGGGCCTTTACACGCTTTCTCTTCAGTGGTGATTCATGAGAATGGCACATACCGAATTCACAGGTGAAGGCTGGGGGGTTTATTGCTGCCAAAGTTAACAGCAAGCTGACCATAAATTGCTAACAGATGTTTTTCCTTTTTCACTCCTTAGGAATTTTATAGGCAACATTTTTTTTTTCTTTTTGCGTGGGTTGAGGGATGTAGAGAGAGAAGGAAAATAAAAACAAACTAGAGTTTGGGAAATGTACGTCTCAGTTTTTGCCAGCGTTTGGACATTTTGAAATTCATATAGACGCGGTCTTCAAAAGTTTATTTTAAAAAATAATAGACTCCCTTACTTTTCCAGATTAACCTGACCAAACTTTTTATGCAAAATCCTTTAAAAAATCATAGAGTTTTAAAAAATATATTAATATATTTAGTCAGTTTAAGGGTTTTTTTTTTTCCTCTCTCTCTTTAGCAAGAAGATCCTTATAGGAAGAAGAAGCTTCAGGAGAAAAAAGAAGGAAATTTACAAAATTTAAATTGGAATAAAAATCGAACGTGTAGAAAAAACAAGAAAAGGGGGGCTGCTCAGGTCTTGAGGTTTGTAATTTTTATAATTCCTTGAAGATTTTCATCTATTTTTTACTCTAATTTGCATTCAGTTACTATCTTTTAAGTTTACTTTTGTTATGTTGGCTACAAATAATAATGTAAGACTGTAGATGTTTGTATTTTGAGATAAATGTTCTTTTTCTTTCATTTAAATTTATTGGGGTGACATCGGTTCACAAAACCATACAGGTTTCAAGTGTAAACTCAACAGAACACCATCTGCACCCTGCGCTGTGCGCCCGTCGCCCCAAGCAAAGTGTCTTCCCGCCCCCATTTTCTCCTTGTTGCCCACTTCCACCCCCCACCCCGGCTGTCACCATGCTGTCGTCTCTGTCTGTGTTTTACCTTCTTTCAAACATGTTGATTTTAAGAACATTTATGTGTTTTTCAAATCATTGTTCTTAAACTTTATGTATTAATATTTTCCGGTTGTGTTTTCATTTATTTTGTTAAAAGTACCTTCAAGTGCACAGATTTTTCAGATTTTTACCTTATAAAATGCTAAGAGCTGTGGGAGTTTTTAGAGGAAAAGCCGAAGTCGGGCTCCATGCCAGGACCTGCCACATGAAAGGGGGTGGTTGCCACTCAGGGCCACCAAGGTCCATCCTGCAGAAGCTGCGGGGAGGGATGGGCCCAGGCGTTTCGTGGCTGCTGAAGGCCCCCGAGCCCGTGAGGGTCAGAGCCAGCGTCAGAACCAGGCTGTTGGGCGCTCTCCTGGGGCAGCCATGCTACCTGGGGACACTTAATCTCCCTGAGCTTTTCTTTTCTTATCAGTAAAATGAAGGAGGTGACAGTGTTTATCTGGGAATCCCGTATTTCCGTGTTTCCACAAACATTCTTTAAATCTAATTTTATGTACATTGCTCAGCTTCAGGTAGCTCCCGCCCCAAACCAAGGTCAGTAGTGTGTACACTCTGCCTCCAGGGGCTAGCCTCTGAAGGTTGATATCTCACTTGACACGCCCGAGTGGAGAGCCTCCAGCGGAGACATGGCCCTGCCTCTTCCTCCCTGGGTGGAGGAGGAGCTTTTCATTTTGCAGGCGTCCCTCGCAGTGACAGGGTCCCCTTCTAGGGCCCCAGTTTAGGAGACTTAGCCCCAGCTCCCTGACTCCTGGAGACTACTGTCTGGGTGCTAAAGCCCAAGCCCTGGGCATTAAGCCTGTTTCCTTCCAAGTAATCCCTCCATCCTCACCCCTGGCTGTTTCTCCTTCTGAGTCCTGGCATCTGGGGGTTTTTCTCTCTCGTGAGCCCAGCTAGGTACTTAAATGTGCTTCTGTCCAGTTGGTCCCTAGCAGCTCTAGATTTGCCTGGGGCCAGGGGTCCACCTTGCTGCCTTTCCACTTGTTACAGGAAGGGAAGTCTGGGCAGACAGCCCGCATTGTGGCAAGGACCGCGATGGGAAGCGTGTGGTGCTGGTTACAGTGTCTGCCCTGGTCTCCAGGAGGCTGCATCAGGAGCTCAGACTCTGTGACTCAGCATGGTGACATGCTCCCCGGCCAGTCTCAAGCACTGCGGAGACGGGTCGGGCACCTCCGAGGGGTCTTCAGGCTCTGGTACTCCCCTGGCTCATGTCTGGCAATCAGCAAAATGCAAATATGAAAAAAGAGAAGTAAACTCTTTGCTTACTTATGCAGTATTAACAACAGTTGTTAATACTGAGTACTAATTGTGGATGGCTAATTATCCTGATATAGGCCGAAAATATTTAGGCTGAATTGATCGAAAGCTGCAATGCAGCATCCTATAGAAAGGAAAGTTATACCTTGTGCTCTTTCATGTGTATTTTCATAAAATTTTCATTGATTAATATGGTCACTCTAAAGTTTTATATTTTTGTGATATGAACCCATGGAAAGATATGAAATTAGAGCAGAATTTCACCAATTAAATATTATATATACTTGAAAGCAGATTTCTGACATGAAGAAACAAAATATAGCTTTCAAGGAGCATGTAGCTAATCAGGATGTTTTGACAATATGACGCTTAAGAAGTAGGTGGCTGTTGGCTTGTCTCTGTCCTTGGCTCCTGCTTCTGTCTACTTCCTCCTTACCTGAGCGGTCAGAAAGCAGTGAAGCTGTGTGCCGCATCTCACCTATGGGATCTTCTTAACGGCCATCCCACAGACCTAACATGAGGACTGAAATTGGACCGAGTGAAATAATCGCCTCGGTATCCCCTAGCATTCTTTCTCTGCACACATGGCCATTTACAAAGTTGCGTGACAGTTCTTCCCTTAAGGAGTTCATGGTCCAGTAGGAGAGGGATTACGAGTGGCCCATAACCTCGTTGGGGGAGGAACTCTATCCTTTGTAGACACTCCATGTTTTCTAACAATACCTGGCATGGGGTTGTCTCTTAGTAAATATTTGCTGGATGAACAATTAAGAAGAAAGCTGAACAAATGCTTAGCACCCTCCCCCCAGACACCAAGGAAGACAAGCCAAGAGTCTTGGATTCTGGCCCTGGACTTGGCCGCTTACTAGTTGGCCCTGAGTGACTCATGTAACCTGTGGAGTTTCAGTCTTCTTACTGTAAAATGCAAAAATAGACTAAAGGACCTCCAAATTAATTCTAGTTCTAACACAGCAAAATCTTTTTCTCCTGGGTATCTTTCCTTTACTCATCATCTTCTCCCATCAGACCCAAAGGGAAGAGGTCAGCAGGTGTTCCCTATTCATATTTTCACCTGTAATAAGCCTCCTGGAAAGCACTATGCACGGATGTATGGTGACACCCGAATGTGACTTTTTGTGGCTCTTCCAGGCCTTCTGAGCAGAGTGAACTAAAACTTGTGTGCAGCGAATTTGAAAGGTCTGAGCTGAGCCGTGCCATCGATGTCAGAAGCTGGTGTCCACAGGAAAGCTCTGGGGAAACGTGTAAGACAGGCTCGGGCATTGGAAGAAGCTCCCCTGCGGCACAGAGAGACGCAGGTATGGACCCTACTGAGCTACCAACGGTGCTGTGGGGGGAGCTTTTGTGTCCTCGAGGAAGTATCCCGCGTGGGAGAAATGGCATCTCGACGAGATGATCACTTTCCAGGCAGCTTAGCTCCCTAAAGCCTGAAGGGAAACCTGTCAGGATGAGACCAGAAAGCTAAGATTCTCTTGAGCCTGGGCAAGCCTCTAGTGTTGCTGCCTCCTCCCTCCCCCCTGCCTGAAATCTGGCCATGCTCAACTGTCCTCCTGCAGCCTGCTGAAGGTTAGAATGGTAGCTGTTCCCACAAACCTCAGCCAGGTGGTCCCTGCAGAGTCAGGCCACTGTGCCACCCAAGAGCTGCTGGGCACGTCCCTGGGGGTGGGAGGCAGAGGGCACCCAGTGCTAGGTGCCGGTTAGGGCAGAGCTGGAGGCTAAAGGGCCACTGAAGTTGGTGGGACGGATGGGGTGGGGGGAGGGGTGATCCCACAGCCAACCCCCACGTTCCCAGACACATGCCCAGGCCAGTGCACACAGCTGGCCGAGTTAGTGGGTTTCTACCTTTGTTCATTCCCTAGACACATGTGTTGCTTTTTGGTCTTATTGGAGCTTCCCCCCGCCCACACATAAATAACACTTTGAAGCTCTTAGTGGGTATCTTAATTAAAATGGGGGGGGGGGAATTACCTACAAATCTCAGTCTAATAGACTAGCCTTGGTTTCCTTTTTTAAAGTTTTTATTTGATTGATGAGAAAGAGAGAGGGTGGGAGGCATCAATTTGTTGTTTCTCTTATTCGTGCATTCACTGGTCGCTTCTTGTGTGTTCCCTGACCAGGAATCAAACCTGCAACCTTGGCGTGTGAGGGTGATGCTCTAACCAACTGTGCTACCCGGCCAGAGCTAGCCTCAGTTTTGTTGGTGGAAGTATTTGCTATTTCGAGAACCATTTTTAGGTCAAAGTTATCATTGGTGTGGACCAAATAGGCCCCCAAGAAGTTTAACTGCCCGTCCCGTAGGCAGAGGAGACGTAGCTCATCCCCTCTCTTTCTCAAAGTCCCATCGATAGTTTCAGTTCACTTCCTTCCTCTCCTTCAGTGAGCAGAGTTAGCTGACCCTGAAGTCGAGCCTTCCTGTCCTCGGAATTTCACCTTTCTCCTTTGATCAGAAATGACATCAAGTTGAAAATTCAGTGACACCTGGGGTCAGCTCTCCTCTCTTCTTCCCGCAGAGGGTTACTTCCAGAAGCCCGGGAAGAAGCGTGCGGAGAAGTCGTGCTCCGATTCCAGCTCGGACTGCGGCAGCTCCTCAGGCAGTGTGCGCGCCAGCCGGGGCAGCTGGGGCAGCTGGAGCAGCAGCAGCAGCTCCGACGGGGACAAGAAGCCCGTGGCGGGCCCTCAGCACTTCCTGCCAGCGGGTGAGTCCTGACGGCAGGCCCTCGCTGGCCTCTCCTACCCGCAATGGGACCTACGAAAGGAGGGCTTGTCTGAAAGCCCAACGAAGCAAAGTATGTATGAGATATGACCTCAATTTTGTGCATATATGTACACAAAGAAGAGATTGTAAGCACTGTCCCCAAATGTTGATAATGATATATAATTATAGGTATCTTATATTTTTTCTTTTTTAAATGTTTGTTTATTTTTATAGATTTCCCACAATGAACATGCCGCTTTTATAAACTGGAGGGGTCTATTTATGTAGCAAAATTTCTTTTCTCGGAAAAATCACCCTTAAAAAGTTCCATAATATTCATGGTTTCAGCTTTTTCTCCATCATACAACATTATTAAGCCAAAATGCATACATCTAAATGTTAGGTTTTATTACATTTTCAGTGAAAAGATAAATTATCGAAGACGTTTTAAAAATCACATCACTGAAGGTGTGACTATCAGTGTAAAGTGAAAAATAAGTCACTCGTTTGGGGCTAACGATATTAACCCCCTTTGCATTATAACACATCATGCTGTTGAATCAGGTTTGTAAAAACTGGTGACGATTTGTTTTTTTATGCAGGAGACCGCGTGTCACAGCGTGACTTCCCTTCGGACACGCCCATCGCCCTGAACCTCTGCCATAACATCTGCAGCCCCACGTAAGTTTTCAGCCTCAGCTTTCACGGTGTGTTTCACGCACTGCTGTTTCCACCAGCGTGGTTCTTCCTTGGACTTGGTTCTGCAGGGGAAAGTAGGAGAGCTTTGTAAGGATGCGAGGAAGTAAAATGCAATTTTACAAGTAATTCAGAAAAAAGCAGAATCCTTCCGAGTGAACAGGGCTCGGGCTTGGGTGTCTCTGGTATGGCTGGTCCGCTCTGTGATGTGACCACGTTAGCAAGTCCCCCCTCCTGAGAGTACAAGGAGGAAACTGTACTTGTTGGACGGATGGGCATCACCTCCCTTTTGCTGAGACTTGAACTAAAGCTGAGCGTTGGCAACCTGGTAGATACGGGATGTTTACAGTTCCTCCGAATGATGCTCGTGGGAGCATCGGACAAAATAAACCAGCACCTTTCACTGAGTGGGAGAGGAGGGTGTGCAGGAGGAAGGGTTTCAGAACGAGGAAAGGAATTGGTTTTCTTAAGGCATCGGCCACATTGTGAGAGGATAGGATGGCGTTAAAATTAAATTGGTGAGTTGGTGAAAAAATTTAAAAAGCTCAGCTAGGGTACAAGGAAGGCTCTGTAGGAACTGTTTTTGTTATGGGAAGAGAGTGAGCTAGGGGTCCAGCCTTGCTGCCAGCTGGTGGCAGGCAGAGAGGAAACTGTAGACGACGGTAGTGACCTAAGGTTTAATGGCTTCATCGTTGTTTATTAAAGAAAGACCTGGCTGGATCTTGGGAATTTAATATTCCTGAGCCTCCTTTGGGCTGTGTACTGGTATGTCTCTAGTATGTATTTCTCTTGGGGGAAGAATTCATGTAAAAATTCAATCAGACTTAGTTATACAAATTCAGTATTTCCTTGTACAGAAACAATCAGCGATCTTCATTTTCTCTCTTTCCCCAGAGGCGTGAACAATCTCCCACAATATGCAGAACCTCCCTGTCCCAGCCTTCCTGCCGGGCCTGCAGGTGTTGAAGAAGAGAAAGGTGAGGCTCCTGTGTCTTGCTCCAGATGCCAGCCAGGTGCTCTGTGTTGTGGGCTGGGGGGCAGGGGACGTGGTGGGGAGGCTTGAGAAGACAAGCTGGTTGGGTGGGGCAGAGCCATTGCCCCCGTGTCCTCTTCTCTAAGCCTTGTCACTGGGGCTTTTGTGCATTGGGAAGATACCTGCCTTCTGCAGCAGCAGCATCAGGAGCCCTGACTTTGGCTGCCCCATCTGCACTGATACCGAGCTCCCTCCTTATAGCTGAGGTACAGCTATAGCCCTGAGGCCCATAGCCCTGGTATGGTACAGGGCTACCTCTGCCTATAGTTCCCCTTTCCCAGGGGTGAGGCCCAGTTGGAGGGCACACCAAGGCTGGGTTTCAAGCACCTAGCCTACTTCTGCTTTTCCTGCTCCCTCCTCTTCTCCCCCACCTCTCCATGCCCTACAGGTCTGTTAACCGGCCTCCAAAGCCTTAGAGACCAGCCTCGCTCCCTCACCAGGCCTGAGACCGGGGTGGGGGTGGGGGAGGCCCAAGTCCCTGTGGGCTCCCACTAGCTGGGAGACGGCAGCAGCCTGGGAGCTGGAAATGGGAGTGGGTCAGAAGGAAACCCCACCTCACCTGGGGCCTCTCTGTGGGGGGCTAACTCCAGTCCCCCCTCATTTTTCTTCTCCTTTTCTTCATTACCTCCCTTGGCCCTTGTCTCCTTTTTCCTTCTGCCCACTTCCTACCTAGTGAGGGTCAGGAATCGCAGCAGGACAAGCCCATGGCCTTCACTCCCACATGCATACCTGCTCTTGTGTATCCAAGGTATACTGATTGAAAAGCTTTCTACACAGGGGAGCAGGTTTACTTTGAGAGTTTAAGGCTTCTATGCTATCCTTTGTGTATATTGTGGACTTGGTGTCAAATTATCAACAGAAATAAATTATTTGTGAGCTGGATCTAGTGACTAGTCCAGGAAAGTCAGCATTTTCGTTTTTTAAAAACGTCAGTCATTTGCTCAGGCAGGGTCTGGGTGAGGTTTTGACGGCGGCTACCTTTATCTTTCAGGCAATAGAGAAGAGAGAGGGTTTAATTAGTGGAGAAAAACAAAAACCGGGTCCAAACAGATAGACTTTACTGTGTGACCGCGTCTTGGTTGTCGGCGGGGATTCCACGTCACGTGGTGCCTTAACCCGTGGGTCTGTGTCTGTGTGTTTCAGGGGCCTTTTATCTTGTTCCTGTGAACAGCCTGCGGGTGTGTGTGTGTGTGTGTGTGTGTGTGTGCACGCGCGAAGTACATGTTATTCTACTACTTGAATATTTATAATTTTAAACAATATTCTATATACATGTGATAGATACGTATTACATGTATTCTACTAAATATATTTTTTGCTTTTTAAATTAATTAATTAATTTATTTTTTACATTGTTGTTTAAGTAGAGTTTTCTGCCTTTTCCTCCCACCCCAGCCCAACACTCCAGCCCAACACTCCAGCCCTCCCCACCTCGCTCCTGTTTCCACCCCCCCTGTTAATTGTCCTTATGTCCTTTATAATTGTTCCTAAAAATATGGAACGCTTCACGAATTTGCATGTCATCCTTGCGCAGGGGCCACGCTAGCGTTCTCTGTATCGTTCCAATTTTAGTGTGTGTGCTGCCGAAGCGAGCGCACATCTGCGGTTACTTTCTAACCACCTGTTACAATCCTTGGTTGGGGCGACATCACGAGAGTGATGGCCCTGTTCACAATTACTGTCCACAAAGCATTGGCCCCCCCCTTTGGACTGTCCCTCACCTGCGTCCACGTGCTTCTGTTCTTGCCCAGCTTCAGTTCCCCGATCCATGGTTACAGGCATGTCCTTGCCTCCTGTCCCTTTATCCACTGCGTTCACCTTCCCGAACCTCAGCCAGGGTTTGGCCCAGCGCTCCGGCTGCTCTGCGAATTCATGACTGCTGGCTGCACGTGGGCCCAGCTGCTGCACGTCCCCAGTCCCTTCACCCGCCACTCTTGTCCTGACCACATTTCCAGTGCCTTCTGCCTCATTCCCTTGGTTGATCTTGCTTCCTGTGTAACTGGGAAAGAGGGAAGCAGTTGAGTCTTTCAGGAGGCTGCCACAGCCTGTCCCTCCACTGCCACCATCGTGAATCGTCACTGTGACCCTCTTTTCCAAGGACACTGTCGAGCACATTTCTGCACCCCTCCTCCCTCATCAGTTTTTCTCGGGTCGGCATACAAATGTACTGTGTGCACCCCTTCCCTGTCTCCTGTGACGCTGGAAACTCTGCCATGTTCTGTGCGGTGATGGACCCAGGGGGCAGTGTGGCCGGTCGGGGAGGTGCAGGTGATTCCAGGCCATCCTATCAGACGAGGGGCCCTTGGCAGGGGCCTCTACCTGAGTGGCTCAGAAGGTCCTGTCAGAACCCAAGGTTCATTCCCACATTTCACGGTCCCAAAGGGGTCTTCTGTCTTCCAGTCTGCAGCTTGCCCAGTGACAGACCAACCGAACATGTGGGCCATGGATAATAGCCTACGAGTCAGTAAAAACACAGAAGTCCAAGAGGAGAGTTGGCCCTGAGCTATGAGAACCGCTGTGGGTCAGCCCCCTGAGCAGTGACCATGTGCGTTCTTGGTGCTGCCCAGCGGGCGCTGAGGTGGACAGTGGCATGGCCCAGTGCACACTGTCAGGTCTCAGCTAACCCGGCCACCAGGGCACAAGGCTCCAGGGAACCTCAGTGAATCGAGGGCCCCATTGATCCAGTAGCTTTGCTTCAGGTAGCAGAGAGGGGGATTGAGTTTCCCTGGAGGAATAGCTGTCATTCTCACGTATAAAACGGACATATGGCGGGGGCCCGGCCAGGTGCACAAGCATCATCGAGTTTGCGCTAATGCCCTGTGGTCTCAGGGGTCGAGGGGGTGACTCGGACAGGCCCAGATGCCCGCATACAGTGTGAGTTGCATCACAGAAGGAACCTTGAGCTCAGGGAACCTGTATCTTTTATAATAGGCAGTAAGCACGCCTCCCTCTGCCCAGAGGGAGTCACTGCGTGTTGCAAGCCTTTTGTATAGCCAACATCCTTAAACAGACTATCCAGAAGAAAGGCATTCGGGGCCTCTGCTTGCAAGACGCACAGAAATGTGAGAAGCCCGTGGAGACTTATCTCCCGGCAGTCACTCGCCTCATCCCCCACTGCTCACCTCTCACCCTGTTCTTGCTGGCCACACGGTGTCCTTGCTGTTCTGGACTCGTGAGACATACTCCCACTTGGGGGACTTTGCAGTCAGCACTGCTCCCTGTGCCTGGAGCATGCCTCCCCCATGCTTCCTTGGCTCACTTCTCACCTCCTTCCCATCTTGGATGGCTCGGATATTCCCTCTGTGAGGCCTTCGACTGCTCTGATTAAAGCCCCTGTGGCTGTCATCGCAGCACTTGGAGCTGAGGCCACACTGTACCCTGTCATCTTCTGTCCCTTCCTGCTGGAATGTAAACCCGTCTACTGCCCAGCTGGCGTCTATAATGGGGCCTTGCAGAAAGTGGGGCCCCATGTCCTTGTTGAGTGGTTGTGAGTGTCCCGTTATCTGGGTCAGGAGACAGCCCTACACTGAGGTGAAGGTCAAAGCAGTGTGCTCTGTTTCCGCTTTATATTCTGAAAGAATATCCCGAAAAGGGTCGGGAAAGCAGGCGTGGTCAGTGTGTGGGGGTGGCGTGGGGGGCATTTTCTGGAGGGAAGAAGGGGGACTGAGAGGCCTTGCTCTCTTCCTTAGGTCTCTACCCTCCTGGAGACCTGTGGCCCACACCGCCCGTATGCGTGACAAGTGGCTTCAACTGCGCTCTGGAGAGCACCATGCCCAGCGTGATGCAGGGGCCAGCCCCGGTTCATAATAGGTACAGGTGTCTTGGCTGAGGGCCTGCGGTGGGGATTTGGGTCCCGCCAGTTAGGTGGTCCTCACGGGATCGAGGGCCAGGCTTCCCTCCCCAGCTGGCTTAGCCAGGAGTTACTGCCTGCCTCTTGGAGTTTCATTGTGATGTCTGAGAAAATGACAAGTCAGGCATTGAGAGAAACATGAGAGGACATAAAAGTAATATATAACATAGCTGGTAACCGCGACATTACTTTCCTCTTTTTAGAGTGAAGAGACGAGCTGTTACTATATTAGTGGCAAAAACTGAAAAAGCTATCACTCCTAATCCCTACCCCCCAGCAGGAACAAAGATTTCCATGATACTAATTGTGAACACATTTAAATTGTTACATGGTGAAATGATTTGAGCATTGAAAAATAGGCATAGAATGGCCATTCCTTAAATTTGTTTATGGCTGTTACTATGACATTGAATGATGAAAACTTGAGAAAATGTTCGTATCTGTGCATAATCACAGAACCCATTTGAATTCTTTTGGGGGGAGAAGGCCAGCTTATTAGAGTGGCATCTACTTCCTTGTGTCTGCAACGAGAATCCACTCCACAGCTGCGATCAGAGCGCCGTGAATCATAGTCATTACAGTTGTGATTATTTCCCTAACAAGAGTGCTGGCCTTGCTCTAAGGGAAAGGTGGACATTTTCATAGCAGAACACGTATGAGTCCTTCAGGTGCGAGCTAAGACACTTCAAGGTGGTCCAGTGCCTCTTCTACAGCTCTAGTTAACCACAGCCTCGGCTCCTGCCTCTGGTTGGACTTCGGCCTGGTTACAGGGGGAGTGTGCTCCTCCTCCCGGCCGGCCGCCCTGCCATGGGGTGCCGCTGGTGACGGGCGTCAAGTAAATCTTCGATTCTGTGACTGGAGAAAGCACCGTCTTTTTGCCATGTACAATGCGCACCCACATTTTAGTACTAATCCCCATGTAGAATGCACATCCTTATTTTTCCCTCAAAAATTTGGGCAAAAAAGTGAGCATTATACACAGCAATATACGGTACCTCTTTTGTTTCCCAAAATTGGGGATTTGGCAGTGATGAGGGTGGCAGGCAATAAAAGCGCTTTCCTCTTTCTGTGCTTGCTCTGTGGACGCCCTGTTTCTGAACCGAGACCTCTGGTTTTCTGTAGCAGTTTCATTGACTGGAGCGCCACCTGCGAAGGCCAGTTCCCCGGTGTGTACTGCCCCCTGGAGCTGAGCGATTACAACGCCTTTCCAGAAGGTAAAAGCTGGTCCCAGTGCCGTTCTTTAATCCTCGGAAAACCCCAGCCGGAGTGCACAGCCTTAAGGCTCTACCTGCAGGAGATCGTGCCTTAAATGAAATTAGATATAGTCAACGTAACATTATATTAGTTTCGGGTGTACAACATAATGATGCGATATTTGTATATTTTGAGACATGATCACCACACAGTAAGTCTAGTTAACATCCATCACTGCACATAGTTACAGTTTTTGTTCTTGTCGTGGAGCTTTTAAGATTTACTCCCAGCAACGTCTAATATACAAGGCGGTGTTATTAACTACAGTCACCACGGTGGATGTCAGATCCCCAGGACTTACGTACTTTACAACTGGAAGTTTGTACTTTTTAACCCCCTTCACGCACTTATTCTACTTCCCAACACCCCACCTCTGCAACCACCCGTCTGCTACTGTATTCATGGGCTTGTATGTGTGTGTGTGGTTGCTGTTTATGTTGTTGCTGCTAAGAGTGTGCCTTTAACCGTGAGTGACCTTTGAGAATGACCTTACAGAGGAGGCTGCCGAGTGCCTTCGAGTGGGTCTAGCTCTGCATACCTGCCATATATCATTTTATGTGGCTTCAAAAAGCCCCACAAACCTGGGCGTCCGGGGGCTTCTCTACCTGATCTATGTCGTCCTTCAAAGAGAACTGGGTTGTGTGGATTTATGTAGATTATCCATAGGGAGGCTGGGGCTTTTGTTGTTGGCTATTCTTTTTAGGTGGGCAAGCACATATGACAGGAAGCCTCTACCTGCTTGTCCCTCACATGTCCCGACTCTTCCGCCCCTGAGTGGTGCTGCAGAGGAAGGAAAGATGCTTGCAGGGGAAATTGTGGAAAATTGCTTGTGCTTGGGTTCAAGCACCTGTCATAAAAAAACAATGAGATAGGAGATTTCCCTGATGAACCGGAAAGTGCTATTATTGTACATTACAGTATGATCATGATTGCTCATACTAGAGCTACCTCTGCAGAGACAGAATAAACCATATTTTAGATATTGCACTTGTGCATTTGGAAATGTGCACTGCTCCATGCTAACCACAGGGGGGTGCTGTGGTAACTTTCTTCCTATGCTTATAAAGCTTGTGTGTACTATCTTCTTAGCTAAGTGCTTGGTTTGGTGTTGCTTTTATCAGTCCAGACCTTACATATGCAGGTGGCAGAGGTTGGCATGACATAATAAAGTGTTAAGGACTGGGAAGAGTCTTGACACTATTCAAATCTGTGGTCGCATTATAGTGTGTTCTGTGTGTTAGAAAGATACCCATCAAATTATCAAATATAGACACTAAGCCCAAAGGAAGACCTTCCTCCCTGAGGACTTCCCAGGTGAGTTGTCTCATATACAGTTTTAAACTTGAGAGTGACACTGAAACTCCTGGTTCACACCAAGTAAGTATTTTATGTCTGTCTTTAGCCTGTTAATACGATAGTAAGGCCAGGAAAGGTTTCTTGCTGAGAGTGAGAATTCAGTGCGTGCCATGAACATCTTTACCTGTGTCGATGTCTCCTGCTGTTTTAGAAAACATGAATTACCCCAATGGCTTCCCCTGTCCTGCTGAAATTCAGACAGACTTCACTGATCACAACGCTCAGTCTACCTGGAACACGCCCCCCAACGTGCCAACCGCCTGGGGACACGCGGGTCTCCTCAGCAATCCGGTCAGTGCTGGCCCTCCTGTGCTGGGGCCCTGGGGCAGCTCCCATTTCTTTCTGGCAGTTTTGAAGGTCCTGGCCTCGCTTAGCTATGGAGTTGGGTTCTGATCAGCTAAAGCCCACCCTGTGAAGGAGCCCACCATGTAATCAGATGGGGGGGCTTGCTGACCTTGACATTCTAGCCACTTTGCAACCACACCGAGCAGTGATGGTTTGTAGCTGAAATTGAAGTGGGGCCTGGAAGCCCTCTGTGACACAGCTGTGGTTATGTGGCCCCGCTGACCTTTCGATCGGTGATAAGAGATGAGATGAAAGTTACAGAAAGGTCATCACTCAGTGGTCCGGGACTGCTGGGCCCTGAGGGCTTCCTGCCTGTGAGCACCGTGAGTCCGTTCCTTGCTTAAAGCCCAACACCTTCTCCTTTCGGATCCACTCGAAGTTTTTTACAGTTTACGCTTGAACTGTGGGTCCTCCCTTGGGTGGAAAAATCAGTTTATCCAGTTAATTGAGGGTCCCTAATCCTCCATCTGAAGAAAAGGGAGTTAAGGCAACCCAGGTGGTTAAGAATAGTTTAATAACGCCCAATAACTTGGTTGGATACCATTATGGTATCTGCTTTAACCTTGACATTGCCTTTCTAAGACATTTTTTTTTAAAAAAAACACATCTTTTCGCCCCCTCCTCATTTACACTTCAGCCCTACCTCACAAGCACCCGAAGCTTATCTCCGATGTCTGGACTTTTTGGTTCCATCTGGGCCCCGCAGAGCGATGTGTATGAAAACTGCTGCCCCATCAACTCTACCACGGAGCATCCGACTCACATGGAAAGCCCAGCGGTCATGTGCAAGGAGTACTACCCAGGGTTCAACCCGTTTCGTGCCTATATGAACCTAGACATATGGACTACCACAGCCAATAGGAATGCGAATTTCCCCCTGCCTAGGGACTCAAGTTACTGTGGGAACGTGTGAGAAGACTCTGATTTTTCAACAATGTGAATAAACAAGCTTGTGTTTTGATGACTAGTGTAAACTGGTTCTTGGGATAGATTATGGATATTGGTGAATATTTTGGCACTTTTATATGAAAATAAACTTTTTAAATGAAATCTGGGCACATTATTATTATTTTTTTTAACCCTTCACAAATCAGTGGTAGAGACTAAGCATCCGTGCGCATCACTTTATAACTCCGGAAGTGTGGCAGCCAAGCCAAATGTTTCAAATCAGAATGAGGGAGCCTTCTAGGAAGGTAGGAAGTGACACATCAGAATCCCCCCAGGGAGCTTGCACTAAGTGAAGGCGACATTCCCAGAGATTCTGATTTCACTGGCAGGCGGCTCGGAAAGCCCAGCTGAGCAGCTAGTCACCTGCCGGGGTGGACGGGGCGCGGGGCGGAGGGCGGCTCTCTCTGGTCCTGGTGGTTGTGGCTGCTGGGGTGAGGCTGGGAGCCTAACCCTGTTCTGCCTGTCCAAGAATGTTCCCTCCCTCAGGCCAGTCACTGGGGCGTGAGCCGCAGGGACATTCCAGTGTTTGGTCTCCCTCTGAGTGAGCAGCCTTCCGCCAAACACAAGTACTTGGGGGTTAGGTAGCTGAGGATTTTTTCAGACTGGTGTGTGTGTGTGTCTGTCAGTGACTTGATGGTGGAATTCTCTGCTGACATGTGTGAACGTTGAAAACATTTTGAACTTTTAATACAGTTGTCTTATTTTTACAGTTTGTTTTATCTTTACTGGAAATTCAGTAGGAGAGATGTCGAGCAGAATGCTGGGTTTGCTTGGTACGCATTTATTTCACTCTGCCACACGTGTGTGGGGCTGGGCCAAGGAGGGGAGTGTCCTACAAATCTGCAACTGCCCTTCTGCAGGGAGTGCCGCCAAGCAGGCCGAGGCTACTAGAAACTTCTGAGGTTACCACGTTAGAGTCCCGATTTGGGTGAAGCATAGCCCCAGCCCCCCAGTACTGAACAATGTTAGAAATAATGTAGGTTCTAGGTATATACCCCAAGTATTTGATAGCAGGGACTTGTACGAAGGTTCGTACACCCCTGTTCATAGCAGCCAAAAGGTGCAAACCACCTAAAGGTCCATTGATGGATGGATAGGCACAAAAAACATGGTAAATACATACAGGGGGACATTATTCAGCCTCAGAAAGGAAGGGATTCTGATATGTGCCACAACATGTTTGTGCTGTGAAAACATTCTGCTACATGAAGTAAGCCGGTCAAAAGCCAAATGCCATATAATTCTGCTTCTCTGAGGTACCCAGTACGGCCTGCGTCATGGAGACGTGGTGGAATGGTGGTGACTAGGGGCTGAGGGGAGTGGGGGGAGCGTGGAGTTATTCTTTAATGGGTACAGTTTTAGTTGGAGGAGATGTGAAAAACCTTCTAGAGGGAGATGATGGTGATGGTTGCACAACCATGTGAACCTTTATGTTGCTGAATTGTACATACAGCGGTTAGAACGGTAAGTTTTGTGTAATGTATGTGCTACCACAAAAAAAGTAATGTGTGTTGATGAAAAAGCCCCAAAGCATATTCAGTGTCAAATTCAAAACTTTCCCACTGGAAGTATGTGAGACCTTAGATATACGTTCCGCTCAGTCTGATGGTTGATCTAATTTACTTTCCTGCTTTCACTGATCCCTCAACTCCCCATCAGGAAAACGTGAGAAACCAAAGTAAGTTCTTCCACTAAACACAAAAGGAAGTGTTTATTTGTTTAAAATATTTACTGAGTCCCTTCCAGAAGTGAGGACCTCTCCCAGGGGCCCTATAGTAGAGAACAGGAAAGACCAGGTCCTGCTATTCTGGCACATTCCAGGAGGAGGGACAGGCAAGAAGTAAGCAAAAGATTCAGAGAATATTTTGGATACTGCTGCATGCTGTGAGGGCAATTAAAGGGCAATGTGATAAACTAGGGGGAGGTGGCAGCAGGTGGTCAGGGTGGTCAGGGCAAGTCTCTCTGTCGAAGTCAGACACGAACAACCACGAAGAGCCAGCTGTGCCAAGTTCAGCAGGCTAAGCTTTGCAGCAGAGGGAAGGGCAGGTGCAAAGGCCCTCGGGCAGGAGGCCAGCGTGGCTGGGCCTGGGGAGCAAGGACCACAGGGGAACAAGGGGAGGCCATCCAGGTGAGCAGAGGCTGCCTCCACCAGGCCTTGTAGGCCACCGAAAAGAGGATGGGTTTTACTCAAAGTGCAGTGGGAAGCCATTGGAGTGTTTTAAGAGAGAAGGAAGTTAATGGAGAATGGGTACTGTGAGTGCAGGAGCAACAGAAACACCAGCCAGAAGTCTGACTGCAGTGGAGATGACGGAGAAAACTGGTTTGTTACATGCGAATGTGCTGGATGGTGAGGTGGGGTGGAGGCAGCGTAGGAAGGTGAATGCCCCTGATTGGGCCTTGAGACCTGGCCATGGCGAGGCTGTTGAGGACAGGAAGAGCGTTTAGGGAGGGTCTGGTTGGAGGCAGGGTCCAGTGTTCCGAGCTGGACAGTGAAAGACCTCTCATACCCGAGCAGAGAAGTCACAGAGGCAGTTGCATCTACAAATTTAAAGCTGAGGGAAGCTTAGGGCTGGGGACATCCGCTGGGGCGTCTTTAGCCTATTGATGGTATTAAGACAACAGGAGTGTGTGGGGCCTCTTGGGAAGGAGAGAAATTTTGAGGACTGAGCCTGGAGCCTCCCATGTTTCGAAGTGGATCAGAAGAGGAGGCAGCAGAGTAGACTGGGAAGAACCACTGATGAGGCAGGAGGAAGCCAAGAAGTGGAGTGGTCGATGAGTAAGATGCTGTGGGACCAGTCCGACAAGGACAGCGTGGACACTGGATCTGCCAAGTGACGGTCACTGGAGTCCATTCCAGCTGGAGTGAGCTGACACAAGTCTAGGAGGTGAGCGGCAAGGGGCATTATTCTGTCCAGCCCCAACAGTGTGCGAGCATCTTCATCCCAATGTGTATAAGGGTGACAAACTGGCCATGCATGTTCTGCAACAGGTGGTACGTGCAGAGGCTGGAGTACAAGGTAACCTCTCAAAACCTCCATAAGAGTGACAGAGACAGTGAAACAGCAGGACACAGAGTTATATACAGTATGACCCCACCCTGCATATGGGGGTGGGGGGTGAGGCACCACCTGGTGGGTGGCATTGAGAGTGATTTTCATTTTCCTTCTGTGTGTGTATTTTCGTATTGCCTAGTATAAACATGTGTCACTATCCCCCCACCTTCCCCCAAAGACTTTTAATTAAATCTTAAGGGAAAGTATATTTTATTTAACAATGGGGAAAGGTAAGTATGTTAAAAACAAATGCTAGAGTCCTAATAAAATTTTCATCATGCTATAAAAGGACATAATTTGAAGGCAAAGGCAAAGTGAAACTTTCACTAAGCATTCCTTAATAAAAATCCTATAAAATGAGGTATGTAGTAATTACTTGGGTAAGGATTAAACACACATAAGAATGCCTTTAAATATTCACATAACCAACATTCAAAATGCAGGACAGTCTAATTACAATTAATCAAAATACTAGCCAAGTGGTATAAAAGTCACCTTTAAAATACAACTTTGTTAAAATACATATACTATAATATTTGTGCAAACTTAAATGAACATTTAAAAATAATTGTTCTGGTGTGACCCAGACATTTGAACAATTTAATGCTCCTCCTGGGGTCCAGATAAGATGTCAGTAAATCAGAATGTACTTAGTATTTATGGTGGAGAATGTAGGTAGTGTTTGTAAAACTCTTACTTTAGAAACTAACAAAGAATACTTCATCCAGTATTATTTCAGTATCATTTCGTCGGGCTGAATGTTTATTCCTTCACAGTGGATGTAGAAATGATTTAAAATCCTTGAAAAGTTGAGGGGACAAACCAAGCACGGTGACATTGGGACTGAATGGGCTACCACACCGGCGTGGAAAATGACCACTGAGTTCAAGTTCCACAATAAAAGCCATTGCCACAACAAAAGGAGCAAGCAGTGTGGGGTTAGTCCAGGTTCTTAAATCCATCACATATGCTAGATCCACCGTGCTCCTGAAGAGAAACCAACCACTTGTTTGCTTTCCTTCTTTAATTAAAAAAAATTCACTGAATCAGAATGATATGTTCACATCCAGGATTGCTTTTGTAGTAGCTGGGGTAGGTTAGGTTATGCCACAGTAACAAACTGATCCCCCAACAGGCCCACATGCCACTCCGGCTGTCCCATGATGTGACTCAGCAATCCAGGTGACTTTGCTCTTGTGACTTTGCCATCTCCACACGAGGTCTCCTGTCGGCCACTATAGATGAAGGTGCTTGGAGAGCTCAGCCCGCTATTCCACACTTCACACCAGCAGGGAGGTACGTACATCACCTCTGCTCACAGCCTGTGGGCAGGAACTAGCCACGGGGTCCTACTCAAGGGAAAACAGAGGCTCCCATGTGTCTGAGAAGAGAGCAGAATATTGCTGAGCACAACTAATGTTTAACCACACGTGTACAGTCTTGGAGAGAGTTTATTTCTCCTCTGGTTGGAGAGATGTTGGTGCCAAACTCCCAGGGCAGCCTGTAGGCCTTGGGCCTCCACCTCAGGAAAAGGCCCTAGCATGCCAGCAAAAGGCTGACTTGAAACCCCACTGTTTGGGCTGTGCCCTTGGTAGTTCCTCAAAGTCAAGGGCCAATTCCCTGTGGTATCCAGCCCTCTGGCTTCCGTCTACTGGGGACTAGATGAACACAGTAGCTGCTGGGGTTTACATCCCTACTGGGAGCCCACCCTGGCTCAGCAAATATGGTGTCTTTTCCCTGTGTGGTCTTTATTTCAGAAAAATAAAATTTAAGATCGTAGGCACGAATCCATGTCTACTGAACAGCTATTCAAAAACCAGTTTGGTGGAGTAACTAGTATGCCTGCAGCGAAGCGGCTATAAAGGGGTTGTTGCTGGATGAATTCTGAAGCAGAACTTTGAAAATAGGTAGTGGTTATCCTGGAGGTAAAATGCTAGCTTGCTGATGGGAAGTGAAAGTCTAATCAAGTTCTGTTGGGGGTTGAAGTAGAGGCCAAAGCAGTATTGGAACCCACGATTACACACTGGCTGAGATGAGAAAGATGTGCAGAACAACTGTGGAATATTCTTCTAACTGAGCCAGCCTCCAGGGGCTGGGAAAGCTGGATGCCAGTGGGCACGCAAGCGTGAGAAAAATCAAGGAAGGCTAGGCCAGCACGGCGGTGGGAAATGGGTTTGAAAGTCAGGTTGGGAAATGTTTCAGGGAAAGGAAGCTATCAGAACGAGGCAGAATGAGTTTGGCCATGGCCCTGATGGTCAACGCCAGAGGCTTTTTCTCCTACCCAACCAGAAATGTTGCTTAAAAAGGACACTGGGTGATGCCCACAGCCAGCACTGCCCTCTCTGCGCCCTCTCCCTGGGCTGTCTCCTTCCTCCACCCCCACATCCTCAATGTCTAATACGAGACTGTCTTTTATGTCTACTGTGGGCTCTTTCTCTGCTTTTTAAGTGAAAATACCCTCGTTGTTGGTTCCATCTGTTGTAGAAAGTATAGATAACCAAAAATGAAAGGAAATTATAATCCTACCACCAACAAGAAGTACTTACCATTTTGGTATGTTTCCTTCCAGCTGTGTGTGTCTGCGTGTGAATTCACAAAAATGGGATACACACGCTATTCTGGAATTGCTTTTCTCACTTAAAATTCTGTGAAAAGCGAGACTTATCTCTGAGTGCCTGTTAGACATTTTACTGGCATTTCACACGCAGTGTGCCAACACCAAGCTTATCAGATCTAACCCTAACTCGAACCTATGCCTGTGTTTACTCATCTATCACTTATTCATTCAAGCTCTGCGGAGCCCACAGTAGGGGCCTCCCTGCTCGGTAGTTAATAAATCAGCATGCTCTTTCTTTTTCTAACCCTTCTCACATCTGATTGGTCACTGAATCACTCATTCATTCGACAGCTATTTATTTTGTCTGCACATGGCCTATACCGTCATTGTTTGCTCATTCGATAAAACTGAGCATCTACTATGGGCCAGACTTTAGGTTCTGCTCCGGGCATGTGGAAGTGAACAAGCTAGGCCTGGTCCCTTCTGCCTTAGGGCTCAGATTCTAGAGGAAGGAAGCAAACTAAGCCTCGGTGCACTGATGGATGCAGAACAATGACGACATTCCTGACGTCACAGTGTCTGTGGGTCAGGAGTCAGGGCACAGGCCGGCATGGGTTGCTGTCTCCAGATTTCTTATACATGGTTGCAGTCAGGGTGTGGGCTGTGTCTTGAGGCTGCATGGGGGCAGAATCGGCTTCCAAGTTCATTCATGTGCTAGCAGGGTCCCGTTTCTTGTCGGGTGCCCCCATTTCCTGGCCACATGCAACTCTTCATTAGGGCACCTCACGGTGTGGGCATTCACTCCCCTAGAGGAAGTGAGGAGAGAGACAGAGGGAGGGGAAAGGAGACACAAAGAGAGAGATGGAGTCACAGTTCTTTAGAATATGGTCTCAGCAGCGACATTGCATTCCTGCCATATTCTGTTTGTTAGAAGCAAGTCCCTAGGTCCTGCCCACACTCAGCGGGGGAGGTTCATACAAGGGCATGAACATCAGAAAGCGGGGATATTTGGGGGCCAGTTTAGAAGGCTGCCTACTCCAGTCATCAATTAACAAGATAGTTCTGGATTATATTTAGCTTTAGGAAGGAAATAAGATAGGGATAAAATAAAGAGCACCCAGGACTACTGGGCATGGTACTCCTGAGGGAGTAGCAGGGAAGACCTCAAGAGGAGGTGACAGGTAAGTGGAGACCTCAATGACAAGCAAGAGCCCCTCTGGGAATATCCGACAGAGGGAACAGAATGTGCCAAGTGGGAGAGTGAGCTTTGGCCATTTGAGAGGAGAACAGACGTCCATAACATGGAACACAGTGAGCAAGAGGGGAGTTCAGTATTATCTGTGTTTTGAAATAATGAGTAACTTCCCTAAGATCACACAGCTTAGACATGACCTAGTGCATACAAGCACTTGAACTTGAGTCTATGTAATGCTAAAACCCATGTTTTTGCCACACCAGCACCTTGTAGTTCATTGCAGAATCCACTAGAAGGGAGTGATACTGGGTCCTCAGACACCCCAGTGGCCCAGCATGGAGGAGTTGCCTTGACCATGAGACTTTCAGAGCTAAACCCAGGACAGTCCTGGAAAACCGGCATCGTTGGTCACCGTAAACTGAAAACATGACCCCTGCGCTCTTGGATGTGATATTAAATCCAGGCTGAGCCAACAGCCATGAGTCAGCCTGAAGAAGACTGGCTATTGCCATACTGTGTACAACGCTGAAAAGCAGGAAGAATAGCACCGCATAAACAATAGTGAGTGGTTTCAGTTTGCAGACTACCTTTCACCTCTGCCATCTAATTTAATCTTCGGAACAGCCCCTTAAAAAAGTAACATTCCCCAGAAACTGAGGCCCAGAAACATTGAATGACACAGTCAAGACCACCCCACCCAGGAAGGGGTGGGAGCCCACAATTTCCTGTGGCTTTTCTTCCTACTACTCTTGGTAAAAATGTCTTTGTGCAGCTCTTCATCATTTGAAAGTATGAAACTCTTTGAAAAGAGTAAATTTGTTATTTAAGGGCTAACCCTGGTGACATGCAAATGGTTGATAGGAAATTCAGCTGGTGGAGGAACATGATGGAGGGAGTGAGAAGTACAGACGGGTAGTTACAGAATGGGCCTGGGGATGCAGGGCACAGCACAGGGAGTGTGGTCGCCGGTAATACGGTAACTGCGTGTGGTGCCAGGTGGGCGCTGGAAATACTGGAGCGGGAGGACACTCTGTAAAGTGCTTGCTTGTCTCACCAGGATGCTGTACACCTGCAACCAATACAAAATGACACTGAAGATAGAGAATAAAATAAATGTTTTTAAAAAGAAAGAACAACATGGGCTAGGGATTTAGATGTCTGGAGTTCAAATTCTGGCTGTTTCTTACACGCTTCTGTGATTTCTCTGAGCCCCAGGTTGCCTGTCTGCAAAGTGGGGTCCTAATGTTTTCCATCAGGATGCTAAGAGACTTCTGCCTCATGGGTAATGTTGTTGACCTTGTCCCTCTTCCCGAAGAAACTGCGAGCTTCTCGAGGGCCGGGACCGTGACAGGTGTGCTGTTCACCTCAGCGACTAGCACCGCGCCTGACAAAAGGAACTGCCGATAAACACTTGTTGACTGAAAACTATGTGTTTAGCACGTAGTAGGTGCTTGATGGTTATTGCTCTTTTCCCATCCTCCTCTTCCTTGCTAACTGGCTTTCTGGACAGATGGCATGGGGCAGTTTCTACACCGCAGGGAGTTCAGGGCCTCCACAGCCTGAACTTTCGTTTCCTAAAATTGCAGTTTCCTTGAAACAGCATGCAAACGCGGAATTTTAACGTGGCCCCTCCCTGGGTGGCCTGGGGCGAGACATGTTTTCCTGTAGCAGTTTCTGGCAAGCAAACTCCCGAGGGTGAAGAACAGAACAGCTCTTCTTGTGTTTCTGTGAAAGCTGGGAAAACTTTCTCAGGAGAGTTGTCCCTCATTCCTGGAAAAGACAGCAATGTCCCTTTTCCTTCCCAAAGCCAAGTTCCACGCCTTTCTGGCCTCCAAGGGAGTAATGAGTAAGTTATTGTTGGGCCTGCGCATTAGGCCTGGGGCCCTCCCCTGACAAAGAGGCAAAACGCTTCCACAGATAAAATTTTCATTAAGAGGGTCCCTCCCCACCTTCTTTGTCTATTCCCTCCCCTTGCCTGGACTCTCTTCTCTACATCAGAGGGGGCCCCCTTCTTTCAAATCCTTTTCCTTCACTGCCCCAACTGAGCCTGCCTGAGGCGATATCCTCTGCTCCAAAACTGCCTTGCACCTACGCCGCCAACACTGTGGTTTTCCGAGAGAAACAGAGCTCATCTAGTTGGTAAGAAAGAAACAGTACTCGTAGGAATGTAGGAAGCCCAATAATATCTACATTCCTTAGAGTACAGCAAGTGCCCTGATAATGTTGTTTCATTCAATGTCGTTTTATTAGGGTGGTGATGAGGGAAAAAGTGGATTCCCAGCTGGGACCGTTGTCAGTGTGAAGAGTGTGGAGAGTGCCTGTTCTCTCTACGTCCACATGGATTCCTCCCTAAGTCTTCTGGTTTTTTCCCACCTCCTGAAAATGTGCTCATGGGGTGAATTGCCTGTCTGCATTGTCCCAGTCAGGAAGCAGTTGGAAAATAATTCTCTCACTTGTTTTTTTAAAAATATTTTTATTTCTTTATTAATATTTGATAAATTTTAGAGAGAGAAGAAGGAAGAGAGAGGGAGAAATGTCCATTTGTTGTTCCACTGGTTGGTTGATTGGTTGATTCTTGTATGTGTCCTGACCGGGAATTGAACCGGCAAACTTGGCATATTGGGATGATGCTCTAACCAGCTGAGCTACCCAGCCAGGGCTCTCTACTTGTTTGTATTCATCTTTCTTACATGTATCTCTAGCTCATGTTTATTTCAATGTTTAATAATGGAAGTGTTTGGGATTTTTATTTAGAAGTTTGGGGATGTCTTTGTGACCAGAAATAGGACGTAGGAATTTAACTTTTGGTTATATAAATCAGCCTCTGGTAAAATTGCTTCTGTTGCCTGTCATTTTGCTTAAAGCTGCAGTTTTGAAGAACCTATGGAAGACGTTAAGTGAGGACTTACTGTACTTGCATTGTATCAAAGAGGCTTATTAATCCAGGTGGACATTTTCTGTGGCACAATTTCCACAGAGAATTTTTGGCCAGGTAGTTCTTCCCAGGTGCCTCAGGGAATAATTCTTTCTTTGTGATGTCTGTCTCTTCCAGGGCAAATGGTGGGAAGAGTCGGGGATTTTCTGTTCTGCTTACATCTCTTCACCCAGGGGTGTGATGCTGCCAGTGGGCCAGACACAGGACAGGTCTGGGATCCGACCACTTAGGTGCCAATTGTAATCTGGTCGTTGTCCTGCAAATGGTTGCAGATGAAAAACAAATGCTTTTTAGGAAAAAGTGGGGCTAAAAAATCTAGGAAGCTCTGCAATTCCGTGTGTCTAAAAGTTCCTCTGTCACCTGACCTACAATTCCCCTTTGTCTTCTCATTCACCCCATCGTCACACACTTTCACCAGCCTGCTATTACTGTTCACGTGCCTGTTACTGCGCTTGTGCTGACAAGCAGCTTTGTTTCTGCGCTTGGTTTTCTAAAGTAAACACATTTAACTGCACCACACCAGCTGTCTGTCTAACTTCACGTCAGAAATGCTGTTGAATCACTTTGAAATACCACTTTTCACAGAGTACACAAGAGTTATAGCGTCCTAACTTTCTAAAGGCCTTGACATCTGACAAATGAACAGTTAAGGTAGGGCTAGACCTTGTCATACCTGTAGCGTGCTCATGGTTGGCAAGGTGGAATTCCTGCAGTTCCCTGGTTACCAAGGTGGTATTCCTGCAGTTCCCTGGTTACTGAGGATGCCAGTGCTAATCTTAACAGATTCTGGGGCTTGGGGGTCATGGCTGATTGAATCAGGAAATAGAAGAACAAGTGTGAATGAGCAAGTGATGATGTGATTTCCTTCTCCCCAGGACAAATGTTCTATTTTTACCCCGACCCACCAACAGTTTGATTCGCTGGGCTTGTCCCACAATGAACTAAAGATGGACTAAGTTCCCCTAGTTTAAATCCTAAGGCCTTTCTTAGGAATAATAGCTAACACTGAGCAGCTACCAGGTTGTGGACACCATACTCTGGAAAAGGCTAATCATCCCCATGGAAGACATGTCAAAACTGAGTCTCATGATCTGCTCAGACATAAGCTGGCATCTGGAAGAGGTATGATTTGAACCACGTCACTCTTACGGCAAAGCACTTGTTCCCATGAGTCATGCTCTGTTGATCCCGTGTTGATCCCATGTTGATCCCTGATGGCGGATGGACACAACTGGATTGTGCCGAGCCCTAGAAATCAGTCATCTCAGCTTTGAATCCATGGTACATGGGCTACCCTTGATGGCTGCCCTGGGTCAATCCAGGAGCTGATTTATGGCGGAGACTCGGTATGGCCCATAGAGCCAGCATAATATATGTTTAAGAACCTGTATTTTAGTGTGTTTGCAAGAAATGAATGGAAAGCTGCAAAGCCAGGGATGAAAATGAAAATGATAATGATAGCTTACAAGTACTGAGCTCTTTCCGTGTGCCAGGCATTCTGTTAGTCACAGGATGTGCACAACCTCATGTAAACAGGAAGGGACATTGACTGGCGTTTGAGAGGCTCCCCGGACTCGACCCTTTTCTCGATCATCCCCTTACTTTCTTCTTGGACTTAAAATAGTAAATGACATCATTTCAGGCAAGGTTGTTTTTGCTTAAGATTCTCATGTGAGGCAATCACATGTGAGTTGTGCAATGCATTTGTGTTAAGAACCTAGGAGTAAAGTGGGTACACATACACACAGATACACATACATACTTTGAAAAATTCAGCTTCTCTATTACTTGAGTGTTCAGCCATGTTCTCTCTGAATAACAAACAAGTGTAGCAAGGTTATGAAGCTTAGGAAGCTGCCCACAAGGATCTAGTGAAATGCATGGCCTACCGGCCTCCCAATTAGACACATCGAGGTTCCAGTCCCAACTATGTCACTTGGGAAGTTCTTGAAACTTTCTGAGCCTCTTTGAATTTAAACCTCAGATAAAACCTGACTCACACTTGTTACAGAATTCAACAAACACATGAAAGAATGAACAGAGACCTTGGCACAAGATAGCGTCTCAACAGAAAGAATCACCTCTCACACCTCATTCCCCACTTTGGATTCTCCCTGCTAAAGTTGACAGTGTTCACTGATTTCCTTCTTTAAGCTCTGTTCTGTGCCCCATTTTCTAGTTCCTTGTTCCCTGATATCTTGATTTATTCAGCAGTTTTTACCAAAACCTACTATGTACAAGTTACTGGGTAGCACTGAGGATGCAATGGTGAGCTAAACCGAACAGTTCCTTCTTATGGCCTAGTCAGAGAGGCATGCGTAATCAAACAAGTGGGGTGACGTAGTCACAAACTGCACTACATGCTATACAGATGCACACCACAGACCTGCAGGGGCTTGTAGGCTGTTAAGTATTTGCACCCTAATCCTCAGGACAATTTGGAAACCACAAGAGAGTTTTAAACTTGGCGTGGGGTCAAGTGATCTGATTTTCATAATGGAAAGATCATTCTAGATCTCCACTGTCCAATAATGGCAGCTGCTAGCTATACGTGGCTGCTGAACACCTGCGATGTCGCTGGCTCTAGTTGAGATGGGCTGTAAAGCTGAAACATGCACTAGATTTCAAATACTTGATAAGAAAAAAGAGTGTACAATATATTGCTTCAAAAATATCGATTACATATTGAAATGATAATATTTGGGGTTCAATCAAATGTAATAAAATCCATTTTACCCATTTCTTGCTAACCTTTTTAAATGTAGCTACTAGGAAATTTAAAATGCTGCAAGTAGCTCACATTTGTGGTTTCCTTTGTCTTTTCATTGGACAAGGCTGCTCTGGATGCAGTAAGAAGAAGGAGCTGCAGAGGAGGCAAAGCAGATGAGGTTGTTTTTGTAGTCTGGGCAAGAGGTGAAGGTAGCTTGAACTAGGATGATTTTTATTCTAGTAAGAGTAAAAACACTTGGATGGATTTGAGGTACCATCAGCAGAACTAAGTGCTGTAGCAGATGGTGGATGGTGGTACCACGTGTCAAAATAAAGAACACCAGAAGCGGACCGGCATTGGCGAGAAATATCATGACCTAAGATTTGGACGTGGTGAGGGACCAGGCTTGGAGAACCCAAGTGGAAATATGTCTCTGGTAAGAAGTTGCCAGGCTAGGTCTGGAGCTCGAGAGAAATGCCTGGGCAGGAGAGCTAAGTGTGAAAGGCATTGACTGGCATATACACGGTCATAAACAAGATTCTTCAAGAAAAAATAGACAGTGAAGAGTGGCCTAGGACCTCGGGCAACAGGGTTGGGAAGGATAAACTTGTAAAGGAGAGTTGGGAAGGAAAACCAAGTGTGTGGGGAAGGGACTAGGAGGTCAGCGGATGTCAGACGTAGGAGGATACGAGGTCAAACGGTGTGATGTGAGCCCAGAGCCTCAGAGCAACTGGTTTTCTACAAAAGATTAGGAAAGCAACAGTCATTGATTCTCACCCTTGATCTAGGGGCGGGGTTCCTGGCTCTGGCGATGCCCTTTGTGGAACACTGTGGGACCAGAGGTTTCATCCCATCAAAGCAACTGGGACTTAGCACCAATCAGCTCCTAGTAATCGAAGGGGGCTGGGACTGTTGTTTGGTGAACACTGTATACACAGCCGGTCTCTACCAGTGACTGAAAGCTCCAAGGAACCATAGTTGAAGGAAGTGGGGGACACGGGCGGGGCACACAGGAGCAGACTGGAAGACGGCCATGAGTAACTGAGAGTGGAGGAAGCGGTGCTGACGGCAGCCAAAGAGGAAGAGCAGCGGTTCACATGGGGAGGAAGGGAGGAGTTGGAAATTTTTTTCTTAAGTAACTCCAATTTCATTTTGTCGAGTTGGCTTTTTTTTTTTTTTAACATTCTCGAAAATTTTTGTCTGCAGAATTTGCTTTGGCTTTATGATTTAATATCTAAACTACTAAGTTTGCAAAGTTAAAAACCTTGCCTTTCCTTAAGCTAAAGCTTTTAGGGTCTACTAGCTATTTATAAATCTATCAAATTTAAACATCACTTTAAAGGGGAATTTGGCTTCTGCTTGATCCTATTTACAAACATAGCTAATGAAACTTTAAAATAGTTTAAGCTGCATTTATAAAAGTAAATATTTGATAGCTTCCTAAAGTGTCTCAGTTGTTTGATAACAAAACTTTCCTGAGTTCTTATATACCTTTTATAACTAATACACATATTAATATGATGAACTTTAAGCTGTCTTAAATGTCTCAATATATGTTTCAATACATGTTTCTACAAACATAGGAAAATTTCAATTTAAAATCATAAGCATAAAGTATACATTTTAAATTGGAATTACAAGCCTGAGCTTGACTCTAGTAGGACGAGTTCTTTTAGATGTGAACAAATCTTTAAAAACTAAGTTTCCTTAACACAAAATATTAATGTAAGTACTAAATTGTAAGCCTTCCAGGGATTGCATCCGGAAACTTTTTGTCCATACAACTGCCAAAAAAATAACACCTCCAGACTTTAAAAGAAACACACATAGGAAACTATTACATCATCATACAACTTAGGGGAATTCCTTCTTAGTTGACCACTGATATTGGCCAGGGAGGTGGCAATGTTCTTGTCTGTGACCCTAACTGGTTCACACTGAACCCTAGTTACACTTATACCAGAGACTGAACCCAAGGAAGCATTGGTCACATAGCTCATGTCCCTGGGTTTGACTCATTATGACCTCAGTTTTTCCATCCATGTAATAGTTGGCAACCCCTACCTACACTGCTATGCCACACGATTGGATTTAGCAGTTATTTGATTCTTAAGATATTTCAATATGCTTTCCCAGAAGCTCCAAAGAATGCTGAACTTGACAAAATTCTGCCTTCTTTTTGTATTCCTTCTGCTGATAAGGCCACACAATCCTTACAGACATTTAAATGGTGCCAGTTGCTCACCCATGGTTTTGCCTGATACATGACTGGAAATCATGCGCAATTATTTCTTCATTCCCATGTTTAACTGCTGTCAGCTATTGTGTGGCAAGGGCAGGAAGTCAGGGCGAGGAGCCACTGGTCAGAATCCTCTCCCTTCCTTCCCCCTGTGTGTCTGCCATTGCCACATCAGATGTTCATACTCTGCTCCTCCAGACCTGACCGATACTCCGAAAAGATGTGTCAGTTCACCCCTCAGCAAGCTTTCATCGGTTGGTGCTGACTGTGTTTCGGGGAACAGAGATGCATCACTACAGAAAGGGGAACAAAGCCCAGGGCCTCTGGAAATGCACATCCAGCCACATTCAGCAGATGCGTGTAAATTTGGAAGCTCCCTTTCTGTTTTCTAGTAGAATTCTTGCAACAGATGGAAAATATTTGCCTTGTCCCTAAGAATCTTGTGTATTCAGACCTGTCCTATACTAACCTACAGAACACATCCTCCCCCTGGGTTGGCCCTTTGCTTCTGGGACAGTCCAGCAAAGCACTTGAGGAAGAGTCTCTTTCTCTCTTTCTTTTTCCGCTTTCCCAAATTTTAGATTCCTGAAGTATTTACAAATTCTACAATTTTTTAAAAAACAGACTTTATGGATTTCTCTTCTGAATTAACTTAAGATTGACTGATGCTTCAAATCCCCAAGAAGCCTGAAATCGACGTAGAAGATCGATCACTTGGGCTGACATATAAAACAGTCAAGCTTACCGAGAAGTTTTGGTTAATCTCTCTCTAAGAATAACTATGAAGATCATTCTGCCAGGACACCTTAATTTCTGAAATCAGTATAGTGTGATGAATTTAGAGTTTACTCCTCAAATGGACTTTGTGGAAGTTGAGTGGTGAGTTGCTCCGAAGTGCCGTGGAGTGATACTAGGAAGAAGGCAAGTTGCAAATGAGTATGCAGAAGGGATAAAACCATCCAAATATGATATTAGAAGATTTTTATGACATTATGGTTCAAACTCAGGTAGTTTGGACTTCCTGAATTAAGAATCTTAATTTTCTTGCCATCAAGAAATATCTTAGGGCTCTTGTGGTTGCAAGTGAGAGAAATCAATGTAAACTTATTAAGGTAAATTAAAGGAGGAGGTTTTATAGTTGGGCAGGATGACCTGCTAGAGAAATAGATGTTTTCTCCTTCCTTTTCTCAGAGGGCTAGCAAAAGGCTAGCTCCTCTAGTTTGGAGGCCAGAAGTATCTAACCTTTGCTTCTAGACAGAAGAGAATTTTTTAAAAGTCAGTTTTATAGAGATAATTTCTATACAATAAAATTTATCAATCTAAAAATTACAATTTGATGAGGTTTGACAAAGACACACAGTCATATAATTAACCAGCACCCAATCATGATACGGAACACTCCCATCACCACCCCCCCAAAGTCCCTGCTCCTTTGAGGTCAGCAGCCCACTTGGCTCCCTGGTGTCTCTGCTTTTTGTCATAGTTTGGTTTTGTGTAGAATTTCATGTAAATGGATTCTACAATATATATTTGTGTCTGACTTCTGTCACTTAGCATTATGCTTTTGAGATCCCGCCATGCTCACGCATATATCGGTAGTTCTTCATTTCCATTGCTGAGTAGTATTCCATTGCGTGGATATAAAATGATCTGTACGCCAGGTGATAGGTATCTGGGCTGTTTCTAGCTCCGACTAAAGTACCTTCCTTCGTGTGGACTTACATTTTCACACCTTGAGGGTAAATGTCTGGGAGTGGGATTGCTGGGTCATAGTGTAAGTGCATGTTTAATTTTATAAGAAACTTTCAAACTCCCAACGTGGATGCAGCATTTTGCATTCCCACCAGCAATGTAGGAGAGATGCAGGTGTTCTGCATCCTTGCCAGCGGTTGGTGGGTTGGTGCTGTCAGTCTTTAATTTTAGCCATTCAGGTGAGCCATTCTAGAGTAGGGCCATCTCAGTGTGGGAGTTCTCCCAGTTTTGTTAAGATGTAAGTGACATATGACATTGTATTAATTTAAGGTGTAATGATTTAATATATATATATATATATTATGAAATAATACCCCAATGATTTAACATCTATCACCTCACACAGTTACAATATTTTTTGTGTGATCAGAACTTTTAAGATCTACTCTCTTATCAACTTTCAAATATCCAACAGAGTCTTGTTAACTACATCACCATGGTTTCATTACATTCCCAGGATTGTTGAACTTCTAATTGGCAGTCTGTACCCTTTGCCCGCATATGAAGCAATCAGTTTGGCTCTGAGAGGTTTTGGCTGATCTTTCAAGTTTGCAAAATGTTTGTGAGAAACACTGCTCCTCATATGAACTGAACTTGACCTGAAGGTGTTATTATATCAGAACTATTTATTTCATGTGTTTTAAAAAATATATGTGAAAGTGCTTTGAAACATTAAAAACTAAACTGTCACCAAGTAGCACACGAGAACATGCTTCTAATTTTGCTAAGTATAGAATAACCTTCATGACGCGTGTGGGTAGATAAATGATTTCAACCTGACTTTGCCAGAATATTCTAATTGACTTTGGGAGTACAAGGCAATAACAATAACAATTACAATAACACCAAAGTCAATCTACACAGTTCAACTAGAGAAAGAACAGAGGTTTTTAGTTTCAGGGGGGAAAGCTGGAAGGAAGTTTTCTCAAGTACACACGAGGCAGAAAGGTGGAGAGTTTCACGTGAGGAAGAGAGGTGGGGGATTTGAACTAATAAGAAGAAAGTCTTTCCAGGCAGCTGAGAGCATGGAGGGTTGAGGATAGGGAGAAATATCCACACATTCAGAAAACTGTGTGTGGGAAATCAGACTCCATCCTCTCAAGTCCACATTCATGCCTATTGATTAAGTTTACCTGATGCTTAAACCTTTAATGAGAATTGGGGATGTGGCATAGGGAAAGAGAAAGAACCTGGACTTAGGGTAATACTCTGGGTTCCCATCTCGGTTCCCCATGTGTAAAAGAGGAGCAAGAATGCTCCTTCAGCCTCCAATCCCAATTTGTGAAGACCAAATGTAATTATGAAGATCAAATGTACTTTATTCATATTAAGGCAGTTTAACTTTTTTTTAAGGTACTGGTTTGTTTCCCTTATAAAGCATTCCTCACTGCCTGAGACAAACTAGTTTCTGTGGCAACGAAGAAAGCCAGTCTAGGACTGTTTTTGCAATTACCTTGGGAAATAGGGATGGAATGGAGCAAGGCAAGGATGGAAGGGCTCAGGTTCAAAATCTCAGCTGTCTGTGGAGCCCCCTCCCCCCGCCATCTCTTTACGGTGAGAGGAGGGATGGGATACAGCTCCAGGGACTGCTGCAGGGCCGGGACCCAAAACACCAAACCTGGGACTGTCCTTGCCTGCTCCTCAGGCAAAATCTTGCTGTATTGATCCGGGGAGCATAGACTTGCGGGTGCAAGTGGACCCTGGAGACCGTATTAAGTGTTGAAAAGGCGGGGAAGAATGAGAAATAGGAAGGATTCACAAGCCTGAATTCCGGCTTCCAAGGGTGGACAAGAATGGAGAAGTAGAGTTTAAAGACGGTTTCAGGGTAATGTGAGGCTTGGATGCCCGAAGCTTCAAGAAAATACTGGTTGAGTAATCAGCCTTCTCTTGAGTTGCGAAATCTGCCCCAGTGCTTTGGAAAATCCTATGAGGGGGCTTCTAGCATCTCGGTTCTTTTTCCTGCCCCGCGACCCCCAGCCTGGCCCCAGCGCCCTCCTCCGACCGGGGCCGCACCAGCTGGAGGTCGAGGCAGGACCCAAGCGCACCGACCCCGCCTGCCTCTGACTAGTCAGGACCCGATTGCGGTCACAGTCACGGTCACGGTCACCTGATGGAGCCTGCGGGGAAGGGCGGGCGCGCCGCGGGCCAGGGTGCAGCCTCCCGGCGCTGGTGCCGAGGTGGGCACGCCTCCCGCTCTGGGCGGGGCGGCTCCGTGGCCGCGGGAGCAGCGGACGCCCCACACACTGCCGTCCTGGGGCCGGAGGGGCGGGTCGCGAGGCTCCTGGTGGCGGCTCTGTGTCCCACTGGTACGTCGGGCTGTTCTGGCGGGTGTCAGGCAGGGGCGGAGGGGAGATATGGCCCCCAGATTGGCGCCGGGGCAGCAGGTCCTCTGCTTTTCACTCGGCGGCACCCGGGACCCCGGCCGGGCGGCTCAGGTCCTGGCCGAGGAGTCTAGGGGTGCGCCCGGCCCCCGAGGACCTCGATGCCCCTCGGCCCCACTCTGACGCGAAGTCCAGGCGGAGATCAGCCCTCGGGAGAGGCAAGGGCCACTCGGAAAGGGACGAGGGCACAGCAGAGGTTCGGGCGAGCGCCCTCCCAATCTTGGAGGCTCCTGGGGTCGCCGTGGGGAGCTTGCTCTGGTTCCAGGCTGCGGGCAGTCGCGTCCCCCCGGGGCCGAGGCGGGCGGTGACCCCGGCCCTGGGCTGGGACTTCCCGGCTCCCCAAAGGCCACTCTCCCGCCAGCAGCTTCTGTGTGCCCTCCCTCTGCCTGGGCACCCTTTACTCTGAGTGGGTTGGGGAGGCGGACCACGGAAAAGCTTTCGAGGTTGCACCTGTACACCCTGCTGGGGGTGTGTCTGCGCTTGCTGGTTGCCGCGGGGACCAAACTTGTCAAGGTTGGATTTGGTCATGGGGGCTTAGAAATTGGGAAGGTTCAGGGTCCTCATTTCCTAACCCGAGCTGAGCCTCTGCTTGGGGGTGGTCCTCAAGCTTGGCCCCTCCCACCGCTCTTCAGTTCCTTCAGTCCTTAGAATATCTGAGTTATGTCCGATATGATGATACCTAATCAGTTATGTTTAGAACATAACATAGAGCATTAAGCAGAGATGACTTTTTAAAATCGGAATGCTATGACGTTCTCCTTTTCAGCTTCTTCAACTTCTGCAAATGAGAACTTGTGTTTGGAACTTAGGTGTAAGTCAGGATAGTGTTTTTTCCCGTGGGGGGTGGGCGGAGAGAGAGGGAGAGAAAGAAGGGGAGGGGGGGCAGAGAGAGGGAGAGAGAGAGGGAGAGAATTCAAATCTGAGATGATACAAATCTTGCAGAACGCCTTCTCTGCACTTCACTCATTCAGGTCTGTACCAGAAAGCATCTGGTAGGTAGGGTGCCTGACTTGAAAGTACACACCAAAAAAGGGGAACTGGCAAGCATGGTGACTATTTTAAAATGACTTATTCACTAATATTTTACATTTCTTCCTGTTTTAAGCACAGAACATTTGCATCTTTCTATTTGTTATGTCAGAATTTGACAGCATGTTTTGGAAGTTGCTAAGCTATCAGTTAATTTTTTGCATTTTTAAAAAGAATTTGGCTTGGCTGGTTAAATACCTGGTTTTGATTAACCTGACTGAGCATGGTTTATTATATATGGCATCTTGGGTGTGACCTCCTCATAGAGATCTTTTAATAAGTATAAGTTGTATTTACTTCTTCCAAATAGTAGGCTTGTTTACAAAAAAAAAAAAAATCCCTGTGATATCACTTAAAATTTCCATGACTTTTTCCTCATACTGAAAAGCCACATCTGAATTTCCGAGTGCATAGTTGGTAGGTACAAAATAGACAGGGGGATGTTAAGAATAGTATAGGAAATGGAGAAGCCAAAGAACTTATATGCATAACCCATGGACATGAACTAAGGGGGGCATTGCTGGAGGGGAGGAAGGTACTGGGCAGAGGGGAGCCAAAGGGGGGAAATTTGGGACAACTGTAATAGCATAATCAATAAGATATACTTAAAGAAAAGATAACTATGAAGTCAAGAGTGCATTGTCCAAAAAAATTCAAGTTTTCTTCTTGCAGCCTATTCCTACCAAGTTCATTTTTCATATTGCTAAAGAACATATGTTTTGGGGTACTTCTTTCAATGAGAGTCTTGGGGTAAAAATCCTGTTTTAATTTTTGAATGTCTGAAAATATCCTACCTTTGCTCTTGAATGATCATTTAAATGAGTATAGATGTCTAGGCCAGCAATTTTCAACCGGTGTGCCACAAGAATTTTTAAAACATGCAGTACCTGATTATTTATCCAGGGACATTGACCTCTTTCCCTTAGACTGCCAAATAAAAAAAAAAATGACAACAGTTAACACAGCAATAGTTGTCCGATGTGAATGAATCAAAATATATATTTGTGTGTGTGTATACATATGTATGTATATATACATATATACATATATATATATTTGATGTGCTGCAGAATGTTAGTAATTAGTGCACGTCTGCCGTGAAATGAAAAGGTTGAAAATTGCTGGTCTAGATGGACAAGTACGTTTTCTCAGCCCTTTGAAGATATTTCATCGTTTAGGGGCTAGGTGAGAAATTTCTATTTTCTTTCTTTCTTTCTTTTTTGTGCTTTGGATTCAGTATACATTTGTAATCTGACATTTTTCTTCAATTCTGAAATACTTTTAGTTATTGTATCTTTTAATATTTGGATTCACACCAGCATATATGGCAGCATGGGGGTCTGCTTTCCTACAGGAGATTTCTAGTAGGCTGGCTTCCAGCCAGGTTGAGACTCTGAGTCAGAGGGCAGAGATTTTTTAGGTCCCTGTTCACACTAGGTGAGCCTTTTTTCTGTGTATGGCTTTATGGAGAGTTCCCTTTGAGTTCTGTCTCTGCACTGGGCCTTGAGTTTCTTCTCCACTCCTGCTTCACCCGGGCATTACAGCCCTAACCCTAAAGCGAGTATCTGGTTGTGGTTTCACTGTGGGCCACAGGGTTTCACTTCCTCCCTATCCTGGATCAGCAAATGACTGCAGCATAACTCACCTCTAATACCAGGCTGTTTTCTCAGACTTCCATCCTTTCCTCGGTCTTGGATGAATAATTCCTCATTACCCTGTCTGCTTCCTGAGTTCTTCAGGCGGATGGTGTTCATACTTTGTCCAGACGCCTATCCCTCGTTTGGACATAACTCCATGCAGTCTAACCTGAGCCGTCACCCCCTTCCCCAGTGTCTTCCACAGAGGGTTTCTCTGTCCCGGTGTTGTAACATGTTGAGGAAGTAACTCTGATCTTAAGTGCCACGTTGTTTCCTGTAGTTTTAGCATCATCAATAATTATTATTGTTGAAAACTCACCATGCTGTTGGTACCATATAGTATTTATATGAAATAGCCCCAAATCTATGTTCTTATAAACTTTATATTTTAAGGTGAAAATACTAGGAAAAATAGATGTATTTGGCCTTAAATCTTAGCCAAAAACTAGTATATATTTCTTGAGCTCTGTGCTATGTATTACAAAGTGGAACAAATAAATTTGGTTGCCCAGTACAGTTATACTAAGTGGATTTTTTTTTCAAAAACTGAGTAACCAGAATGACAATAGAACAAATATAGTACCAAACAGCAATGGCCATCTCACCTTAATTCTGTTGATTTTAGAGGTAGGTCCAATACTAGCTCAATAGTCTTTATGGGTTAGTTTCCATTGTCTCCTGTTTCTACTCTCCTCATGCTTACTATCTTTTTTTCCTTTATTACCTGGTCGTTTTTTTTTTATTATGTACTGGACAGTGTGTCTGAGAAGTTGTAGAAAGACATTTGAGGCCTAGGGTGATACTCTCTTCTCCTAGAGGAACATTCCCTTTGCTCTGGCAGGCACCCATGAGCACTAGCATTCCAGAAATCAGGTTACTCCATTTTCGGAGATTAAGACGGTCTGAGCTGTCCAGGTAAGTCGAAGCTGTGCTGCAGTCTCCGTGAGGATTTGTCTTCTCTAGTTCAGCCTTAATTGTCTCATCCGGGACTGTCCCAGGCCTTAATCTTTAACTTCCTGTCCTTCCGGGCTGTCGAAAGTGCGGCGGCCTATCAGAGTATGCTTACTGTGTTCAAAGACAAGATTGAAAGTTTTGGGAGAGAATTGGAAATTATAAAAAAAATAACAAAATGGAAATGCAGAAGAACCAAATACAAATTATAAAAATGAAAATTGCAATAACCAAATAAGTGAAAAGCAGTGGAGGGATTTGACAGTAGTTAAGCACCACTGAAGAAGGAATAATTAATGAGAAAGCATCTCAGAAGAAAATATCTAGACTGAAACTTGAAAAACACTAAAATATGGAAAGAACAGAAGAGAAAGTGACCTGGAGGATACAGTTAAACCAATGCATAGATGAAAATTTATTATCTTAAATGGGTATATTAGAAATAAAGAATGGCTGAAAATTAATGAGCAAATATGTACCTCAAGAAACTAGAATCAGAAGAGTAAAATCTAGAAAAAGCAGAAGGAAGGAAACAGTATAAAAATAGAAATAAATGAAATAGAAAATTAGAGGATCTATAAAATGAGAAGTTGGTTTCTTTTAGAATGCCAGTAAAATGGTAAACCTCTTGCAAGATAATTCAAAAAAGCAGGCACAGAAAACTCATCTAAGGACTAATAGAGGGTGACTTACTGTAGGCCCTGCAGATGTTAAAATGATAAGAGGATATAAGTAACCGTGTCGATGACTTTGAAAATTAAAAAAACAAAACAAAAAAAGATAAATTTCTTGAAAAACACAATTTACCAAAACCAAAAGAAGAAAAAGAACATTTGAATAGTTGCATAGCTATTAAATAGGTCAACTTAATGTATTTCACAAAAACCAGATAAACGAGCAAACAATGGCAATGAGAACTGCAGGCTGGAGTGTGGCATTAGTGAATTCTGCCAGAGGAAAGAAAACCGACAGGCAGACTGGCTTCTGAATGGGGTGCAGACATGCTAGACAACGTATCAGTGAATAAAACCCAACGACATACAAAAAAGATAATATATCCAGACCAATTGGGGTTTATTCTAAAAATGCAGAATTGTCTTAACACTAACATTGATTCATGTAATCACCAGTGTTTATTAACAGGGTAAAGGAGGAAATTCTTGTTATTATCTCAATAGATACAGGAAGAAAAAAGAGATTTGATAAATTCAACACTCAGTAATCAAGAAAATGAAAAAAAGTATAAAGTTTGGGCCCTGGCTGGTGTGGCTTAGTGGGTTGAGTACTGGCCTGCAAACCAACGGGTCGCCAGTTCGATTCCCAGTTGGGACACATGCCTGGGTTGTGGGCCAGGTCAGGTCAGGTCCCCAGTGGGGGGCATGCTAGAGGCAACCACACATGGATATCCGTCTCTCTCTCTCCCTTCCCCTCTTTCTAAAATAAATAAACAAAATCTTTAAAAAAAAGTATAAGGATTAGAAAAAAGAAATAGGATCATTATATCTGGGTGATAGGATTGTATACCTAGAAATTTCTTAAAAATCTACAAACTGTGGAATTCCTAAATTAGTTCAGCAAGGTTGCTCAATGCAAGGTAAATATATAAAATTTAACTAAATTTATACATATGGATGTATATGTCAAATTTAAATGCATAATACCTTTTTCAAGACTCACAAGTATCAAATGCTTAGGAATATATCTCACAAAATATGCCGAAGACCTTATGCAGAAAACCATAAAATATTATTGTGATAAATTAAAGACATCTTAAATAAGTGGAAAGATATACCATGTTCAAGGATCGGGAGATTTAAGATTGTAATGATGTCAACAATTCCCAAAGTAATGTATAGATTCATGGCATTGTCAATGAAAATAAACAGGGTTTGATTTCGAAATGGATAAGCTGGCTCTGCAGTTTAGAAGAACATGCAAAGGATCCGGACTAACCAAGACTCACTTGAGGAAGATAAGGAGGAAGGACTTACTCTCCTGGATATTAAGATATATTTAATGTAGTGTGTTACCGGTACAAGGGCAGGCAGAGCTCAGAACAGAGCGCACTGAAACAGACCCACGCCCCTGGGGACCTGTGGCTGTCGGCATAGGTAATATTGTCAATTGTTTTCCCAGAAATGATCTCTTTAAAAATGGTGCTGGCTCAATTGGAAAAAAAATTAATCTTGTCTGCCTCCTCAAATATGAATTCCAGGTAGATTGTAGGCCTTAAAGTGAAGGCAGAACAGTAAAGATTTTAGGAAATAATGAATATCTTTGTGATAATGTAAGAAAGATTTTTTTAAACGGGTCATAAGAATCACTATTAAAAAAAATAGAAAATTTAAGTACATTGTTTATTAAAAGATCCCACTAAGAAAGTGAAAAGGCATACCACAGAGTGGAAGAAGATATTTTTAACACATCTGTCTTCCATTTCCAGAGTATATAAAGAGCCCCTATAACTTAATAATTGTAATAATAACAGTCCTGTGCCATATAACCTTTCAGTCAACGTGGACCACATATACGATGGTGGTCCCGTAAAGTTATAATGGAGCTGAAAAATTCCTATCACCTAGTGACATGGTAGCAGTTGTGGTGCCCGAGCGCAACACACAACTCCCGTGTGTGTGGTGATGCCGCACGCCGGCCACACTGCCGGTCCTGTAGAAGAGCGGCACACACGATTACGTGCAGTGCGTCATGTAGTGATGGTAGTGATCATAATAAACGTCCACGTGCCTGGTGTACGCATTGATATTTACTGTGCTATGCTTTTTGCTGTTGTTTTAGAGTGCACTCTTTCTGTTTATATTTAAAACGTTTGCTGTGAGGCAGCATGCTGTGTCATCCCAGCAGCAGCCTCATACTTTTCCTGTTCAGCCCCTCTCTGGATGACATCATTGTCTCTTGTGCGTGACGTAGTCTGGTGTTGTTTTGTACAGTAACATGGTGTACAGGCTTGCACCCTGGGAGCAGCAGGCTATACCATGTAGCCTGGGTGTGCAGTGGGCGTGTGTAAGTGCACCCTGTGATGTTTGCACAGTGACGGAATTGCCTGGTGATGATTATGAAATTACAGTTGAGCTAGACTATAAAATGCCGTGATTCATTGGAAAAAGCAGAGATGTATTTATATACTGCTATATATATAGATGTCAAGCTTTTTTAAAGATGAGAAGTGAAAATCCAGAATGAATATGCATGATATGACCCCAGTTATCTAAAAAAGATAGGAGGGGATGGAAAACAGAGACATCAGTGCAGCTAAAAAAAATAACCTGACTGCAACAGCAATTATATTCCCAGACCAAGTATGTATTTTCTTTAAAATGTTTTATTAATTTTTTTTTTAGACAGAGGGGAAGGGAGGGAGGAAGAGAGGGAGAGAAACATCAATGTGTGGTTGCCTCTTGCACACCCCCCACTGGGGATGTGGCCTGCAGCCCAGGCATGTGCCCTGACTGGGAATCGAATCGGCGCCCCTTTGGTTCACAGGCTGGTGCTCGATCCACTGAGCCACACCAGCCAGGGCCCAAATATGTGTTAAAGTTAGTCATCGTTTAATTTTCTGGGCCTGTAAGTTGCGTAGCCTAGACCTTTATAATCTTTCAGATTCGATGGGAACCTAGGAAGGTGGGAAATTGATTTTAACCATGAAAAGTTTTGTTCTTGGATTTAAATTTTTTAAAACATGTGTACAGTTAATTCAGTGATCAAACACAGACAGAGGAGCACAAACACACAGAATGAGAAAGCTGAACAGAGCTCAAGGAGGACTGGGCAGAGAGAAAGCATCAGCTTCACAGGTGGAAAGTGTGCTGACAGCTTTCTTTCCCCCACATTCATCCAAACCGCCCATCCAGAGGCAAGCACTGCTTTCTGTCTTAATTCTCTGCGGGAAGAGAAAGGTCTCATGGTCTGATTGTCCCTCAGCACAGCACACCACTTTGTTCTGACTGGCGTTCCCGGCATCCTTCCTGCCTGCTGGGAGTAGCTGCCAGACAGCATTGACAAAGAATGGGACCTTTTTTCTTTTGGTCAACCAGCATGTCTTCCTGGAGCTGCATTCCGTGAATAGTTGTCCAATAGGAGCTGTGGTTTGGCTCTGAGGTCTCTAACTCACAGGGGGCCGCAGGCAGGGAAGAGGCACACTTAAATATAAGAAGGCCTGGAGTGCAGGAGCAGGTGATTACAAACTGGTACAGTAAAAAGTTTAGCCCTTTTTCTTAAGCTGCATGCTTGTTCATCCTTCCATTCATTCACTTACTCATTCTTTCAACCCATGTTGATTGAGTCCTGCTCTGTACTCCCAGAGGGTATCGCACTTTTAACTCATTGCACAGTGGCAGTGTATTTCTGTTAGTGCTGCTGAATGTGTCAGGGAATTCATTCATTTGCCCTGACATTAATTAATTAATTATTAAAATTAATTCGTCTTCATTCATTCATTCCAGTTGCCTCTTGGTTATTTCCTGGTAGCTCTGTTGTGCGTGTGCGGGTGTGTGTTACACTTCACAAAACATTTCTGGAGAACGGGGATCGCAATATGCCGTCAAACACAACCACTCACTTGACCCTCTTTTATTTGTAGGTTGAATCCTGGGATGATGTCACGTGTTTTGTGGACAGTATGGGTCTTGGGGGCCGTAATCAGCCTGTTCAAGGAAGGGGCCCCTGATCAGGCTGCTTCTCTGACTTGTGATCCCACTGGTGTCTGTGACGGCCACTCCAGATTTTTAAGCTCCATCCCCTCAGGGCTCACGGCCACTGTGAAAAGCCTTGACCTGTCCGACAACATGATCACCTATGTCAGCAACAGTGACCTGCGGATGTGTGTGAACCTCAAGGCTTTGAGGCTGGGATCCAATAAAATTAACACAGTAGAGGAAGATTCCTTTTTCTTTCTGGGGAGTCTCGAACATTTGGACTTATCCTCCAATCGCTTATCTAATTTATCATCCTCCTGGTTCAAGCCCCTCACTTCTCTGAAATGTTTAAACTTACTGGGAAATCCTTATAAAACACTTGGAAAAACATCTCTTTTTTCTCATCTCACCAATTTGCGGATCCTGAGAGTAGGAAATGCTAACAACTTCATTGAAATTAGGGAAAAGGATTTTGCTGGGCTCACTTTTCTTGAGGAACTTGAGATCGATGCTTCCAGTCTCCAGAGGTATGGGCCCCGGAGTCTGAAGTCCATTCAGAACGTCAGCCATCTGGTCCTTCACATGAAGCAGCCTGTTTTCCTGCTGGAGATTTTTGTGGACCTTTTAAGTTCCTTGGAACATTTGGAACTGATAGATACTCACTTGAACACTTTCCGTTTTTCAAAAGCATCCATCAATGAAACCAAGACATTTATTAAAAGGTTTACATTTAGAAATGTGGAAATCACTGATGATAGTTTTAGTGAAGTTGTGAAACTCTTGTATTATGTTTCTGGAAAGTTAGATGTGGAGTTTGATAACTGTGTCTATAAAGGAGTTGGTGATTTTGATATAGATGTTCTGGACGCAATTAAAGGTCTAAGTAACGTAGAAACATTAACAGTACGAAGGTTGCATATTCCAGATTTTTACTTATTTTATGATCTGAGAAGTATATATGCATTTATAGGAAAAGTTAAAAGAATCACAATAGAAAATAGCAAGGTTTTTCTGGTTCCTTGTTCACTTTCGAAACATTTAAAATCATTAGAATATTTGGATCTCAATGAGAATTTACTGGTTGAAAACTTACTGAAAAACTCAGCCTGTGAGGGTGCCTGGCCCTCCCTGCAGACCTTAATTTTAAGGCAAAACCATTTGACATCATTGGAAGAAACTGGAGAAATTTTGCTTAATCTGAAAAACCTGACTAACCTTGACATCAGTAAGAACAACTTCCATCCTATATCTCAAACTTGTCGGTGGCCAGAAAAGATGAAATATTTGAACTTATCTAGTACAAGAATACACAGTTTAACTGACTGCATACCTCAGACCCTGGAAATTTTAGATGTTAGTAATAACAACCTCAATTCATTTTCTTTGACGATGCCGCAACTCAAAGAACTTTGTATTTCTGGAAATAAGTTGAAGACTCTTCCAGATGCCTCCTTCTTACCCATGTTACTAGTCATGAGAATCAGCAGAAATACGATAAATACTTTCTCCAAGGAACAACTGGATTCTTTTCAAAACCTGAAGACTTTGGAAGCTGGCAGCAACAATTTCATTTGCTCCTGTGAATTCTTGTCTTTCACTCGGGAGCAGCAGGCACTGGTCCAGATCCTCACCGACTGGCCCGAAAATTACCTGTGCGATTCTCCGTCCCATGTGCGGGGCCAGCGGGTTCAGGACACCCGTCTCTCGGTTTCTGAGTGCCACAGGGTGGCTCTGGTGTCTGCTGTGTGCTGTGTCCTTTTCCTGTTGATTCTACTCACAGGGGCCCTGTGCCACCACCTCCATGGACTGTGGTATATGAAGATGATGTGGGCCTGGCTCCAGGCCAAGAGGAAGCCCAGGAGAGCTCCCCAGAGGGATGTCTGTTACGACGCCTTTGTGTCTTACAGTGAACAGGATTCCCACTGGGTGGAGAACCTGATGGTGCAGCAGCTGGAGCACTTCAACCCTCCCTTTAAGTTGTGTCTTCATAAGAGGGACTTTATTCCCGGCAAATGGATTATTGACAACATCATCGACTCCATCGAAAAGAGCCACAAAACCATCTTTGTGCTTTCCGAAAACTTTGTAAAGAGTGAGTGGTGCAAGTACGAACTGGACTTCTCCCATTTCCGTCTCTTCGATGAGAACAACGATGCCGCCATTCTCGTTCTGCTGGAGCCCATTGAGAAGAAGGCCATTCCCCAGCGTTTCTGTAAGCTGCGGAAGATAATGAACACCAAGACCTACCTGGAGTGGCCCCTGGATGAGACTCAGCAGGAAGGGTTTTGGTTAAATTTGAGAGCGGCCATCAAGTCCTAGGTTCCTTTGTGAAAGGCCAGTCTTGGTCTGGGGGTGGTCTTTCTATCACTAGTTATAACTAAGTCCATTCTGACACAAGTATATGTAAGCCGTGTGAGGTCTTGCTTACTAAAGATACCAAAACTGTTCAATTTTTATCTAGAGTGCTGTTTTATACCAAGTGCTACCATACTGGAAAAAACGTGGTTTTGGTTTCTCTCTATCCTAGGAGACAATCATGGTCTAAGGCCATGTTTGACATCTGACTTATCTGTAGCAAATGGTTTCGTTGTTTAGGGAACGCACAGATGAACAGAAGATTTCAAGTGCACGTGCAGTCGTCTCGCCTCCAGCAGACTCATCCGTGTGTGTTGAGGGCGTCTGCCGTCCCCCCTGGCTGTCTCCTCTCTGTGGGGTGCTCTTGTGACTGAAAGGGCAAAGTGCTTGGGTCACTCAGCCCCAGTATTGCTGTTCCTAGAAAAAAGTGTTGTGCGTCCCCATCGAACTTCACGGGATAACAAAAAGCCTAAAAAAGGGTGTGTTTTCCCGTGAACTGGGCCTAGCCGTAATTGCTTGAGAGAGTAACCAACACAACATACAGTAAATTCTGTTTTTCAATGAAAATCAAACTAATAAAGTAAATAAAACACCCAGTTCAGAAGAGTTTGAAAGAAACCTTCCATATTCCTGACTCATTTTCCTCCAACCCTTAACTCTGGTGCGAAGGTCTAATCGCTGGCTAATTTACTCAGGCTCTCAGTCCCTGCATTGTGATGCTTTCTTCTTTGAAAAGTCTTGACTCTGATTCTAAAAAGGCCTTCCTCTTTTTTTTTTCTTCTGAAAAATAGTCCCCATGAGCTAAATAAATTTTTAAACAAGTATAAACCTAGAGATTCCTCACAAGTACAAAAAAATTTGATATACCCTGATTTAACAGATAGACAATACTTCCATATGTTAATTTTTCTAATCTCGATCTAATAATACATTAAATTTAATTCAGTTAGTGCTATTTACTGACTTGGTGCAATTTTCTTCTTAAGGTGAGGACCACATGTCAAATGAAGTGAACTTCCTCTGACCCTGCTCAGTTCTCAGCGGGAACTGGGTTTGTGTGGTTCATTGCGCCCCAGAGTCAAGAAAGTCCTGGGTTAGTGGATATATACCTTTGGGCAAGTTAGTTCACCTGACTCAGAATATTTTCCTGTCCTGGAAACAGGGACAACGTTATTGAGATCATGCGGTATGATGCAGGTATTAATGTACAGTATGTAACTACACCACTGAACACATGCCCCTTGGCCAAATGTTCTCTTTGCGGGGGGGGGGTGCGGAGGACAAGCCTATGGGAACGGGAACCACAGGGTGCTTGCCTGGGGGGAGAGGGTACCTGTGGTAGCAGTTCCTCTTTTCCAAGAAGTAATTCATCTCTTTTTGTGTTATTATTTGCCAATGGATATTTTTCTGTAATGGGTACTGGTGGGGGTATAAGGGATCCTGTTGTTTGCAGAAAAATATCCCAAAGAAGTAAGTTCATGAAGTGTTTAATAGGCTTTAGTCCTTGGGACACTCATAATGTTTCTCCTCACTCATACAAACTCCTGGGGGAGTGTGAGGGAGGAGACGGTAGCCAGCCTAAGGAAAAAAAATGGCAAAGTTCAGGAGGGGGAAACTGGAAAGCATGCCACAGAAGCCAAGCACAAAAATGGACTTCTTGCTTTATTTCTCTATTTTCTACACTAAGGCCAATGCTAATTATCGCGAGAACTAGACACATTTAGCATGGACTTGATCTTTTAGATTGAATTGCAATAATTTACACAGCAATAGAAATAACTTCATAGTTAATTGATAGATTCAAAGTAATATTTTTTAAATGATCTTTATGTTTTGCACTGCAAATGTTAAACATGTTCACTGTAGAAATTTTGTAAAGGAGATAAGATTATATAAAAGAAAGTAAGAATCAGCTCTTACCCTTTCACCTTTAGAAAACCACTGATAACTGTACAGTGTGTAGGTCTCCAATATTTTATATATATATTACTTCAAAAAGCTGATTCAATTTTAAATATTTAAACTGCATAAAAATAGCATCTTTATTTTTTTTCTGAGATTGTTTAGCTATTATTATCTAACATATTTCTCAACTCCGAGGGTTGTTCAGAATCCCAGCAAATTCATACTGGCTTACTTGCCTGGGGTTGGTTCTAAAGGGTCTGAAAGCACCCTGGCCAGGTAACTCAGTTGGTTAGAGCATCGCCCCATATACACCAAGGTTGCAGGTTCAATCCCTGGTCAGGGCACATGTAAGAATCAACCAGTAAGTGCATGGATGGGTAGAACAACAGGTCAATGTTTTGCTCTCTCTGCCTCCCTCCCTCTTTCTCTCTGCAATTAATAAAGTAAAAAAAAATTAAAAGAAAAATGTCTGATAGCTACACTTTTAAAAGTAAGACAAAAATAAAATAAATAGGTTCTGTTGTAAAACCAACCCTGTACAGCTGTCCACTGATGATAAGTGGCAAACACACCCGAGATCAATTTGAGGGCTCTTTCTTTTCCAGAAGAAAAACTAACTCTTAGTGTTAATCCAGCTGTGAGCTCTTTTATTTGTCAATAGACCATAAGATCAAGAATCTTGTTTTATCTCCTTAACCCTTGCACATGCCTGGTATGTAATAACTATTGAATTGTTGAAAGATTTGCTGAGTAGAGCCCTGGCTGGTGTGGCTCAGTGGATTGAGTGCCGGCCTGCGAACCAAAGGGTCATTGGTTCAATTCCCAGTCAGGGCACATGCCTGGGTTGTGGGCCAGGTTCCCAGTACATGTCGTGTGAGAGGCAACCACACATTGATGTTTCTCTCCTTCTCTTTCTCTCTTTTCCCCTCTCTCTAAAAATAAATATATCTTAAAAAATGTTTGCTGAGTAGAGAAATAAATCAGTTAAGTCTCCAAGTAATCTGAATGGTGAACCAATCATGACACTGAAGGACTGGGCAGCTTCAAGAAGGAAAAGTACCAACTGGTAGAAGAAATCTTAGTGTGAGTTTTCTTCATTAAGACTATAATGGAACTTGGAAAAGCATTACATTGACAGTGGGTGAGTTTTCTTCTTCTACTTCATGTGAATGTAATACCTTTAAATACTACAGAGTAGATGCCTGGTGCTGGCTTTTTAACAAACGGCCAGTACTTTAAACCAAATCGATTTGGAGAATTCTGGCCCATCATTTGTGGGTTAATTCTTTCTGAGTGGTCTTTCCTATTCTGTTAATTTTGTTCCCTCCTGCAAAGGGACTATTTTTAGTATTCAGTAAATATTTATTGAGTGCCTACTATATACCAGCTACTGTTCCAAGTGCTGGAGATACAATAGGAGGAAAAAACCAGATAAAATTCTCTGCCTTAATGGAGGGAAAGACAAACAATAAATAATAAATAAATCTATGATAGGATCACAGGTGTTGAGAAGTGCTATGGAGAAAATGAAAGCAGAGGACAGCCGTGGAGGGATCGAGTGTGAGAGTATGTGTGTGCAGAGTGGCACTGAAGAAGAGAGTGATTCTCTCCCCTTCGGTGCAGCCCCTGGACAGGTCAGGCGCATTCAGTGGTCCAGGAAACCAGGCATTGCTCTGGCCCATTGAGTGGACTGTGACACTTACTGCTACAGGAGTAGTCCTGTCTCTACGGGAGGGCTTTGTGGTGCCAAAGTGGCCACGTGGTCATAAGCACAAAGCATAGAAAAGGCCAGATTCTTAAACCACAGATGACTTCACACCTCTGCTGACTTCTCTAAAGATGCTGAACTGACCAGAAAGTATTAGTTATCACTAAATGTTCTCTGTGAGAAGTACTTTGCAAACCTCTGAAACGCTTTACAGATGACATCAACATCCCCCAAATTAGAGACAAGGTGTCCATGGAGGTTTGTAGTAAATGTGTCTCATGCATGGATTAGAAAACACTTGTAATGGGAAAGATGCAAAGCATGCTTCATTTGTTTATTCTGTTCAGTTGTTTAAATTCTTTCCACATAGACAAACTGCCTTATGTAGATCACCAAATTTTATTCAATTCTCTGAATTCTTGGAATCATCTCTACATAAAAAAAAAAAAAAGAGTGTCAATGGTTAATGTGGGATCAAGGACTTCTCAAAACATTTCAACATCCAATCCATTGCTTCTGGGGTAGGTCTGCTGTATTATCCAGCCCCAGTGAATAGTTAATGCCTTGAACTATTCCTATCACCATGGGTTGCCAGGCCACCAAATAACGAAGCCAATCCAGGATTTGTCCGTACAAAATGTGCGTGCGCTCCCAGCTAAGTCTCAGTTAAGGAGGTTGTCCTAGGTATGGCCACGTGGCAGAATTATTTGTACATATCTTTTGCAAATATAATAAGCGATGTCATGAGTGGGCATTTCCTTTCTTGTTAATTTTCCTTTCTTGTTAAAAGCCCCTTTACATGATTTTTATAGCATTTGGCTATCATAGTTATTAATACTGCACCTAATTTTTAAAAATAAAAGTTTATATTGAAATTCCAAACTATAAAACAGTAATAAGAGGCAAAGGTCATATACTAAAAGAAAGAGGAAGAGGGGAATGACTACATTGGAAAGCCAAGGATAAGGGAGCTGCTATAACTGAGCAAAGTAACTCTGGGCTTCTCTGCAGTCAGCTCATCAGAGGAAACTCGTGGTATATTGAAAAGGAAAGCATGTGTTCACAGGTAAGATGTGCCTTTTCCTGGCATCTTTGATAAATTGTGCAAAGGGGACTTAAATCATAGTATCTCTGACAGCAATGTTACATGCGTAAAGGCATTTTTCACATGTAGCTGTTTCTTCTATTGAGTCTCAGAAAGAACACATGTAATATTCAAAAGCTTACTCTCTCAAGACTATATTAAGAAACCAATTGTTCTTTGCTATTTAAATGATCATTAAAGGTGACATTTATGATCACATTATGACCAATTTTGTAATGAAGATTTATGTACTGTGGTTTTATAAGTTATTCACCAAAAACAGTTCTGGGCGCTATCTCCTCATAAGAAAATGGAAATTCAGGGGGAGCAGATGACCGGGAAGGAGGAAGGAACACTGCATACCTTTGGCCTTGGTGGTGCTGAGTTGCTGGGGCTCCCTGGGAAAGGCTGGGCCTGTGGGTGGAGCTGGTGGCCGCAGACTGGATTCCCTAGCTCTGGCCTGGCTCTGAGACCCAAAGACCCATCAATGTGCCTCCTCTGCTCCAGACTTAAAAGTCTTTCTTTGATTTGTAAACCTCAGAGATGGGGGGAGTGGGTAATGCTGCCAATAGGCATTGTAAAAACTGTTCATTTAGTATTGGTGAGGAGCAGGGAACAGGGAGGTGTCTGCTTTAGCACCTGCTTTTAAAAAGTCTGCTTTTATAATTTAGTGACTGATACTGGGAGAGTATAGAAAGACTGTCTCTTATGAGAAGAGAGGGCACTTGGCAGGTTGATGCCAACCTCCCAACGCCCTTCTGTTTAAAGGGGGATGTATTTTAGTCCCATTTACCACCCGCACCCTGGAAGAGATATATGTACTGTGGACTAGAGCCAGTGGGCTGAGGACTAAGTCTTTGCAGTGAGCTCTGAATGGGGTCATTACCTTCCTTAGTGAGATTTGGGTTTATTCAGATAGGGATCCTGGGGTCTATAAAAATCCTAGTTGCTGCCATAAGCTGACCAAGCCTGTACGGTCCTTGCTTCCTTTCAATATTATCATCACTACACTTTAGCCTAAGAAAAGATGAGGGCATGGCAAGGAATTTAAAAAGCCAAAATCTAGGGGGAAAAGCTTTACTGGTTATTGGAAATAATAAAATCTGGTACACCTTACAGATACCTTTCTATACTTTAGTTCACATTTGGGGCTTTCAAAATTTGAATTCCAAGCTATTTATCTGCCCACCCACCCAACCCATTCACCTATTACTTGTCATTCATCTATCTGCATATCTATCTATCTATCTAACTATCATCATCTAATCCTTCCATATATTTACTTATCTTTTGCAACGTCCCACCACAGTTCCACCGAAGTCCGTACAGTGGCACATACGGAGTATAAGGAGTAGAATGTCTCTTTTTGGTACGTAAGTTCCTAACCAGAACAGTAATAGACACAGGGGAGAAAAGAAAGAAGCCCGTGAGTTGTTCGGATGAAACAGGCCATCAGGGAGACAAGCCAGTCTGCTCTGACTACAGTGAAGATAATCAAAGTTTATACTGAAGAATGCTTCACCAGAAACAATTAAGATGACATTTTATAACTTTTTTTTTTAAAGGATACGGGTTACTGATCATCCTCTTCAAATCAACCTTCTCTTTGCAGTAAGGGCAAGTCTGCTTTTTACCAACAACACACCAGCCTCGGATGCAGAATTCATGAAAGCTTCAGCACCTTGTTAGGGAACCTTCTGGATATGAAAGGCAAGGTTGGCTTCATGAGGACACCATGGAAATGACCCCATCTGTAGGGTGGAGTAGAGGAGGGTGAGGATGGCTGTCAGTCACGACTCGATTGTGAGCATCACTGTTTTAGGGAGATTCTGGAGGACAGTGGACCCTCCCACCCCTGCCAAGGACTGTGAGCTTGGGGCCAGAGCTGCAGTAGCTTTAAGAGCCTGAGAAGTTTACCGAGCTTCTTGGCCTCACTTGTTCTTCTCACCTCATTTGATCCTCACAAGAATTAAATTAGATAAAGAATGTGAAAGTGCTTTTTTACAGTAATATCTAATGTAAATGCATCATTTGATTTCCCTGCCTTGCTTACTGTGCATTTCTCATGCATTTCCCACGGCATTTCTCTTTCTACTTCTGTGCATTACTCATTATCCACTATGTAATCACACTTGCCTTAGGCACTTAGATGAATTTACATTATTTGTGCTCATGAACTTACAAATATTTCTATTAGCTTCTTATGTTTTTTTCTCAGCTTTTTTTTTTTATTACTGATAGGGAGCCAGTCATGTTTAATAGACTATAAACCCAGGCATTTACAAATTCATCTGTATACATCTCTTTATCCAGAAAGCCCGACCCCTCGCCTCCAAGGTTGAGAGTAAACTCTATGTTTCCCAAAGCACAAGGGACTTACTCTTATTACAGCACGTACCACATTGTATTGTGACTTTCTGCGCACTATGTGTCTCTCCTAGACCACGTGCTATGTCTCATTCCTCTCTGTCCTTAGCACCTTAGGCAGTGCCTAAATGCCTGTGCATTGAATGAATATTTGAATGAATTACTCAAAGCCAATTACTTTTGCGAATATATTTTCCCAGGTTTCACAGCATTGCAGACTTGGGCAAAATGATTATAATGGATCAACCCTATTCATTTATTAATTTCTACAGCCACTGACCCCAGTGCAGCTCTGTGGACCAAGATCTCATGATGTTCTGACTGGCCTGCCATACACCCGCAGGAACGGCAATGACGCAGAAGGCCCCGCGCTCCCTAACAAAGGGAGGACTGTGGAGGTGTAGACAAGTCAAGGCCACATGAATAATTCCTCAGTATCAGAGAAGTGTTCAACAAAGAGCTTCCACTATTTTATGTTCTTAGTATTGGGGTTCCTTTGGCAATATGCTTAGGTCAACATAAAGTATTGTATGGTAACAAAGATTTTGAACCAAAACTCATTTGGCCCTTCATTCAAGAGGGCTGGAGCCAGCATCAAAGCATCCACCTCCTCTTTAATATTCTCTTTCATCTTCAGAACCTCCGTGCTGATTTGCTACAGAGCCGTCCTCAGATCTCTGCCCCTGCCTTGTTAATATGACTCACGTTGGCCTGCTTCTTGCTAATGTGACTCATGCTAAAATTGGCCATTAGTAGTACTCCCTGCGAAGCAAATTTAAAGATAACTACATTTTTGGATTACACAGGCACACATGTACAACAGTCCCTAAGGGCTTTTAAAGGTGGAGAGAGGAGATATTTCCACTCGCAAAAGGCAACAGGGGCTCTGTTCCAACATTGAAAAGTAAATCATATTTAAAACTAGGGCCAGGCTTGGAAAATTTCTACTAAGAATGATATTTTTGGGGGAAGGGTATCACACTTCCCCCAAAATGGTGAAAAACCAACATAGATTTCCATATGGGATATTGTTGTTTCTTGCCTTAACATGTAAAGGCTAAAACGTTGGAGTAAAGGTTCCTATTATATTTCAAATGCATTTGGACCAGTCTTTTACTGTTGGGATTGAGTAAGTGCAGTCTGTCTGGATTAAACAGAATTGAGTCGTAAGCTCTGCCCATCTAGGCTACTACTGACTGAGACAGGTGGTTTCGAGGCAAGAGACAGATAGTTTAAGCACCTTATAATGCCAGAGCTTTGCCCTGAGTGTATAGTAATATTGTAAAATGGGTAATGCACTATAAAATATTGTATATTTAGGAAAGAATGGTTGGCCAGCCCAAACCCAGCTTTGGTATCCAGAGAGACATGCTGCCTCACTGGGGCTCTCGATCCCAGCGTCGTTCCCCATACTGAGGTTCTCCTCCATGGTTACTGAGGTCCCCAGAGAGTGCTGGTTCCCAGGCCCTGTTTGCCTGGTCCCTAGCACCTGAAGATCCTTCAGTCAGTAGGTGGCTATTCAGAGCAGAATTCACTGACGGAGGAGCTAAATGGTTTAAGGAGTAGGTGCTCACATTTTGGTCCCTCCTTTTGTAATGTGGGGTGCCCCGCTGCCTGTGGCATTATCCTGTCTGCCCCCATTACACCTGATGACACAAGCAGGTTCCCAGGGGTATCTGAAGGCAAAACACACTTTGTTGTTCTTGGTCCTGGGAGACTCAGGCATGGGGCTCTCCCTGGCCAGTTCTGAGCTCCTCCCGGCCCCTGAAATGTCACTCTTTTCTCACCCCCAATCCCCTTCTCTCCCTGGTCCTTCTTGGCTGTCTGTTCACTTGTGGCTTCGCCAACTTTCCCACCCAGCATCCTATACAGATGCTGCAGCCTTCCTGTCCCTGTGGCATTAAGATTCCCCTTTTACAAAGGACATTGCTGGAGGAGGAGGTTCACCTTAAATTAGCTGTTCATATTCAGCAGGGATGATCAGGAGGTCTCAGAAAGAAAGATGGGCAGCAGCAAAAGGCCTGGGAACCAAGCCAGGCAGAGGAGAGGGGGAGAGGAAGAGGAGAGGCAGAAGGGAAGGTGATGAGACAATCTTCCCTAATTTGCCACCGTCTGTACTCCACACAGGTTACTTGAAATCTGCCTCCTGACACTGCTTCCTAAAGACCAAAAGGTTTCCCGTGAAAAGGATACACGTGATTGCAGGAGAGCTGGTAGGTGTCTTCAATGAGCCCTTCTTCATCGAGCTCCACGATGGTCTTCTGTCCACAGACCGCGCAGATGCTGTCGGCCAAGCTCCGCGTGGGCATCCCACTGACGCTGTAGAACTGTTGGGGGAAATGCACAGAGCCGCGCGGAAGAGGAGAGCACAGGCCCTTCTCCAAACACAGGGAAGACACTGCCAGGCTGCAGGGCATGGGGGTCCTTACTGCCTCTTTGTTGGTTTAGAACTGGAAACACTTTTTCCCATAGGAACAATGCTGCAGTGGGGGTGAGATTTCCAGGCAAAAACCTACAGAACCCCAAATGGACCCAAAATACATTGTTAAATATAACCTCAAATATAATCTCCCAGCCAAGCAATCCTTCAAGAGGAACAGTTTTTATCCAGGGATATAGCTCAGAACCGCCCAGGAAGCTTTCCAGGCTTACCCAGCCAGAGACTGGCCCTGCTCTTTAATCTCCTGGAGATTCTGATTCACGGCTCTGGAGTAAACGCAGGCATCTACATGTTTTCAATTCCCATGTGATCGGAGTGCACGCACACACACACGTGCTGTCAATTCAAGTCGCTGGCGGCTGTGCCAAAGGCTGGAGCCAGGGCGTTTATACGCAGGGGTCCGGCACAGATAACGTCCCTTGTTTATTACAGAATCTTTTATTACAAAATCATAAGCATGTAACTCTGTAACGTGACACTATCACACTCAAGCACACCATATGACATTTCAGGTGAAATGTTCAAATTAAAACTATAAATTACGACACCATTATTATTGCCTTACTTCTGCTGGACCTTGTATTTAGTAGTAAAAGTGAAGGTGACAGAGGACAGGTTGGGATCAGGTGAGACATCTCCAGAAAGTTGGTGCTAAAAGATTTGAGTGTCTTGCCAGGTTAAATCTCCTCTTCCTGGCCCACCAGAGAGGGGACGTACAACTTTCTCTTCCTCTCTTGTCCATAAACAAGCACAAGAGGCCCTGGGGATTTTTTAAGGAGTGTGGTTTCTGATTTTTGTTGGAGGACCTGGGATTGAAAATGCTCCCTCCTTCGTTGACCTTCCACCTTATAAGAAAGGCAACTAGCTGGCCCAGAGATGACACATGGCAGAGGAATTCCAATAAATGTATTGCTCCAGCCTTTCACTACAGAAGTTGTATTCCAGGCTCTAGGAAAAGGGGAAGACAGAGCCTGGGGAGATGGGGAAGGGCAGATGGTGTGGGGATGAAGTCAAGGGAATGTCCGCTGATTCCTGCCCCATAGATGGAGAGAGAGAGAAGGGCAGTCCAGAAGTTCACTCTCGCCACTCACACTAGATTCTCCACTCCAGATCTGGCTGTGAACCAAGATGCTGACGGAGCACTCAGCTACAGGATTCCTGAGACCACCAGCCACCCCTGAGGCTCTGGTTTGCATCTAAGAGATGTACTTGCATCAGCCACAGGTAAGTGCCCCAAGTGTCTCACTCTGAACTCCACCAAACCAGAAAGTGTGCCCGCTCTGAGTTTTGTTTTTTAAAGAGTTAAAAAAGCTACTAGGAATTTTTTTTAATTGCAGAGAACAATATACAGTCAGAATGTATTTAGCACACTTTTTATATCTTCTGTTTCTTCAAATGCTACATAACAATAACTGATCTTTATGATGAGAGGTACCCTGAGGCACTGGTTGACTTTAAAGTGTTTCAGATGCATCAAATATGACTTTTATTTTTGTTAGGCAGAGACAAAGGGTTTTGTTATTGTTGAAGTTTTGCTAATTCTTTAAATGTTGGCGATTGGAGTAAGCTAGATATGGTTTCTTCCAAACAATTAGTGTCTTTTATTTTAAAAGATGCCTTATTACCTAACCACTTTATATCAATAAGAAATGCATTTTCTAATTAATTAGCAAAGACTTGTTTTTGGTGTGAGGAGACTTGAAGGAACAATTGGGCTGAGAGAACCAGGAAAGATTTATCGGTTTCTGAAAATGGATGTAAATATGGTGTAAGAGGAGACCATTTCTCCACGTACAATGCGTGGTTACAACAAATAAAAGCAATGCTTACCCCTATAGTAGCAGCCATGTATTCCGAGCAGATCTCTGCGAAATCTCTTCCCATTATGCCGTAGTAGAAGCCATAGAACAGAGACACAATGCCGAAATCCATGGAATCTCTAGCCTTGACTCTGTTGGGAACAACAGGGCAAGGAGATAAGAATGTGGCATTTGGGGGGCAGGGGAGGGTTGCAGCTAGGAGAATATTTCTTGCTACAATATCTAATGGAAACCTGAAGGTATTTTGTCACTAATTTGTGTAGTTTTCCTTTCTGTTAATGAAAACATTTTAAATTCTCTAAATTTCCCTTAAATTTCACCACTCAGTGCTAAGTGGACAAAGTAATTCTTAAGTGAGTCTTCAAATGCTTCTTAGGACTGCAGTCCTTAGACAAGCTGATTCTAACCAATGGCTGTCAAGCTGGGCTGAGCATAGGAAATGTAAGAATCCACATCCTCTGGCTATACCCAAGGCCAATTACATCAAACTCTCTGGGGATGGGGCCCGTGCAGCAGCATTTTTGGAAGCTCTCTAGACCCCAGGCATCCCAGAGGGCAGGTAGCATTCCAAGCCTCTTTAAAGGAGCACAGTTCTCAGCCCAAATATAGATTGTAATGACCTGGGGAGATTTACAACTGTGCTGATATGAGAGCCCACCTTCCAGGACTCTAGTTTAAGTGGTCTGGCGTGGGGTCTGCACAGCAGTGCTTTTTAGGAGCTATTCAGGTGACCACCGCTAGGGTTGAGAGTCCCTGCTTCAGACTTCAGATTTTACAGAATGATTTCAAATACTTTATCTCACCCCAAAATATTTGTGGTAGACATAAGAATCAACCTCACATTTTGAGGCCTTTTGCTATGATGCCATAGTTGTCATGTATTAGTCAAAAAATTGTTTTGCAAGTTGGATTATAGTTCAAATACAATAGGATTCTTTAGTACAGTGCCCTCTTTTTTCTCTTTTCTAAAAAACTGCTGACACTATTACAGATGCCCATCCAAAGATCTCAAAAAGTGAGTAATTAGCTTCTAATTTAGTTTCAAATCTTAATCATTGCATATTTGGCTTGTTCTATCTTTCAATAGTCTCAAATACTAGCAGTGGGCCTGGGTGCATCTGACTGAATCGGAAAGGGAGAAGAGAGTGGAGAGGAGTTGGGTCATCTGTCTCTGGAAACTTCTTCTAGGGGTTTTGGGGCTCTGTTAACTTGAGAAGGAAACGTAAAGGGAGAGAGCTCTGTAGATTTAGAGGGTACCAATCTTTTGGTGATGCGAACTGGGAATTCCAACACAGGTGGCAGCTTCATCCTTTCGAGGTTTACCTGGGTGTATCTGAGAACTAGGGTAGTGGGGAGGAGTGAGGATTATCTTCCCTCCAAGTCCAGGGGAGCAGGTATCGATAAAAAGTATAGTTAAAAAACTTCGTGGTTCCACACGGGACTCTTTATGCAATGATGATCAACAACACTTAGTAGGGAAAAAATAATTCCTTCCCAATCTGAAGGGTTAAGTCCTTTGTATGCTTCGTTGAAGGAAAAGTCACGATTAAGGAGGATCTTAAAATCTTATGAGAAAATAGTGTTGGGACAACTGTAGTTTCAAGTGATTTAATACAAGTCCTTACAAATACTCTTGCATTCGCTAAAAGAAAGTAAGATAGACAGTATGCTAAAAAAAAGAAATCAGTGTCTTTCTATGTCTTAAACTAGTGATAATCACATTTCTTTCCTGTTTGAAAACGGTAGGAGCTCCTAGTCTGAAAGTTTCACAAAATACTTAAAAAAATCAGACGTGCTCCTGCCATAGGAAGAGTCCTTCCACCAGGGCTGGCTCTTCCTCCCACAGCCTTCCTTATTTTATGGATTAACGTTGCTGATGCCAGCCTTTCTGTTTCTATTATTGTTCCAGAGTAACTTCGATACGAGAGGTATTCTGGGGAGTCCTATTTGAGCAGCTTTCCACAGCTCTGTGGAACATCTGAAATTCCCCTTTCAGGACACAGGCTGATGACCCGGCCTCAGCCCTGCCGGGGAGGACCTCGTCCACAGCACATCTCGCCACCAGCTTCCTAATGGAAGCGTTATTCCTCGCCAGGCTTTCTTGCTCTGTTATCTCTTTACCTCTCACAGGTTCTAAGCACTCAGTTTCCTCCTTTTCCACTGTCCCCAGCGAAAGGGATTTCATGGGAACTGGAAACAAAATTCTAGAGCAGTACGGCCCAATGAAAATATCGATTGGACATACATAGAACATTGAAACTTTTCTAGTAGCCACATAAAAAAGGTCAAAGGAAACGGATGAAATGATTTCACCAACACAATTCAAATGCTACCATTTTAACATGTAGTTAATACAAAAATTAGTTTTCATACTGTCTTTGAAATCCAGTGTGTATTTTACACTACAGCATGTCTTATTTCATATTTTAAGAGCTCAGTAGTCACACGCACTAGCAGCTCCTGGATTAGTTCTAGAAGTTTTAAGGAAGAAGATATATTGAAGGAAATGATGCTTCAGATTTTTGTCGGAGGGAAATGTGGGCCTACTTTTAATGGAGAGCTTTTAACTTTGCAGATCAACTGTAGTTTCTCTTTAAATCATATATATACATATATATGTACACACACATATGTGTGTGTGTATTTTGTGGGCACACAAGCAGATTTTGTCACTCCTGTCATTCTACTGTTAATAATACATTTCAGCATCGGCACAGTTTTGCATGATGTAAGAAGTCAATATGCAGTGTAATAATGCTGTATTTAAGTATGATGATGAAGTTTATTATACACATCCTTTTCCTATTTTAAAAGGCCATTTTTCCTATAGCTATGGAATTCATTTAGTACTCTGTCCTCGTCTGGGAGTGTCACATCCACGTTTTTTTTCTTAGATGCCATTGAAATGCTTCAGCTTTAATGGCAAGGTTGCAGTAAATAACACTGTTTCCTTGTGCCCTAAGCAAATACATTTTTAAGAAATGTCTGAGTAAATATATAGGGCCAAGGAGAAAAACTAAGTAACAAAATGCGTGTCATACTTGTATTGGGGAAAAGGAATATATGCATATAGAAGGTGTGCTAGCCTTAACATACTTAGAGTAAGAATCAAAAAATGAAAAATAGTTATTTTATCATAAAGTTATTGCAGCATTTGTATCTTCTTAATAATTCATGTGGATTAGTATGTTATATAACTTCCTTTGGAATATTCTTCTTCTAGGTGGAGTAAAGAGGGGTGTTAAAAAAGCAAATAAATAAGAAGCATCTAATTGCAGTAACCTTAAATGTGGGAAGCTGCTAAACTACCCTGAAATTATTCTTTTGCTCGAGTATAATTTTACTAACATACATTAAGCATTTTTTGAACAAAAGGAAAGAGATTGAATTTATTAAAGTCTTTGATATTTAATTAGGAAAAAAAGAAAATATATTCATTCTTTGAAATTAATTTATATTTTCAGATTTATCAATTTAGCTTTTTGAGAAGATGATAAACAAGTGACAAAGTAATTGATGATAATGGACCTTTACTTTGGAACTCATTGTAGCTAAATTAAAAATGCTGTACTATATGTTTTTCAGTCATAGTAGATATAGTCTGGAATGAAAAATTGCTCTAGAAGTCTAAAAACATATTGGGAAATCTATTTTTCAAAAATGTTGCCATAAATTCATTGTTGCATTAAAGCTCATTTTTTTAAAATGCGGCTTCCAGATACAGAGAACTTGACCGGGTGGATGTGACAAGCAAGTGCTCAGAGATATTAAGGTCTGCATTGGAAATACTTACTTGAAAAATAAGTGGAGCCCACTCATTGTAAATACGATAGCCGAATAACCCACAACACCAAAGGCATAGCTGAGTTTGTAGATTAGAAGAAACCATTTGTAGACCAAACTGTGGGGTGAAAAACGGGGAGAAACCCAGAGCATGATACATTATAAAGTATTTTATCTTTTTAAAACATTGTCTTAAGTCAGTTTTTAGTATCTAAAATTCTATTTATTATGTAAGACATAGGCTATAAGTGTATTATATCAGCTAAACTCAACAGTAACCTAGAGTTTTAATACACTATCAACAAGCAATGTGTAAATGGTCCTATCGTGTGCATGTGTTTCTGTGTACATGCATCTATATATTCGCTGTAACGTGTCTGCGTTCCTCCTGTACAAATGGCCTTCAGGAGGGTCACTCTGCCTGGGACCCTGCCCTCCCCGCCTCACTGCCATTCCTCCTTTGGCTCTAGGGTTAGCTGAGAAGAGTGGTTTTGGCCGGAGTACCTCGGAGGCGAGCAAAGCCAGGAGTTTCTCATCCTCCTGCTCCTGCCCTGCTGCAGAGCAGAGAACCTCAGCCTTCCTGGCCTCTCCCCTGCATCAAAGGGCCCCTCCTGTAGCCCCGGGGTGAACTTGCTTCATTCAGCCTTGTTGTTTTCTGCTCTGCGGAAGCACTGACCATGACCACCCTAACGGCCTTTCCTTCTTCCCACAGGGCCTCAGTGGGGAAGTGAGAGGACGGGATGGAGGGCAGAGTGAAGATGATGTAGAGGGAACCCCCGTACCCTGTTCCTTCCCCTCATCCCTGGTAGTAAAAGCCCTTGGAAAAGGCTATGCAAGGGGCCACGTGGCTGCTTCGTGCCTGGGAAGATAGAGGAAGAGGCTGGAGTCCAGCTCCATTCCTGGTGGACCACAGAACAGGCCCCCTTCTCCGATAGGGAACAGGAGAGGTGGTGGAAGGAGAAGCAGCCTGTTGAGGGGCTACCTTAGGGGCCCTGAGACAAGAGGGTGGCTGGACCATTCAAGGGCAGACAGTGGCTGGAGACCCTGTTTACCCCTCAGTCCTTTCCCTGTCCTCTTGAAGCCCCTCCCCTGCCTTCCACATCAAACTTCCCTTAATTAGAGTCTCACTGCAGAGACCTGGCCCCACCCTCTGACCCCGGCCCCTGGAGCCCTGTTCCCTGCTCTCTCACTTTCCCCGGCTTCCTCCCTCGTGGAGCCATTGCAACAAACACTTAAGTCCTATGGTATTTCTGATGCAATGTTTTGACATTATTTTAAAAGATGCCAACTGCAGTGCGTTCCAGACAGAAGGGAATTTCCAAAACATGACAGTTTAAATGCGGCTGGCTGGAGAAGTGAGTTGTCATTTACATCATTTCCATGGTGACGTGCTTTCCCTGCTTCAAGCAACTCACACATGAGGGCTGTCTGGTGGGAAGGAGGCACCTCTGTCTGCAGGTTTAATCCTGCCCAGGGGAGGCCTCAGCCATGAGTTACACGGAGCCGGAAGCTCCCACAAGGTGGCTCAAATTGCTGTGAGGCTGTGTCATCTTTACAGGGGCCAGAGCAAGCCTTGGGGCCAGAGGGACTCAGTGGGCCTTTGGCTTGGTCTTTTTGATTGGGCGTGGCCAACTGTTTGAATCTTCACTCAGTGCAGCCAGATCAAGGTGGAAGTTTGTGCTGCTAAAAGGGGTGAGGATGGGAAAAGTGGCCAGCTCCGAGAGGACCTCCCTCTCCACCCCACAGCACCAGCCGGCACCAGAGTGGGGTTCCTTGAACTCCACACACACTCCACGTACTCTCTACCAGAAGGGCCCTCTCCAGGTGGGGCCAGCATTAGAGGTCTTCCTGACCAACAGCCTTTTTAAATGAAGGGTTTCTCCGTGCAAAGTGGTTTGTTGATGTAATTAGACTACAACATGCTTTCTCCTTGGCTTGATTCTGGGCTCTGCCACTTACTACCTGTGGGACCCTGGCCAACCTACTCAGCATTTCTTCCTGTGATTGCTCACTTCTAATAGGTGGATGATAACACCAGCTTCTAAAATAGGTCTGAAGACTGAGATAATGTGTTGATGTTTAAAAGACTTGGCACATTAAATGCTCAATATATCACATTAATGTTATGGATGTTCGATTTTCCAAATGTCACCTCCAAATCTTTCTTCTTATGGGGGGTACAGGTCCCTAGAGCCCAGAACCCCCTTGCTAACCTGATTACAGTAGGCCAGAAGAGAAACTGCGGTCATGCTTCAGGGCAGTGTCCGCAAAGGAAAGGCTGGCCTCAGGTTGGAATGGATGTGATGAGGCCCAGCTCTCTGTGGCTGCGTGTGGCCTATTTCTGAGCCTGAACATTGCTCGATGGACAACCCGCCTGCAGTAGAGAGGAAACACACTTCTCCTTAACTGCTACTCTGTCCCTTAGCTGGGGCTTGGTGTACTCCAGGGAAGGAACAGCTGGTTTCTACACTCTGCTGGTGCCAGAGACCACTCCTCTTGGGTTTGCCTTCTGCACCATGCACATTTGCTGGACCAGCTTTCTTAGCTTGTAATGAAGTCCTCCACTTCCCAATGGAAAACTGCTGAGATGTGACTTACTTATAATATGGTAATTAAGCAAAGATCCATAAAGATCATTAGGGACACTGCCTCTTATCAATATGAGTTTCTTTATCCTCACTGCTTTTCTAGAAGAAGAGGGACCTAATTAGCGTCTTCCATTGTTTCTCTTCAAATGGCAGCTGGCTCTGCTTAAAATGGGAGTGGAGTGTCTTGGCTGTCAGACTACCCCAGGGCTCAGAGATGTGCAGGCAGGAAGAAGCTGAAGTGGGCGCACTGTGGGCATGAGAAGCAGAGGGCGTGGGACCCCAGCCACCTGAGATGCGTGAGCCATGGGTCTAATGAGGCGGCATTTTGGGTATTTCCTGTAGTGAAGTTCGTCTGCACTGAATGAGCGGATATGCACAGGAAGACTGTGTTCAGCTAGGGGAATTCACTATACAGAGGAAAAGTGAACTGTTTACATTGAAATACAACATAGATTCTATCCAGGGGATGGAAAGAAGTACATTTCGATTCATCCAAAACTTAGATCACTTCCCAAGTCTTGCATAACTTACAACATTGTGTGAGAAGGAGGAAGGGCACCAGCTGTCTATTTGCTGATGGGGAAATGAGGCCCTGCAAAGGCTGCAACCTCAAACTGGCCAGTGCGGAAGGTCTTCTAACAACACGGAAAGCGCTTCCCAAAGTGGGATGAAATTACAGTGCTCATAAGCCTGAATTCATTTATTTGAATTTCAATATCATTACACTTAACAGTCTGATTTCTTTCACTGTGTATTTTTCCTTCTCCATATTAAAAGGACAAGTTGGCTTGGTCACTGCCACTTTTTTAGATGAAAATCAACATCTGAATGACTAAATAATCATAAAATATTTCATGGTTGTCTATGATTTATTATCCAGTGCAGATCAAAATTTGACATTTTCTTATTACCATTAAACACTACGGATTTTTTTTCTTTATCCCATTTCAGTTTTATCTGGATTTGGATTCAGACCTTATCTAAAGAACAAGGAGAGAGAGAGCAGTTGTGGGCACATTATAAGCACTTTGGAAAGATTTGTGAATAATATAATGGAATTATATAAATATTAAGAGGCTGACATGGTCATTAAAATAATCCATGGAATATGAAAGCCTCACTTGTTATGACAGCAATAACGTGTCAATTTCTTATGATTTATCTCATCTATATATCTCACGAGTAGTTGTTAGAAATACAGACTTCTAACTCTTGCTCTCCTATAAAATGTGTGTGACAACTTTTAGTGGAATCAAACACAATGCTGCATTAAAAATAAACATGCAAATAGTGTTCTAGAAACTTAATAGTTTCACTTCCCTTCCTCCTAGCCTTCACTAGCTAATTTCCAAAGTAATACAGTCTACAGGCATGTCCGAATCACCATTAAATAATGACTGTGAACTAACAGCAGTATAGCAAATCTCCAAATAGTTTTGTTGCTGAAGGCATCCTCCTCCCCCACCCAGGAAAATGGAGATTAACTCTTCTTTTTAGTGTTCACAATGAAGGGGTTGGTGGAGTAGAGATGAATGGGATACCTACCGTGGTGTTCTCCCGGAGAGGGGCTTTCGGGTAGCTCTGAAGAGGATGTAACTGGTGATAACTGAGAACATCCCCCACATGGACAGAAACCGCCATCAGTGAAGTTTTATTGTGAAATACAAAGGGACAACCCACATCTGCAACAGGGTCACCAGCTGTTAGAGAAATGAATAGGAAGTCTCTTTCAATGACTGAGGGCCCAGAATGGCCTGTGCGTTATAAACGATGCGCAGCTACTCTGGGGGAATGGACTTGCCCATCCTGCCTGTCACACTCAGCTGGCTCACCACCCAACTGCAAACTGTTCTGAACGTGCACAGTTCTGGAGCGGATGGGCACAATTATCTGAAAATTCGAATGGGAAATAATCCAAACTCTCCAGCTTCTGACACCTGCTTTCTTTTGGATATTTCAGATGAAAGCAACTTTAGACATCAACGGCTGTGATTTTGGACAAATGAGCCTCCTTTCTGTTGTAAAATTGGAGAAAACAGTGTGCCCTGCCTGCCTGTGCTGAGGTGGAGGTAATGGCTGGGAACACACTCTGCAAACAGTCCTACGTGGAGCTCAGGGGCTGCTGTTGCTGTCATGGGCACATGTGCAAATGCAGTGATCTAAGGGGAGGAAGTGGTGGCAGAGCAGCTTCTGGGACCACTTCCATCTGTGGTCCCCGTGCACCTGCAGGATTAAGCCCTGAATCCCAACTCTGGGGTTACCTCAGGCCCGACTATTAGATTTGCTTCTTGGCTTTCCTCTTTGGTTTCTGGTACCTTTTCCCCGGCAACCCTGAGATGTGGATCAGACCATTTCCTGTTCTCTGTGTGTAACCTTTTGTGGCCTGGACCAATGATCTGAATACAAGCTGCCTTTGGACGGCTCTGTAAATTGGCCAGCCTCAGTGCCACATGGCAGAGAGGAGGCTGCATGACGGGCTGTGGGCGCATGCCTTGTTCAGGTGCCACAGTGACTGACACTCCTGCTCTTTAGGTCGTGTCTAAGACCAGCTACTCTCTGCTCCGTGAAAAGTGGGTAGCTTTAACAATAGCAGTAATCTTTGGTCTTTCATGTTGCATCTAATCTAGGCTAACCACCTATTATTTGCTCAGCAGCAATGTGAGAGGGGAATGACAACGAGGTTTTGTCTCAGGTGCAGACTTTGGTAGTTCCCCCTGGCAAAGCTCTGTTGAAAAGGATTCTAATAGACCCAGTCTTGGTTTTGCCGTAGAGTATCATGATTGATTAATTATGTCTGCCAGTGATGTAGAAAGAGTTGTTGGGCTATGATTGTCATCTGAGTATAAAAAAGACTGGTGTCATTTATTTGTTTTCTTTACTCTCTTCATTTTGTGATTAAAGGAGGTGGCTTAAAAAAAAGAATCTGTGGATATATTTTTGGATCTTTTCATAAGATCTTGGTTATAATAGCCTAAAGGTCATTAACCAAAATTATCTGATAGGACTTCAAGATGTAAATGAAGAGGGCAAAGTCACAGCCATTCTTCCATCCATGTCAAATAAGAAGACATTTCCCAGGCTTTTCATTCTCTTTTTATTGCTTTATTGCTGTATATCACCTGGATCTGTAATCTTAGAATTGCCCTGAACCTTTCAGAGAACAGTACACAGTTGTTGTTATACGTATGCGTTTGAACAACAACGCGCACGGAGCAAATCTGAAGTAACTATCTAAAGATACAACGTGCTATAACCTGCCTTTTGTTTTTGAATTCCAGGCAGTACTTTCAGGGTACATATTCTGTATTCTTGCCTGAATTAGTCAGGTAATTGCTTTAATTGTCCACCCTACTGTGTGCGTATGGTCAAAGCTAACGAATGGGATTGCACCTTTATGAAATTGAGATATATGGATATAGATGTAAATGGGTAGATACAGATAGGCAGATAGGAACAACAGGCTTCCCTTAAGGAAGCAGAATAGTTTTCACGAGGTCCAGAAAGCACAGGCGAGCAAACCAAGACAAGATTTGCTCCCTGTAGCGTTTGGCACTAGCAGTTCGACCCTCCGCTGTTGCTGGTGAAAGTGTGCCGCCGCTTAGAGAACCGCCTCAGCATTTTGGTCATTCATTTCCGTTTTGCTTATAATGCTGAATGTTATCTATGATGTATTACAGGCTTTGAATTTTTTAAAAATTCATTACTTCCGATATCAAAGAAGGAAATGGACAGGATCTCTACTTATCATTTGCATTGCTCATCTTTCTATTTTAAGAATTTGATTCATCTTTTTATTTCCCCCATAAACATGCTGAAGCTTTTTTTTTAAATAATAAGTTAAGAATCAATTCATTTTAATTCAGTGCAGCTACCGTGCTCCTATATTTTGTACTTTTGGTTATAAGTCAAACTTTACAAGTCTAAACCACTACCTCAAATTGGTAGAGTCACATTCCATGATAGTTTGAAGTGACGATTGGACTATATATTTATAAAGCTAGTTCTTTCCCTGTGGATTTATAAATACAACCTATTTCTAGAAGATTCCAAATTTCTCTTACTTGATGCCTGGATTTAATTAATGGAGAATAACAATGTTTAAATGTATAGATATGCTACTTTAAAAAAATAGGCCTTGGAGAACAGAAATAAAAGGAAAGCAAAAAAAAAAAAATCATTACACTGTATTCTGTATGCAAATATTTAATTTCTTAACTGTCTTTCAAGTGTAAACCCAGCACCACATTTTCTTAACATCCAAGGGGAAAGGTCAGAAATTTGCATTATGAATTCAATAATTGTATGGAGAAGTACTTTTGAAATGAGGGCTACATTTCATAGCAATTTAAAAGATTCTTTATCAATTTCCAGAGCAGTTAAAACTTCTCATTTTTAAAAGTAACTGCCACATATGAAATGTGGGAATGTTGTGCCTCACAAATAAACACATGAAATATGTGAAATTGAGGGGCGTGCATGCAACGGAGGAAGCCTGGAGACTGGGACACATTTATAATGCCAGAGGGGTCACCATCTGGGCCTGTGCATATAAAACACATCTGCATGACTGGCCAAGGGCAGCCCTGCATCTGGATCCCATCTCCCCCATTCTCCCCACCCTGCATCACGGCAGGAGGAATGCCCTGATGAATCAGATGCTGCCCATTGGTACCATGTTCTTTCTTTTACATGCACATAAAGTATCTGAAAAGAATTGCAAGTTAAAACAAAACAAAGATATCTTTTCATTTGTCTATTTGTACAGGATGATGAATGGGTCACACAATAAGGAAGGAAGGAAGAAAGGAAGGAAGGAAAGGGAGGAAGGTGAGTTCTGTGTATATGTGATGCTCATTTCCTTTGCACCGCAAATACCAAACTACTGTGTTTGCAGCCATCTGTACTCACGTCTGCGTGTATTTGTGTGGACGGGGTGGAGCGAGAGCAGGGGCATGCTATATAGGTAGGCAGAAAATCATCATGTACATAAATGACTCCTAGAAATATTGTGCTATCAGCACAAAGGCAATGAAGGAAAGTGTGGGCATAAATCGAAGAAGTAAAATTATGGAATCCTGGCATAGGAAGGATTCTTAGAAATTCACTTGGCCCAGATTGCTATCTTCAAATCAATTGAGACTGTTGATTTTACTATTTAACTTTGTAAAGGAGATTCTGCAATGTTACGTGAGTATGTATTTGTATCTTGCCTCATTTTAAAAAGATTTAACAGACCTAATACTTTATTGGTATAGTAGTACTATGTTCTAGTGTTTCACGGCTATTAATAGGCAGCACGTTTGATTTAAACAGAGCGATGTTTCAGTCTCTGGCAAATGATCTGCATTGTATTGAGGCAAGTGAACAGTGTGTCTGAAACCCAAATTCTGTGTATGTAGTCATCAGGCCTTCTAATGATTTGAAGGGAAGGAGAAGGATTCTTTTTTGGTACCCTCCCCCCTATTTTCTGCAGATATGCAAATAGGATACATAAAAGAAGGTGGAAAGGGTGGTGCTGAATGGAATTTTATTTTTAATTAAATGCTGTTAAAAGCACTTGGAAATAATTTAACTTTGAGGCTCTGCCTATGTCTACACCATATCATATCAACACTATCAGCTGGAAAGAGAAAAATTCAAATATCCAGATGCTCCATCTATACTATGCTAAAAATAGGAGTTTTTGGAAGCATCCAGGTGTTTAGCTGTATCCCAAACCAAATTGGAACTTTCCATTTTCTATCTACTTTCTCTCTGCACTTTTTGGTGTCACTTAGGAGCAGTTAATAGTATATTTTTAAACTTTATTTTCTAAATAACCTGTTTCTTTTGCTTTATGTACTTACACTCAGCTGCTCTGGTATACACAGCCACTGCAGACCACAGAACACAATTTGTCTAGGTAAATTAAATGATCATTTCAGAACATACACATATTTGTTAAAAGCTGTATCTGAAAATGTTTTCAGCTGTTTGGACTAGTCCCTCACCTCTGATGTACATGGTCCAACTTATGCATGCAATAATGGGAAAATAATACTTTGTGTGTAAGAAAAATACCTTCAGGGTATAAATAAATATAAATAATAATTAGTGTACAGAGCTGTTCACACATATTATTGTGTGCATTTCCTACTTTTTAAAAACCTTCCTCCCTTTGCTTTCTGTAACTTCCATTCCCACCATCTGCCACGATTTATATAATGTTTTCATCCCCATATACATATATAGCAGTATCAGAATTGTCGACCTGTACCCTCGTGGGAAACAACTTTATCCACCAGAGTACAGTGCTCACATGCAGTTCCCAGTGCCTCCACCTTACACAGACTCGTCTCACTTCCAAAGGCACTTGGAGCAACACCTTGACCTCCAGTGCCCTTCAGTGAGGTTGTTTCATGCATTTGTAATGCAGTTAGATTCTCGCATCACCATCTGTATTTCTCCCTGGGATCTCCATTCTCCTGAATGGTTTTTAAAAGTTTGTCTACCTTAAGGTCTACTTCTTGTGCTGTACAGTTCACTGGGACTTGACAAAGGCATAACATCTTGTATCCAAAATTACAGTATTAGATAGATCAGTTTTATGGCCCTAAAATTACAGTGTCACTTGCTTATCCTCTTTCCCTCCCTGAGCCACTGGCAACCATTCCAAACAAAACAAAACAAAGAAAACAAAACAAAACCAAACCAACCACCATCTTACTGTCTCTATGGTTTTGCGTTTTTCAGAATGTTGTATAATTGGGCTCATATAGTATGTGGCCTTTTCATATTGGCTTGTGTTACCAAGGTTCCTCCATGTCTTCTCATGGCTCAGTAGCTCATACCTTTTTATTGCCTGCTAATATTGTGTTGTACGGAGGTATCACAGTTTGCTTATTCATTCATATTTTAAAGGGCATCTCTTGGTTGCTTCTGGTTTGGGGTACTATAAGTACTTGGGCGCAGCCCTGACAGGTGTGGCTCAGTGGGTTAGGCATCGTCCCACAGAGTGAAAGGTTGCCCATTAGATTCCCGGTCAGGGCACATGGCTGGGTTGTGGTTCGGTCCCTCAGTGGGGTGCATCCGAGAGGCAAGATGTTTCTCTCCCTCTCTTTCTCCTTTCCTTCCCCTCTCTCTAAAAATAAATATAATCTTAAAAAATATTTGAGTGCAGGTTTTTTGTGTAGATGCAGGTTTTTGATTCGGTTGGGTAAATACGTAGTAGCATGATTGCTGGATCGTATGGAAAGACTACGTTTGGCTTTGTGGGAGACTGGTAATCTGCCTCACATGGCTCTGCCATTTTGCATTCACACCAAGACTACCTGTTGCTCTGCAACCTCATGGGCTTTGGGTATTGTCAGTGGTTTTGATTTTCACCGTTCTGATAGGTGTGCATTGTATCTCATTGCTTTACTTTGCAACTTCCTGATGACATATGATGATGAGGTTTTTTTCATGTATGCTATCTTTTCAGATTTTTTGCCATTTAACTGAGTTGTTTTCTTACGACTGTGTTTTAAATATATTTTAGGTAACCATTGTTAGATATATATTTTACAATTACTGTCTCCTAGTCTGTAGCTCACCTTTTCATTATTATAACAGTATCTTTCACAGCACAGGTTTAAATTTCAATAAAATCCAACTAATCAATACTATATTTTCTTTCTTGGATCGTGCTTTTGGTGCTGTATCTAAAAACTCATCACCAAACCCAAGTTCACCTAGATATTTTTCCTATGTTATCTTCTAGAAGTTTTATAGTTTTGCATTTTACATGTCAGTCCATTATCCATTTTGAGTTAATTTTTGTGAAACATGTAGATTCTATGTCTAGGTTCATTTTTTTGCATATGGATGTCCAATTGTTTCAGCGCCATTTATTGAAAAGATTATCCTTTCTCCATTGAATCGCCTTTGCCCCTTCATCGTGGGTCAGTTGACTGTACTTGTGTGGGTCTATTTATGGGTTCTCTGTTCTGTTTCATTGATCTATACGTCTGTTCTTTCACCAATATCACATTGTATTGATTACTATAGCTTTACAGTAAGTATTGAATTTGGATAATGTGAGTTCTCTGATATTATTCTTCTTCAGTGTTCGGTTTATAGTCTGGGTCTTTTACCTTTCTAATATTAACTGAGGAATCAGTTTGTCGATATCCACAGAATAGCTTGCTGAGATTTTGATTGGGATTGTATTGAACCTATAGGTCTAGTTGGGAAAAATTGGCATCTTGACTATATTGAACCTTCCAATCCATGAATACAGATTATCTTTCTATTTATTTGAGATCTCCTCAGGGTTTTTTTCATACAGATCTTGTACATATTTTGTAAGATTTATACCTTAGCACTTCCTTCTTGGGGGTATATGGTAAACAGTATTGTGTTTTACTTTCAAATTTCAATTGCTCATTGCTAGTATAAAAGAAAGCAATTGACTTGTATATTGACCTTGTGTCCATAACCCCCAGGATTTTTTGTTGTTGTTGAATTTTCAATATAGGCAATCATGTTGTCCATGAACAAAGATGGTGTTATTTCTTCCTTCCCAATCTGTATATCTTTTATTTCCCCCTCCCTCCTTTTTTTGGTCTTATTGCACTAGCCAGGATGTCCAGTACAATGTTGAGTTGGAGTGGTGAGAGAAAATATTCTTGTATTCTACCTTATCTTAGGAGGAAAGTATCCAGTTAATGTTAGTTGTAGGATGTTTTAAAAATAAATATTCCTTATCAAGTTGAAAAAGTTTCCATCTGTTTCTAGTTTGCTGTGGGTTTTATATGAATGGGTGTTGGACCTTGTGAAATGACTTTTCTACATCTATTAATATGATCATATGGTTTTTCTTCTTTAGCCTCTTGATGAGATTGATTACATAAACTGATTTTTGTGTGCTGGACCAGTCTTACATACCTAGAATAAAACCTATTTGGCCTAGAATTCTTTTTATACGTTATTTAATTCAATTTGCTAATTTTGTGGACAATTTCACATTTATGTTCATGAGAGAAACTGGGCTGTAGTTTCTCTGTCGTGTGATGTCTTCATCTGGCCTTGGCGTTGGTGGGTATTAGTGTAATGCTGGCCTCAAAGAATGACTTCTGACGTGCTCCCTCTGCTTCTCCTTTCTCAGAGAGACTGTGGAGAGTTGGTATCATTTCTTCCTTACATGTAGACTTCACAGGGAAACCCTCTGGGCTTGGTGCTTTCTTCTTTGGAAGGTTATCAATTATTGATTCAAGTTTTAAAAATGGATGTAGGCCTGTTAAGATTATCTGTCTCTCCTGTGTGAGTTTTGGGATAGTTTGTGGCTTACAATGAATTTTCCTATTTTATCTAAGTTATCCAAGTTTGTGGGCATAAAATTGTTTGCAACATTCCTTTATTTTCTTTTTACGGCCACCAGATCAGTAATGATGCCCCCCTTTTTAAATCTTAGTAATTTGTCTTCTCAATCTTATTTTTCTTGGATAGCTGGCTAGAGGTTTATTAAATGTATTGCTCTTTTCAAAGAACCACCTTATGGTTTCATTGAGTTTCTTATTGATTTTGGTTTTAATTTTTATTGATTTCTGCCCTAATTTTTATTATTTATTTTCTTTTGATGTGTAGCTTAACTTCTTCTTCCTCTAGTTTCCTGAGGTAGATGTTTAGTTTACTGATTTTAGATCTTTTTTCTTTTCTAATATATGCATTCTGTGCTAAAAATTTCCCCCTAAGCACTGCTTTTGCTGCATTCCACAAATTTTGATATGTGTTATCTTCATTTACATTTAGTTCAAATTATTTTTTAGTTTCTTTTGAGTGTTCTTTGACTCATGTGTTATTTAGTATTGTGTTATTTAATGTCCAAATATTTTGGATTTTTTTTCATTTTTCAGGTATTGATTTCCACTTTAATTTTTGTGATCTCAGAGTATACACTTGACTTCTGAACAGCACAGGGGGTTGGGGCACCATCCCTCACCCCTCCAGCCGAAAATCTGCATGTAACTTAAATCGGCCCTCCCTCTGAAGGAAGCGCATTCCCAGCCTCAGACTGCAGATTCTGTTTTCAGTCCGCAGTTGTTTGACTCCACAGGTACAAAACTTGGGGACATGGAGGACTGACTATATTTATTGAAAAAATCTGCACATAAGTGGACCAGTGCAGAACAAACCTGTTTGTTCAAGGGTCAGCTGTACTTTGCATGATTTCTGCTGTTTCAAATTTGTTTTGGTGTGTTTTATGGCCTAGAATGTGGTCTGTATTGGTGAGTGTTTCATGTGAGCTTGAGAAGCCTGTGTACTCGGCTGCTGTTGGGTGGATTACTCTATAAAAGTCAACTGAAATCAGTTGATTGATGGTGCCGTTCAGGCCAACTCTATCCTTAGAGTTTTCTGCCTGCTGGCTCTATCAATTATTGAAAGAGGATGTTGAAATCTCCAAATATACTGGTGGATTTGTCCATTTCTCCTCACAGCTTCATCAGTTTGCCTCATACAGTTTGAGGTTCTGTTGTTAGGGGCATATACGTCAAGCATTGCTATGTCTTTTTGAATAACTGACCCCTTTGGCGTTATGTGATGCCCCTCTTTACGCCTGACAATGACCTTTGTTCTAAAGTCTGCTTTGTCTGAAATTAATACAGCTCCACCAGCTTTCTTTTGATAGTGTTAGCATGACATAGCTTCCTCCAAACCTTTACTTTTAACATAGCGGTACTTTTATATTACCAATAAGTTTCTCCTGAAATTCTATGCTAGGTTTTCTAGTTCGCAGATAAGGAAACTATGGTTAAGGTATATTTGAGGATCTTTTTAAAATATGAGAGTATAATCAATGAGGTTTAATTCCGTCTCCTTCATTAAAAGAAGTTGCAACACAGAGCACGTTTGTTTTCATTAGCAAGATAATAGTGACACAGCAGCAAGTCGATGCATCTGCTTAGAAGACAAACCAAATAAGATTCCTTCCTCCTTCTAAGTAAAATGTACAAAATTGCCTAAACTTAATTATTATGCAGAACTCCAAAGAATTCCCTTAGACCCTGTGCTACACGGAAAATGATTTTAATGATGGGTCAAAGGAAAATAAAATACTGTCTAAGCCAGCACTTCACATGCCATGCACGGCAAATCTTCTTACAAATGACCAGCCCGGGACCCAGACCCACGCAGAGTGGTGAGTGAGGACTTCTTCCTCCTGGGCAGTGTTTCTCCATGGAGGCCACACTCAAGTCTAAGCCATTGGTTATCAAAAGGCGGGCCCAGGACCATCTGGGAACTTGGTAGACATGCAGATTATCAGGCATCTGTTGAATCAGCAACTCTGGGGATGAGACCTGCAAATCTGACTTAAGAAGCCCTGCAGGTGATACTGATATGCCCTAAGACCTGAGAACCACTGCTCCGAACAGTGCAAATGCAAGGTCTCAGCCCAACAATGCCCAGCAGAGGCCCCTGAGGCCGGGAGGTGGCAACATTCCAGCGGACATGCTTGGGCGGGATTGGTCTGTGAAAGTGCACCTCGGGGAAGGTGGCTGAGTTCAGGGCAGAGTCTGCATTAGCACGCTTCCATGGCTGTGCACACCGCCAGTGCCACCACGGTGCATTGCTAACGAAACAAAGTTAGATGGCTTCAACCTTTTGTTCCCGGCATCCCTAATTCTCCTTTCCTGGGCCACTGGCAGAAGTTGTTGATGCACAAAAGGAAAATTGGTTTACTTAAACCAGGACTTCTCAACCTGGGCACCATGGATGTTTTTGCTGGGAGGAGCTGTCCTGTGCATGCTGAGCAGCATCCCTGGCCTCTAGATGCCAGTAGCAACTCCCATCCCTCCTCTCCTCCCACTGAGGAGGATAAAAAACTGTTCCCAGATGTTGCCAAATGTCTCCTGAGGCCAAAACTGCACCCAGTGGAGAATCACTGACCTCAAGAAACCATTTTCTTCAAAGGGGCAACAAAAAAAAAAGAAGAAAAGGAGGGATGTGGCAGCAAGAGGAGCAGGCATCCAGCAGCCACCAGGGTGACTTACGTTGTAGGACCGGCCGTGCCTCTGTCTCCACTGCACCAGCACAACCTGGGCGACGATCAGCGTGGAGAAGATCAAGATCATCTCCACGTGCATGGGCTCGTGGCCCCGGTGCATCTTGTACATCCTTTCCTGCTGCAGGCTGGAACCAGCAAAGGAGGTCATCTGCAAAAGGCCTCAACCTTTGCATGTTTAGCCAAAAAAACCCAAAACAAAACATAGGCTGGGCTCATAGGAAGCAGTTGGGGATTTCAAATGTGAGGGTTTTTAAGCTTTGACTGTGAAGTTTTCCTTAGTTCCTCCCTTTCCCCCAGGCTTGGGGAGAAGGCAGTGGAAAGGGGGAGGATGAATTTATCAGCCAAACCAATTCCCCTCAGCCCTCAGCTTTTCCATGAGGTTTTGACCTCAGCCTTGTCCTTTCAAGTTGTTTGTTATGGGACAATCAATCAATCAATCAATCACTGATGGGTCCTGGAAAAACCTGGATTCCAGTCCTTGATTGGCCAGTTTATCGCCATGTGGCCTTCTGAAAGTCACTGATGGTCTCTGAGCCTCAGTTTCCTCATTTGCAAATTTAAAATAATGACCCCTCTGCACCTCTGCGAAGCATGCGTGCTCTTTTATTTATCCCTAATAGTAATAATAATAACAATAATTAGATTGAATCATACGAAATCATTTTGAAAGTCAAAAATTTTTAAATATTGGTCATTTCAAGTAATTTCTAATATTCTCAAGTAAAATGATATCCAGCTGACGGGGCCTATGGAGAGAATGTTGCCCACGGACCTACAGGAAATTCCTCAGCGAGTTGTCTAAATTGTCTTCATTATAAGGAGAAAGAAGAGGCTTAAGTATTATCTTAGACAGGCACACACATTCAGATGATGGCGGAATGTTCAAGTTTTTAGCTGGACTCTTAGTTTTGCACAAGGGTAGAGAAAACCACGAAGATGGTGTCATGTTGCTCATCTTCCTATAGCAGAAGTGGCTTTGAAGAAAGCCACTTGACCTTGGCTGTAGGTTAAAATCAACAGGGAGCTTTTAAAGTCACAGTGCCCAAGCTGTACCCTACATCAATTAAATGAACTGAGCGATCAGTTCAGTGCTCTTATCAATGAAAAACGCCATTGCTGGGTGTTATGGGCTGTGTTCCCGCACCCCCAACCCCAAATTCATATGTTGAAGCCCTATTCCTCATGCCTTAGAATGAGCCTGTATTTGGAGATAGAGATTTTAAAGAGGTCATTAAGGTAAAATGAGATCCTATGGGTGGGCCCCAAGCCAATCTGACTGGTGTCCTTATCAGAAGAGGAGATTGGGACCGGAGCTCACAGAGGGAAGACAAAGTGATGATCTCCTGAGGGGGCAATCATCTATCAGCCAAAGAGAGAGGCCTCAGAAGAAACCCAAAACCACTGACACCTTGATCTTGGACTTCTAGCCTCTAGAACTATGAGAAAGTGAATTCCTGTTGTTTAAGCCTCTCAGGCTGTGGCATTTTGTTATGATAACCCTGGAAAAAGGATACGGATTTCCAGATGGGGATCTAGGCATTAGTCATTTTTTAGTAAGTTTACCATGTAATTTTAAGAAAGCAGCCAAGATTGAGAACCACTAACCTAGAAGAAGAAAGAGCAGTCCAAGGTCAAGATTAGGGAAGAAAGGGGAAATTATGAACAATGCCGATCAATAACTTTATAAATATTGGTTAGCATTATCTTTCATTCCCAACATGGCACCATCAGCCACAAAATCTCTTCAAGCTTCCAGTTCTGGCTGGTTACAGTTGCGCTGAGCTAGAGTACCAGTCAGGGTAATATTCTGTGCCACAAAATAGTACCTTTTAAATGCACTTTTTGCATGTGCGGGTTGGGTTTTCTCCCTTCACTAGCATTTCTACAGAGCTACTAATAAGAGCAGTCTCAGCAAAGGGCCCCATCCAAATCCCAGGGGTTCCCCCTGCTGGAGAATGTGCAGAAATGAACCCTGCAAGCCTAGTGAATATTCCTCCTTTCCTTCAGCTTTGGAGTGGAATCTTAGGAAGTTAGTGCTAGAAGGCACGGAAGATGCACTGAAGCCCTTCATGGGTGATGAACTCCGCTTCAGGTAGGCATCCTGAGGAAAATTACATGGTTATTAGTTTCTGTGTTGGAAGCTGAGCTTAGGAGACAAGAAAGATTTCTGGAAGCTCATTAAAATATACTCATTTCTCTGAAGAGATGGAAAGTGAAGAAAGAAAAGGGTATATGAATTTAGTTATAAGTTTTTACAGCCCCAAGTTCAAAATAACTATTTAGTATTCTATGTAATGAATAGAATTTCATTACACCATATAGATAGAAGAGTAAATCTCTCATAAGCTAAAATAGCACTTGCATGGATATAAAACAAAATATGCTTTATGACATTATTCTATTTTGTGTATATATAATGAGAATGCATCTGAAATAGTTAACCTATGTGGAAGTACTAGAAAAAGTATAAAATAGGTATTCCTATTTTGATTAGGAATACACTCATGATTAATTACCATAAAGCAAAAAAGGAGGGACATTTCATGTTTATTTCATTTCATATGTTGCCCACAGGGGGCCATGACCCCATGATAGGTACCAGAACACAGAGGAGACAGCATATAAAGAAAACCAGATGTGTCTTGTGCCTAAAATAAATACTAAGTTGACACTGCCTTATTTTGAAGGACATACAAACCCAACTTTGGGGGTTCGCACAGAGCACCCTGTGGTTCTGGTCTATACTACCTTCGTGCGTGCATGGCTGTGCTAACTCGCCTTCTCTCTCCTGGGAAACTGATGATGGCTTTATTTAATTTCACAAATGGTTAAGATGGAAATCTAATTTTTAGTATAATGGTGATAAAAAAATATACTAATCACTTACTTCCACTCATCATCCACAGAAAACTTTGTGTGAGAGATCTGCAAAACATAAAGAGGGCCAGAATGACTTAGGATGAGAGCCCTAATGAAATGTTTGCTTACGGAATTAAAACATACACACTTGTGCACGCACCCCTAAACAAAGCAGTAATCGGGCCACTGTTAATAAATATTTGAGAACCAGATGAGGCACCATTCAGTCAAGGTTGTAGAGAGTGGGCCACCAATAGGCAGTGTCACCCTGGCGTCTGGGATACAATGTATAAATCCAACAAGTCTCAAAACACATGTCTTGCTTGTGTCTGAAATGATGCCAAATGAGTAAATATCATCTCTAAGTTCAAGGTTTTAGAGACAGATCTGACCAGAGACTCTACTTGTTTGGGGCATTTTTTGTGTCCTCTCACTAACTTAATTTAAAGCCTGGTCCCAGGAAAGGGGGTACTTGGTCATTCCCTTGCAGCCTGGCCTGGAGAGAACAGAGACGGCACCCCAGAAGGACTTTTGGATGACCTCCAGGGTACCAGGTGCTGCCTTCCCTTGTCACCAAGAGTGCACTACATTTGGCCATTTGAAAGCTAAAAGCCAATTATTGTGCAGTCACCCAGGAATCTGGTTAAAATGCAAATTTTAATTCAGTAGGCCTGGGGTGGAGACTGAGACTCTGTATTTCTAATCGGCTCCCAGGTGACACATTGACTGTGGTCCCTGGATCACACAGCTTTGCTACATCGGGTTCAGGGAAAAACTTCGAGTCCTGCCTAGGCCTGAGTTCACAGAGGGGCTGTGCCTCCTGAGGGCAGAGGCCAAGGCATTGATATCAGCCTCAAGGAAGAGCAAACGTCAGCTGCAAAAGTGAATCTACCAGTCTCCTGCCCATCCTGGTGAGCAGTTTTCCTTCTATAACCTCCTTTGGATTTTGCGACTGGCAAGAAAGCCATGGAGTTTCCAAATAGCTTCCCCATTGTAGAGAACAGACCCCAGATGCGCAATGTGGTCCACAAGGCCCACCGCAACCTAGCTCTCCCTTACCTTTCACAACAAACCTTCCTGAACCCTGGATTTCTGCCAGAGTCTTAATGAGTATCACCCGCCCCTGCCTCTCCCCAATGTTCACTTCCCAACCTCCCTCCCTCCCTCCCTCCCTCCCTCCCTCCCTCCCTCTCTCCCTCTCTCCCTTTCTCCCTCTCTCCCTCTCTCCCTCTCTCCCTCTCTCTCTCTCTCTTTCTCTCTTTCTCTCTTTCTCTCTTTCTTTCTTTCTTTCTTTCTTTTCTTTCCTCCAAGCAGTTTGGTCTGCTGTCCCTCCACCTAGAATTCTCATTCCCTCTCATCACCAGGTGGCCAGATTTCATCCATCCTCCAAGGCCCAGCTCAAATGCCACGCCCCTCATCAGCTTCACCCATCCCTCCTGCCAGGAACAATCCGTTTCTTCTTTGAACTTGTTTTAGGGACAGTAATCTCTTCCCACCCTCTGAGTTATTTTTATCCTGTTTTACTTTCCTGCCAGGCTGTGAGCTCCCAGAGGAAAGCCCACCTCCAACTGCATCCCCTCCAGCCCCAGGTGCAGCACAGCTCCTGGCACTTGGCCCAAGGCCTAGGGATTGTTCAGTGAAGGCAAAATAGCGACTGGGTTTGATATCACCAGCAGCTAGCCCAGTGGTTCTCAGAGCTCAAGCATCAGCACCTCCTGGGAACTAGACTTGCAAAGGATCAGGCCCTATCCTTCAGGTGAGATAATTAGAACTCAGAGCCCAGCCTCCGGCGTTTCAACCAGCCCGCCCAGTGATTCTGATGCAAGCTCCAGTCTGAGAACCATAGAGTCAAGCCTGATGTAGACCCATCATCCCTCTAGCTGTCCTCCAATGCCCCTGGCCTTCCTTCACCTGGGCCCTGAGGGCTTCTGCCTGGGAGAGAAGAGGAGAGACAGGCAGGCACAGGTAGCAGGGAACAGATAGGGATGAGCAGGCTAAGGACTGGGTAGTGAGAGAGGGAGAGGAGGAGGAAGGAAGAAAGGTGGGGTAGGGATGGAGGAAGAAGAGAGGGGGAGGAGTTCGGCTTCCACAGGGTGGGGCGGGGTCAGGCGAAGCCATCAGCATCTTCCAGCGGGTCACTGCCCCTCGAGTCAAGGCAAATCACACCGCATGGGGTGAGGGCTTGGTGAGCAGTCATTGTGGCCGCTCAGCCCCTGCGTGAGCCTGGGGACCCTGACTAGGTGCCCCCTCAGCCTGTGCCTGGCGCCAGGTACCTGCTCTTGCAGCAGGGGCTCCTCCAGCCCCGCCTCCGCCTTGCGTGCCGACCCCGCGCCCATTCCTCGGCCTGCAGCCAGTCCGCTCGAGTCTGCAGACTGACGCTCCTGGGACGCAGGAGCCAAAGTGGGAGCTGAGCCTGCAGCAGCAGAACTGGTGGCTCCGACCCGGACTGTGCGAGAGCTTCCCGGCATGCCCGCCCCTTTGCCCTCCGCCTGAGCTCTGGCCTCCTCCAGAGGAGGGGAGCTGAAGGTCATCACCAGCTGCACTGCCGATGAGACCCTTTGAGTCAAGGGCGTTTTTGTAGTGAAGCAGTTGTCAACCCTCACCGCTCATGAAACGTCCTGGGCGCTGAGACCAGTGATGTTGTGACCAGGTGACAGGGCTGGAGGACTGAAGGACCACTCAGAGGTAGGTAGGTAGAGATGTGGGGAGTTCCGGAGAGAAAAGGAGATGAGAAAGGGAGGGAGAAAGAGAGAGATCATTTTCTTCTCAGCTCTCTGCCCCAGAAGCGTTTATCAGAAGACGAGACGGTCGTCCAAATGCAGGGAGATTGAATCTCTGCGCGTCCACGGTCGTGTTCCTTTCCCTGGGCCCGCTGCCCCCCTTTCCTTAGATATCTGCAGGTTTAATCCTGTGGAACACCTCCCTAAAAGCAAACTGGGCTCTCCAAAGAGGACAAAGGGGAGAACCTCCGCTTGTGGGGGAGGACGCAGAGCCTCCTGGCTCCTGGCTGCTTTACCCCGGGAAACCAACCACAACTTGCCCTTGGCCTCAGGTCCAAGCCTGGACTCAGTCAGTGGCTTGGAACAAGCTGGAACACTTGCCTAAGCCTTTAGGAATACTTGGGTTTCAATTTAGGGCAATAGACAAAGAGGGAACTCACAATTAGGTAGTCTGACTTAATAAATTATGGCTAACTTCATTCCATTTTGTGATGGCTCAGTTTACAAGGAGCTACCCTAGAGACTGACCGACAGATGGACACTTCCCTGCCGTTTGGAACTTCCAGTCTAGCAGGGCATGGTGACAAATGTCAGTACAGTTCACTGTGGTAGGCGCGTCCTACTCCAAGTGCCTTGCCTGCATGAACTCATTCCGCCCTCACAACAACCCCACAGGGCAGATGGTGTTGTCACCCCCATTTTACACAGGAGAACACCAGAGCACAGAGAGGGGCAGAAGTTTGCCCCAGTTTTGAAGCTGGTAGGTGGTGCAGTGGGAATCTGAGCCCAGTCAAGACTGACTCCATGGCCTGGGCTCTTAACCACTCAGGAAAGGGGCTGCGACACCGCAGAGGCCAGCTCAAGGAGGTCTATGAAAATACCTTTAAACAGCCTGGACTGTGGCCTAAACAGAATCGGAAGTTGTTACAGAGTGGCAAGCAAGAAATGACATTTCTAGACTTGTGTTTTGACTTCAAGGGTGGGGCGGGATGCTCAACTAGGACCCCAATAGGGAGACCAATTAGAAAGCTATTGCTGTTGTTGCAGCGAAAGATGTCAGTGCCCTTGGTGGCTGGTGTACCTCAGTGTGTGTGGGGATGGGGGGAGGGGACATGGAGAGATACGGATGGGGCCAAGTGATGTCGGTGATAGAATCTACATGACTTCACTGACCTTCAGGGGTGGTGCCCGGGCACGTGGCTTGAGCAGCCTGGCCTTTGGGCACACGGTGCTGCCATCCCCAACAATGGGAGTTTTGAAAGAGCAGCCGATTGGGGGGAACAAAGATAATGAGTCCACTGGGACAGGCTGCCTCGCTACCTGCCTTCCGGTCCGTCTTCATGGGGCCTCTAGCCCAGGATGTGCTGGAATTCCTCTCTATTCTTTTGCCACAAGAATGCCTTCTATATGTTAGATTATTCTTTGCAGAGTGGCTCCCTGCGGACTTCCTATCCACTCCCTGACTGTCACTCATGAATTTTTCCCTTCTTACTGACCTTCTGACAGCAACTGAACTGCTTTGGGCCGATGGTGCCATCTAATGGTTGGATGTTGCAGAAATCCTCTTTATTGCTTTACAAGTGATCTTTTTCAAGAATTATTCTTTTTCAATTTATTCCTTTCCTCTTTTCTCGTGTCTCTGTAATATTTACAAATAAAATGTGTATTTGCTCCTAGGATTACAGCTAAAATGGGTGATTAAGAATGCCTTCAACCAGGTGCAGTGCTGGTCATGTGGAGCAGGGCGGTGGAGGGAGAGAGTCTGGACAGCAGGCGGGGCAGTCCCTCTGTCGAAGGGATGGCAGTAACAGGCTCAGTCTAAAGGGGGAGGGGGTGTCAAATCCAAACCATCCAGGCAATGTGAGAATCCAAGAGCTTGTCTGATCTCAGAGATCAGTAGGAGAGAGGTACCCAAAGTTCTGTACACCAGTGGATTCTGGAGGTCAGGGACAGACATTAATGGGTAATCATTCCTAAAAGGAGAGCAACACCGAAGCCAGGTCCTACCTTGGCTGATGAAATGGCTACATAGACATAAGTAGGCTCACTCCCTTTGAGACATCCTCCAACCACCCCCCTGCCCCAGTCCTTTCTGGGGCTTAGGCTGGCATTTGAGGTGCAGGCACTAGCCTCTTAGAATGGACATAGCTTGTGCCAGCTGCCAGCTGCCAGTGCTCTTGACCAGTTTTCCCGGGCCCCTCACTTCTCTGGATAGACCTTTCCATCTTCCTTTAATTAAATCTGCCTTTGCTTAAGTACTGGTTCTCAAGACAAATGAAAGCTACTCAACTTTATTACTTACCTTGTTCTTTAATTATTAGTATTGTACGTTATTGACCTCTACTCTTTCTCTCTTTTTTTTTTTGGCTAAAGTGTGCAGTGTTTAGTGCTCGTATAGTTCCTTGGAGTGTTGCAAGCTGGCCTGTGGCCCTAATGACCATTTATCACATTGCCCCTTTGGGAAAGCGAATTCTGTCTTTCAAACCACAGCCTTCCATACGCAGGTTCGGAACACAGTAGGTCTGTGAGTTGGGAACTCTCTATTAATGTCCCTTGGCCCAGGGCAGCCCCACGACCAAATGACATGTGGTTTAAGGTTCCTGTAACAAGTGGTTCATTTAAATATGTTAGCTGGAGCTCAGCTTTCAGGTTCTCGGGTTTCTGGTGAATCTGGAGTAGAGGGGGCCGCAGGGTCCCAAAGGTCAGAGGACAGCCTGGATCGGGCTCCCTGCTCCCCATGGAGCCAGGGCACATTCCTGCTTTTCATGGGTCAACCTGCAGGTTTCAGGACTGAGCTTCTTCTGAGGGCCAGCATTTCAGTTCTGTTGAACAATCGATCTTGAAAAAGAAGAACTGCTTTTAAAAACCAACTCTACTTTCAAGCCTGGAAGTTCAGCTAGGGTCATTCTAGTTTATTGAGTGCAGAGGCCCTCTCAGCAGGAGGAAAAACCACACTTAAGCCCTCCAAGGGGCCCCCTCCCCTCCCCTCCTCTCCTCCTTTTCCTTTCCCGGTGCCTCCTCTTAGAAGTCTCATCTTTACTCTGCTAGACAGCCTGTCCCAGGCAAGCCAGTCTTTACTGTCCTGACTATAAAAAGAGTTAATATTTATTAAATACCTACAGTGCCCGGCACCAGGCACTTTATGTGTCTGATGTCATTTAATTCTCAAAATGACCCCTAGTGACAGGTATCGCTGCCCACCATTTAAGATGACATTTAAGTTAGAAGAGGTTAACTGGTTCAGTCGAAGAACACACAGCAGCTCTGCTGCTCCCCAAGCCCTGGGGTGTGTGGGAGGTCCACTGCTTCACTGGGGTACCCCCAGGAAACCCCGTCCTGCTGTGCAAGTTGTTTGTCATTTCCAGCTAAGACCAAGGCCTTGCCACCATACTTGCCACACCTTGGGTTCATTGTGAAGATCACATTGCACCTCTGTTCCACGAAGTCACAATCTGATTAAAAAAATACTAAGGTTTCTATTTTCTCTTCACTTTTGATATTTGTCCTACTTGGGGGCTTGAAACAAGATCAATTACAGAAGCAACAGCGAGGACATGGCTACTTTTTCCTGGATTTCAAAGCCTTCTAGTGTATACTTCTGGCCTTACTTATTGCACCCCTTACCTATGATAATAGCTAGAACTTATTATCGTGTCTGCTAATGCCAGGCATTTTACATAGACCTAATCCTCAAAACTACCTGAGGCATTAGGTGTACTGTCATTATCTTCATTTACAATTAAGGACAAATAAGGACTCTGGGCTCTCCCCTCTGCTTCTGACACCCTCTGCTTTCCTCATTTTGGTCTGCAGAAGTCCCTGTTCTCTCATGAGGCTTCCCCAGATCCCCAGGGGGCAGACATCTTTCTCACCCCTTTGCTCCCGCAGGCTTTTGCATTTGCCCCTAGTCCAGGCAGCCTTCTGCTCAAGGTGCCGGTGCAGACGTCTCGGTCAGCCGCCACTGCAAGTGCCTGGAGAGCAGCGACCCCTTCTAGCCAGTGCCTCTAGCACAGCACCTGGCCTGGAGCCAAATGGAATTGGTGGTGTGGCCACATTTCCAGGTCATCTCGCTTCAGCCCAGGCCTCTCACAGCCTCAGCAGGGAGGGTGAGGACAGCTGGCTTCCGTTACTTAGCCCATCACCTGCAGAGGTTCCTCCAGGAAGGAGAGGGGGCTCTTGTTTCTGTGGCCACAGACTTTCCCACTCTACCCGTTACGGACCATTGAGAACTCTGTGCACCCATAAGGACTTAAAATGAGAGGCCTAAATTGTGCCCTTAATTTTCCATGCAGTTCAGAGTGTGCACGTGCTACTTCTTGTGTCTCTGCGTGGCCTCGTTCACCGGACAGGGACGTATTCTTCTCGTCACTTTGAGATGCTGAGATGTAGCTGGGAGAAGAAAGCAGTGTGAAGGGTGAGGCTGAGTCTGTTCCATTCCACCTGTTCTCTTAACCCTTGTATCGAATGGCCATCAACTCTGGTGTTGAGCCACGTGATTCTGAAAGTATGTGGCTCACGTGAGTGCTAGAGATATAGTTGCTTTTCTGATTCACTCTATAAATGCAGTAATCCCGGCACATCGTGTAATAGGCGGATAATGCACACACGGAAATAAAACACATATTTACATTATTTCAGATGGTCAGACAAATGGAATGTCAGCATTTTGGGTTGTTTGTTATTGATTTCACCTTTTCTTAAGAAATGATTTTAATTATTCTGAGTTATTAAATGGTTCTAAACGACAATTTTGTGCTGGGTATGTCAAATTTTGACTTTAAAAAATTTTAATATCTTGGCATAAAATTACTTATGTGTGTTTAATTTTTATAGTAAACATATTTTGTTGTGTCTCCAAAGAAGGGAAGCTTTAGGAGCCATCTGGATAAGATAGTTAGTGGGTAATTTCAGGAATAGACACGACTAGTTGAAGATTTCCCTGAAGATCTTAGGAACACCTGTCGAAGTGGCCATAGTTTTGGGGGCGACTTTAAGTGAAGAACTCAAAGGAAGTTTTATCTGTTATAACTGTGGAGAACGGCATGCGCGGTCTCAGCGTATGGCAGCACTCGTATTGGGTCCTGCCTCTGCTACTGACTCCCTAGAGCTTTTGCAGAGGGTCTCTATTTTTAACTCTTAGTTGCTATTGTGTCCATATTGTAAATTTATACTTAAGGCATTATTAATGTGAAATGAGAATGAAAAATCTCTTGGCGGTGTGTCATCTGGGTGAAGGGTCACCAAAGAAAATAGTCAGAGGTGGTAACCTGAGCATGAAAAACTTACTGGGCTTGGGGTGGGTTAATTATCTTTGCTTTCTAAATGGCCTGGGGGGTGGAAAGGACGCCAGCCGGCAGCTACCAGTATAAGAGCTGTTCACACACGAAAGACAAGGCCGTGGAAGGTGAAGTTAGACTTGTTTTAACACATGTTGATTTTGAGGCAGAGACGTCCACAGTTAGAGGCTAGCCCACGCTTAGGAGAGAATTGGGGCAGAGCTACAGATTAGGTGTTGGGCAGTGACAAACTCTAGGAGTGCGGGACAGTGTCCCAAAAGTCTGTAATGTGAGACAAGAAGGAGGTCCAGCACCTGGTTGATGGTCCAGACAATGGGAGTTCGAATCCAGCAAGGTTGGCTGCAAATCTCAGCTATCACGTACTCACTGGCTATGTGACCTTGAACCTGGGAACATCTGATTTTTTTTTTCAATAACAGACTTGAGATACAATTCACATACTATACAATTCACCCCTTTAAAGGGTATAATTCAGCGGCTTTTAGTATGTTCACAGAACCATGTAACCATCACCACTGTTTAATTTCAGAACATTTTCATCACCCCCCCCAAAAAAAACCCCAGTTCATTAGTACCCACTCTCCCTTCTCCTCCTTCCTCCACCCCCTAGCAACCTCTCACCTACTTTCTGTCCATGTAGATTTTCTGGCTGTTTCATATAAATGAAATCACATAGGTGGCCTTTGTGTCTGGCTTCTTTCACTTAGCATAATGTTTCTAAAGCTTATCCATGTTGTAGCATTTTTTAGCACTTCATTTCTTTTTATGGCCAAATAAAATTTCATTATATGGTAATACCATATTTTGTCTCTCTGCTCATCAGTTGATGGACTTTTGGGTTGTTTCCACGCTTTGGCTATTATGAATAATGCTGCTATAAAAATTCATATACCAGTATTTTTGTGGATATATATTCTTAATTCTTTTAAGGATATATCCTGGAGAACATCGATTGGGCGTATGATAACTCTATGTTTAAGATTTTGAGGAACTGCCAACTGTTTCAGACTAGCTGTGCCAGGTTGTGATCCCACCAGCAGTGCCTGGGGTTCTGATGTTCCCACGCCTTCACCAAACAGTTATCCTCATCTGATTCTTTGATTCTTGCCGTTCTAGTGGGTGTGAAGTGGTATCTCATCGTGATTTTGATTTGTATTTTCCTCCTGACTAGTAATGTCAAACATCTCTGCAGGTGATTATTGGCTATTTGTTATATTCTTTAGAGAAATGTCTAGATTCTTTGCCTATTTTTTAACTGGGTCATTGGTCTTTTTACTGTTGAGTTTTAAGAGTTTCTTAAATACATTCTGGGTAGCAGTTCTTTGTTAAAGATGTGATTTGTAAATATTCTCTCCCATTCTGTGGGTTGTCTTTTAAGTTTTTCGATGTTATGCCTTGAAGCACAAAGGTTTTACATTTATATACGAGGTCTATCAGGAAAAAGTCCAGCCATTGTTAATATGATGAGAACAGGTTGCGCCATATTGATGTAACCTGGCAGCCAGGGAGAGTGGACTGGAATGTGCATGTGGGAACCATGGCGACTTCACTGGACTGGTCAGTGGGGGCGGTAGATGCCACTGAGTGTACTGTGTGGCCATCACATTCAAAATGACTGAGTAGAGCAACAAATTTGCATTGAATTTTTGCATTAAGCTTGAACATTCCTCCGTGAAACTATTCAGATGATTCAGAGGCTTTAGGAGACGATGCAATGAGTGCAGCACAAATAAAAGCGTGGCACAAATGCTTCAAAGATGACTGAGAATCTATTGAAAGTGATCCATGTTCTGGAAGGCCTGCATCAAGCAGAACACCTGAGACTGTTGAACGCACGTGGGCTGCAATCAACAAAGATCTGTGTGAGGTCCCAAGGTGCCTACTATGAAGGAGAGTGAGGTGTGATTGTCCTAGGTACAATGTTTCTTGTATCTTCCTCAGTAAATGCCTCCATGTTCATAGCATGTGGCTGGATGCTTTCTGGACAGTTTTTTTTTTTCCTTTTTCTTTTGTATGGTGCTTTTGGTGTTATATCTGAGAAATCCTTGCCTAATCTCAGGCTGTGGAGATTTACTCCTATGTTTTCTTTTTTAAAAAGATATAATCTTTATTATATATTTTTCCATTACCATTTAGTCGCCTTATACCCTCTCCCCCCAGCAATCACTACACGGTTGTTCATGTCCTGAGTCCTTTTCCTTTTCGATCAATCCCTCCACTCCCTAACCTTCCCCCACCCCTCTCTAGCTGTCAGCCTGCTCTCCATCTATGAGTCAGTCTCTGTTTTGCCTGTTAGTTCAGTTTGTTGGTTAGATTCCACATGAGTGAAATCATATGGTATTTGTCTCTCTCTGTCTGACTTATTTCACTTAACATAATGTTCTCGAGGTCCACCCATACTGTTTCAAAGGGCAAAATTTTCTTCTTTTTTACAGCTGAGTAGAATTCCATTGTGTAAATGTCCCATAGTTGTTTTATCCACTCATGTACTGATGGACACTTGGGCTGCTTCCATATCTTGGTGATTATAAATAACACTGCAGTGAACATAGGCGTGCTTATGTTCTTTTGAATTAATGTTTTGGGTTCCTTTAGATATACTCCCAGAAGTGACTTACAGTTTCAGTTCTTACATTTAGATCTGTGGCCCACTTTGAGTTAATTTGCATACAGTGTGAGGTAGGCATCCAACTTCATTCTTTTGCATGCGGGTGTATAGTTGTCCTGGCACCATTTGTTGAAAAGACTATTCTTCCCCCACTGGTTGATCTCTCTTACTCTTTTTCTCTGTCTCTCTCTTTCTGTCTTGGTACTCTTGTCAAAAGTCTATGGATCATAAATATGATGGTTTATTTCTTGACTCTCAATTGTATTCTTTTAATCTATGCTTATGCCAGTACTACATTGTCTTGATTACTGTAGTTTTGTATTTAGTTTTGAAATTGAGAAGTGTGAGTCTTTCAATTTTATTCTTCTTTTTCAAGATTGTCTTATCTATTCCTGGTCCCTTGCATGTTCAGGAGAATTTTAGAACCAGCTCATTAATTTCTGCAAAAAAGGCAGCTGCAATATTGGTAGGGATTATATTGAATCTGTAGGCCTATTTGGGGAAGTATTGCCATATTAACGATATGAAGTCTTCTCACTCATGAACATGGGATGTCTCTGCATTTTTTAGTTCTTTAATTTCTTTCAATGATGTTTCCTAGTTTCCAATGTATAAATCTTGTACTTTCGTTAAATTTATCCCGTACCTAAGTTTTGCATTCTTTTTAATTCTGTGGTAAATGGAATTCTTCTAACTTTATTTTTAGATTGTTCAATGCTCTAGTATAATCAATGTTTGTATGTTGGTCTTGTATCCTATAGCTTTGCTGAACTCATTCATTAGTTCTAACAGTTTTTTAGTGGATTCCTTAGTATTTTCTATATACAAGATCATGTCATCTGCGAATAGAGGTAGTTATTTTACTTCTTCCTTTCTGATTTGTGTTCTCTTACTTTCCTTCCTTCCTTCCTTCCTTCCTCCCTTCCTTCCTTCTTTCCTTCCTTCTTCTCCCTCCCTCTCTCTGCCCCCTCCCCTCCCTTCCTCCTCCCCCTCATATACTTTCTCTTTCCTTCTTTTCTTCCCTCCCTCCCTCCTGCCTTTCTTTCTTCCTTGCCTTAACATGCTGGCTAAAACTTCCAGTAATACGTTAAATAAGAGGAGAGAGTGAATATTACTTATGTTGTTCCTGATCTTAAAGGAAAGGCATTCAGTTTTTCACTATTAAGTATGATGTTTACTGTGGAGTTTCTGTAGATGGCTTTATCAGACTGAGGAATTTCCCTTTTATTCCTAGTTCACTGAGTGTTTTATCCTGTAAGGGTGTTGGACTTTGTCAAGTGCTTTTCTACATTTATTGATATGATCATGTGGTTTTTGTCCTTTATCCCATTAATATAGTGTGTTACATTGATTACTTTTCTTATGTTGAACAAAGCTAGCATTCCTGGGATGAGTCCCACTTGGTCATGGAGTATAATCCTTTTAATATATGTGCTGCTGGTTTATTGAGGCTTTTTGCATCTATATCCACAAGGAATTTTGGCTTGTAATCTTTTCTTGGGATTTCTTTGTCTGGTTGAGCTAGCAGGGTAATACTAGCCTCATAATATGAGTGGGGAAGTATTACCTCCCTCTTCTATTTTTTGGATGAGTTTGTAAAGGGCTGATATTAGTTTTTCTTTAAATGTGTGGTAGAATTCACCAGAAAGCCATCTTGGCCTGAGCTTTTCTTTCTGGGAAAATTTTGTGTTAATAATTCAATCCCTTTACCTATTATAGGTCTATCTAGATTTTCTATTTGCACTTTTGTTATTTTGTATCTTCCTAAGAATTCATCCATTTTGTCTAGGTTATCGAATTTATTAGCATAAAATTGTTGGTAGTATTCCCTTGTAACCATTTTTACTTCTTCAAGGTTGGTAGTAATATCCTTTTATCCCTAATTTTAGTAATTTGGGTCTGCTCCCTTTTTATTTTGGTCAGTCTAGCTACAGTCATATCAATCTTCTTTTTAAACAATCGACTTTTAATTTTATTCATTTTCTCTGTTGTCTCTCTATTCTCAATGTGACCTATTGCTGCTGTAGTCGGTATTAATTCGCTCTCTTCTGCTTGCTTCAGGCCTAGTTGCTCTTCTTTATTTGGTCTGTAAGGTGGAAGCTGAGGTTGCTGCTGTGAGATTTTTCTTCTTTTTTTAAGGTAGGCATTTACAGCTCTTTCCTCTGGAAATTATTTTAGCTGCACCCCATACTTTTTGGTATATTGAGTTTTTGGTTTCATTCACCTAAATTTTAAACACATTTAGGACCGTGTTGTTTAATTTGCACATATTTGTGAATTTCCCGAATGTCCTTCTGTTATTTATTTCTAGGTTTATTCCATTGTGGGTGGAGAGCACCCTTTGCATGATTTTGGTCCTTTTAAATGTGTTGAGGCTTGTTACACGGCCCAACGTGTGGTCTGTCCTGGAGAATGTCCCGTGTGCACTTGTGTGATGAGTGCAAAGATCTTGGGGCTGACCAAGACGGCCGTTTTCCAGTTTAGTGGGCGGTATTTGGACAAGGCTGCGTGGGAGGGGAAGCCCCTCCCAGTGGGAGACCTTCCGGAGACAGAGGCCACCATCCAAAAGCGGGAGCAGGTAGGAGAGCTCCCAGAGAAGAGGGGAATGGTGGGGAGGGGCTTACGTGTCTAGTTGATGTCACTCAGCAGCCAGGTGTGGGGCTGTGAGTCGGAACGCTGAAGGGCGGCAGCAGTTGGGGCCTCTTATAACCACAGGGTTTATCTCATCTATGGCTAGCAGGTATTGGGTGCAGTTTTGCACCGTATGGAAAGCAGACAGGCTCTAAATGGCTACACATATGCTTATTTTGGATATATTTGAAGCAATTGGATCTGTAAGAATTTGAATTTGGCTTCGAGCTAACACTGCCAATCTGCTGTAAAGAAGTAAACAACATAAGGGCCCATATACCGGGGCCAGTTTTGGACCATTTATACAACAATTTAAGAAAAATGTGTGTTCTGTGTGGTGGAGTGTTCTATAAATAGATGTTTGTTAGGTCTGGTTGGCTTAAAGTGTTGTTCGGGTCTTCTGTTCCCTTGTTGATCTTCTGCCTATGTGTTCAGTCCACTATTGAAAGTGGGGGATTGACGTCTGCTGTTGAATGGTCCAGTTCTCCACTTCGCCCCCTTCTCTGCACACCCCTCCCACCTTTCCTTGCCTAGATAATCCCTGTCATAAGAATTAGTCCAGCATTCATGCTGGTGGTCTGGCTCTGCTGGGCAGGGGGTAATTTTACTGGTTCAGGGTGGTTTTTAGTTTTTTTCTTTTCTAGCTTCACATCCCAGGCCAGGAGTTAGGCCAGGATGTGAGAAGGACCACGCTACACTTAGAATGTCTCCCCTTCTGATTTCAGCAAGATTGTTAGACACCATCCCCCTATTTTCATTCTGAAAACCAAGAAAACACTGAATTATTTATATTAGATCTAGGTCAGTGTACAATGACCTGGCTTTCCCCTAAGATGACTATTTTGATGCTTCAAAAAATAATGAAACATCAAATGCTTCCCCCTCTTTTTTTCTGGTTTTTGGAACTCCTGCTTTATTGAGAACCCAAACACAGTGTTTTGTCCATCGTAGAAGTAAGCACAGCAAGAAAGTCTGCTTTGTCTCACAGGACCTGAGGCCCATGCATTTGAGGCCTGGCTCCCACTCCGCCCTCCCACACCCATGGCGATGCTGTCAAGGCTGCACGTACATCCTTTCTTCTGAGTGTCTTTTCACATCTTTTACCCACGTCTACGTGCATTGCTTCATTTCTTACTGCTGAGTTTTGAGAGTTCTTTATATATTCTAGATACCAGTGCCCTGTCAAATATGTGCTTTGCAAGTATTTTCTTTAATCTGTAATTCATCCTTTCATTCTCCTAACATGGTCTTTGTTTTCATGGTTTATTGAGGTGTAATTAACAAATGAAATAGTAAGGCATTTAAAGTGGACATTGATCCGTGTCTGTTTCTCCACTGGTTTCTCCACACTGTCTTGATTACTGTAATTAAATAGTAAGCCTTAACATTGAGAAGAATGATTTCTCCCATTTTTTTTCAAAATTATTCAGGCTATTCTAAGGCCTTTCTTTTTCAATATAAATTTTAGAATAGGGTTATCCACGGTGACCAAAAAGCTTGCTGAGATCTTGATAGGAATTGTATGAAACCTATAGATCAATTTGAGGAAACGTGAACGTCTTAACTATGATGTGTTGTCTGTCTTTCTCTTAATGTTGGCTTTTCACCACCCCTCCCTGCCCCCGCCATCCCGTGGACACACTTCCAACCATGGCTCTTCATCTGAGGGTTAGAGTCGAGGCGGGGAGGGAACTAACATTTTTGTAATGGTTATTCCTTTTCATTATGAAAATCGCTGGAAGTGAAAAGGACAACGTACAGGCCATGGACCTTTGGGTTAGAGTGGTGTTGTCACATGGCTGCGACTGAATTGCTGAGAAGGGACAAGGGAAGGAAGGTCCTTTTCAGAGCCTGCCAACTTCTGCCCCCCTGCAGGGTCCCCAGAGTAAAAATCTGAGATGTGAGGCACAAGGCAGGAGTCTGGTGGCATGGGGCGGGGCAGACACTTTCTGAGTCACTTAAGAGACAGACACTTTGAAATGTTGGGAGGCCGGACCTCAGGAACAAAGAGGTGACTGCTTTTACACAGTTCCCTTCCCAATCCCTTCTACTACAAAGACAGAAGACACGTAGGTAAAACAGAATGTGAAGTTTATATACAAGAATATATCGTTTATCTGAAATATTTACAATGTTGGTTAAAGCAATATTTTTACAACTTTTTAAGGTCAACTACTATGTATATTACAGGTAAGCTACAATGGTTTAATTTGCAAAAATAAGAAAAAAATGTTTTAAACAAAGCTTAAAGGACTCAGGTCAATTACAAAATGTGTTTGTTGTGCCCTTTATTCAGTGAACTCATGCTATGGTGGTTAGTGTGCTTTTTATAAATTGAAGTCCTCTACCTGGAAATGCAATATACGCTACAGTTGTGAAGTCCCAATGAGGGTATAAAATGACACATAACTGTTAGAACGCTTAGGCGAGGAGTCTCAGGCTGGAGCTGAGAGATGTTGAGATAACAGCCCGCTTTATCTCAACTGGGGTTGTGACCTTCAGCAGTCTGGGCCACAAACAAAAATGAAGCTATTTGGACATTATGGCATCCTCAGCAGAAAGTGAAAGTCAGGTGACCAGACCAAAGAGGGGGAAAAAAAAATCAGACCCAAGTCACAGTTGTACCTACTCAAAACTAACTTTAAAGTGAGCTATTTTAAAACTTCATAAAAATATGCATGATTTTATTAGTTTGAATATTTCTACAAGACTTGGCTGGGTTTTTCCTTAATGTGAAAACAGGTATCCATTCCTGAGGCCTCCTAGGGCCTTACAACTCAGGAAATGCTGGGGGTGCAAATGTGCAAAAGGCAGGGGGAGCTGCTCCAGGCTGGGGCCAGAGCTGCAGGGACTGTGCTTGGGACACGAGAGCTGAGGCCTGGGCCTCGGGCGGAAGTGGTCAGCCGAGCCCTGGGGCCGGCCTGTCGGAGCAGCTGGAGCGCCGGAACTAGCACTGCAGCTTGCGGATGCTGCGGGAGATGCGCTTGAACTCTCTTTGCCCCTTCTGCCACCGCTTCACCGAGGTGATCACCAGCTCTCCGCCCAGTTTCTGTCCCATGACCAGGTAGGGTGCATTGATGTCGTTCATCTCCTCGCAGGTGCACTGCAAGCTGTCTTTGAGCCACAGCACCGACTTCTTCAGGTCCCTTTCGGACACCCCGTTCAGCTTGTAAATGGTCTTGCTCTTGGTCTCCAGGATGATTTTCGTATCTCTGTTGATGTAGGTTATCTCCTTCACTTTTATTTTCAGTGCTACCGAGAAGGGATGGAATCACTCCGGTTATAATGAGGGAATGCAGTCGAGATCGGGAGCTCTCCTCACCCCACGCTACTGCATCTTGGCGTGACCTGGCTTGGCAGGGGAGCAGAAGGAGAGCTTCCCAGAGCTAAGGGGCTGTCAGGGGCTGTGCGAAGGGGGTTGGGAACTGGGGGCAGCAGGTGGCTCCATTTCTAAAGCCTCAAAGGGTTTGCCAGGCACTTTGTTTCAAATCAGCCATCCTTTCAAAACTCCCTTTGTGGGACACAATTACCTCCCCTCCTGGCCCTGGTGTTTGTGTGTAGGTCGCCTGTGGTCTGTGCTGCGCTCCCCTCAACAAATGACTTCCCCTATTGGAAACGTCAGCATGAAAAGAAATGCCTGATTCTTAGGTGAAACATGATTCTTCTGTGGCTGTAAACTTTAAACTCAATTAATTACGTTGGATAGGTTTTTGGACAAACCTGCAAGGAAATTATATCACACAATCCTTGTTTTCTGAAGAACAGACTATAGGGAAGGAGAACTGATCTTACAGCTGCATTTGATTTGGTAAAGTAACTGGGAGAAAAATGTCCAGGACTCTTTTTAAGAGCACATGTTTAGCTGTAAAAGTGTTTCTCTGAAGACCTCATCCTCACATGCTATCATTTGCCCGTCCAAGGCCAGGGCGTTTACAGTTCATATACGTACCGTTTCCAAAATGGATATTAGACTCATTAGAATGCTAAGACCAAAAGTAAGTGGTTTACATAAAAGACACATTTTAGAGTCATAAACATTATGCTTTGGGAAAGAAAACCCTGCAAACATACATGCTGGAATTACATTTCAAGAGTCCATGAAGGCAGAGAAAGCATAGGATTTGAAGGTTGGAAGAAATCATCCAGTTAAACATCTCGTTAGCACAGAAGAATCTGAAATCCAGAGAACTGTGGTGACTTACACAAGATCACCCAGTTAGACAGTGTCCCCGTGGAGTGGGATTCTCAGACACTGGGTCCTAGACCTCCTAGGGCACCAGCACTGTCTCATAGGGCAATTCCAATTTTGTGTCCTGCTTGGAGCGTTGACTCCCCCAACTGCAGTGTGTCTCAAGATTCTTGGTGCTATGAACGATTGTTCTGTACAGATATGCACGAGTCTAACTTCCTGACTTTGATGGGGTTTAATTCATTGCTTAAATGAGTAACAGAGGCAGAGTTCTGTGTGTATGTGAGTATAACTACTTTGGTGGTTCCTTTCTCTCTCAGAAAGAGAATTTGAATAAGGATGGCTTTCCTAGTCAACTGGGAAATGGCCAAAGCTCAACCAGGTACGTCAAGGATGCTGTGACTTAGCCAGCCATTATTTTGTCCGATACACACCTGAACCATGGTTCTGAGTTCTCAGGATTTATGAGACTTAAATCATGGGCTTTAAGGTGTAAGGTGTGGGGGTGGGGGTGATATATACTGAGCAAAATGATTATGTGTTTTCTGGGAGCCTCATCTATAGTACAGATAAAGCATGTGTGATTCCACCTGGTCAAACATTCTTGAGATCCAAACATTAAAAAAAATCATCACTTTTAACCAGGGGGAAGATTTATTACTCATACTTCTCTAGCTTTAAAATTACCAGCTCTGCTAAATATCACCATGGGAAAACAGCAGGCACTTCCTCCCTGGATTTTCAGCTGGGACCAAATATAGGGAATGAAAGCCCCAGGACAACTTTTCTTGCCCTGGAAGATGCAAACGGGGATGCAGGACGTGGTGGTCAGAGGTGATGACACCATCCGCTCCAATGACAGATTGTACTGACTACACAGCAGGTGGTGTGGGCCTTTAAAAGTACTTTCTTCAGTACTTTTACCACTGAAATGAGGTGTTCTACACTTTCCCTGTGCTTCAGGTATGCAATGGTGAAAGACTGTGCTGTTAAATATGCCATATTTCTACCCTCGTTCCTTCTACCCTTCCGTTACTCCCCCAAAGTAAAGAGGTAATATGGAATACCACTTGTAAACCTGCAATCCAGGTTCATTAGCCCTTTTGGGACAAAAATGAATGTGGGGAAATAAAAAACAAAGCTTGTGAGGGTCTACATGTGTGAAACTTTAAAGGTAGTAACTCCCATGTTGTTTGGAAAGGCGTTCTTCCCCAAGGAGAGAACACGAGGACTCACATGTACTCTCGCCCCTGTTTTTTGGCCCAGGCTTGACAGAACATCCTTAGGGAGGTCTTCTGTAAGGGCAGTGGCAAAGCAAGAGTTCATACATGTGAATGCGTGTGTGCGCATGTCTCTTACATCAACTGTTTGGAGCCCCATAATACAACCAACTTTTTCATGGAAGCCAGGAGAGAGATCTGGATGAAATCTAGTGCAATGGATACAAGCTGTCAGAAGGTGATATTTTATGTGAACTTTAATATACATTTTCGTAAGATGATATTTTGCTCTCTTGCCCGTCGTCCTATCTGGTAGCGTGGAAGCTAGGCACTGAGTTTTGGTAAGGCCCTGGGATAGCTGTTGCCAATATGCCTGGCCCTGAGAGTCGTGTATATTTTATAAAGACGTACAAAATGCTATCGTCCCATTGGTGGCTCTTGCTGAGGGGTGGGATTGGTTGGGACAGAGTTGCCTTTTCCCCTTCCCTTCCTTGGCATTGAGAAGCTTTGCCTAAAGCTGTGGCTCTGGTTGTTCTGGCACCAGCTAAGGGCAAACCTGGATCCCTCCCTGGAAGAGACCCGAGGTTGTAAGGAGCACTGTTAGGATTATTCTCAGAGTTCCGGGACCTGACCAGACCTGAGACTTCTAGGGGGGCATTCCTCAACAGTGGGAGCTGCAGTGATTTCTCTCAGTCTCAAGGACTTTGTTGAGGATGTAGATAGAGGAATATAGATCTGTTAGGGCCCTATTGTTTGATGGAACAGGGATCCTATCTGTTTACCAGTAAGTCCAGCCCTCTGTCTGAATGGAAGTTTCTAAGAGGTACCAACCACTTAAAACACATCAGAAGGTCTCTGCTTTTGGAATGGGATGAAGGCCAGAAAGCTCAGGAGTCTGGACGAAGTTCTTGGCCAGTCCCAACTTTGAATTTGGCATTGACCCTGTGTCTAGCTGGGCCTGAGGACAGCAGATAAGGTGCTGATAGAGTCCTGCATGGACAGTTTCCAACCCTTTTCCCCCTAATAATATTCTCTGAAGGGCAGTGACTTACACTCTATGGAACTTGGGTAACATATCACACATTATTTATTGTCCCCAAGCACCACGTCATCATGGATCTTTCATGTGGCTTGCCAAAGTAAATTCCTAAGCTTTATTTCTTCTTTTGAAATTTAAGGAATCCCTCCTCCAGTTATTAAGCAGTATCTTGGATATAGTCACTAATGGTTATGAATAAAGTAAGAATATTTCAGTTTGGCACTGGACTACGTTTCTATTTGTGGACAACTTAATGCCTTCAGTGTGTTTGCTGGGGCTAAGATTCACATGTTTCCGTCCCTGGTGCGCATGTCCAGTGTCAGAAAGAGAACAGGGCCCAGCATCAGGCTTGTTGGCAAGAAAACGCCAAAGTAAAATGAAAAAAAAATGCCATTGAAAATTAATAATTTAAATAATTCTCATTATTTGATTATTGCTTAACAGAACAAATGAATCTCACCTAAAAAAGATACAAGTCAACAGAAGATCGTTACTTGTCTCCTCTCCTCCTAGGGAGGAGACCAGGAGACATCACCAGCATGTTTGACGATTTTAGAAAAGGTGAATGGTGGTGGTACTTTACCCAAGCTTCATCTAGTAACATCTTTGTGATTTGTACCTTTAAGTGTTGCTGGTAAGTAAAACTTTTTGAATGTGAAATCTTTTGTTGGTTGTGGTGTATTACTTACCAAAATCATTTTTACAAAGAGTTTCCATTATGTCGTTGTCATCCTCGTTTTTATTTTTGCAGGCTTCACAAACCTTAGGAGCTAAAAAGGTGAAAAATTGTTAAGTTTGCTTAAAAGAGAACAGCAGGTGGCGTTTTTGTAAATAACTCAAGAGGGGCTTACCCAGGCAAGAGTAGCAATTGTCCTGGAAACGCTCAGCTTCTGCCTCCTTTATAAAAGAAGGATGGATCGTTCCCAAGTCTTCCATGCCTCCCATTTTTTGATGGACAAAAATGCCCATATGAAGTGTTTAATAAATGATGGATCCCAAAGAAAAGGGGCATTTGGGGCATTGTGTACAGTTGTAGCTATAGTTCACTGGGACAGGTTTTGGCTTTTTGGCCCTTCTTCCCCACCTCTGGGACAACAAACTCAGTCTCTGACAAAGTTGTTCCCAAAGCTTCTCTGAGGAGAAAGCACCAGAAGACTCTTGAGAGATTTTGGAAAATGTAACCACAAAAAAATGGCCAAAAGATCGTCTTTCTCTGCTGCAGGACACCAGCGGGTCTCTGCTGAGCTCCTGAGCAGAGCTCTGTGTCTCTGGAGGGTCATTTCAAGCCACTGTGAAGTCTGCATGGGGAAGGGTGGCTAGTGGTGGTAAGGGCCACGTAGGTGCTCCTTCCCACCTTGGAAACACCTGTCAGCACAACAGCCTTCCCTAACTGGCCTGCCTCACCTGTGCTTTCTGTCAAGTTTGTGCTCAAGCAGCATTTATTTCATTTTTATCTTTGTCCTTCGTGAAGGTTCTTCATGCTTTTTGTTTGCTTCAGATTCTCAAAAACAAACACACAAAACCAAAGCAAAACAACAACAACAAAAAGCCAGTGAACCAACCAAACAAAAAACCCCAAGCTTTCCCCGAAGCTCACCAAAGTTGAAGCCGACTGTCTCTGGCCTTTGACCCAACCTTCTAATACAGTCTGATTTCTTGGGAAAATGAAAAAAAGAAAGCATATTCCCTTTCTCCCATTTATAAATGTTCTGTTTTTAAAATTTAGGTGAAACTTGATTTTCATTAATATGAGATTTAATTTTCACAGAAAAAACTTTATGAGACTCATGATAGAAGAGTTATTGGTGAAATTAGAAAAATGGCAGAGTATATTTTGAAGACCATGAACTTTTATTTTGAAGGGAGAGAGTGGCATTTGGGAGAGAGGTAGTGTATAATGTTGGTGCTGATAGTGGAAAGAAATAAAAACAAAAGCAACACACATAAAACTGCCTTTAACTCCCCTCACTCAAACAAAATGAAACATTTCCAATTAGGAGCTCTAGGAATGTATATAAAATCTTACTAACCTGTATTGGTTGGTCTGTGGTGTATGTTGGACAAATGTTTAAAATATGCCAAACATTTGCAATAAATTAGAAATCTAACCAATGAGATGATTGCATACTCGTGGTGCCTGCCGGAAAGATGGCTAAGCAACTCTGCATTTTCTTTAACTAATGATGGCTGTAGGAAAACAATTAGAGATCGAAAGGAAGATGCTGCCGGAGCCCTGAAAGGGATTAGGAAGCCCCCTTTCCATCCCAGGGGGGACCTGGATCAGCTCAGACACATTGCAATGTTTGGTTTTCAGGAAGAATATCAAGAGCCCATGAGGTTTTCATTGCTTTGATGGTTTTTGCACAGGAACTCCCCCTCTGTTTTCTAAAAACTTGGGAAACTCCTTTTTTTTTTTTTTTTTTTTGCATGGTTTTCTCCCGTTAATTAAAACCACTCCTGAGATAAAAGCTGACTGGTGATCGAAAATGATTCCTGGAGATTCCCTTTATGTCCTCTTCCTTAGACACCTGAGCAGTTACAACCCACGCTCAATTTTCAACACGCTCTGAACCAGCCCTGCTTTTATTTCCCAAACCTAAATTGGCAAAGAACAGCAAGTACCTTGAAAGACTATCTGTTGCGTGGGTTTGGCTATCCTGTCTGTACCCCAGTGTTCCTGTGCCTAGGAGCCTGCCCAGCCGGGAGAAAGTATGAGGCTGTATGAGGCTGAGCAAGAAGCGTCTGGCCAGATGCTCACCAACTCCTCCACATAGGGCCCCTTCCAACACTCTCAAAACTTAGGCCCCCGCGGTAGCAAAACATAATTGTGTATCTATCAGGAAAAGATGCCGTTCGGTTATTCGTTTTCTTTCTTTTTAACTGTCCCTAAGAAAGGTATAACTGGGAAAGGCAATGAGAGGCTCGGGTATGTGTGTATGTGGGAGGTATCTCAAATTTGTCGCGATGACACATCACGGCAAGGACAGTGCCCGCCCTGCCAGGAATGGCACCTCAGGGGACGCGTCGGGATGCGGGGCGGGGGCCTAGGGATCCCGCCTGGAAAGTCTTAGCGGAGCTCGGAGGGAGGAAATAAGGGGGAAGGCTTACCTTCTTCGGTGGCCGGCAGGAGGTGGTCGCTGCTAGCGAGGGGTATGCAGAGGTCGTTGTCCTGGGGGAAGCGGTCGCACTCGAGCATGTCGGGCCAGGGGAAGCCGAAGGCGGACATGACCGGAGCGCAGCGGTCCTTCACCTGTACACAGAGCGAGTGGCACGGCTGGATGATTTCGTCCAGATCATCGAGGCACACCGGGGCGAAGAGCGAGCACAGGAACTTCTTGGTGTCCGGGTGGCACTGCTTCATGACCAGCGGGATCCAGGCGCCCGCCTGCTCCAGCACCTCCTTCATGGTCTCGTGGCCCAGCAGGTTGGGCAGCCGCATGTTCTGGTACTCTATGCCGTGGCACAGCTGCAGGTTGGCGGGGATGGGCTTGCAGTTGCTGCGCTTGTAGGAGAAGTCGGGCTGGCCGAAGAACAGCCCGCGCGCGGAGCCCAAGCAGCAGTGCGAGGCCAGGACCAGCAGCAGCAGCGAGCCGGGACCCTGCGGCATGGTGGGCGCGCGACCCCCGGGGGACGGAAGGAGCGGAGTCGGGGAAGCGCGAGGCGGCCGGGGCCGGAGCTCGTGCGGGGCCGGCTCGCTCGCTTGGTGCGGCTGGGGGGCCTGAAAAGTGGGTGGCTGGGCGGCAAGAGCGCCAAGAGGCCGGGCGCGGGCAGGACTGCGCAGACAAGGAGCTCTGTGCTCTGCTTTTTGCTGCAAGCCCTCGCACAGCTCCGGGGGGCTCCGACCCGGGGGAGCACTGTGAGCGACTGCTGGGGCCCAGCCAGAGTTTTCTTGGCCTTTTTAATGCAAATCTGGAGGTGGGTGGGGGGAGCAAGGGAGGAGCCTGTGGAGAGTAATCTGAGGAGGGTTGGTCACTACTCACTTGGTCTGGTTTTCCTTTGAGAATGCCCCTCATGCGCTCCCTGGAAGGAAATTCTGGCTGCCCCCCCACAACCCCTTTCAGATGCTGTCGAGCGCGCGCTCTAGAATTGCTCTAAACAAATAGACCAGCCCGGCAGGGGCGCCCTAACAGTGAGCGTGCGGGGCGGGGGCTGCGAGAGATGGGGGCATGCAGGGGACGTGATGGGCGGCCCCGTCGACGCGTCCCGGCGGGAACGCACTCTATCCCCAGCGAGGGCCCGGGCCAGGGTTGGTTTGACCCCATCCTGCAGTTTCTGCCTGGCCCCGGGCTGCGGTAGAACTGCCTCTCCGGGCACCAGCCCGCAGTCATCTGGGACTTTGTGCTTTCAGCTTGCACCTGGGACCTGTCTGCCCCAGGCCGCCCCGGTGGACTTGGTTTCATCTCGAATTTCCAGCCACAGTCACCAACCTGACCCACCCCGGAGGGTGTGCTTCCCTCCCCTTGCCCTTTTAAAAATCATAATTATCAATAAAGTCGTAGGAGCTAAACTTTGACATGGAAAAGAAAACGTTGGGGTTGCTATTTTGTTGGGGTGAGTCTAGGTTTTGCTGTTGTGGAAACGCCTCTGCAATTTCCTTTGAATCACAGCTCACAGGCATCGCTGGCCCCCACAGGCCTCGCAGCAGGGCGCTCCGGAGAGCCGGAGGATGGGCCCCACGGCACGGAAGGGCTAGTGCTTGGCAAAAGGGACTGGCAGAGAAGGAGCCAGGTGGGCAGGCTGGGAAGGAAACAGGAGCAGAGGAAGGAGCTCTGCCTAGAGATCCACAAGTGCTGGTCGTGGCCTTGACCAGGTTGGTCAGTCATCCTGCATGTGTCAACGGGCACCGTGCTGGCGCCTCGTGTGCCGAGGTGAGTAAATCGGCGGGCCTCTCCTTCGCGGAGCTGGGGCTCTAGTGCAAACGGTAAGTTCACAGCTGTAAACTGGGACTGGGGTGCCAGCAGAGGGAAGGTGTGTGGTGGGGGACTCCTTTATACGCTAGTCGCCCCAAGTCTTCCCCATGGGTAGGTGGTCTCGAAACCTCCCGAGCATGGTGGTGGTGCAGATCCGAAGACATAATACCGAAGAGCGAGCCGCCAAAATTCTTTCTTATGTAAGGTGGGCATTGTTACTTCCCAGCCACTCAGAGCCTTTAACAGGCTGTGTCCGCAGCTTCCCTTTTTCCCTCCTTTAGGAAAGATGTTTTGACCTTGGCAGCCCCCAACCTGCCCCCGTCCAAGTCGGCAGGCTCTCTTTGTGTCTCCACTGCTTAGAAGACGGGGTTAAGGCAAGGGTGGCGAAAGCCCATTCTGTTATCTACTGGAGAAAGTCGCCATCTGGAGGGGGAGAGCGTCCTCTGGATAACAAGAGTCTTGCGTCCCTGAAAAGTTGAGCTTCCATTTTTTTTCTCCTTTAACACCGGTACTCTGCCCGGGAAAAGCCGGGGCTGGGAGTAGGAGCGCGCCTAGCAAAATGCTGCTGTTCCGCGGAACTGGTCGTGGGCCTTTTCGTTTCTAACTAAAACCCCAAGAGACACTATTTTGAAAATAAACCCTAAATAAAACGAAAACATTCCGAATCAAACAGTTAATCAGAGCCTGAAGTGGGAGAGATGCTGGGACGTGGGCCCGCGGGTGGGATGAGGGCCCTCCTGCCTCCACCACCCCAGCCTTCTCCTGGGGTCGCCTCTGTCCCTCACACGTCCTAGGGCGGGGCTCTAGAAGCTCAGAGCTGGTTGACCTTGTTGGAGGCGGGGCACCACCGCACACTGGGGAGCGGCGCGGCCCGCGCGCCCGAGGCATTGTTTGGGGAGCTCGCGCAGCCCGGCTGGCCGCCAGGGGGAGCGGGGAGACGCACTGGAGTCTCCATCGCCTCGGCGCTTACTGTCCGGCTCTGACCTGCCTGGCTCTGGGGGTCCCCTGCCCTTCTCGCACCCGCGCCATCCAGCCTCGACTTCACCTTGTATAGGCAGATTCATCTTCCCCACTCTGCGTCACGTCTCACTCCCTTTCCTTCCCCGCTTGTTAGTGCCCCAGCAAGCACATGCCCACGTTGCAGGCCCGCCCACAGGACAAGCTGATTGAGTGGGACAGGAGCATAATGTACGGAAGCTGCGACGCGAGCGCGGACCTTGTGAAAAGCGCAAGGAAGCGGATGCTTGGTGACTGTGGCGGCGCGCCTCCCCAGCCGGGGTCGCTGTGCAACCGCAGAGAGACGCGCGCACGTGGCGCGGCCACACCGGGGCGCCTTCCTTTCCGCAGACTCCGCAGCGCTCCGGGTTGGCCTTCCGGCCTACGGGTCTTCGCAGATCCTTGCCACTTATTGAAAACTGCCGAAAGCTTACCCTTTTACAAAGAGAGGCAATGTTCAGCACCTCTATCCCCGTCCACTTAGTTACTTGCCCGTTTTAAGGACGGAAACTGTTCGCACAAACCAAGGGTACAGGTGGTGGTGCGTGCCCACTCCTCCGGGCAGCCTACTTAAAGGGGGCTGTTTGCCCATGGGTCCCTGGTGAAGGGATTGGAACTCTTCCTCCCACCCTGGCCTCACCACACACCAACATCCCACCCCAACGCTGCAGGCCTGAGGAAGAGCCTTGAGAGAGCGGATCTGGCCCCGCTGCTTTGCTTTAGCGTTTCCGGATGTGCAGGCACAGAAGAATCTCTACGCACAAAGAAAGTTCCCGCTCACCTCAACAGAACAATTCGGCTGTGGTAGGTGCAAGAGTTTCTGGGATGGCAGGATCGTGGCTCTCATTTTCAGAGATTCTGCTCTGTGAGAGGGGTCTCCGACCCCTGTGTCTGTTCTGCGTCCGCGGAGAGCCTGGGAAATGCAGCCTCCCGCTCCCACTCGCGAATAGGAAAGTTAAGGCATATGGACTCTTTCTGAGAGGGAGTGCAAGCAAGAAGGGGGAGAACAAGTGTAATATGCCTGTTTGTTAATTCTCAAAATCCAGCTCTGGCTTCTGAGGGGCAGCCTCAATTGGAAACAAATTTCTTACCCCCCAAATAACTGCACCCGTGACCTGCCCTCCCTTTCGGTTGGAAAGCTTGTGTTTCCCTGTGTTAGGCAGTACAAAGATCTCAAGGTCTGGCCCGTTCATTACTAAATGCTATTCTCGCTGCATGTTAAAATGTAGCATGGTATTTTGTGGATGAGCTTGACCAGCACTCAAGTGAGTACGTTTAGCCAGCCGCAGGGAAGAAATCAACATGTAATTAACCAAATAGTGTATATATGCAACGGCTAAGTGTCCTTTTGGGGAGACAGCTTTTGATTGGAATCCTTTGTCTCCTTTACTTGCTGCAAGTAAATGAAACTACCTATGGACAACCACTTCTCCTGGAATAGAACACCCCAAGCAGCAAACCCCTTGAGTGGGCTAACACCTGCTCCTTATTAAAAGGCAGGGCCCCCTCGGAGGTGTTAAGCAACTCCTGAGTGGGAAAGGATGCAGTTAGCTAGCGCAGGCCCTAAGCGGCCTGGGGAGCCTGGTGAACAGCAACCTCCCTCAGCCCATGTCAAGAGGCCGCACTAAAAGACTGACTGGGGGCTGCTGTCTTCTTAAGTCCTCACTGCTACCCAGCAGATGTGTGTGACTATTATTTTGCAAATTCGTAAGTAGTTGCGAGGAAACTGAGGCAAGGCGGGGTTAAGTAACTGGATCCCAGTTACACCGTGAGCGGTCCAGCTGCTGGTGTTACACGTTCGTGCTTTAGGTACGCATCTCGACCACTGGGTGTTTTGCTTGGCTTTCATCCACAGGCAGGCTAGCCAGGTGAGTAATGTCACCTTCACCTCCTGGGAGGGTGGTCTGGGGCCGTTCCTACTCCTCTGGGGTGGTAGGGCCCGCCAGCCCGAGCATATTTCTGTGCAGCCATCTGGTGGCGCCATTTCCCAAACTGATGGTCCCGCTAGGGTTGCAAGTCGGGTTTCTTTTCTTTTTCTTTTTCTTTTTTTTTTCCCGCGGTTGAGGCTCTGGGATGCCACATTTTACCTGTTAGGCGTGATGCAGGCCGCCTTTTCCGGGTGGGTGGGTGACCTCATTCTTTCGGCTGTGGTCCTCCCTGCACCCGCGCCCCCGCCGTGAGGACGCCAATCGCTCTGGATGGGAAGCTTCCCGGGCAAATGCACGCGGGGCGGGGACCTGCAGCTCCCCCGTCGAGCGCTCTGGGATCCCTCCGGCCTTCGGACCCGAAGGGGTCAAATGCTGCTGTCTGATACCGAGGTCCGGGCCTGTGACTGGAGAGCCTTGGCGTCGCATTTTAAGAAGACATATGTCTAAATGGCGAGCAGCTTACCAACTGCTAATCCGAGCTGTAGTGCGGATCTTCTTTAAGATTTCCGGATCGAAGTTGGAAAAGCAAATGAAAGGTCCGGGGAGCTCTGACTCTGGCAGAGGCAGGAGCCGAGAGGGAGGCCTGGCCCTGTGCCCCCTGTCTCAGTCCCCGCTGAGGCCGGCGCGGGGCTCAGTGCCCCCTTTTCATCAGGATGGAGAGCTGGCGGAGGAAATTCGAGGGAGGGGCGGTGGAGAGCGAGACTGCGGTCGGCATTGTGCCCGACGCTGGGCTCAGGGCCCAGGAAGATGGCTCCCCCAGGGCGAAGCAGGAGCCATCATCCCTGGACACCTGGAGGGCAGAGAAGAAACTGCGAGGGGCTGTGAGAGCTCTCTAGTTGGTGGGTCCTAAGCCTAAGTGAAGCCTTGGAGTTCCCCTGAGCATTTTGTACCAAGTACAGAACTTGCTCAATGAGAATGGCCTGAAGGCAATGAATGGAAGGATACTTTTGGAGCTCAGTAGAATGACTTAAAGAATTTCACCTACAATGATAACCCACTGCAACATATCATCATCATCATCATCACTTTTATTCTTCCCGATCTGCCCTAGTGCTTTAGTCAACAGCTGGCTTGGGATGGACTGAGAAAACCGTTTTATATACTGTGCTTCTTTCAGGAACACGAAGCAGCACATCAAGGGACTGTCTGTGGTTGGTGCCTTGGGGGAGACCCAGTTCCGTTTCTTTTATTGTTCCCTCAAAGATTATCTATTGGCCCTAGACATTTGGGGGGAAAGAATGGGGTTAGGGCGTGGCATTGCTCGACTTGCATCCCTGGCTCCTTCTGCTTCCAAAAGAAAAAAACAAAACCAAACAAACCAAGAAACCTAAGCAAACAAGAACACCTGGGGCCTGAAGCGCTCAGTGGTATGGACCTCAGGGAAGGAAACTCCGATTCTCTTGAGTGCACAAACCTTCCCCAGCCGACTTTCCTTTATGGCATAGGGCTTCACATTTGCAGGACCAGTAGTTGTTTCTTGGTCTTTGGGGTTTAAATTTTGAAATTCATGTCACCTGGGTACCCCTCGTCTATTTTGCATGCTTAAAGTAATATTTATGGAGCGCCTCTTCCATGCCAGGAGCTCTGCAGGAGACCTTTTTTTCTCTCTTCCCTGCCCTTTTCCTCCCAATTTCCTGTCTCTTCGGTTCCAGTAGTTTACTGCTCACTGATGTGTTGCAACTGCTGATGAGACTCTTGAAATGAAGCATCTCCTAATTGCTCACATTAGGAAATCCTGAATAGAAACAGCAAAATCCCAACGGCATTCATAGAGGGCGGTCCAGAAGCCACAGAGTGTCTCTGGGAAGAAAGACCCGCTCTATTGTCTGATCTGAACAGCAGGGGTCACTGGCTAAGCTGGTGTTTCACTCTGGTGGGAATTTACGGCCGCCAGATAAGAGCACAAAGTCAATGCAATAAAGCCTGTTGGCTCTAAAGCAACAGATGGAACCCGAGTTTTTGCACATGTACGATCTTTTCAGAGTCAAATCCCCAAATAAAAAGCCCTTTATCATTCTTACTGAACTGTTTTTAGGGACACTGTTCCATACTCTGTGTCTGTCTGTTTGGGTCTTACTTTATAACGTTGGAGTTTTGTGCTGCCCAAACTAAGAAATTTGTCATATTCATTAAAGTAATTCATCCTCTTGAGACATGCTCAGCTTCAGTAAATCACAAGTATTCAGAGCAACAAATAAACCTGTAAATTAGAAAAAAGCATTTGTTTTTTGTTGATTTAGGGCTAACAGTGTAACCTATAATTTCAAACTATAGCATCCACCATACTCAGACTCAGCACTCCGATTGAATTTATTAGCACTAAATATTAGCAAAATTTCATTAGTAAGCCTAATATTTCTTAATAGTTTGTACATTTCCAGTGGTACAATGGGGAGTGAATTATTACACAGAAATAACATTTCCACATGTTTAATTGGACTTCTGGTTATGTCCAGTCTGGGAAATGTCTAGTGATCCTCTTGGACATGTCATCCAGAGCTTTGCTATTTTTCCTTCGTTTCCTTCAAATCTTAGTTAATTAAAGAAATTCATAAGAAGTTCTGCCCTGGAAGAAAAAAGGAAGAAAAGAATGTTTTATGAGTACAGCTAATTTATTATTATTTGTACTGGTTCAGAAACCCTTTCCCATGTCCAAGGTTGTCTGGATTCGAGCTTCAGAATGAGCAAGATTATCTGAGGTTTTCTATTATCAATTTTTCCCCTGGAATAAATCCTGAAAATGTGTCTTCAGCTCCCTTCTGTGGGCCATCATCAAGTTGAACCCTTTTACTTGTTATGCTAGTTATGCATCCATTCAGAGGAGTTAGGTTTGGTGGGGTGGGGTGAGGTGGGGTGGGGTGGGGGGTGGGAGGAAAGAAGAGTCAATGTTGCTTGTACCTGGCTTCAACACTAATTTTTTTTTCACCTTGGACTTGTGTGTGTGTGTGTGTGTGTGTGTGTGAGAGAGAGAGAGAGAGAGAAAGCGTATTATTTATTCCCTGTGATTTCTCATGGTACCTGAAAGACTTGGGCGGGTAATCACTGGGATGATTTCTGTGGAATGTTATCATGTCACCTCAGGCAGGAAAAATATTCTGTCTGTTCTTCTCTTGAACCACAGATGATATAATTAGCAGGATAATTCCTTAAAGAATGAATTCCTCAAGTTCCTTGGGGTTTAATACCATCCATCCAGTCAAGAGATTGTTGGGCCTCGCCCTAGCTGGCGTGACTCAGTGGGTTGGGCTTCATCTGGCAAAGCAAGAGGTCACTGGGTCAATTAGGCCTGGCCCTGGTTGGGGTGCCTGTGAGAGGCAGCCATCAATGTGTCTCTCTCCCATTGATGTTTCTCTCCCTCTCTCTCTCCCACCCTTCCCCTCTCTCTAAGTAAATAAATAATAAATAAGTAAATAATAAATAAATTTTAAAAAGATTACTGGGCCTCTGTATGTACTATGGGGGTAACCCAAGCTCCCTGTGTTTAAGGTGTTTATAGTTTAGTATTTGTAGGTAAAAGTAGAATTTCCAGTTCTCTGCATGTAGCTGAACCATGAACATGGCACATGTTGGCTGAGGGTGAAGACGTTTTCCCATGGCATTTGGGTGAAAGGCTAAAAGGCTATGAAAAACCTCATCGAACAAAAATCTGTTGCTGGAGAAAGAAATAACAAGGCCAAGGTGAACAATCCATGTGCAGGTCATGTCTGAGAACTTTAGATACTTTTTGAACTGTGATAGAATATAGTCTTTTACATTCATAAGCCTTATTGGAAACGACACAATCAGAAAAACCTTATGTAAGAGATCTTGAGAGATCTGTTCCTTGCCCTCAAGAAACCCACTTAAACTAACAGGGAGGTTACATTCTGTCCAGTTTATAGATTGACCTTTAGAGAAGAATACTCAATGTTTTAATAACCCTAAAATGTAATAGGAACATGGGAAATTCTAAGTAACCGCCAGCTAAATGATTTGTCCTGCACAGTTGCCTTTCCCAAATCAACAGCAGACAATTAGGTAGAAGACTAAAGGAAACAGACTGAAAATTAAATCAAGTTAATATGAAACTTTCATTTTTACTCATGAATTACTTTCCCTCCGAATGCTTCTTTGTTGTTTACAAAAGTAATACATGTGAAAAATTTTGGCAACACAAATTATAAAGAGAAAAGTGGAAATCTCTAATTTCACTGCCTACATCTACAAAACAAAAGTGAAAAATAGTTATATTTTTCTAACTTATGAGAAAATTACTATTCATAAAGCTTCATCAAATTGCAATCAAATGATACATTTACATTTGTAAGAACTTTTCGTAAGTCAACAAATAGACATCTATGTCATGATAAATACATTACCTTCGAATATAGTATTTGAACTATATTCACTTTCATGAGTGGATTCCCCTGTACTGATGTTTCCTCTCCAGTGTCTTACCTGCTCCTAGGTGGCACTGCTTTCCCAGCAGCTGGATTATGTATATCATGAGTGAGATGGGTCTGGGTAAGCACCTCCTTGTCCAGATTTCTCCCAGGACAGAAGTTTGATCATAATGTCTCTGTGTCTTGGATAGATGGGCCACAACTCAGAGATAGTTTTTGTTGTATTTCTCAATATGATATTTCCCATATCAATTTGGTCGAAAGGAGGAATTTTAGATTTTAATGGAAAAAAAAGCCAATTGAGCTTTTCTGTGAACCTCAAGAATGGCATAGTTAGCCCTTGAGAGGGGTCAGCTGAGCCATTTTTCCCATTCACGTATTGCAAGTATCCCTCAGTGCGGAGAAGAATGTCCTTTGGGAAACAACCTTCTGGTTCTTGGAGAACACACTCGGAAGGGTTAATTCTGCCTACCACGAGGGTGATTGACATGGAAGGTGGGGGGAAGTTGAGTCATAGTTGAGGGTTATTGCTCATGAGTTTATGTTGTTTGGGGGAGAAATGCGTTCACTCTCAGGTGGGTGTGGTTTTGGAAGGGGACCGTGTCAGAATACATCTGACACACTCGTGGGAGTGACGCTCCTTTTTACATAGTCTGTGCCCACAAGACACCTAATAAGAATGCTCACACTGGCGTGAGATAACTGGAAATTGTTTAACATATGCCTATCTATGCAGGGTGGGGCGAAAGTAGGTTTGCAGTTGTTTGTATAGAAAAATTACATAATGATTAACAAATAATAATAGAAGACTAAACTCTCTGTTTCTCATACTCACAACTGTAAACTTTCTTTTGCACATCTCTGTATTCTACTTCTAGGACTAGTTTAGCTAAATTAAATTTTAGGTTTATAAGATGCAATGGGGTGTCCTTTATGTACAAGGATGGTCTCATTGAATACTGATCATTAGGTTGTGCGCCATCACTTAACTTTTGTAGAAGTAAAAACCATGCATACTGATTTATGCAAATTATCTTTCCCAGTTCTTGTATACATTGGTACACATTTTCAAGATGGTAGGTGTTAAAATGATGTTTGGCTCTTGACAGAGCAACTAGTTTACTCAGTAATTACCATATGCAAATCATGGATACAGTACTGTGCCAGTCAGGATGGGTTAGGTTATACTGCTGTAACAATCATCACTAAGTATAGAAGTTTGTCTCTCACTAGTGCAAAGTTTTCTGTGGTCCAGTGTGGGGTGGCAGGGTGGGGTGGGGAGGAGGCTTCCATGCGGTTACATTCCCAGCTGCTTTATTTTATGGCACTTCCATATCAAGAGGTGCTCTCAAAATCACGTAACAGGCCAAGAGAAGGCTGGTGAACTCATCACCAGAAGTTAAATACTTCCATTGGGAAGGGATAAAGTCACTTTCACTCACATTCCATTGGCTGAAATCAGTAAGAAGCCCACCTCTCTCTTTAAAGGGTGGAACGTGCAGTTTGTGCCCTGTGGGGAAGATCTGGAAATGAGGGAGTAGTGGTACCACCTACCATATCTAGGTACACATTTCTTATCTAATTCCATGATTTGTATTGAGCTTAAACTACTATTACTGGTCAAAAATTGTCAAGTGGTGAGTAAACACTGGTAAGATTTATAGCTTGATATGCTGTAAAGTTGCGGGCAGTGAAAAAATTGACAACTGGAAAATATTACTGAACCTTTGTGGCAAGGCTTTGATAGGCATCAGAGAAGAATCAATATAACAACAAGCTACACTATGATCTGATTCCATTGCATTTGTAACTAGCATTGTCGACTAATGCGAAGAAAGAAAAACAGACCACTGTTAGGAGGGCTAGAGAAATACAAAGCTGCTCCCTGGAGCTGAGAGGCCAGCTGATGGGTCCAACGAAAGTTCTACATTTCTAATGGGAAATTTCAATGAACTTCCATAGGTGTTTTCCATGGAAACACCTATAGGAAATAAGAGCATCACTAAAAGAACATACCAAAGGAAATATGCTTTTAAAATGTAATCACATTATGTAGTGAAAGAGAATACTTACAAGAATGTAACCTGGGAGAGCAGAACTCTTTTTAAGAAAGAAAATGACTTTCTGAATTAATTTTTTATGACGAAACCGTTGAGCAAACTGAAATGTGTTGGGACCATTGCTAGGAATACGTATTTATCATATATTTTGTATAACATGCATTACTGGTCTTCATGGATTCGATTTTCTTTCTTTTCTTTTTTGACATTTTGAGGTGGTTCAGCTATGAAAATATGTTCAACGAAATGTAAATTGCCAGGAAATGAGATAAAGACAGTGGATTGAGGGAAGGAAGATAAAGGAACCCTCTAAGCTATTTGGATTCTTTTCTTTTCCATGGAACAAGGAGTGCCAAAAAGAGGAAGAACATGCCTAGACTCCTCAGGGGAGGGGGTCAGAATCTTTTTGTCACAGAGGGAGAAATGAGGATTACAGATGTTTTCATTTTCTTAGATTCTCTTCTCCAGCATAGTTGCAACCCAAGAAAGCAAATCCAGTGGTTAAACTTGAGATACATATTCGTTCTTGGGAAATACCAGCATCTGCTAGGCTTCTATCGGGGGCAGGCTGACAGTGAACACTCAGACTGGGTTCCAATCTGACTTCACTGCTTTCTAGCTGTGAGATCCTGGACGAGTTACCCAACTCTCCGCCATCAGTTTCTTCATTGGTCAATGGGATACTCATGCACCTAGCGAGCACTGAAGGAGGACAGCACTTAGAAGTATGGAGTAAATACTTCATGTAACGACTACTTATTATTTTTTCCCACCACGTAGTCGTTAGTGCATCATGTCAACCAACTCTACGCACAGAGGCTTCCTCTGGGAACTTATCACGTGGGTGTAATGAGGTGTGAAGCGACTCACCCAGGTCAAAAATAAAGCCCCCGAGTCGCCAGGAGAGTTGGAATACCACTCAGCTGTGAAGGTCTGGGCCAGGAGTGAACTCCACACCCCCATCCCAGGAAAGAGAAAACAAATCTGACTTATACTTTACGCGCATTAAAATGAAAATCAGGCTCACTAAATTGGACAGAGATCTAATTATTCTAAAAAAATGTTGTTACTGTTGCTGGAATTTGAATTTTAAGTCAAAAATTATATTACAAAATAGATGACCAGTAGTTGAAATATTAACTGAGGGAAACAGTCTTGGCACTCCAAGAAAAACCCTTGTAGCGAATCTTCACCGGTAATCTCCTCGGGGTAGCCATTACTAACTGGAAACATGCTCTGTCAACCCATCCAGATTCTAAGTCTGGTGGTGGCGTGGCGGGAGTATATGTGTTTTTCTATGGCCGCAGCCCCAAGACTAAGCGGTATGTTTGCATACAGCAAGTGTATAAGTGATGTAGTTTGTTATTACTCTGCAGTGAGAGCTGAATATAAAATCGTACACTTCAGGCAAACACAGAACAGAAGGATTTCCTGGAAGGGAGCCATTGTCTTTTCCAGTCACACGCCATTGTTGAGAGATGGTCCAAGTGCAAAGAGTGAATTGGGTACTGACAGGCTGAGCCACAACATCTGGAGTCTGGGCCCTCCACCCTGGGCCTTGACCCTTTCCATCACAAACAGTAGGCAGATAGTGCTCGTAGGAAAACAATTCAAGCACATAAGAGCACAACCTTGTAAAATCTACTAGGGCAGCGTGACTCGTGTTTTGCAGAGAAGTTCATACTGGGTGTCATCTTCAGCATAAACACATTTAAATCTTTGTGTACATGAGATAATTCCTGACTCTCCATCCCTCGCCCCACCCCACCGTGCTGACCAACAAGGTCCTATAATCGGTTTGCTTCCTGCTTTCTTAGAAGGCTAACATGTGAGAAGCATTACTTTATTATATGATTAAAACTGTGTTACTTTCTAATAATGGTGGTAAAACATATGTATATATACATGTACATTTTACTATTTTTTACCATTTTGAAGCATACAGTTCAGTGGCATTAAGTACGTGTGTTAACTTTTTAATCAAAGTGCTATTCACATTTTGGAGAGTGCACTTTTCGTTAGCATTTTTACTTAAGGGGGGACAGAAAAACAGGGACACTTTTATTATTTAATGGGTTCTCTCAGCAGCAGCTTTGTAAAATGATTTGGTGGCATAGGAAATAGAATTTATTCATCAAAGTGAAAATGTTGTACTATTAGCAATAGCCATTATTCTTGCTCTTCTGTTTTCTCCACAGAATTGGTTAGACTGGCCAATAACTCAATGCAGACCCCAGTTCCTTAAGCTGAGTTGACTCTTTAAAACCAACGAGAGTAGATGCACATTTGAGCTTGGCAGAAAATCCTAGAATCCTGCTTTCTTATAGTAACTGCAGCTGTTTAAAGATCATCTCAGCTCTTTGTGACCATGACAAGGGAACATCACCTTCTTTGTTCTCATCTGGTAAGACAACTCCCAGACCTTTTTCTCCCATTTGGTAAGGTTTCATTGGTACTTCAAGTTCCATTTCAAATACTCATCTTCAAAAAGTGGGGGGAAATGATAGCAGCATTAGGAGACCACGTGTTTGAGAAATTAAGGAGCCAAGTGAAGGAGGGGCCAGAGGCAGTCACGTGAACGTATTTAAAGGTGCTTTTGTTTTTGTTTTAATTTCTAGATAGGAGACCTCGGTGTATGTTTGATAATGGAAGTGGTAATTCTCTTCCACAGAGAAATTGAAGTTTGTAGAGAAAAGTGATAGAATCTAAGCATTGGAAAAGGTGTTTGAGACCAGATGGTCTATTCCTGTGCCCAGCGTGATGTCCCTGACACGGATTCATCCAGTTTCTACTTGAACACACACAGGGGTGGGGACTCCCGCAGGAGCTCTGTGTCAAGGTCATCGCACCACCATCACTGTCTGTGGCGTTCATCAGGCAGCTTTCATATAGGGAAGGGTGCTGTAGTAGTCTGCTTTGCCTCCCATAACAAAATTCCACACACCGGGAGGCTTAAGCAACAGAAATTTATTTCCTCACAGTTCTGGAGGCTGGAAGTCCAAGATCAAGGTGGTGGCAGCGTTAGTTCCTGAGTTCTTGCCCCTTGGCTTGCAGGTGGCCTCCCTTTGGCTGCCTTTGCACGTGGGTGTTCCCCTGAGCACCAGCACTCCTAGTTTCTCCTCCTTTTCTTATAACGCCAGTCTTGCTGGATTAGGGCCCTGCCCTAACATCTTTATTTATTTAATCAGCTCTTCAAAGACCATATCTGAGAAGCTCTTGAAGAAGAGAAAGAACTCCTGCCTTCTCCTCCTTGGGCTGCCAGAGTCTAGCATGGTGCATGGTACTTAGCACATAGCAAGCACCCATTATTCCAATGCCCCAGTGAAAGGAACTGAAATGCATCTCTTCATTCCTTGGGCTGTCATGTTGGAAACCAAATCAGGATTGGATGAAAATTGTTGGAGAAACGAGAGAGGACAGCCTCATGAGGGTGCCTGGGCACATCAGGTAGGTCTTAAGTGTGTGACTGCCTTTTGAGATTCCATACTTACCAGTAATGAGTGTTCATTGTAATTGAACGGCATTCATATTGGAAACAGGAGGCAATGGTAATGTGACGATTTCTCCTTTCCAAACAGCTAGGGGCACATCATTGCAGATATTTGATAAAGCCAAGTTTAAATGGCTCAATGAATTGCTCTTTCTATTCTTTGTAGACAAATACTGCCGTTGTTTATTTATGGCTTGGGGGCAGATTATTGTATTCTAGGTGACATATTCAAGGAGGCATGCTCTTTCATTATTATCTCTTTGCCCTTCTCATTTAATAATATTTACAAACTCTTGAATGAAACAGGCCCTTCTTTAGCAGCAGAAGGTTCATTCTGCTTGACTAATGCTGTACCGCTCAGTTTCAGCCATCATTGATCGCTGGTTGGTGGAGCGTGCACCTGGCTTCCCTGTTTCTCCTTAGGTCCACTTCTTTCTAATGTCACAAGCACCCTTATGTGGTGGGTGCTTCTGTTTCCTCCATTTGTTTCTTTTTTTGTTCTGGTGTTTCTTTCTACTTTGTCATGTTGCTATTAATTTTGAAAGTTCAATTGGTAAAAGTACATCTACCTCCATAAAATAAATACTCCAATACATATATTATTTTCATGTTCGCTACCAGTTTTTTCATCTGTACCTAGTTAGGTGAATATGGAGGATAAAGGCTACCCTACCTGGCCTTCGAATTCCATGTACCCAACACTAGGAAAGTAATTCTTCAGGACTGAAAATAGGCATGAATAAATTGACACACTTCAATATTGCTTATAGCCCTAGGAACAGTTTAACTTAGTTCCCAAGCCAAAGACCCATAGGCCATTTGTTGATGGGCACATCCTTACACAAATTAGCAGGTGGAACTTCTTCTAATGTTGAGGCAGCTTGATGTTGGGGGTTATCCAGAAAATGACATTAATTTCCATAAACAGTTTATAAGATTAAAAAAATGAGACAAATCTCACCTTGGGTATGAAAATAAATAGTTATGAAAAAATACCGGCAAGCTAGTAAATCTGCAACAGTGAAATCCTGTTGTCAAAGGATGGGAAATCCTCAGCAGAAACGTTAGAGAAGTACGGAAGTCCTCTTACTGGAGGAAATGAACAATTAACGATGGCCTTCTATTCAACAGAACTAAATAGGGGTTAAAATAATTTAAAATTGTTTCTCTATCTGAATCTTATTGGACTGTCAGACTTCCAGAAAGTACTTGGAACAATACCATGCTAATTTTCTTCAGATTTGTACATTTCTGACTTTTTACACCTTTACCCACTCTGTGTGTACAAAAAATATGTGTACCAATGCGTATATTTTTGTTAGTGGGAACTGATAACACGATAGTTTTCCTACGAGAAGGGCGGTTGTCAAAGTTTTGCGAGATTGGGACTGGTCGCTGTTAGTGGAGACAAGGACATGCGGTTGGAGGGGGGACCGTGGGTGCCATCGAAAGACAGAATAGACGCTCCTTCCTGTAATCTCCTTGTTAAGTCCTTTTTTGTTGTAGAGCTGAATACAAACATTCCATCTTGGTGTTCTCCAGACAGGCTGTCGATTACCAGGCTCCCGGGAGCAGTTTTCTGGGTGGGCCAGGTCTTTGCTGTGATAGTTAAGTAACAGCAGCAACAATGGCCACTGAAACACCTGCAACAACACTGCCATCCCGCGAGGCTTGTGAGAAACTTGTGTTGCCTGCCCCCCTCCCCTGCAGCGAAGTGATGACTAGATTCCCCCACTCTGTCCCATAAGGTGATGATTTGGGGGCATTTTCGAAGGGGACAGGCTGCCAAGATCAGGTCTCCCAGTGCACGACCTCACTCCTGAGAAATTCCAGCAACTTATTAAGCAATTTTATTTTTTTTTACAAGGAAAATTTCAACTTTCCATTCCTGGATCGTTTTATACAGGGTGCTTGGCGACATCATCTTTCACTCAGGCTCGGGCCACTGCCCCTGCCCATCTGGCAGGCTGCACGGCGTGGGCAACGGCCTGCAGCCCGATGCACGCAGACACCCGGCGAGTGTGGTGTCAGCGTCCACAGAACATATCCGTGACACTATCTTTCCAAGGGAGGCAAATATTCCCATTAATGTAATATCCGAAAATGCTTGTGTATAATCTTCTAATGTCATTTAGATTGGCATTGGAGACTGGGAAGGTGACTCGGGTGGTCACAGTACATAGAACATTTATGTTCTTCTTTGACGACCAGCTGACCTCTGGGCTCCTGGGAGCCGTTTCCAATGGAATGGAGAGCAGAGAGAATCATAATTATGTCTCAGCCCTGGTTCATCATCCAAAAGGGACCTGTATTTCTACATGTGCCCTTATAAATCTTTTAGCTAAATCAGGGCTCAAATGTAAAACCCAGTTCCCTAGGGAACTTTATAATATAAACCAAAGTCTGGTTTGGGCTGATTTTTTGTTCTAACTTTGTGAAATGAATTTACTCATGATAGTTACAGATTCAGTACAAAGTTTTATTTATTTTACATGACACTAACAACAAAAACAATACAAAAAACAAATGAACAAAAAAGCAGAAACATCTCTTCAATACCTTATAACAGATAGATCAAATTCTATATAAATTTATATTTGTGAAAATATAGTATATCAGCTGATAGAATATTCAGAGGAAGTATAATATTTTGGGGCAATGCAACCATCATTATTTTGCTTGGTTTTCCTTTTTAACCAAATAATGTTTTTACCTTCTTGTAGTATATGCCCCAAAGGGAATAAAGTAATGGAAACATGACAAACTCGTTTTTTCTGGTTCTCCTTGTGTCCCAGGACAACCATAAAACCTACTGATTCAGTTGGTTTCAGTACAGATTAAATCGTGAGTAAGTGGTGTTCTGGAGTTAACCTTCGAAGGAGCTCTACCCTGATGTCCCCAACTTTTCTTGATGTCTTACCCCCGAAGGAAGAGATTCTGTCTGATCAGCATCACAGGAGCCAAGCCCTTCTTTAAAATCCGGATTGGCTGACGTGCCAAGCCAAAGTCCAGACAGAGTGATACATGACTCGCAAATGAAGAGGGGAAACCGTTGCACTGATGGTCACGGGTTATAATCTTGGTGGTTCCAGTCCTATCGCTGCTTTCACTACAGATCTTTTCTATATTGAACAGTTAATTCCTAATTTCATCCTCTGAATTTGAATGGCAGAATAAGTTGTTGGAAGCTGTTAGCAAAAACTATGCTGCCTGGAAATGATCCATGGGGTCTCTAGGACCCTACAAAGGTGTAATAGAAAACCCAGGGACTTCTGAATGCCATGTGAACTGCTGGGAGAAAGAGCAGCTTGCGTTTTCTGGGGGAGACTCTGTATTTATGTAATCATTTCAATTACGATTCTGCTTATTAGCTATGAATCTGAGAAGTCATAATGTTCATAGAAACCTGTCCAAAGACACGGACATTACATAGGGGATAAGGTCACATGTTTGCAGAACTCAAGGCTTATTGGGAGGGGTACCTCAGTCAGAGTCTGTGTAGGAAATGCTGGCTGCTGAAACACACCTTCGAGGCTCCTGTATGCTTTCTGTCTGCATCAAACACTGCTCGCCCCTCAAGAGGGCAGAGGCTCTTTAAGCCTTAATGGAGGGATGTCTCCCATACCTGGCGTCGTAAACAATAAAGGTACCTATTCTATTTACCTAATAAGAAAGGACCTAAGCAAGCGAGTTTGTCATATTAGTGATATGCTTTTGTATTTTAGTACACAACTTATGTTAGAGTAATTTTTTTGGTTTGAGTGTTTTTATTGAGTCACTTTGAATTTCTAGCTTTCAGTTTAGTTGTATTGAAAACTAGTTTTCTGTTTTTGGGTTTTCTGTTTTCGGTATGTGCTGGGGGCCAGGTTCAAAAGGCTGCCCAGGATGCTGTACATGAAAAAGATGGAAGTCATACAAATAGAGAGTTAGCACATGAAACATTTTAGCCTCGGGAGAAATCAATGAGTGCATGTTAAAATGAGATTTTTTTTCCCCTATGAAATGATCCAAGATTAAAAAAAAAGAATGTTAATGAGGCTCTGATGCTAGAGTCTGTTGTTCTGCTGTAGGAGTGTGCGTCCTAAGAGAGAGCTAAAGCGAAGGCCCTGAGGGAAGGATCAAGTTGGAAGCAGCAGGGGAAGTGTTTGGAAGGATTAGCACTTGAGCAAGCACTTGCAGGAGGGGTGCGACTTAACCAGAGCGGGTGGGAAGGAAAGGCATGCCCACATCGCGTGATTAAAGGTGCTACCTTTTCACTCCATCACGTTTTGGAGATTTATCCCTCCCGGCCCATGAGCTCTGTCTCGGACATGTGTAGGTTTTTATAGTATTTTGTTGGATGAATATATAATTTATTTACCTATTCTCCAAATGATGGATGCTTAGATTGCTTCCACATTTCCTGTTGTCACAAACAAAGCTACTGTGAACACCCTTGCTTATGTTTTCTTGGGCACGTTTGAGAGACTTTTCCCAGCATGCACTGGGAAGTAAGGTGTCTGAGTCGCGGGATGCGGACTAGATAGTGCGGTGTGCTACCAAACCGTCTGTGCGGACTGAACTTCTCAGGAGCGATGTGGAGGACTCTTATTTTCCCACATTCTTACCCTTGGTGTTAACAGGCATACACTTTTACCCATTTGATTGATATGGATATCACATTAATTTTTTTCAGTCCCCCAATTATGGGTGATGTTCAAATTGTGGTTTATATATATATATATTTATTTATTTATGGGCCGTTCAGATTTCTTCTTGAGCAAATTGCCAGTTTTTCCCTATTTTCTGTTTTTTATTTCTTGTATTTCCTTATTGAATTATAGACATTCATTACATATCATAAATGTCATGTATTTAAAAAGTCAATGAAATAAATTGCAAAATTTTCACTTCCTCTGGGTCTTATATTTTTAAACTTTTATTATGGTCTCATTTCATTCAGAAGTAATTTTAATTTAGGCAAAATTATGAATCTTTTTGTTTATGGTTTATGTTTTTTATGACTTGTTTAATGAATCCTTCCTGAATATATTTCATAAGGGGAATATCCTAAAATTTTTTCCTAGCTTTTTGCTTTTCATATTTAAGTATTTAATTGGCCTGGAATTGATTTTTATGTACAGTCTGAGATAGGGTTGTAATTTTTTTTTTCCCAAAAGATAGCCAACTCTCCAAGTCCATAAATAATTCTTTTTCTATTCTCTTTTTATGTATTTATCACATGCCAGGCAAATTATACAGACTTCAGTGAGCCAGAGCTGCAGAAGTCCTCACTGGCGAAGTGTGGGCATGTATTGCTGTAGTCCCGGCCCCTCCTGAGCAGCTTAGAGATGGTGAATACAGGTCTGAACCTGAATCCAACTCTCTCACGTATAAACAAAGCAGGGTAAAAAGAATGTTAGGAAAAAGAATCAGTTTGAGGAAGTGGATATTGAAATGAATTTAATTGAACAGAAATTTGGGATAGAAATATGAGCTGTTCAATTTCGAATGGTGGGAAGGGCTGGATTATAAGGCTCTCTACTGGATTCTGGAAATAATAGAACAAAATGAAGAGGATCTTTAATAACACCAACCCCAAGACCCTGAACTAAATAGATTCAACAGAACAGTTTCAGTGAGGAGCAAGGTATGTGAAAACAATTTATCCTCAGGAAAAGAGCTGCCTCTAGGTAGCAACAGGACCTTGACTCCCTCAGCCCCATTCCCACACCACCTTTCCCTTGCCTTTCTCTTTTAAAGAGGCTGAGATGCTAACACTGTTTTTTCTTAGATACTTTCTGCCTGGGGTGACCATGTGTCTCAGCTCTGGCCAGGGATGCAAATGTACCACATTTCTTCCCGTGCTAAGAGACAAAGCTGTCTGGGGATAAGACCTTCCACCACTCACCTTCTTCCTTCCTGGAACTTGGACGAGGGATCTGGAAGTGCTGCAGCCACCTGCGATCCTAAGGTCAGGGACTTGGGGCATGCTGAGCTCTCCTGTCAGCCCGGTGGCCGTTTTTACCTGTGGACTTCATGTGGCCAGAGGTAAAATAAAGCCACTATCTGCAGATTCTTGAGGTGAAAGGTTTTATTTTTCAAATTCATTTGTAGCTGAACACATACCTACCTGACACAGCTGTGGTACCTCATTCATTCAGTGTTGGTTATCACTGGAAACTGACAGCATTGGGTGTGTGTTAGTGAAGTCAGGGAAGATTGAGCAGAGGAAGGGAAGGAAGAAAATGGCACATGTTTCTTGTGTATCTAGAGTTTAGTTTATGGTAGGAGCAAGCAATATGATAAGACCAGAGATTACAAGGCAGTTTATAATAACTGCCCCAGGTACTAACATTTGGCCCCAGGTTTCATCAGCTGATCTGCAAGCATCTGAAATTCAGTGTGGCATCTTAGATACTACATGGACATCTTTGGGCATCAAACTTTTTGTCCTAAGGGTACATGTCATGTACTTCTAAAGTTACATTGGGGCTATTTTGCAGTATGAAACGTCCAATGGTATATTTTCTACTACAGAATAATCCTCAGAAAGTTCGTTTGGAGCTATAAGACATTTGACTCAAGAGACCCAAGCATTCCAATCCCCCTGTTATAGCCGCAGGATAGTCTCTATTGTATTGATGTGTCTGAAAGATAGAAGCAGCCTGAGGCCATTTGGTGCCACAGTTCTGTGCAGGCAGGCAGGCAGGGCACAAGGGAGAGAAGGCAGAGAAAAGCACACTCACAGCCAAGGGTCAGAGCCAGCATATAAACTCCCGGGACCTGGTGGTTTTTCATCCTGGCATTCCTCATCATGACTAATTTTTTGTTTGCACATTTCAGAGGCTCAGAAATGTTTGGTCTTTCTGATTGTGTGTAGTTGTTCTTCCCTCTGACCAGGCATGAGCTGAGGCTGCCGAAGAAGCAATTGAAAGTGTCAGGGTGCAGGGTTAAGGTTGGGGGGAAACTCGCTCACTCATTAGCCTGGTGTTGAAATGTCTTCCCTTGGAAACCCCTCCACCTGAGGTTTCCATTCCATCCTCCGTTCAACTTCTTGACCGAAATGGTTCCGCTACGGGAATAGGAAGCCTTGCGTCTTCAGGCTTTGATCTCTAGCTCATAGAAACACACTGTAGGATGATGTGGCTTTAGCCTATTTGGTTTTTTCCTACCTTTTTTTTTTCTGAACATTATCCTTCTTGATTAAAAATGCCATGCTTACAAGATCAAGATTTTGTGATAAAGAATTTTATTCCATGTAAAGTCATTTAAAGTGTTTTTGTTTATTTCGGGGATTGCTTAGTCCATCTGTGCTTACCTCAGTGCAGCTTTCCATGATATAAACAGAAAGGCTTTAAAAAATCCAATGAATCCTGAGTGTTGGTTAACATTGGAATTGGCTCACGCTGAAGTTCATATTGACCTCAGAGCACAAGTTTATCTTTTGAGGTTGCTTTGACTTTGGGGAGAATAGATATTGGAATGTTCCAGGGAGAATACTGCTTGTTTGACTTGAATTTCTTTTCCATGATGTTAGAAGGAAAATCTGTCTGCCCAGAAGGCTCCCTTCTTACTAAAAGAGGTGGTCCTTCTCTGCTGGCTGTACAGAGAAGGAATCTCAAGGTCAGTTGATCTAGCACCAGCTCTAGGCTGGGAAGACAGTGCGTCTCCTGTTTTATAGGTGATACACCTGTGGCTCCAAGCGGACCAAGCAACTTAGCCAAATCACTAGGGCGTGATGCTGATGGTGGTGTGGAGATGCAGTGGGTGTTGGGTAGGGTTATGAGAGCAGGACCTGGGATTCCTGGTTCCAAGTCCACAAATCTGTGTTGCGCAGCTGGCCCGTGTCAGCTGGTCCAGGGCCCCTTATGCTGATCTGTAGGAACCTGATACTAAGGACCGGGCTGGACGGTAGGGGAGACAAAGCTGGCTTACTACTCTGTTCTCTGGTAATTGTTCACTACCTCTGTCTTTCCAAGTCTCTTTATTAAAATATTAAAAAAAATGTCCATTTTTTCCCTCGAAGACTTGAGTCAATTCTCGGCTGTGGCTGCTTTATTGACTTTGTTCTGTAGTAACCTTTTTTCATTGCTGTATTTTTGATGCCTCCTTTCCTACCATTTCTTCCCTGAGGTTCACAAAAAATATCCAAGTCCTTCCTACATTAAGAAAAAAAATCTCGATTTTTCATCTCTCACTATCCTTTTATTCTTTCACAGCCTCACTTCTTGAAGAAGTTGTCTACATTTTCTTTTGCATTTAAAACATTGAAATAGATTTGACGTATAACATTGTATAAGTTAAGGTGTACAGCATGTCGATTTGATATGGCTGCGTATTGCCATGTGATCGCCATTGTGGCATTAGCTTCTACACTTAATTTTTTCATGTCTTCACCACTAATTCCTGTCGAGCCCACTGCAGTGCTTGCCTCGACCATTTCACATAACTGTTTCTTCAAAGGTCACCTTGATGTCCCGGTTATGAAGCTGAGTAGATTCCGTTTGGGTCCTTCCTATTTGATTTCTCTATGGCACTTAACAATTTATCACTCAATTTTTTTTTGAGGGGGGTGGTTCTTGAAGTTAAATGATATAATCTTCAAGGTAAAATGTAGCTTCTTTTTCTACATTAATCTTTATTTATTAACACAAGAATTCATTGAACATGTTACTAAACCCAATCGGTAAGAAAACTAATGAATAGACTTCGTTATCGTTAGAGAAGTTTTGGGTTTACAGAAAAACTGAGCGAAAGTGCAGGGAGTTCCCCTGTCTCTCTTCTTCCCCCTCTCAGTTTTTACCTCTTGCTGCAGTGTGGTACATTTGCTACAGCTGATGAACCGATACTGATACAAAAGTTGCTAACTAAAGTCCGTGGTTTACATTAGGGATCCCTTGGGTTGTGTCGTTATGTAGATTTTGATAAACACATAATGTCAGGTATCTACTCTTACAGCGTCATACAGAAGAGTTTCACCGCCTTAAAAATCTCTTGGGCTCCACCTCTTGATTCTTCCTTTCCTCCCCGCAAGATGCTGGCGGCCACAAATCTTTTTACTATCTCTGTAGTTTTGCATATACTCGGAATCATACAGCATGTAGCATTTCAGATTAGTTTCTTTAATTTAGCAATATGCATTTAAGATTCCTCTGTGTCTTTCTGTAGCTTACTAGCTCATGTATTGTTATCACCGAGTAATATTCCATTGTATGAATGAGCCACGGTTTGTTAATCCACTCGCTCATTGAAGGACACTGGCTGCTTTCGTGTTTTGGCAGCTTTATTTATGAATAAAGCTGCTGCTGACATCTGTATGCAGGTTCGTGTGGAGACACACATTTTCAACTCCTTTGGGTAATCACCACTTAATTTTGAACGCCGATTGTTCCTTGACGTTCATGGCCCCCGTCTCCTCTGACTCCCATCCTACTCTTTGATTATCTCTTCATGTTTCCCTATGCTGATGCCTCTCTTTTTGCCAGCCTCAGAATGGTGGTCTTTCCCAGGGTCTGGGCTGGGCATTTTTATATTCTCAGTATTTCACACCTTCCTTGTGGGTGGTCTCTTCTAGGACTTCAGTGATCACCTCCTCCATGTGCCCCAAACCTGTGTTTCCATTGCAGACCTTTCCCTTGAACCGCAGACCCATGCATGGCCTTACTTCTTGGATGTCTCCTATAGGGAGACACGAGCAGCATCTGACAGAGGATGGGCATCTGATTCCAGGGACCGTTTCTCACCTGGAACTGAAAGCATTGCCGTTTTCCTGACACACATATATGACCGGGGAGGCCTTGCTCCTCTATTTCCTCTATCGCAGGGGTTCTCAGCCTCGGCACCACTGGCACTTTGGACCAGACAATTCTTTGTGGTCAGGGGCTGTCTGTGATCTGTAGGATGTTCAGCAGCAGCTATGGCCTCTACTCATTGAGGCCAATAGTACCTCCCCATTCCTCCCAGGCTGTGACCATCAAAAACATCTTCAGACATTGCCAAATGTCCCCTGGAGGTGGGTGGGGAAATGGCCCTTCTTGAGAACTGCTCCAGCTTCCTATGCTTTCCACTACGGTGTCTTTTTCACATTCCTGCTTCTCCGTGAATTGTCCGTTCTCACGGTGAATGCCAGACAAGCGTCTAGTTACCCTTTAAGACTTGGCTCACCTGTCTCACATCCTTCTCCCTTCATTCTTTATCAAATTACCTCTTCCCTCGTGCTGCGCTGTCCTTTTATGATGGTCCCGGGCTTGCTTATTTACACGTGTGACTCTCTGCATGGTGAGCTGATTAAGGGTTGGCCTCATGCTTCAGCCTTTGAATGCCCAGCACCTTCACAGGGTGAGGTAATTCAGGCCCAATTAATATCGTTAAATAAATGAACCATAATCGCCCCTGCTGGTCAGAATCCTCCATGGTAAAGTCTCATAACACGTGTGCAGCTCCTTCAGCGAACTTATTACAGTTACCATTGTTCATGTTTTTTAAGTGTGATTATTAAGGTCTTTCTCTTTCACTAGACAGACCACGCTAGGCTCCGTGAAGGCAGAGGCCGTAGCGGGTTTGGGGTGTCACTGAGCAGTGCCCGGAACTCAGTAAGTGCTCAGAACACATTTGTAGAATGAATAACTGCTTTCAGGAAAGAGTGGCTTTGGGAGGTTTGATCTGGGCTTATTCGTAATAACAGTAACTAATGTTGGCTTAAAAAGTGTTTTCATAGGTATTACTCTCATTTAATAGTCACAGAAACACTGGGAAAAGGTACTGTTTCTATCTTATAGATGAGAACACTGAAGAAGCTCCGAGAAATTAAATATTGTAGGGTCTCCCGCCCCCTATCCTTGTGTTACAGAATTTGGGCCCTACGTTACTTCTTGTCCATACACCAGATTTGGGGAAATCAGCAAATTTTTAATGGCATATAATTGAATAAATACCTTTGTGGTGGTTCTGGATTTTACTGGTTCAGAGAACAAGCCTTTTTATATCTAAATGAGACAAGGTCACTGGAATTTACAGTAACTGTTCATAGCCCTATTATCAGCCCTCTGGCAACATAAATATTGTCGTGAATTTGAACTCCGGCGGGCAGCCCGAGAGAGTCAACGCAGGCAGTTTTATCCGTCCAACGGATGAATGTACCAAATAGGAGAAGAATTTGGGTGTTTGGAAGAATAAAATGCTTCCTCTGTATTACTTTATAGTATAAATACTTGACAATCCATATCCAATAAAGGAGTCCTGGGCTAGTGATTCTTTAGGTTTGTGACTACAGAACCATTTGATGGGACAAAGATTAATATAGACCCTTTAATTCCATCTTTTCTCAGCTCTAGAAACATGGGGACAATAAGCTTTACTCTCACTAATCTGGAAGTGGAGGGAAGAGCGAATTTATATGTCTGAGAGCCTATTGTGCGTAAATTATTAATATATTCCTGAAATTCAGTAGAGACGTGAGTGCATTATGAACTTGGATGCTATAGGAGACCAGCTGAAACTCTTGCAGAGTATTGGGGTCCCCGGGCCACAATTAAATGTCACTGACTACTTCACCCCAGATTTTTACTCAAGAATGCTGGTGAGTTGAATCCTGAAAATACTCGTATGTGTACATAGAAAATATAAAAAGGGATGTCAAATTTGTACTAATATCCATCAGAAGATGCATTAGAAATGAGAATAGATTCTTCTTGAGGTGGACATTTATTACTACCAAGTAATGCTATTTGTATCAACAGGCCAGTTCAGTGAGGGCATTCAACACTGATTTTTTTTTTTTAAATAGAACTGGAACTCTATTCTATCATTTGAGTGTCCAACTGGTGAAAAGTTTCCTGGCAAAAAAAAGCCTCTATTTCAAGTAGTACTTGCTGGGGTCTTGGAAAATTATCTATGATGATATCAAAGGATAGCCTCTACCCTATAATTTTACATCTGATGGAAAAAAGGATGGTATCAAAAGGCATGAGAGGAGACACATGGAATTCCAGTGGGACAGTCTTGATGGGGCTGATAGAGAGAACTGCTTAATAATGTTTGACCCGCCTTTGAGACAAATGAAAAGACCGAAGATAAATGTGAGTGAAGGGAAGTGGTTCTAATAATAATGTGAATGCATGAGGTATCCATCTTTGAGTTACTGATCACTGATTGATTTCATGGTGAGATCTTCAAGAGATGACCTTGTTGCTGAAAATTACAGTATTGGGAAAACACGGAGCTACCGATGAGAGCATATGAAGATTTGCCTTGTGTGAACTTGTGTGTATGTTACCTGGGGATATTGCTACTCTATGTAGCAGGGCAGTTGTTTCTTGTTTTTGAGTGAAGAATGAAATGGAGCCCTGGCTGGGTAGTTCAGTTGGTTGGAGCGCTGTACCGACACACAAAGGTCGCGGGTTTGATCTGCAGTCAGCACTGCACAAGCAAGAAGCAACCAAACAATGCATAAATAAGTAGAGCAACAAATCAATGTTTCTGTCTTCCTCCCCATCCCTCTCTCCCTATAAAATCAATCAATAAAAAAAGTAAAAAATATAATGGAAATTTAAGACAATTTCTCTTTGGCCAGAGAGCCTTCTATTTTGTCCTTTCTGACCTTTATAGTCACACTTTTGACCACCCACAGGCAAATCCAGGAGAACCAGAGGCGACGTTCATAGACTGAAAGACCAGAATGAATTTGTGCACATTTCATTTACAATGACCTTTTTGAGGGGAATTAATGCTGTGGTGTTGGAAGGCATTCTTTCATTCACAAAGCATTTGCAAGATCTATTATGTGTGAGATTAATCACATGTAAATATTTGGTAGAAGTAAAGCAAATTTACTCCGTGCAAAATGGACCCAGTGGTGGGAACGAGCCCAGTGAGAAGAAGTTGTTTTACTTTGCTAAGCATCACCAACAGAGCTGCTTATTCTCGGAGTCTGGAAGAGACCCAGTGGGATTCAGTTTTATGAGGTTTAATGTAAAGGTGTTGTATTTCATGAGATGAAATCATAACACAGTGGGTTGCAAGAATTTTGAGAGATTATTTTTTCAGCGTGTTGGCAAGCACCGTTCTCCAGAGACTTTTGTGTCTAAAAGAGAAATATAGATCTTCTTTCATAGGATTGAAATGATAACTAATCTTTAATCCTTTTAAGATGGCCAGCGTTTGACTGGCGAGGCTGGTTCGGAATGCACTTCGTGGGTCTGACCTCTATGGCTGGCCTTTGTTGAACGGTGACTTCCAGTGCATCCTGAAACTCCAGGGTACAGGGGTGAAGCGTTTTGGGTGCCCCCCGACTTGTAACCCATGATTAAGGATCTTCCTATTTATTTATAGATCCTGCTTCACCTTTAAGCTTCACACACACAGTTTGATTAACCATAAATTTTGACAATCCAAACGAACATTTGGCCGAGATGGGGGAATGCTATGGAGCTTTTACCTCAGGTTTCTTTCCTCTCCTGCTCTTATGTTTTAAGCTGAGAAAAGTTCTCTGTCTTTGTTTTAGAGAAAGCTGAGCCATTCCCTTGACTTAGGTTTGACCTTTTTTATTTTGTTCTGGAACACATATAACTGTCCTGAGGCTAAACATCTCTCTACTTTTGTGGCCGTTTCATCTCCAATTTCCTTGCAATGCAACATCTTGAACCAGGTTTCTCGCGAATGCCAGGAAAGAAACGAGACGCGGTGGTGGGGGGGTGGATCTGGTGCCTCTTCTGATTTCCTGATTTTGATGTGCGTGGAAGGGAGGTTTTGTTCTCTGCAGCTGAGCCCCTTCTTGAAATGTGGTTCAAGCAAGAGTGTTTTGGAAGCGCAATTAATCCAGCAGGGGAGTCTTGCAAAGCTGATGTATGCCCCAGTGTATGTAGCTGTGTTCCCAGGGAGATTTTTTTCTTCCCTCATTTCAGAAATAATAGATGCAATCTTAAGACTTTCAAAATGTTCTGCAGCGGCTGACATATCATCTGTAATGATAAAAAGATGTGCACATCGGCACAGATGTGTTTGCATCCAATAGTGTGCCTGATGTATCTCACGTGGAGCCTCTAGTGAATTCTCATGGTCATACTGATGAAATGAGTGCTGTGGAGGAAGGGAGGGAGGAGTTATGAATTATTACCATCAAGGAACAAATGTTACATTCCTTATCTTTCTCAAATGCTTGCCTGCAAATGCATGTCAGAGCAGGCTGTCATCTGGAGGGAGGAGGGAAGTTGAAGAGCTGGGGCATCCTGAGCAAAAGGAACTAGCTCATTTGCAGCTGTAGACTATCAGCTATCACCTTGTTTCCCAGACTTGCCTGCTCACCTGGGGAGTGTGGGAACCATGGAGATTCTTGCAGACTTATCAAGTCAGAGTCTCCAAGGCAGTGGCCTAGGAGCTGCAATTTCTCACCAGCAGACCCACTGATTGCTATGAACAGGCGAGTCTGGGAATCACTCACCTTGTATAATCAGGATGAGCCTTTAAAAAGGGTGGATTCTGTGTGGGGGTGTGTCGGGGGGGTGGGAAGGTGGATGATAAATAACATTGTCAAAGGGAGTGTTGTAGCTCTGTTTGCTGAGAAGCTGTTGGGAGAACATTGCCCTCAGGTTTTCTAACGTTTTCAAGGCCCCAGCCTGAGTACTTCTCCCCAAGCTGGTTTAAGAAAGACCTTTGTTTTTCTCTGGGAAACTGGTCTGGTGTCTTCTATGATAGGAGACTTTTGCCTCAGTTGTCAGGAAGCCAGACGCTGGGTTGATGTCTACGCTGCTGCCACTCACGTTGTGGCTGGCTTGTGAGATTTCCTCTGTCTGCCATTGTGTTTCCTTCTTTTAAGTCACTAATTTGCTTAATTTTATGGTATTGTTCTGTAAGTCCCTTCTAATCTCTCTCCCCCTCTGAAAAATGGTGGAGTGTGAAACATTGAATTGAACTCTTAATTAATAGTTGTTGATAGAGGGAAAATAAGATGACAACGTAAAGGATGGCTGACTTCAATCACTTTCATCCGGACTCTGAGTGCCCTTGTAGCCGGGCCGCACAAATAGGCACTTTATCCTCACTCCTGCCATGACTGCTGTGGGTTAGGGAGAGAACCAGAGGCCCAGGTCCATGATGGGCATTTGGGAAAGTGCCCATATTTAAGTTAATTAAGTTCATTTTTAAGTTAAGTTAATATGCAATTTGCTTATGCAAATAGTTTTTGTAAAGGTAGGGTGTTTTTTTCTCACTTTTTTCATATTTCACAGATATGGGTTTGCTTAGGGATATGGTAGGCAGCTTTTTTTTGTTTGCAAATTAAAAATACATGTACGTGGGGGGATGGGTGAAAAAGATGAAGGGGAATCTAGTCAATAAGGTTGTGAGAAGTTTGCACAGTGGCAGATGATTATTAGAGTTCATGTGCTGATTACATTGTAAGGTATCTAATGTTGAATCACTGTTGTACACCTAAAACTAATATAATACTGTGTACCAAATACTGAAATAAAAATGCACCAAGGTAATGCATCAAAACACAAAACACAAAGTAGAATGAGTTATAATAAAAAGTAAGACCCTCAATCCATCCCTTCCAACAATAGTCCCTTTCGGTTTTCGGTGCTGTAGCTGGCCGGCCACCTTGATAGTTCCACTGTCTTCGAATTGCCCTCCTTTGGCTCTGTGCTACATCGAAACTTCACGATGCCATTGCCTAGGGAGGCCCACGCGGGTTTGCTGGGCAGCATACTTCATGGGCCCTTACAATCAGAGGACTCACTTTCTTCCAGTCAGGGAATATGTGATCATTATTTCTCTAATAATTTCCTGGGCTCCATTTTCTCTATTTTAGGACATCCCATTGGATCATACCTCCTAGGGCCTTATTTTTTTTTTCTGCTGTTCAGAAACAATTTTTGCCTCCTTGAAGGTAAACACTGGCTGGTATATTGCTCTGTGAGCAGGGTATAATTTCCCATCCACCCACCTTATTTTCAGCTCCATTTCTCTGTCTTTTGTGCTCTTTGATATCATTTTTAGGTTTCTTTTGGGAAGATCCTCAGTGCTGTCTTATCCTGCACATATTTGGGGCTACAGCTATCTCTGCTCTGTTTCTTCCTCAAATTGCCTCCTGTAGCCCTCTCTCTTTCAAAAAATATATATGTGTTTGTTTCTATGTGGATTTCTTTACTTTCACTGGGTCCTGGTGTATTGGTTAGCATAGGTTAGATGATATTTTAGTAAAAAACAAACCCTGAAATCTCAGTGGCTTAATGCAATAAAGCTGTTTCTCTGCTTCATACAGACTCCAATCTGATGTTCCTATTTGGGCATCTGCTCTGATTAGCTCTCCTCCAAGCCAGGAGTCCTTCACCTCCAGATGTGTATGCAGGGGAGAGGTGGATAGACATAGAGATAGAGAAAGATAGAGATAGAGATAGAGATAGAGATAGTTTTTACGGAAAGGCCTTGAGGTATGATAGAGCATGTCTACCAACAGTAACTGGGTGGACTTATCAAGAGAAGTTGAGAAATTAAGTTTAGCTGTGTACCCATGAGGGCAAGGAAAACTGGAAATGGAGGGTCCAGAACAGTTTCTAAGACATTTATTAGTAGGAAAGGCAGGGGTGTGTGTGTGTGTGTGTGTGTGTGATTTATCATCTTGAACTAGAATTACTTCTTATCCTTTAATTGATTTCATTTCTCCCAGTGGGAATCAGAAGGATATCATTAGGAAGGAGCCAAAGATGAAGTTGGTATGTGAACTTCTCCAGACGTTTTTGGGTTTCCAGACTTAATAGGCTGCAAATAAGTATAGCTTATAAATGATTTCTTTTAAGGCAGGGATGTCAACCTCATTTTCACTGGGGGCCACATCAGCTTCGTGGTTGCCTTCAGAGGGCTGAATGTAATTTTAGGACTGTATAAATGTAACTACTCCTTAGCAATTAAGGGAGAGCTTGGCGCTGCCGCTGGGTAGAAACAAGGCGCCAGCCGGATAAAACAAGGTGGAGGGCCGGACTCGGCCTGCGGGCCTTGTGTTTGCCACCTGTGTTTTAAGGTATACTTAAAGGTAACTGTAAATGCAATATGTATTCATCAGGAAAAATCTGAAAATATCAAATACAAAGAAATAGTCATCGTTAGTTTCATTTCTCAGAGAAAACAGTGCTAACAAGTTAGCATTTTGCCTTCACCTTTTCTATGCATAATATTGGTATATGTAAACTTTTTATCCTGCTGAACTATTGTATTAAATGGATATATCATATTTTCGTAAAATATTCCCTTGTTATTGGATCTTTAGATCATTTGTGTTTTGCTCTTATAAGCATTGCTGCTATTAAGTTTAAAAAGCTTTATTTTTTTCTGCATTTAAAATATTTCCTTAGCAATGGAGTTACTGATCAAAGAATATAAATTTTTTAAGGACACTATATATGTTTTACCAAATTGCTTTCCAAAAAGATCTTTCAATTTACTCTTCCAAAACATTGGGTCTTTTCTTTTTCCCCCCCAACTTTGTGGATGAAAAATGTGAATTTCTTTGAAGCTTCACATTTTTCTCTTATGTGGGAGGGAGAGATTTTCCTTTTTTTGCAACCAATTGCATTTCCTTTTAAAATATTGTTTGTGTAACATTTACATTTTGTTATTTGAAATTGCCAATTTTTAAAATGAGCTCTCTTCATATATTCAGCCTAGTATACTTTGGCCAACCAACTTTATTGCTTGCTTAAGGCTGCTATTAAAACACACTGCCTGGGTTTCAATTTACCAAGAATTAATGGGCACTTTATCTTCTTTCCTTTGCGGGTTTTTTTTTTTTTTTTTTTTTTTGTAATGGAGGAATGAAAATTTACTTTAGGGAACCTACAGTTTCTCTTTGCTTTTGTAAGGGATTATGGACAAGAGATTTCCTAGAAAGTTTGTTTAACAATTTTGCTGAAAGCTGGAGGAGTGAGTAGAGAGTGTAGTTTACTAGGAGAAGTTAAGGCACCATCTTAGGGTTGAGAGACAGCGATGTATGTGCCTGTGTGTGTGTACAGGGGCAAGTAGAGTAGCTGGTGGTGAATAAAAGGCAAATCTTATTAGACATTCAGAAGTAAATGGGATGAGGAGGGTGCTGTTGAGCCAGATCTGGATATTGGGAAGGTATTATAAAGGCACGACGATGAGAGTGTATTGTAGAGAGAGGCTGGCAGGTGTCTAGGACAGTCAGAGCTTCAGCTAAAGCCAAACAAGGGAGTCAGTGATTGTTACAATCATTAAGGAAAAAATGCAACCTTCTGAGTCTTACACTTCAACCTTCACGTGGAAATGAGTCTGTCTGATTCTTCCTGAGAATGCATTCTGATAGGAGGAGGGAACAAACTTAATGTCCTTGGGGCCTGGCAACCAGGAGATGACACTGAAGAGACAGAAGGGAAGAGGTGGACGATTCAAAGAGAGGCCTCCCCTGTTTCACCAGGGTGTGATGCACTCAGGGCGACAGATTGGGGGCAGAAGGAAAGGGAGGAAAGTACAGAACAGGTTATATGTGGAGGCTGTTCCCCGGGGCAGTGTTGGTGAACAGGCCAAGGCTGTGGAGAATGAGCGGTTTCTGGGGCGGGATGCAGGTGTGTGTATGAAAACCACAGCAGGTGGATCAGGCTGTCTGGGTTGCTTCTTTGGTGAACAGTATTTCAGCAACATCTGCGGACATACTGCATTTTAGAGGCGAAAGCTGCAGGGATATATCAACAGTGGGACTGTCAGGGTCGCCTCAGCTCCTAATTCTTTCTGTGTCAAAACTTGCCAACTCTGCAAAAAGATCTCAAACAAAAGGTACAGTTGATTTACTGCGTCTAGGTTTGGAGTAGAAGTTTATATAATATATTGGTCAATGATACAGAGAGAGCCAAAAATATGACAGCAGGGATTAAATGTCAAGCCATCTGTATCTTGTGTGACCATTTCTGGATGATGCGAAATAGCACACTGTCTTTGGTTTGGGAGCATTTTAACTTATTTGGATTTTTTTTGCTTGAGGGAGTAAACTCTGGTGTTGAGGATTCCATTAAATTTGATAATTCAACTTAGTAACTAGACTATACAGGGTGAATGTCTTTCTTTTTGACTTTAATATGGAAGAACAAAGAATACACTTTAAAATGAATTCCCTGATTTCCAATTGCTTTAGATCTCTCAGAGCAATCAGAGCTATTATTGCCTAGAACGGGCTTGGCAAATAAAAGTGAGTCACTGGATCTCAATTAAGTGAAATCATCAACATTAAATGCTGCCATGTTGGGTTTCTTCCTTATTCTTTTGAAGCTCTGGCCAACCTTTATAATTTCTTTTTTTCTGCACTAAATTGTGGGTATACTCTGGAAAGTATTTCATCATGAAGCAGATCTAATACTGGCTAATTCATATTAAAAACTGTTAGGAAACCTTTGCCTTTCAACAACTGTTACTCCTATCAGTAATTTATACTCAATAATCTAACCACACAGAGAAAGAGATGATATTCTATTGTTTTACTCTCAGCTGTTGCCCCAAAGCTGAGAACAAAGCAATAAATACCTCCTCCATTTCAGAGAGGGAGTTAGACGCATTCCTGCTGGACTTAGGAAGAAGCTGGCAGAGCCAGGCATGAAGCTATTAACCTGTCACCCCCACTTCAGCCTATCAGCCCTTTGGAGGGTGGACGGAAGGGAGCGATTAAGGTAAAGAGTAAGGAGTTACAGATAAGATAGCGTGTGTCAGCCCAGGAGGCGGAGCCTCTCTGGGTGTGTTGGTGTGTGTGCAAATGTGGTACATATTTCAGAGGAGGAGGTGGGTGGTGGGTGGTAGCAATTCAGGGGAACTGCTTGTGGAGGTTGGGGATACCCTTAAATGGAGGAGAGTCTGTCACTTCACTCCCTACCTGGATGATTGCTGGGCCACGGAAGTTCATGGGCCCACCTCGGTGCACTGGAGGGGTTCCCTGGGACAGCTTTCTTGAAGCTGTCGAGTGAGGGGAAGGGATGGCAGCAGCAGGGCCTGTGTTCCCAGTGGCAAGAACACCGTTTTCCAGGGGCCATTTTTATGGGACCTTCCTAAGGGGTTGAGCTTCAGGCCTGAGGCCCAGAAGCTCCTTCAGAGTTTAAATCTTATTCACCACTGACTTCAGACCTATCCTGAAATGTTATATTGCCTATCTGACTGTCTCTGTAACAGTCCTCTCATTCCAACCTTTTGGACACCTGGTTCAGGGGAGATTGCAAGCAGGGTCCTAGAAGAAAATCACCAGGACTGAACAAGGAGTTTGAAAGGGTGGGTCAGACCAAGCTTGAGACCCGATGTCAGGAGGGCACAGGGGACCAATGACCACAGGAGTCTTTCCTCCCAAACCTGTTGTGCTGTGAGAGATAGCACTGTCTGTGAACAGGAAGTGACACACTCAGGCCACAGGGTCCCCTGACCCTGCAGCTGCGTATCCTTCCCTCTTCTGAACAAGGAGGACAGGAAAAGACCTATTTCCTAGGTCAGCTGGAGAGAGCTAGTAGTGGCAATTGTAAGATGAAGACCGTCAGGAAGGCCGGATGCTGGCAGGAGAGTGAAGGCAGAAGCCTGGACAGTCATGGTCAAGAGCAGGTAGGTCAGCACAGGAGGTGGTGGCCTCCATAAGCAGACGGCAGTAACATTGGAGTGCAGGAATCCCGGGGTGGTGTGATGGAGAGAGCAGTTGGGGCACAGTTGGAACACAATGGCTCAACTCGGAATGGACTGAGATTAGCATGCTTTCTGCCCTCGGGGGTCCACAGGCTGGATTGGGCCTGGGACCCCTGGGTTACACAACAAATTCAAATGTGACCCACCCCCAAGGAGGATATTTCTTTGGAATGCCACTGCGATACTCATCAGCTAGCCCTTTAGAATACTGAAAAGAATGGACAAGTTTAGTGTCTTTTTGCATTTAGTAGGCTTACAAAAAGTTTTGGCCAGACTATTACCCAAGACTAAAATCTCTAAAATTCATGGAGAAGTTAATATGGAGCAAGTCCGTGGCTGAGTAGGAAAAGGAAAAGAAGTCCACCCTCAATGCTATGAGTAGTGCCACTTTTCTGGAAGAAAGTACTCCCCAAGTGGAATTCACTGGAGAAGACTGGAAATGGTACAGCAGCCTGTTTTATGGGAAAGAAGTGGCACCCGTGCAGAGCAGGGAGCTCTCCCTTCCCATTAGATAGATTTCCTAGATGGCTCCGGGGTCCCTGTGCAGTCTTCCATATATGCTGTCCCCCAAAGAGAAACGTGACATGATTTCTTTGTTCAGAGGAATTCCAGCGGTGGCATACTCCATGGCCCTCTAACCTCCCAGGCCCTTTCCTCTGTGTACCCTCTTTCCTCTTGCCTTTTTTTGTTGAGGGATTTTCTTTTGTCTGCTTCTGCTTCATTTGGCCAGCTGTCTGCAGGCCTTTGGTCTGAATGTGGCCTTTGTGTTTGGTGAACTGCACCGTGCCCAGCCAGGCAGAGATGATCACGAAGCTTTTCTATAGCTCCCTAACTGCAAATTGCTCAGTCAGTTTGTCTCCATAAGCCCTTTGTGGTAGAGGCAGGGCCCCCATCGCCCTTCATTTTCCAGTCGAGAAGGCAGACGATATGCGACTTGTTCAAGGACACATGTTGAGCTGAGACTCTGCCTGCTTGGGCCATGACAGACTTGCAAGCGAAGCCAACAGCAGTGAAGCTGAGCTGGGAGGAGTGGGTTTCACTGGGGTAGGCTGAGTTTACAGCTCTCTGAAGAAGATATCCTGACCCCCTAGATGGAAGGTGGGGAAGGCTTACTGGTTTAAGACCTCGAGGGAGACTTGAGCCACAGAGAGGAGCTTGTAAACTCAGATTAGTTCTGGGTGGTAGCGTTTATAGAGACGTTATTTTGAGGTGGGCGCTGTCTGGGTCCCTTGAGTGTTTCAGGTGGTCTATCCAGTCAATGACGAGTCCATAAAGAAGTCAGGAGCACACAGCTTGAACTCCAGACCTGCCCCCGCCTGTCGCAAGCATTTCTTCCTCTCCCCTCTGCTGTCTTCCGTCCCCCCTCTTTGGCAGGTGCCCTTGTTTTCTGCTTCACTAAAACCACCTCAGTTATCAGGCTTTTAGGCTCCCTCTTTGTTTTCCTTTCCACCTCTGCTGAGCTGTCCCTTTTGTGAATCTCCTTTTCCTTTCCTTCCTCTGCTTCAAGGTGATCTGGCCTCCTTTCTGGAGCAGCCTCCCCATCTTCCCCATTGATGGAATTTTGACCTATCTTCTTTTTTGACAAAATATTTATTTTATTTTTTAATTGAATTTATTGGGGCGACATTTGTTCACTAAACTCTACAGGTTGCAGGTGTACAACTCAGTAAAACGTCATCTGCACACTGCACTGTGTGTCCATCACCCCAAGCGAAGGCTCTTTCCACCTCCATACCCCCGCTTTGCCCATCTCCACCTGGCCCCCCTTCCTTTTCCCTCTGGCTTCTTAATGCCTCCCCCCCCACCTCACTTTCCCCAGCCCTGAGTGCTCCCTGGCATCTGAAGTCTCCCTGTTGACTCTGGCCCCTACATGTGTGCACCTTCGCAATGTTCCTGTACTGATTTCCGAGTACTTGTGTGCCAGCGGTCCGAGTGTTTCCCTCTTTCTTCCAGCTGCTTTGAATGGGTGGATTCTACCTACTCTCTCCACTTCCTTGCCTCCCGCCTTCAACTTCCTGCCGACTCTCTCTTACCCTGCATGCCAAGGATGCTGTGTTTACTTCAGTAACTTCTTGTCACCAGTGACCGGTAATTGGCCATACCCAGGGTTTCTTTCTGGCTTCACGTGTAATTTTTTCCTTTTCCTGTAATGTTTGACATTATAGATTATCCCATGCTTTTAGAACCTCCTTTTCTCAATGAATCCTGTGACACAGCCTGCCTTTGTCCCTCTCTCTGTCCACTCACTGTCTTCTTCACAAGCCCCCTCAAGCATATCCAAAGGTGTTCTCTTACCTTATTTATGTCTCTTGGAGAACTCACTTGTTACCTCTAATGACCCACAGTTATGACAATATGACACCCAAATCTGTACTTCTGCCTTAATTCTCTTCTTTGCTCTGCTTCCTATTTTCCGACTGACACTGGACATTTCCAAATTGATGACATGATGGCAGCTGAGGCCAAATATGTAACATGGATTTCATTATCTGCCCTCTAAAACCTGCTTCTTCCTCCTGACTTCCCAGTCTCTTAATTATGTCACCAAGTGCAAAATTCTATGGCCATCTTTGATCCTTTCTCTCCACGTCTCCTGTCATCCAATTAAGTCCAGTCACCTCATCCATCAGGGTGTGCCTGGAATCTATCCTTTGTCCTCCCACTGCCGCAGCCCTGACTCAGCACCTCTGACCTTGGCCGCCCTCATCTCCAATCACTTCCTAAGTGGCCCAGCTGGCCTTCCACTCTCCAGGCTGTCCCCTGCAACCCACTTTCTCCTGATGAATCTTCCTAAATCTCCAGTTGCAGGGTTATAGTTTCTTTGTTCACATTGCTCTCTGGCTCAGAAATGATTGGTGGTTTCTTATTGCTTCAGAAACCAGCTCCAAGCTTACCTGCCTTGAGTCCCTCTGCTCCTGGGCCCTGCTGTGTCTGGCCTATTCTCCCTCCAGACCTTCCACAAGACAGCTGCACTCAAACTTAAAATCCTGAAATGTTCCTTGGTCCTTTTCACATCCTTGCCTTGGTTTATAATGTTTTTTCCCTCTCTGACACCCTTTCTCTTCCCTTCATGTCCAATGCTTCAAAATCCCCCATTCTTCATGTTCCAATATATACGCTTCATGTACTTTCAGGGAAGGGAGGGAGGCAGGCCCTACAATATACCAACAGCTACAGACTCGACACACCGAGTCATTCTCACGCCTCCGTGCTCCCTCCCCAGTGCTCCCACAGCTGTGCTTCTCAGCCTCAGCACAGCTGGGATCGTCCGGGGAGCTGTTCTGGGCACCACACCCATGCTACTTCCCAGACCAATTAAATTAAAATCTCTGTGGCTGGGACCTGGAATTTTTTAAACCTCACTGAGTGATTCCTACATGTATCCAAGGATGTATGTCTGCTAATGTGACATTTTGGTAGATGATGTTAGTAGTATTGCATTCATTTCTTCACTAAGCTGTTGATCCATGGGAATTTTTTGTCTTTGTAGCCTTCATGATGTCTAACACTGTTTCTCATACTCAACGGGCTTTCAGGAAAAAAAAGCTTTAAATGAATTTAAGAATGAGAGACAAATAAAGGGGGTCATTTTTTAGAGAGGAGTGCACATGGGCTCTGTGGCTGTGCCACAGTGGAAATGGTACATCAAGAGTCTCTTGTTGTAAAATAACCCATTTCAAGTATTTCATACAATCCACTTGTATTCAAAGAGTTAATGTGCCAATTAAGTGTTTATATTTGTCCAGTGATGCTGTATCTTGCCCATAATATAATAGCAATTAATAAAATGCTATGTACACTTCAAGTACCTCGGATGAGTACCTGTTCTATCTCGTGGATTGTTATCAACAGTAAGCAAATAAAGCTTCTGAGGGAGGGGAAGCCTTAAAAAGCATCGTTAACTGCTTTTTAGGATGGGAATGCATTTAAATACATTCTATACTCAGGGTGAGGTTGTTCCTTACAGAAAATATAGAAAGGAAAGAAGGAAGATGGCTGAGCTAATTCTTTTTTGATTTTTTTTTCTTAGTTTGTAAAAGCACAGGCTGTCTCACAGAGTATGATTTAATAGCATGGACCCTGGAGCCAGACCAATGTGTGTTCCAACTCTGGCTTGGTTCACCAGCTGGATTGACCTTGGACCAAGTGCTTGGCCTCTCTGAGCATTGGTGTCCTCACCTGTGCCATAGGGAGTGACGGTCTCAATGTCGTAGGGAGGACAGTAAATCAAAGAGACCTTCTGTATAATACATGTCAGGTGGCTGATGCTTCGGACCTCACAAAGGTTCCTGTTTTCCTGAAACATCACAGGGATTTTTTTCCCTATGATCTTAGGAGACTTCCTCTTGGTGTTTTTCAGGGCACACATTTGATTGGTCAGTTTGTAGACAGAAATATGGAGTTTCATTTTGGATCTGAGGTTTTCCTTTTTCTTCGAACCATTTAATAATTTCATTTTTTCTTTTGTAAATTCACTGAATGCTTTTGTAGTATCTTTGCCATAAATTCTTCACACTACATATAATTTAAGTCAAGCAGGACTTACTATAATGGTAAAACACAGTGGCCCTCACAGGAGGAGAGTTGGGCAGTGTACTAACGTGGCTTCCAAGACATTCATATTTCCAGTTGAAACAAATTCCTGAACTGAATCCTCTTTGCAGAAGTTCTAGAAACTCAGACTGAGGAGTCTCCATGCTTTCATAGGAAACGAGTCTTTGGTGGGCTTCTTTTTAATTGATTGCTTTGTGCGTAGGTTGTCGATTGCTTGAACTGGTCACAGTAGTCTCTTATAGATGGAAAACAAGAGTTTGCCCTCATTCCAGGTAAATCTTCTCAAAGGCCACTTTTGAAATCTTGAAAAAAGTTTGGCATTTTGTTCAAACAACTGGCAAATAGATTTTTCTTCCCCCTGCTTCTATGTTCCTTTCCAAATCCATACATAATTTGTATAGTGCGATTTTCCATCTTCCTTATTTTTCCTTACATATGTACTTTTTATGCGACCTGAAATTGACTTATTAAGCATGAAACTGGGCCCTTTGCTGCCCCACTTAGAATGACTTTACAAGTCCAGCTGGAACACAGCTGAAGTGCACCCAAAGTTGGTGTTGGGGACTATTTGCATTGAAGTAAAATTGAATTTATGGATTGGAGAAGGAAGTCTAATGTTTATGTGTCTCCTCCCTAAAAGCCAACTAAAATCTAGGCAAAAGGAAAACTATCTGAGGCGGTTTGAGTGGATCCCACCCATTCCATCCGATATGACTGGTTTGGTTCATCGCTTACGGGGTGAACGCAGAGCTGAGTTCGTCTGGGACTGTGGGTAACCGAGTGAACCTCTAACACTAGGGTATAATCACTCAAGCATTTTGCCCAGATAGCCTGGATCTTTCAAAAAATAATTTTTTAAAGAGAGAGATAAAATATATTTTCTATACATCCCAATTTTAATTCTCTCAACTTCTACTCACTGCTCCTCATTTCCAGTTCCTGGGAAACTCATTAGGTCTTCGTTACTGTTTCTTTTCTAACTTCCTCCATCACAGAACTGTGCTGCCCAGTGGACCCCTGTGTCTTTGGGGTTTCTAGTCCTTGGAATTTTGCTCCCCAGTTCCAGAGCTACGGAGCCAATTTGCATTCCTTCATTGTCCCAAAGTCCTTCTCCTATGTTGAAGGCTTCAACTTGTCTACATTTATCAAGGGGCAGAAGGAATGTATCACTTTGGCCTGAAAAATTCCTTGCTGAGTCCTCACTCCATTAAAAAAACATAATAATATTTGGAAGAAATCTGCCAATTCCAATGAGAGAATCTTTTTGTGGTTGTTTCTGTTTATGTAGCGGCTGAAACAATTCAGAATTAACCGCACGCATTGATTACTCGTTGGTATCACAGAATGGAGGCCTGGAAATTGTGCAGCGTTGGATGTTCCCCATCTTTACCTATTTAGATAAAAGAGTCAGAGTAGAGGGTGAGCTCTTGGATAAAGTTTTCCGACCACGAACACAGATGGCGTTATCATCTGAACACTTGGGAAATCTCAAAGTTTGCTTTTTAATCCAGATGGGTTTGACCAGAGTTCTTAGCCATACTCTGTGGTCAAATTCTGTGGCTAGTTATAGAATTTTTGAATTGGAAGGAACCTTAGGGGTACCTACATAAATACACTCCTTCGCATTCCACCAATGAGAAAATAGGGTTTAGACAGGATCTTTGAGAGGATGAATTTGAGTTATCTTTTAGCTTAACTTTCCTCACAAGTGAAGTTTCTTTATCTCAGTATTTTAAAAATTAGATCATCACCCCCTTCCGCCATCTTTGACACTCTCATGTCCCTTTGAACAGAGCGGGTGAACCAAATTCAGTAAAATGATAAAGATGTTTCCATTTAATTCAAAACTTAATGCAGGTTTTATCCTGAGTGGAGGCAAAGAGGAAACCTTATTGGTAACAGTCATGCTCCCCTTGATTAATGCTCTATATGTTATAGTCCTGATTTGTTTCCTGAAAGGTAGTCAGTTGGTATGAATATGCCCAACCCTTCACTCCTGAAAATAGTACCCTCTCAATTTTTTGTTCTTTTCTCCATATAAAAAACCTATAAAAGAATGCCACTGCAATAATATTTTTGTAGCACCTTTATGGAAATGTAAATCACATACCATGTAGTCCGGTCATTTGGTGTACAATTCAATGTTTTTAGTATACTCACAGAGTTGTGGAATCATTACCATAATCAATTTTAGAACATTTTCGTTACCCTCCACCCTTGACCCCAAAAACCTACTCCCTGTGGTCATCACTGTCCCTTGATCCCTCCTTCCCCAACTGTTAAGCTACTCTCTGTCTTCATAGATGTGCCTATTCTGGACATTTTATGCAAAAGGAATTATATACCATGTGGTCTTCCATGACATTTTTTTTTACCTTGCATACTGTTTTCAACATTCATTTATATTTTAGTATGTACCAGTACTCCAGTCTTTCTTACAGTAATGTTTCATTGTATGGCATATCACATATTGTTCGTCCATTTACCAGTTGATGGCCATTTGAGTTATTTCTACCTTTTGGCTATTATAGATAGTGCTCCTATGAACATTTGTGTACAGTTTTTTTCTGTGATGTATGTTTTTGTATCTCTTGGGTATATACTTAGGAGTGGAATTGCTGGGTCAAATAACAACTCTATTTTTAACTATTTTGAGGAACTGCCATATGGTTTTCCAAAATGGCCACACCATTTTACATTTCCACCAGTGGGGTATGAGGGTTCCGATTTTCTCTACATCCTCACCAACAATTGCTGTTATCTTTCTTTGTGAATAAAGCCATCCTAGAGGGTGTGAAGTGGTATCTAATTGTGGTTTTGATTAGCATTTCCCTGATTACTGATGATGCTGAGGACCTCTCTGTGTGCTTATTGTTCATTTGCATTTCTTTGATGAAATCTATTCAGATAGCTTCAGTAAGAAAAAGATTTGACTGAGGATTGTTAATAGGAGGTTAACATTTGAGTAGAGAAATCCAAGGGAAAGATTTCATTCTAAGTGGCTATTATGACTCTTGTGAATTGAATAAAAAGGCATTAGAGGAACATGAATGTGTGTATAATCATGTATGTATATTTGTACACATTATATAGACACACAACTACATATCTAAAACTGTATGTTTGTATAGTTAAATATTTATTACTTTCCAAAAAACTACCTGAGCCAATAAAAGATGAATAAATATCCATTCACTTGTTTAGTTGGCACCTGCCATGTTCAAGGCATCATGCTCAGTTCAAAGGAAGTATTAAGTGAATAAAGCAGGTTAGATAACTTTAGGCAGGTAACCAAAAAGACCTTATAGCATACACGTCACCTTATGCTCTCCCTATAGCCACCTACATATGGACTATGGGATCCTGACATAGATGGAGTCATCTGAGTCATCTACTCTGCCCTTTTGAACTCGCAGCCAGGAGCCTTGCTCTTCAATGCCTGCTTAGCTTGTCCATGAAACATTCCTTGTGGTTGGCGCGCTGCCCCTGCAACAAACGTGTCTCCCTCAACTATAATTTCCTTTCGGCTACTGGAACCCTAGCTGAGGCATTTGTTACTTTATACTTGCGTTATTATTTTAATTGGCTTCAGAACTCTGGTTTCTGCACTTCATTTAATCCCGAAGACATGACAAGATGAATATTATAAAACAAAACAATAAAATCCTCAGGTTTTATTATTTCATCCCTTTGCTCAAAACCTCCGATGACTCCCCTTTTCTTATTTTACTGAGTCTGTATATTCTGCCAAGTTCCGAGTTCTCTATCACATTGCCTCTCCTTGCCTCCATTAATCTGTTCATTAACTTAGGACATATTTCTGTGTGCCAAGTTCTATGCCAGGGCCAAAAAGAACACTGCGCGCACAGGCCCTGCTCTCAGGTATCGTGCCGTCCAGAGGTAGCCTGGAAAGTAAACATGGAGTAGGCGTGATTAGTCATAAAGGAAAGCTTAGAGCACGGTGGCAGGGAGCTTAGAGGGTGGGCATACCCTCGCACTGGGGAATTGATGAAAGCCTTCCTGGAGGAAGTGGCAGGGTGTGGATCCAGTCAGCGAAGGAGAGGAATAACATTGTTCCAGTTGGGAAGAGTTGTGCAGCAGAGGATCGGAGATGAGAAAGAGCCCACTTACCCAAGTGAAAAGTTAAAGACAGAGTTGAAGGGATGTTTGGAATGTGATGCAAGCCGAAGTGGAGAAACCAGTCGTGGAAAGGCCGAGGGAAGGACGAAAGGATGGGACGCTCCTTTCATAGGGTGGGCGTTGGGAGCAGAGGCAGCTGCTCTCTTTTTCAATGGGTCTTGTTTTCCTGTAAAGCAGGAGCTGAGGAGCTCGGCTTCCGGTGGGACTTGAGGGTTAGAAGTGAGAGTTCTGAGGAAAATGAAGATGTGAAATGGCCCCGTTAGGACAGAAGCAGCGCTGCAGGGCAGTGCAGGGCCATGGAGGTGGAGCGTGGTGAGCCTGCCCTGTGATGGTGGGGACGCAGGCTCTGACTAAGACATGCCTGGGCTCACGGTGCCACAAGCCCCTGCCCTGACATTGTGTGTGTGGCTTTGGCAGGTGTGGAGTGTCTCTGATGCTCAGTGTCTTCATGCAGCAAGAAAATACTCTGACCATGGGGTTGTCGAGAGGGTTCAATGAGATAGCACTTAGCACAGTGTAGAGAGGTAGTCAGGAAGCACTTAATAAATATTTTCTATTATTGTTATTGTTATAATAGGAAAATACCAGTTTGGCCTGTGGCAGTGTGAAGCAAGCACAGGACTGGCATGGAGAAGGTGGAAAGGTGCATGTACACAGTGCTGGGATCTTCCAGGATACACGATGGAAGGCAGGATGGGCATGTGAGTTGATGAGGTTGGCAGGAGAGTGGTTAGATGATGGAATTGAAGTGGGATGTATGAAGTGACAGTCAGATGGGGCTGACTGGTAGGTGTGTGTGGGGTAACTCAGTGAGAGAACTAGGGCAGGAGATGATGAAAAAGGAGGGAGTTTGAATCGAAAATTTCAGAGGTGGTGTGACATCACAAATAAAGATCCTACATTAGTATGCTTGCCAACTCAAGGTGCTCAGACTTGGTGATTTGTCTAGTGACGCCTCTCCTTGCCTCTGAAACCCCGTGGGGCAGGCAGATCCAGGAACTGAAAGCTTAGATGGATTTCTGAGTCCCCTACAATGTGGGGGAATATGAAGGTTGGCGGGAAGACAATGAGCTGGGTGCTGAAGTGCTCAGTTAAGAGGGGAGTGATGGGGAAGTAAGGCAGATAAAGATGACTGTTGAATAGCAGTGGGTTTTCCCAGAAAATTGGAGGAGGAATGATCTGGAAGGAATACTGGCAAATAAGAAAGATGACTTGCTCCATCTCTCAGCCTTGCCCTTGAAGGCTGTGGGAAAATGTCAGACTGCACGTGAGAGAGGGAGTCTGAGGGAACCAGGTCTTCAAGGACTGGCCAGGTGTCTCTAGAGGCAAGGAGGTTGAGGATGGATGGTGGTCGTGGTCCCAAGACAAGGGTTTTGAGGGTATCATGGGAAGCTGGTTAGTGGACAAGCCTCAGCACAGGACAGTGGAGAGAGGAGAAGAGTGGGCGTACCCCCCAAAACATTTCACTTTCTTTGAGGTTTTCTGTGTGAAAATAGTGGCAATCGAGTCCATGAGGTCAGAGAGCTGTGCCGTGGCATTGTTATTATCATCTTCGTGGTTGACAGTAACAGAAAAATTTTAAAGACAAGAAGAACTTGGACTTGAATACTAGATCACTAAAGTCATATTCTGAGTTGAACTTTCTCTATTTAAAAAAAAATACTGCTATTCCTTTCAACTTGCTAATAGCCAGTGGAGTTTTAGTTAAAATCTGCTAGATGAGAGAGACGGCTGTCAGCTGTTCCTGTGTGACTTGACCTAGAAATGTTCCTGGTGACTTTGAGTTGCAGCCATCAGCATCCCAGGGTTTTCCATAATTTATAAGAGAGAACTTTGTAGGTGTCAGCGGTTGTCACATATGCTTTTCTTTCAAACGAGAAATAAAAAAGCAGATGAACTCACTTTCTCACTTTCAATTTTTGAATAAAATGTTTCTGTATATGCCCTATTTTTGTGAAAGAAATCATTGTTTTTTAATTTCTACATTTACAAATATATGCTTATTGTAGATATTTTGAAAAATCTAATAGGAAAAAGGTAAAGAAAAAAGCAAATTATTTCTCCATATCTTACCACTTGGGGTGGGGGAGGGAAACCATTGTTAACATTTTAATGAATGATCCGTCAAACTGTTGGTGCAGAACTTAAAAACGGAGGAAGGTTGTGATATGTGGTTTAAGGTTTCTCTGAGTTTGAATGGCAGTGTTTTGTGTTTGTCCTCAGTACTTGGTGTTTTTATCCCATAAATACAATGAAAGTGCCCCAGCTTCCCGGTGGCAGCCAATTCACCAGGTGGCCTCTGGCATTGGCTGCCAGTGCCACCAGGGGAGGGCAGCTGTTTAGCGCTGGTCAGAAAACTCTTTTTTATATGCTCTGTGCTTGTTAGAAAACGTTTACTTGTGGTCAGATTTATGGTTTTAAAAAAAGCCTGATAAATGCCAGCCACTCAGGATGTGGAGTCTCTCAGCTTAGGGACAATATGTGAGGAACCAATCTGGGACATTTCAGGCACTGAGGAATACTATTCAATAAGAAATCATTGCCTGAGGGTAACAAACATTAGCAGGATTGTACGTGTGGGTTTTCTTTCATTGAAGAATGACTTGAGATTTTTTTTTTTCAAGGATGTTTAACAAAACCAAGCAGCTCAGTGCCTGTCCCTGTTGTTGGGGTCAGGGCGGGAAGCCCTGCTGAATCCAAGAGAGCCTCACCGTGGATGTGAGGGGCAAGCTCCGAGAACACTCTTTCCCAGCAGGACTTGTTAGATTGAGCTTCTTAGCTAGAGAAGCTACACACTTCTTGCTGTACCCTGTGCTAACTACCCTGTCTCTGGTCCCCCGCCTGGTCCTCTGTGAGACCTCTCCCCTCCCCAGCTGGTTTCCCCTCAAATGTCCAGGCATTTGCCATCCACAGGCCCTGATTCTGAGGCAGATTTTCTGACTTGCTCCATACCTACCTGCACTGGGCTCGTAGGGCCACCTTACTCATTTGATGGGCAGCCATGAGGTCCAATTGCTTAGCTTGTTTCTAAAGTGATATTGTCCTGAAAGGCTAGAGGATTTCATGGGCAGGCTCTGAATTTTCCTAAGACTTGTATACCTTCTCCACGGACGTACACATCCTGAGGACTAAGGATACCTCGTGTCGCCTCTAAGATGTTAGTGTCAAGAGAAACTCACAGCAACAGGCCTTCTGTTGTTCTTTGAACACTTCATCAATGTATTTTTTTATTCCAACGTATAATTTGCATGCAGTAAGTGTATGTAAACTTTAGGCATGGTTTTCGGTTTTCGGTAAGATCCAGTTTAGGAAGTTGAATTTCTAGAAGTGAATTCCCTTAAACTCTCCAGGAGTCATGGCACCTCATGGTGAGTCTTCCTGCCCCTCCAGAGTTCCTGTGGGGAGATCTCAGAAGGAAGGGCCTATCCCCCTCCGACTTTATAGAACATGTGTCATATGCTTTTTCTGTTTGTTTGTTTTTTTAAAAATAATACTTGCTCATTATACAAAATGCAGAGAAGTTCTTTAGAGCCCTTTGTCTTGTCCAAGTACAAGTGGGTTCTGTCTGAGATTTCTGACTGAGCCTTGTGTGCAAACCTCTGCTCTTAATTTAAATCAGTAGGTACGAGACTGACGTTTAAAAACAGACCAGTAGAGTGTGGGTTCAGGATGGCCGAGGGCTCTGCTTGGGTTGAATGATGCATTGCAAGCTGTTCTGAGGAGAGTCAAAAATGCAGCTGCGAGCAAAGAGACAGGGCCCAAGGAGGCAGAGAGGTCCCCAGAGGACCTGGCCCAGGGAGCTGTCACCATGAGTAGCATCGTCCCCAGCAATAACATGTGAGGGAGAGGAATGAACAGCTCTCGGACCTGCAGTTCCAGGAAGCCACAAACACAGCAAGCTAAATGTGAAGTGGCACTGCTGACAGAGCATCTACACTCACTCCTCATTTCATTAGTGGCAAAGGGTCATTGCGTCAGGAACATTCCCAATGCAGAATGTATGCCACACAGATAACGTACGTGTCGCTCTGAGGAAAGAGTGTGGTGGAGACGTTTCAGTAATGCTAAGTGACTTCCTAACACTCATCACCGATGAAGTGCCACATGGGCTGTGGGGAAACAGGGCACGGGGAGCTGCCAGAGTTGGGATGTTTGACTCCTCCCCAGACTCTCAGATCTGCTCAGCTTTCAGCTCTCTGCCCCTAAATATCTTGAGGGAGGGGAATGGCTTTGCAAAACACCAGGCAACTAGCTACATTCTTGGGACTGGATCCTCAGGTGGCTCTTTTGGAAGAGCCGAGGTTGTATCAATCCAGCCCTGGTACATGCACCTTTGGCAAAGTGATCATAATAACATGCCCTTGCCTTTTCCAGACAGCCTGCTGAACTCAGCGGGACACCGAGTGTTGCGCCTTTTCCCATCTAAGCAACGTGAACACAGGTCTCCTACTGATGACTGTGATGGTTTAAGCAGTGACATTTAGGAGCTGAGATGTCGCAGATCAAACTCTGTGTCATTGACTACGGTTATTTTCTTGTATTAAGGTTGGGCTGAATTGTCTTTCTTACTAAGGTAGATATCAGACAGAAAGAAGGAGGCATAGACATGCTCGGAAAATGTTATTGTTAGTGATGAGATTATCCAGAAACTTTAAACATCTGTGTCCCTAGTGGAAAAATGATGAACAGCTTTCAAATATTTTTTATATAAAATGACAGTCTTAGTTGTCATAGTTTCTGTTTTTATTTATTTTTTTTGTCATATGGGTCATCACTTTGAAAAGCTGTTGTTAATTTAAGAAATGACTGACTATTCTCAGAGCCAATGAGGCAGTGATTTGATATATCAGAAATTATGTGTTTTACTATATCTGGTAACAATGGCCTGTAAGTTACACAATGTGCATATCAGTTGTTCAGACCTTCCTACCTTAAATTTAAAGGGTGTTTTAATTCTTGGTTCATTCACGTGTTAATCTACTTATTTCTTTATTAATAAGCACTTGTCAAATGCATATTGTAAAGCAGTCAGTATTCTGGACTCTGGATACAAAAGTGAATGAGGCACAGTCTGTATCTTCTAGTGGGGGGACAGATGTATAAGCCAGTGTTGGGACGCGATGTTCGGAATGGAGTGATAGAGACAAGAAGATGTCATGAGAGACCTGGCTCAGCCAGCCTTTCAGCCCAGCTGGGGGCCCTGGGAGGGCTCAGAGGAGGGAGTGGGAGAACTGGTACTTGAAGGATGAGGAAGGTTAAGAAAGGACATGGAGGGGTGGGGGAGGAGGACACAGACTGAAACTAGTCCACTGGATTTGCTAATGAGGGGCTATGGTGATGTTGGCCAGATCCATTTCAGTGGACCGGGGGGGGGGGGGGTGGACTGGGGGAGAAGGTGGATGGCAGCAGACTGAGGAATGACCAGGGAGGGAAGAAGTGGAAATGAAAAAGAAAGGGTGGGGACAGGTGGGATGGTGGCTTCTAGGTAGTCCTGGGGTCACATAAGTATTTTATTTTGAATTTTCAGGGCTTGCAAAATCTGTTAATGTTCCAATAGCAAAAGAAAAGGTGAAGGGCCAGGAGGGATGGGCAGGAGGGCACGTGGTGGAGACGGTGTGGTGAGGAGGTGATGAGAGCCAAGGGTCCAGGTGAGTGAGCAGGTCTTGCACAAATGGGGGAAGTCACTCCAGAAAAGCAGCTGGGTTGGCCTGGTCTATAGAGTGGAACTTAATTTTTGGTGTCTCTTTAGTATAAAAGGACAGAGGACATCCTCATTCCGACGTGGAAACCCTTTGGGTGGGAGACAGAAAGGCAGAAATCACAAAGTCTAGTGTGAGCAGAATGAAGAGGGTGGGGACGCTGGCAACCTGGAGAGTCTGTCCTTCTAAGAGAGCAGCTGCTCCAGGGTTCCAGGCACATCTGTCACGAAAAAACAGAAGTCCAGTGTTGCTGGGTAAAAGGAAGCCAGGATTCTTGATTTTTATGTAAAATCTCCCAATTTTAAAATATTGTCAAATATTAAGCACACAAACAAAACAGGGTATGGGTTAAACAAGATATGTCTGCTGGCCTAATCTGGCCCCTGGGTACCAGTTTGCCACCTCTGGTTTGGAAGACCTCTTTCACAGGTCAAGTTTATTCCGGCCTTCCCATGCATCAAATCTATCCTTCCTGCGTAAATACGGAGAAGAACGTTAATATGGAAAATGACACAGAGAGTTGGAGAAAAGAAACACAATAATTCATTTAATCCTCCTGCATCTGGTTACATGCTCTGACCTCTCTAGGACTTTCATTTTCGTCAGTTGATTCCCTACGTCCATGCCTATTAACTGAACTTTCTTTCTGCATTTTAAAGTCCTCTGAAAAGCTGGATTGCTCCAGGAACCAGGAAAGACTTAATTACTTAGCTTATTACTAAAAATAAAATGGAAAACAGTAATTTTTTTTTCTTAAATTGGGTCCTGAGATGACAAGACAAGTCTGAAAAAAATTACAGATACGAACAGGCAAGATAACTGCGTGGGCCAAGACAAACAGAGCCCGTGTAATTGATGCTCTGCTCGGCTTTGACTCGTAAGCACTTGTTCTGTGGCAGGATGATGACTGATGGGGCATGAAAACCAGAGAAGATACATGCAGGCCCTGCATGAGGGAGGAGGTAAGAAAAGATGCTTCAACTCAGAAATTTGATGAGCTAAGCTGTTAAATGCACTAGAACAGTGGATCACAGCCTTCGGTGCACGGCAGAGGCTGCTCTGAGGCCTTGTTGAGACGCTGGTTGCTGGGCGGTCCCCAGTCCCTGATTAGTAGTTTTGGGAGGAGGGCGAGAATTTGTACTGCTAATAAGTTCCCAAGTGAAGCTGATGCTCCTGGTTCAGGGACCCTCCTTTGAGAGCCATTGTTCTAGAATACTCCCAGGGTTTACTATTTGTAGATATCACATCTGAACCATATTGTGTTTGCATTTCCTTAACTTCATCAAGTCTCTTGGTTTAAAAATGGCTGAAACTGCGGTATGCTTCTGGACCACTGGCCCGAAGATTGGTACTAGTTGTGGGAAAACAGAAGATGTGCTGGTTCAAGTAGCAGAGATTGTTTGTCATGGGTGGCCCAGGTTACCTGTTCTCTCTTGGATGCGGTTGTTTCATCTGGGGTGGTCTGGTGGTGATGCGTTCATTTGGCCATAGTGATATCTTGATCAAGCTGTTGAAGATCAGCCCCCAAATCTGCCCTTTGGTGCTGCATCGTGAGGTGTGGGGTGGGGGTGCTGAAACTCTACAGACCACCTTTCTGCTGTGCCTGCCGGCCCCTGCTAGGTCCTGCAATAGGGGGCGTGAGAGGGAGTCTGCATGATGGACGAGGAAGAAGGACTTGCTTCTCCTGGTCTACTTCTTGTTCCTGGCAATGTGGCCCCAGAAATGGTAATTCATTTAGGCAACAGCAGCTGGTTCCAGTTTCTGGACCCTACCCGCCCCCCCCCCCCCCTCAACTCTCAGAACTAGGCTCACTGCAGCCCCTCAGAGAGACAGATCCCTGTACCTATTGCCTTTTCCTTCAGAGATCTGGGCATGAGCTCCACAGGGTCCTTCCTCCAAGTTCCAGAGACGCCAGGGCTAGTCAAGCACACATTTCCTTGGGGGCTTGGGCCCTCAGTCTTCAGGGTTGCTGTTCCAGGCTTCCTGTTTCTAATTACTCCAGCTGTTCCCCTTTGTTTCTCCGGCCTGAGGGTGGCAGCTGCCTCCTGTGGTAATGCTCTGTGTTCAGGGTTCCCTTTTATTGTTTCAGTCCTCCAATATTTGTTTACACAATTCTCTCTATTAAATTTTCTCTGTTAAAAGAGCACTGGGTGTTGTTTTTGTTGTTATTGTTGTTGTTTTGTTTTGTTTTGCTTTTCTGACTGAACCGTGATACCGACAATGTCCAACTCACGGTGATGCTGGACTCCACCCCAGGCCACTGCGTTCAAATTCCAGAATGTGGCTAAAATCATGGCTTCAAAAAGTGCCCAGGAAGCATGTAAACTGCTTTCTTTCTATGGCTGTGGTTACGTGGAACAGAATCAGAATCATCTGAGCTGCTTGTTAAAAATGCGCACCCCTTGGGCCCCACCCAGACCTCTGCATTCGAGACAGACTTTGTAGGTGAGTTTCCATGCTGGGTGTGGGGATTAATTTTACGAGTCCACTTGGCAAGGCAGTGGGGTCTAGTTGTTTGGCCAAACACGGGTCTAGATGTTGCTGTGCAGGCATTTTTAGATGTGATTAACATTTAAATCAATAGGCTTTGAGTAAAGCAAATTGCCTTCCATAATGGTGATGGGCTTTATTCAATCAGTTGAGGGCTTTAAGACCAAAGACTCAGGTTTCTGAAAGAGAAGGGATTCAGCCTTAGAACTGCAACAAAGAAACCCGGCCTGAGTTTCCAGCCTGCTCTGCAGATTCCATGCTTACCTGGATTTTCAATCTGCTGGGCTTGCCCTATGGATTTTGGACCTGCTATCCACTGTGATCTTGTGAGCCAATTCCTTAGAATGACTCTATCTATCTATCTATCTATCTATCTATCTATCTATCTATATCTATCTATCTATCTCTTCATACATCCATCCTATTGGTCTGCTTCTCTGAAGAACCCTGACTAATAAATAAGGCCACAGAGGTGGGGCTCAGGAATTAGCACTTTAACTAGCATTTGAGGTGGTTTCGATGTGTTGGACTATGAAGCTCTCCAGTGAGAGTTTTAGAGAGCAGCGAACACTGTGGGAATGCTCGCCAAGCACTCTGGAACAGTTAATTCATTTGTGTATTCACACACTGACTATTTCTTAGTGGCTACCATAGGCCTAGGAACTGTTTTAGGTGCTGGTCATATTGCAGAGTGTAAGACAGATGTAAGCAGGTCTCTCCAGAGTACTGAGGTCTCAATTCTAAGGACTCTTGGTGACGTAAGAAACATCCAAGCCTGTAGAGAATTTTTATAAGTGTTTACTTGAACCAAACTGACAACCTGTGCTGGGGAGTAAGATCCCAATTGCTCCCAAGAATAAGTTTTGTAGCTTTTATTCCCTTTATTTATTCCCTTTATTTCCCTTTATTCCCTTAATTTATTTCCTTAAATTAAGGAAAGGCCACAAGGAAGATTGAAGAAAGGAAGGTGGAGGCTGGATTATAGGTAACAAGATTACGTGCTCTCTTGAGGGTTAATCCCCCTTCTAGTATTTCAAAGGTATGTTAAACTAGATGCACAAGAACAATGGACAGGGTTGGCTTAAAGCCTTTCACTAGAGTAGTTACAGGTTTGGAGCACTGCTAACTACCACAGCCTGCCCAGTTCGGAATTTAGAATCGGATGAGCCTGGGAGGTTAGTTTCCAAAGTAACCCCCTCTTTTCCCTATCCATACTTTTAAGGGGAGTCTTTTTGAGCAATTAAAAAAATAAGCCTTGTACACATTTTAAAGGTCTACAGCTCCCCTCTTCCCTGTTTTCACACTAAAATTTTTATTCTAGCCATAATATATATGTACCTTTATGGTGATTCCATACTATAAGAATATTTATTTTAGCCTTAGAGTCAGGTCTCTCGGCATTTACTTGGTAGAGCCTTTCTCTTATTTTAGTAAAAATATTTTAAATTAACCTCAAGTGGTACTTATTATGTACCAGGCCTTATTAAATACTTTCCTTTTCAGAGGTTCGCAGTTTAGGGAGGAAAAGCCTGATATCAAGCCATTGGAATACAGCAGAGATGTGGTGGTGAAGGGGTGTCCACGGGATCCCAGGTGGAGGGGCAGGGCTCCAGTCTGAAGCCGGTGGTAGGAGGCAACCTCTTCTCCATCTATCCAGTGGGCATGACCCTTGGATGGAGTTATTTTGCCTAAGGACTACAGAATGAAGTTTTGGGGGCCCCCTGTCATCCTGCCCTTCCCTCTAGGCCCTGAATTTAGTTTCCATTGGCTTGTGTTTGTCTGGTGCTGGACTCATGGTTGGAGGGTGTGTGTGTGTGTGTGTGTGTGTGTGTGTGTGGAGGTGACGAGGGATGTATTGAAAATGAAGTCGTTCCAGGGAGATAACATGGAGTCTTGATCTGACATTTTTTGATATTTAATTATCCTCTTGGATTTGTTTTTGTTTCTATCTTTGCCATGCTGTGTACATTTGAGAATAAAGCTTTATCACCATATATAACAAATTAAGGTGATAATGATTCTTTTTGATATTATGCCATTTTTTCTTGGAATGTTGTTTTAGTAAATGCTATGTTCCCAGTTTCTCATAAGAAATTGATTTTCCAAGATATCCCAAAGGACTGTGCTGCATATTTTACGTGCAGACAAGAAGAGCTGGAATGGACTGGTATCTAAGGAATACAAGTGTCCTGAAATAAAGAAGATTCATTAACAGACTCAAACACAATTTTAAGTTACTAGATCCTGCTTCAAAATATACTTTTGAAGATAGTTTTTGAAATTCCATGGCCAATGTTCAAATTAATTGGGTAGAGGAAAGTTAATGTTTGATTTATTTACCAATGGAAACAGGAGAATTTACGCATTGTGAATCTTTAAAGCCACAGTATTTGAGTTAGTCATCTTTTGTGAAGATGATGCCAGCAAAAGCATCCTATTTATAGCCAAACTTTTAACCCTTAAATCACTGCATTTGACTTAAGAAAGAAGCCCTAGTCCTTATCATTTTATATTTTAACTCCTTATTGAAGTCATATATATATATTTATGAGTATATATATTTATGGATATATATACACACAAGAGTGTACAGACACACACAGACACAAGTACTCAAATATCATAAATAAATTGATGAATTTGTCCTAGCTGAGCTCACCCCTGTCACCAACACCTGGATGGATACATAGAATAATATCAAAACTCAGAAGCCCCTTCGTGCCTCCTTCGTCATAGCCCTCCACCAAGGGTAACCGTTACCCTAACCCCCACAGCATAGATCAGTTTCGCCTTTTTTTTTGTATTTTATATAGGTAGAATCATACATTATGCATTATTTTACTTACATTTTATCTAATTGCTTTGATTGAGTATATACTTTGACTAGTGTTGGCCAACTTCTGAATAAAAGGAGGAGGCCTTTTCAAACATGGAAAAGAATATATAATATTCATTAATAATTCTTATAGTGCTTACATGTTAAAATGATAATATTGGGGGTGTATTTGTTTAAATAAGATACATGACTAATTAACATTTTATCTGCTATTTAACAATATGTCACCAAGGAAATTGCCTTGTATTTCCCTGTGGAGCGTTGGTTTAAAGTGTCAGCGGGGCCAGGAGGGGCTTAGAGACTCGGACAGTAAGGTTCAGAGTAACAACTTCTCCATGATGCCGTCGAACTTTGCAGTTTCCCATCGGAAAGGCTTCTGCTCTAAGCTCCCAGGCAAAAGGCCAGCGTGTCTATAGTTTCTAGATTTGGGGGAGACAAGGACTTGCTCACCTTACTGTACTTTTTCACACATCTTCAGAACAAAGTAACATCATAAATGCCTCCATTTAACCATCAATGTCCTCTTATATACTTTTCTTCCAGCTCAGGTCTTGGTTCAAATTGTTCCTCCCTTTCGAAAGGCCTCCTTTCTCCTGCCAGAACCATCAGGCGGTGCCTGTCTCTCACCTCTTCTCTAGCTAGAACAGGCATGGGTTCCAAAAGGTCCGATTTGCAAAAGTTTATTACAAGTTGGTATTTGGTTTTCAAGCCATGTCAGCCCATGATGGTGGCTGTGGTCCTTGGTCAGCTGATGAGTGTCATTTTACTCATGCTATCTCTGAAGCCTCATATTGTCATTTCTATTTTGATTATGCTAATTAGAGGGTTCAGGGGATATAGTAGCCCCCATATGGGACAGGAAGCACGGTCTCTGTCATGGGAGCTGGTGGCTAAGTGGCCCCCAGTGATCTCTGGATTCTCTATGTTAAAGAAGAACATTCAGCCACTTCTTAGACATTCAAATGGGGTGAAATAAGTAACTGGTGCTCAGGGTGTAGAATCCATGAAAATGTTAGTTTAATTATTGTGCTCAACATTTGTAATTTGTTTTAGCATCCTCTCTCCTGCCACCCAGCACCTATATCGGTGCGGAGAAGGTAGGATGTACCTGAGGCTGTGAACAAAACCAATGAGAATTCCTCCTTCACACAACTGGCATTTTAGTTACGGGGCAGACAATATACACACACATGCAGAGCAAATTACATCGTATGTTAGAAGGTGATAATTGACATGGGGGAAAAATAGAGTGCTTTGGGGGTCATTTGCTGGGAGGATACACGGTGTGTGGCACGAGCATGTCGAGAAGACTTCCCCGCAGACCAGCAGTTCTCAGAGTGTAATCCGGGTTCCCAGGGGTTCCTGACATCAAAACCACTTACATAATACTTGCAATTCTAAGATGTTATTGCCCTTTTAAGTCTCATTCTTACGAGCGTACAGTGGAGTTTCCAGGGAGCGCGCTGTAGCACGGATTGACTGCAGAGGGAGATGAAACCCAGCTGACTTTTATTAAGTCAGACGTTAGAGAATATGTAAGCATGAAAACAATGCCGTTTTTTCTCATTAACTTTCTTTCTTGTTTTGAAAAATACAGTTAAAATTTTCATACACATGATTCGTAAACTGGTGACAAGGACATCTGAGGAAGAGATGTGGGTAGACCTCCCCAAATGGGCGGAGCATGAACGTGTTTGTGTTCCATATGAGTGCTCACCAAAGAGATACCTCAAGAAGGGTGAGGGAAATAATCAGGAAGTCCGGATGGCTGGTTCTGTAGAATTCAGTCGGTTTCTTTCCCCAGCTATCTCTGTCCTTGTTTGGTCAGCTCATGGATAAAGCGGCTAAAGCAGCAGAACTCAAGGTTATACGTGGTCTCAGTGACATAGACTTCCATGCAGCAACGTTAACCGGGCCCTAGCATAGCGGATTCCCCCACCTGCCAGCAGTGAGAGGAACATTCGGCCTTCAATAGGGCGTCATTGCCTAGAGGATCAGCTAGCCCTGTTGTCAGATTGGTTTCGTTGGACTACTTCTTTTGTAGAAGGGACAACATTTGTTCTCACGAGAATATAATCTTACTCTGGATACAAATTTGCCTTTCCTGCTTCTGCCAAAACCACTATCTGTGCACTTTAAGAATCCTTCTTCATCATCCTGGTAGTCTATGCAGCATCACTTCCAGCCAAGGGCCTCCTCATGTTACAGCAGGTAGAGTATGACAGTGGGTTTCTGCTCCTGCGGCTCACTGTGCTGCCAAGTTCTCCACCACTCTAGTGCAGCCGGTCAGATAACATGGGGGGATGGCCTTTAAAGATTCACTCGTGGGGCCAGTTGGATGGAAACACCTTGCCCGTCTGAGGGAATGTCTTCAGGATGGTGTACATAGTCTTATGAAGCGACTAATATATGGCGTTTTCTCTCCCATAGACTGGACTCCTATGTCCAAGGAACCCAGGAGTGGAAATGGGAGTGGCTTCTTTCATTATTAACCCTAGAATTTTATTTTATTAGCAGTTTTTTCCATCTGTGACTTTGGATGACGTTAGTGCGGCAGACTTTGTTCCCAAGGGAGGAAGGTTCCACTAGAGGACACAGCAGTGGTTCTACAAAACTCAAGTTGAAACTGCCACCTGGCCACCGAGGCTCTGCATACAAGTCAATGAGCAGTGGTGGGGGGATGGGTTCTGACTACTGAGGGTCGCTGCTAAACAGTAGGGGCAAGGAAGAATGGATGTGGAATTTAGGTGACCCCCTGGGGAGCCTCTTTGTACAGTCATGTCCTGTGATAAAAGTTGATGGACAGCTGTGACTGCCCAGCCAGGCAAAGAACTATGACCAGCTAAGGTGTCTGCTGAGGGCCAAAGGAACACAGAGGAGATAGTAGAAGACGTGAGTTATGCATGTCAGCTAAGACCACCTGACTAGTTGCAGTAAACAGGATTGTAATGTTATGAGTATTTCTTCCTTATTTTGAGATATATATCAAGAAATTCTTTGCCCCTCTTCCATTTTCCTACCACCTAGACTTACATCTCAGTAGTTAAGTTACAGAATATCAAAGGGGAAGAGTGACTCAACTAGAAGAACAAAGAGCACCAAAAGATGGATAAAGCAACTTTGTACCCTTTTTGGGAGAAAGGGTTTGTGTTGAAGTTTGGACATAATGTTAGGTAGAGGCATGACTTTGAATAACCTGTATTTGGAAGTTAAGTATCGTTAAAAGAGATACATAGACAAGGGAGGACCGTGGTGGCTTTGTCATGTGTCGGTGAGGTCAGAACTGAGTTTCCGGAGTCATTTCCTCTGTGGTTTGGGGTTAGGATGAGGTTAGGGTTGACTTCAAAAGAAATGTGCATGAGATTTGGGAAGCGGAAGTGAAGCAGCAGGCCTCACACTCTGAGCTTGGTGGGAACCACAAGGCACGTGTAGCTGCTGCCCGCGGAGGCCGGTCTGCAGGCTCACCTTGTTGACACCGTGCAACTGGGTGTCGTTGAACACCGTTGGCACTGGGCCCGTGTTCCCCAGTGCCCGCCAGATTTCCTCCTTCAGCTTCTTGGAATTGTAACGTGTGCATGGCGTCATGGTGAAGGGTGCCAAGTCCTTCTGCACATCACTAGCATGACTGAGGTTGGAAGGAGTGAGAAACAGATACAGGTTCAAGTTTATCTTCATGGATTCCCCAACTTCTCACTCATCCCTCCTTTGCTTGCTAGTTCTCAGACCTGCAGCAACCGCAGGCTGGCCCCAGACACGCAGAGGCAATAGCCGTCCACTGGAGTCGTGACAGTTGCACATTGCATTAAGTTCAGTATGACAGATCTCGTATTCCCCGTCGCTCCTAGTGGTACTGATTCTCTGTGACAAATTTTTGTTTAAACCCTCATGGATACACATGGATTCTGTTTTTCTGTAAACCAACCTGGACCGATACATAATAATTTGCAGGAGAATGGTCCAACTTTCAATTTCACTTAATGGACAGATGTTAAATGAATGAATTTTTTTAACTTAAGAGTTTTTTCTGTGCTGCTTCTTTATCTGCAGACATTTGTTTTCTAATCCCTTATCACTAATCGATATTAATATCCAATCAGTGTTTTCCAGACGGCGTGTGGATACAGCAATAGATGAGGTTGGTTCCTGTCTTCAAGAGCTTATGGAAAAAACAGACATGTAAATGGCTAATGTGGCTTTTATCGCCACCTCTCCACTAAACTGCTCTTTAAATGTTGTTGCAGGTTGGTCTTTGAAGACTCCCTAATTGCCAACCCAGTAGCTGTTTGCTTATCCTCTAACATCTAGCATCTTCAGAAGCAGTGGGCATTGGGCTTTGCGAACTATTCTTTAGAAGTCAAGCTCTGTAGGTGCAAGACATTTGTCTTTTTTTTTGTTGTTGCTTTTTTTTTGCTATATCCTCAACATGCAGAACACACAGAGTAGTACCTGGGATGAGGAGGTATTAATCAACATTTGTTGAATAAGTGATTGAATACATTTTCTCTTTCTTAAGATTTGCTCTTTCATTGGTTTCTGAAGTATTGTAGTCTCCTTGTTTTTCTATTAATTTCCACTCCTTTTTTTTCATTTGCCTCTCCTCTGTAAATATAGGCCTTCCACAATAGCAACTCTCTGTTTACTTCCTCCTTCTAGATTACATTTATTAAACAAATGTTTAATGGGTCCTTAATATGCACCAGAAGTCATGCTAGTTACTTGTGACCCACCAGTGAATGAGTTGAGCCTGCTTCTGCTCTGACACCATCAAGCTGACACCATCTCCATGAAGATGACTTGCAACATTTAATTACTCATTGGACATTTTGTAGTGGATGCCATCAGCTCACTATGTCCATAACAGAAATTGCCACCCTTCTCCTTACTTAGAAGCACCAGCACCCCTCTGGTCACCACCCTTTATCTTTCACAGCCCCCAAGTCCTTCACTCTCACTGCTTCTTTCTCATGTCCATCCCTTTCATCACTACTGACCTAGTTTAGCTCCGTCTGCTCTGACTCCGTGCCAACTCAGCCACCCAGCTGTGTTCCTTTGGACGCCCCTCCCTGCGCCCCTTCCCACTGCTGCCTCGGAAGCTGTCCTGGCTCCCCGTTTCTCGAGCACCGCCTCTGAGGCTTTCTAACATCTGTGCCCAAATCTCCTGATCGACATGTATTAGTTTACTTTCCTATTTCCCACCTCCCCTGGACTTTGCGGCCAATTCTTGGTACTTTATTAGCTAAGAGCTGACGCTACTGTCTCAGTCTGAATGTCCTTCACTTCTTCTCCAACTGAAATCCTCTTGACCAGTTGAGCTTTGACTAATCACCTCCCACATTAACCCAGCAGGAAGAAATCATTTCTTTTTCTGTTATTCTCCACTTGCAGTTTTTCTGTTTTGCCTTATAGTTATCATAGTAATTCTTTGTGTTTTCCAGCCCTAGTAGTCTGTCAGCTCCGCAGGATGTTTTACTCATCTTTATGTCTCTGACAATAGCATCTAACCGAGGAACTGATGATGCTCAATAAATATTTATTCAGACATGCAAAGGGGTGAGAAGAACAGCACTTTACCTGGGGAGGAGGACGCACACAAAAGTAAGGTAGGAAGAATCCTCACCAAGTGGGACCCTCCCGGTAGTACTTAGAACCTGGGACTATCAGAAAGAAGCTTTTACAAGCCCCAGCAGGCAAGGGCAGGGATGGTGGGAGTTTGTATGAAGAAGGGAATGGAGCTCAGCGATACGAGATTTGAAATACCTCGGACTTCAGCAGTCATTCTTATAGTGCACCTTGTGGGAACCCTCTCATTTTTTGAGAGATTCTAGGCTTGACTGATTCTAGGGTCACTGGGTCTCCATTCTCTCGGACTTCATTTCTCCTTGATGTGAGAGCCTGCTGAGTGTGAAGGAAAAGGTAGCTGACCCGTGGAGGGATTACTGAAGTTGGAAGGACTTATTGTTTGATGTCTGATGTTCTCTTTCTCTGTCTCTGAAATCTCTCTGTGTGTCTTCTCCTTCAGTAAACACATCTAGGTAGAAATCAAGAATCTTAAGGGTTGTTATCTTGTAATCGTAAGGGTTATGCATTTGGCTGAAAATAATCCCTCTCTCTCCACACACACATGCGCCCGCAGACGGAGACAGGAGTCTTAAGCCGACAGACATGGGTCTGAATTGTGTTCTGCTGTGTATTCATTGAGAAGGCCACTTGCAGAAGCTGTTCATTCATGACTCAGTGACTCAGCGAGGAGTGGTTTGCTGGGCTTGTATGCATGATCGGGCCTCTTTGGTCCGGTGACTCTGTAATTTTAAAAAAACTTAATTTTTTTCCACACCAGAGGAAAAATGCAGTTTACTTTTTAGAGCAGAGGCGAGTTATTTGTGAGTTATTGCAAAATACCACAAGCAGCAGCAGCCCAGGAAGGAAAGGGCAACATGGGCAACCTGCTGACAACTCTCTGGACAGATGGGCAAAGTGTGTTCCGGCAGGAGCTGGGATTGACAGTGAATACAACCACATCCTCCCCCGGAAATATGAACTTCAGGGTGGAAGAGATTTTATTTCTTTGTTCAGGCATCAGAGCTTTAGAGCTGACAATTCGAGTCACTGTAGCGACATGATTTTAGCGCTGGAAGGTGTATTGTTATTATTCTGGCTGCTCATCCTGTGGAGGAGCTAATTCCTTTGAATTTAGGGCTATTAGCACTAGATGATATTTGCAAACGAGGAGCAAATGTCACTGTACTTACTGTACTTACATGTGGGGTCTGTTGTCATACACATGTGCATGGCGTACGGACATCTTGTTTTTTTTTAAATAACAAATAATTGTGAATAAAGTTGATATGTAGCAGGACAGTTTATATTCCTCCCACCATTTGAAGAATCTTGACAGTGTTATTCTCAGTGTCAAAGCTTTGATTTCCCAGCTGGGATATTTTTTATTTTTCTGTGTATTATCTGTGGCATAATCTACTTAGATTTCATTTTGGGGGTCGGCTGTCCTTGGCAGCTCAGATTTGGGGTCTGTTGTCATACACACATGCGTGGCTTAGGCTGAGGCATTTACGCAACTTTACGTCTATTCTTAACCAGAGTTACCCTCTGTTGCAAGACTCAGCCTGGATCAGAATCTAGTCTGGTTCCCCGATGCCCGATATCCTTCCCCAGAGATGTTTGCTAACAACACTTTATGTATTTTTACCCATAATCTAGCATGATTTTTCACTTAGACCATGTTTTAAGTTTCTAAACTACATCTAGAAGAAAATGACTACATTCCTAAAAGAAGTGTGAAGAAAGGGTTAATTCAGGTTGGTGTGTTTGTTTATTTGACAGCTTTTCTAAAGATCTTGACTCATGTTTTGAGCATTATTAGCTCCACTCTAGCAACCAGCCAATGGTCAGATTTATCTTCAACTTAGCAAGGGAGCCTGGATACCTGGAGCCACGAGGTCTTACACCATGGTCATTTCTGGCCACTCAGGCCAGCACGTGGAAGGGTTGGGACTCTGGGCCTTTAGGTCTATTTCCTTTGGTCACTTAGCCATGTGTTCTCCATGACCCGTTCAATTCATTCTCTACAAGTATCAGCCAGGTAACAAACAGAAAATTTGATACTGAAGATTTTCAAAAAAAATTAAAACTTACACTTTTTGGTACATTTTATTCTTATGGGGGAGAAGGGAAGTTTCCAACAGCATCTAGACCTAAAAATGAACCACCTAATTAGAACAAGATTTCACAGAAGTAGAAAAAAGTATTTCTTGTTTACTTTAGGTGCCTGTAATTTCGAACTTGAGAGTTTTATATAAAATGTTTGAAAAAGAAATAGCATAATAAATGTGCTAAAAGTTGACCACTAATTTAGCTAATTAGTCCCTCTGCTGAAAAGAAAAATGAAGAAAGCACCGAAGTCCGACTGTGTGAGACAGAGTCACGAGAGAATGAGGAAAGAGAAATACGGCAGAAACTCCTTTTGGTATGGATCTCCCCACGCCCGTCTCAGTGGAAGCCAAGTTTAATTGCACACACAGCCTGTTGTAATTCTTCAGAAGATTTTACATGGCTCACCTCTGCTTGCGCACACCCTCCAACTGCACACCCTCCAACTGTAACGGATCTTCTGGGCCTTGAGATTCCCTGTGAAATCCAGGGGCTCCTACTCGCCCACGTTTCCTTCTCAGAGCACATTGCTGGCAGCCCCGGAGGCCCCGAGAGTCTGAGAGCACCGGTGCACAGAAAAACCTTGAGGCAGACAGCGTGGCCTTCCCTAGGGCTTTGGGACACTCAATTTTGTCTCTAACGTGTAAGCGTCCTCGCTCAGCTCATGAATAAAACCCATTTTTCTTTGTTTTAAAACTAATTAATTGATCTAGATAACAGTAGAAAATCATTTGCCTAAGAGGCACTGAATAGTATCTCGCTTTCTCCGAGCTTCAGTTCCCTGCACTGTAAGAGGTATTTGACATGTTTCTTTCCATCACGAGAATATTCGAGTCTATTTTTAGTCGGTTTCTAATTCAAGCAAGCGATCAAATTTTCTCTCATAAATGTGCAGGGTGATTCTGCTACTTGTCTGGGGGCCTTGCAAATTGCTCCAATCTCAGACACTGTGATGTGGGCGTGGAATTTACTTTAAAGCCACCCACTGGCTTTGTCAGGTGACTATTGATTTTTATTGATTTTTAATTAATTTTTATAATTACTAAGTCCTCTATGAACAATACTTAGTAGTTCATAAGAAGTGTTGGAGGAAGTCTGAGATGTTCATAAAATTATGCATGAGTTTCAGACCAAATGGTGAATAAACCTCAAGTTTGGTTATTTCTACCAGTGAGAGTTCTACTCTTGTCAAACCTGGGCCACTCACTCTCTTCGTGGCCATTGCTTTGGGTGAGGGAGCAACAGAATGAGTTATTTCTCAATGTGTAGTTTTTTCAAATCGAGAGCTTTAAGGGTGTGTTATGTTTGGTTTTTAAAAGAATAAAATCTATACTTTCCATCACCTCCCACACCCACGTTTCTCTGTGCCAGCCAGCTTGCTTTCTTCCTGTCTGTCCCTCGGGCACAGCCAGGGGCTCCCCTGAGCATTTCTCTTGTCCCTGACTGATTGCTCGGTCCCCATGTTTCCATAGGTGCCTCTTTCTTTTGGTTTTTTAATTCTTTTTATTTATTGACTTTTAGAGAGAGAAAGGAATGGGCAGGGGGAGAATGTGAGAAAGAGAGAGAGAGAGAGAGAGAGAGAGATTGATTTGTTGTTTCACTTATTTATGCATTCATTGGTTGCTTCCTGTATGTGCCCTGACTAGAGATGGAACCCACAACCTTGGCCTATCAGGATGATGCTCTAACCAGCTGCGCTACCTGACCTGGGCTCCTCTTCCTTGCTGTTTGAGGGTCTGCTTATGGTCGCCTGATTAGAATGATCCCCCATTCTCACCCCATCCCTGGTCTCATCATCATCTACCCTATCATCTGGTTTCATTTCTTCACTGCATTAATACTATGTAAAATGATTTTGATCACTTATTTCAGGGGTGTCAAACTCATTTTCACCGGGGGCCATATTAGCCTCATGGTTGCCTTCAAAGGACCAAAATAATTTTAGGACTGCGTAAATGTAACTACTCCTTAACTGTTAAGGAGTTGAAATTACATTTGGCCCTTTGAAGGCAATCGCAAGGCCGATGTGGCCCCTGGCAAAAATGAGTTTGACACCCCTGACTTATTTGTTTAATTGCTTTATCGTCTGTCTCTCCCTTGTGAAATGTTATTTCCTTGAGAACACAAACTTTGTTTTAGTCACCACTGTATTCGGCAGATATTTACTGAGTGGATGAATGAATGGAAGGTGTATATCAGTACTATCCTATAGACCTTTCTGTCATGGAGAAAGTGTTCTATAATTTGCTCTATCTAATATGGTAGCCACTAGGTCACATGTGTGCATTAAACACTTGAAATGTGGCCACTGTCGCTGAGAAGCTGAATTTTAAGTTATATGTAATTGAAATTCATTTAAAATTTAAATAATCACATGTGGCTAGTGGCTATGATATCGGACAGTGCAGCTCTGTTCTGCCTTTGGTACCTATGATTGAATCAATAGCAAGATATCAATAGTCATGTCAACAGCAAGAACAGGCGCAATTTCTGGAGGGTTCTCCTTAATGACGCTTTCTCTTTTTGTTTTTCAATGGGATCAATGGAGTAGAGTGATCTCATCCAACAAGCCCATGAAGAATACCTTTTGGAATAGAGTTTTTAGCATCCTTCAGTGGAAGAAGCAGAGAAAATGTTATTGTCTGCCCTATGATTTTTAGGCCTGGCCTCTATTATGTTTTCCTTCTGTTAATAACCTGTTAGTTGTGTGGAGTTATATATCTAATAATTTCTTCATAGATAAGACATGAAATGGTTTTCAATGAAAAGAGCACTATTGAATGACTGAGTTTTAAGAAATGAATTTTCGGGGCAGACAGTCACTGTTCTGCGGGACTCTTACTCCACGCTGTAATTTATTTGGGGAAAGCAAGGAGAACCAACACCCCCACCATACTTAAGTCAGAACAAAGCTCTTTTGTGAAGAAACTGTTTATGTGCCCTCAACACTTTCAAGGCATCATTTGGGGCGTATTACCTCACAGGTGATTTACATTTTCTGTTTAGTATCACTTCTTTCCCTCAGTCTGTGAAAGGAAGCTGAATGGAGAATTTTTTCCAGGTTTGCAGCTTTCCCCTGTTTAAGCCTATGGAAATGCTCCGTGTATTTGCAAGTGGGCTGCTGGGGGAATAGCAGTTTTAAGACTGCAGACTTATCCATCGTTTATCATCATTATATGGTGTCTGTCAACAGAAAACCATTTCCCAGAATCCCATAAGGAGTTGCTCCATAAAGAAGCATGGAGTCTTGTGACAAGAAAAAGGCATTGCCATGAAGAGTAATAGGAAAGGGGGTGGGCGGATAAACAGAAGCTTTTAGAGCTAATTCATGGCTGGCGTCATCTCCATTAGCATTGGGACTGTTTGACGTTGAGTTCAGAGAACATAACCAGGGCTGGTTTCCATCTGTCATGGTGATTAATGGGAGTATTGTTAGGTAATAATAGTTTAATAACATAGCTGGAGCCGAAGAGGCACACCAAGTGTATATGTAATTCTAAAACCAAGGGGAACTGTGGGTAAAACCACAACAGCCAGGAAATTGGGGGGTCCTGTTCCCAGCTCTACCACTTAGAAAAGAGCTAGGGAGAAACTTTTCTCAAGGTGAAGAGGGTAGAAATAGTCTACCATGGGGTGAAGAGAGCTCTCAGGAAGAATGGCATCTTAGTGATGTTGATGTACCTATATCTCAAGAACTGAAAAAGTTGGTTAAACCATAACAACTCTTAAGACACACTAGTTGGGGTAACAATAGCCAGTGCATCAAACAGGGAAATAGGCAATTCTTTATGTTGATCGACTGGATTCGACTATCGCAAGTGATACCCAGGTTACAGCATGTGATGTGATCCCACAATTAACTCAGTAGCAATGTAACATTGACACGAAACCAAAATAGTCAAAAGTGTCTTGCTCTTGTGAGTCTGCGAGAGGCAAAATCTGGTCAACTTGTCACAACATATTTCAATGAAGTTGTCCTTTCTCTCAGGTGGCAGCATGTGTTGGTGGCCCAGGGACCCAATGTGACCCTCATACACTCAGAGCCTTGACCACGTGGGCTTTTACTCTAGAGTGTTGGGATGTTTCAATGAAGAAATCACTTTCTCTACAGAAAATTGTCAACATGAGACTATTTACATGTTGGCTTTCCTTCCTGCCAAGTGAAGAGCCTCCTCACCTCACAAGGTGCAGTCTGAGTTTTACTCAGACAATTTCTACCGAATGGATCTGAGCATGAATGGAAAAAACTGTCAGAAAGTCAGAATGGGCTTATGTAAGAGGGGAGGACAGAATCTGGCCACATGCCCTTCGACTGGTGGTAAGCTTTGACCCTGAGGGTTATTGCTCATTGTTTAGTCTATCATGGTATCAACATAGCTTGAACCCTTCTGGGAGAGGGGCAATCCAAGATGCGCTAAAGCTAACTAACAACAGAGTCTTGAAAGTAAGTAAGGGACTAAAATCCAAGAGAAGGAATAAGAAGTTTTGATTGTTTTCCTCAGTGGTTTAGACCATATTTCTTCTCTCTAATGGTTCAGACGATACTTCTTTCCTCACTTCCAAATGGATGCAGTGAGGCTGAGGAAACTACAGCGCAGTGTAAGGTTTTCTAATGAGGTATAGGATTCTATTATGTGTTTGGAGAGATGGTGGATATTCTTCATCATCATCAAGTGGTTACTTGGAGGTGGTGGAGGAAATCTTTCCTATCAATCAACCGCAGAGGAGAGATGACACTGGGTGTCCTCCACGTAGGCTTCTATTTAAGTCTGGCCTCAGTTGGGGTGTGTCCAGAGGGCGCAGAGTTAAATGTGGGTTTGAGTTTGTGGGACTGCAAGGTTTTGTGCTTACTTTTCCTTCCCCAGCACCCAACCAGGGGAAGGAGGTGTGAGAAGAATGGATCAAGTTCAAGGATATTTATTGGGCCACAGTATAAGGCTATGGAGCTTTGGTATAATTAGATTATGAGTTCAAGGTCTTAACTTGCAGTGGTCTCATCTCAACCTTTTCCTTCCTAGGAGGCTTGTTCTGCCCAACAGAGGCCTTGTGGTCACAGGTCAGACAAACTCTAGGTTCTATAAGGAAACTCTTGCTTTCCTTTCATTTCCCTTGGTGCATTTCCTTTCACTAAGCTTTGCCTGTCATCAGATGATAGGATGAAGGGGAGACTTTTTTGTGGCCTGGGAATCAGAGGCCACTTGACCTCTCTCTGGCATAAATCGCAACGCTAACATGGGGTTTGGGACTAAGGCCTCTAATTAATGAAAGAGCACCTTTGCCTAGTCTTCCCTGACCATACGTTGCTCTCAGAAACACTGAAGGAGGTAGCTGGGTTGAAGGATTATGGATCCCAGCTGTTATTCAGTTTTTAACTTAGCAAGACAATTTATAAACACTTCCAGTATCTGTTTTGAGTCTGCTCCTATTTCTCAGATAAACTGCCACGTTTTCTATACTTCTAGCTATGTGGACGCACAGATGGATCTATCTGGGATTTTAGGCACAAACACTGTAAGAGAATAAAGTGACACAGTACGAGGTAGTTAGTCAAGGCAAAAGGATGAACATGAGTTCCCTCTTTTTCACTCTTTTGCTAGATAATCAAGCTGTAAATCAGCATAGTCGGCTTGGAATATTGCGATGAGCATTGGCTTAAAAGTCAGATGCTGGGTTCCACTCTTGGTTCTCCTCATTGACGCGCACAGCCACATGGGTCTTTTCATCTTACAAAGTAAGAGGTACAAGTAGGTAGCCCGCACGGTCCCTTTCAGCAATGCTGTGCTGAGATAACAAAGTGAGAACTGAGGCAACTCTAAAACAACGTGATGGAAGACTCGTTCATTTGAAATGCTGACTTTAAAACATACACACAGAAAACTCTAATAGTTTCATTTAAAAGGTTAAGTTTTAGACTCCTTATTAGTTAATTAATTACAAAAGTTTACTCACTGTTGAGGCAAAATCATTTTGTGAGTTTGTGTGTGTTTTACTTGAAATTGCTATATGATTACTTTAATTCTTGACCTAATTTGAAAACAAAGACCATGCCATTTACAACTATTACATGTTCTACAATATTTTATGATCTATTTTTTTATGTCCATGTTATTCTCCAAAGGTATACTTTCTTATTCTTCATACTGAGTGCCTGTTCATTTGTGTTCCTCTCTCCCATTTCTCATATCTCTTGACATCCTATTCTTGTTACTTTTGTTATGGTCAGCGCTCTCAGACCTCCTAAGATTAGTTAGAGTATGTGCTAATGTGACTTGGGGTTTGATCTCCATAAGGGCCAATTGTTTTGCCCTATTCTTTGGCCATAGCTGATGCCCTTTCTCCACCAGCTAGTCACAAGTGAGCCTGGGAAAATACGGACAGCTCTGCACAAATCCATCACTACTGTTAGAAAGTGTGAAGTGGGCTTTCCCCTTATTATGATGGGTCAGTAATAGCGAAATCACTGTTGTCAGGCTATGGAAATACCGTGTTTACCAGGAGAAATCATTTTGGCATCCCAGAATGACAGTCACGTGCAGATGTCTGGAGAGGGGAAGCAGAACGAGACAGCTGCTCGTGGCTCTGCTGCTGGGTTTCTTTCAGGCCCATCCTGACTCCTTCCAGGCACTGGACGGAGGACGATGTTTCTTGGCTGGTTTACTGAACTGATGAGCACCAGGTCCCGTGTACTCTTACAGAGCAGCAGGCTCGCTCTCAGAATGGGACCCCTGTTTTACAGCCACCACTTTGCTTTCCATTACCGCAATTGCTCGACTGAAGAAAGTTCTCTCCTATTTGCATGTAGGGATGGTTTTCATGTTATATTGTGAAACTGCAAGTATTAAGGTTTCTGGAGCTATATGCCTTTCTGAGCAGAACTTTCCTCAGATTCTGAATCTAAAAGTTTTTCAGTGGGCATTTGGTAGAAGAATCTAGGAAGGAGTTCATTGTTTGCCATGGGGGAGAAGGTTCTTGTCCCTTACCATTAAAATCCTTCCCGGAGAAAGAAAAGTATTGAGCCAAAGCTGGGGAATATGGGTATTTTTAAAGCTGTGGAAGTTTCAGTGTGTTTGATTAGAAAAAACTGCTCCTCCCTTTTTATATATTGATTTTTAATTTTACCTTAGCCAGTATTAAATTTTCCCTACATCATTACAGCAATTTTAAGTAAGGTAAAGAACTGAGGTAAGAGTGTTGTCCTTACCCGAAAATTTGTTTTTGAGACTTGGAATTTTACCCTTCTAAAACCCAGTGATTTCATGTGCAGAGAATATATTGATTCAGCGCAGAAGTTCCCCTGTGTGAAGACTTTGCTAAGAATTTTCCAAACACCATATTTTATTCATTTTTTTGTTGGTGGCTACATGTCCCAAGTGCTCTTATGCAAAATAGAGACACACCATAAAACATACAGGGTACATAACCTGGCTGAGTGAAATTCTAAAAACCTGGCTTTTTAGAATTTTTGTAAGAGGGGAGTTTCTATGTTTTGTTTGTCTTTGCATTCTTTGTGGCGGGGTGGGGGGGGAATCCCTCAAACCCCAAACTTGGTCTAGTCACCATTGTCCTCAGTAAGATCTGCTGAGAGTCTGGTCCGCACCTTCTCACTGTCGAAAGTCTTTATAACCTGGCTAGGAATTAGGCAGCTTTTAAATTTGGCAGGTCTCTGGGTTCCATTAAGAACTCATTTAAATCCTTTCTCACTTGAGCCTGAATTTTAAGTACCCCTCCTGGATTTCAATTAGGATTGTTACAGAATTCAATGAGGATGGAAATTAGATTAATATGGAGAAACAATGGAAAAGATGCCATATTAGATAATTTATGATCCACATATGTAGATTTTACTGTAGGCATCAAATGGCTAATAATATAGGAATGAATTATTCACCTGATAATGTAGGTCGCAAATGGCCAAGCCAGTGCATACTTTGGAAAACTCTACTAACAATAAAAACACGCATAGTTTTATGGCTCTGAAACAAATTGCCTGCATCACCTGAAGCCAAGTTTAGTTGAAATAACTAAACTAATTAGATAAGAAATAATGAATGAAAATAAATATAAAGGTCTAGGTCAGGTGAAGAAAAGCTATATATAAAATCTGTATGTTATATTTGTATTAAGGTCTTGTTTTAAGGCATGTGAGAAAGGAAATTGCAAATTAAGTCTGGTGCTACATATACTAAGGCCAAAGTTTTCAAACTGTACAGTATTGTTTGGCATAAAACACCCTCTTTCCTCAACCCCCTTCCCTCACTCCCAAACACAAAACCAACTCTGTTTATCATCTCAGAGCCGGACTAATGTAAAAGGTAAGTCATTAATTTGACCCTGGTTGACAGCTATTTTCAGGAAAATAATGAGTAATTATTAATGCATGGTTCACTTCTCTTGTAGAACACTGAAATTAAAAACAAAAACAAGAATGATCGTACAGTAAAGGTGACCTTTCTTTGTTCTGGTGTTTAGTTCTGTGAATTTTACACATGTGTAGTTTGTGTTCGCCCCGCCACCACAATCCGGTTGCAAGTGGTTTCGTTGCCCCTGTGACTCCCCTGGGCTCTCCCTTTATCACCTCCCTCCTCAGCATGGTGGGATATTTTTTAAGGTTTTATGCAGAGGGTGGTGTGTCGTGGAAACGGGTCCCTAGGTCATTACTTTGGCTCACTGTGGAGTGTATTCTCACCCTTCTCCTGAGCTTGGCAGTTTGCTGCTATAGTCACTGCTTCTATCCGAGTGTGCTCTATAATTGACCAAGTTCTCCAAAACTCAGTGGGATTGGGTTGGGTATAATGGTCTGATCCAAAGGCATGCAGAAAATTTGCTGGAGTAGAACTTCAAATCCCTTAAACTGAGCTGCCTAGAAGTAAGCAAAAGCCCAGGGAGGAGCCTGGAATTTGGGATGGATGGGGTTTAAATCCAGAGATCAGAAAAGGGAAAAGAACATCCCAGGCTGAGGAAGTGCATGAGCAAAGGACAGCGGAGGGAAAGTGAGAGACACTGGTAAAAACAACGGGCATCTAATGGCTGTGGTGAGCGCATGTGCAGAGGGGGTAGTGGAGCCTAAGACTCAGAGGTATGCCAGCATATGGATTTTATTAACTGATGGTGGAGGAACCCTGACTTGTTTCTGAGCTGGAGAGAGAGTTGACCTGCAAGGTGCTGCCAGAAGAATAATTGTGTAGGACAAACCAGACTTTGGGGACGAGTACTTGGGACATCCAGAAAAGGATCCCAGTGACACCAGAGTGTCTCCTTTGGTTACTTCTCAGCGAGGATGAGCCGGATGTTGGTATCAGAACCCCCCACACATGTGCTTCGGCACATAGAAGCATGAAGAGTGGCTTGGGGACTTCACATGGGGTAGTGAACACACAATATAATATATAGATGATGTGTTACAAAATTGTATACATGAAACCTATATAATTTTATTAACCAATGTCACCCCAATAAAAATCAATAAAAAGATAAAATATAGCCCTGGGCCGTGTGGCCCGGTTGGTGGGAGTGTCATCTCGTGGACCAAAAATTCATGACTTCTATTCCCGGTCAGGGCACATACCCAGGTTGCTGGTTCCATCCCTGGTCAGAGTGCATACGAGAAGACAATGAATCAATGTTTCTCTCTCATGTGGATCTCTCTCTCTCTTCCTCTCAGGTGAGGGTAAAAATAAATAAACAACAAATAAAAGTAAAATAAAAGTTAATTCAATTGATAGATAAAAAAATAAACAGTGGCTTGCATATTGTTCATAAAACATCTTTTAGTCACGAGTATTAAGTTTAGAATTAAAGAACCCCTCTAGATAGTGTTAAAGAGACACTGGCAAATACCACCGGCTGGCATTTACCTGATGATTAGATTCAAGAGTCTAGTGCCTATAGAAGGAGAAACTATTATCTTTATGAGACTTATTCTTGTCTTTTATAGAACATAAAATAAAAAGGCATACCTCAGGTCTCCAGGAACCTACCCACCCATTCATTCAGGAAGCATGCTCCAAGAGCGTGTGCTGTGTGTAGGATATGGGCTCCTGGAGCCCCATTTGTGGGGCAGGCTGACCTCCAGGAAGTTGTCACCGCCACCCCCTGGCCACTGCAGCTTAAGCCAGCGTGGCTAGGACAGTCAGTTCTCATCTTTTCAGTAACCAGAAAACTTCCCCCTATTGTCTTTTTATATACCTTCTTATAGCATAAGCTTTCTTCATTTCCATAATTTCCAGGTTTCTGGCCGAGATTCTTGGACCCTGCCTCAACTGGCCTTCTGCATTGTCTGCCTGGTTCTTTGTTGCTTATCCAGCCTGTTACTGTGGCTGACCCTTACTCATGCCTGTGTCTGGCCTCTTACTTGGTGCTGACTTTTGACCTGCATCTAATGGTACCTAACTGGGACATATTAATTCCTGCAGACCTGTGGCCTCGTGTACTTCAGACCGTTCACTTGACTTTGGCCTGTGGCTTCGAGTTCCATCTTCCACCATTTTTTACTCTTTTCACTTTGGTGATCTCCAGCTTTCAGCTGTCCTCCCCCACCGCACCCCACCCCTGGTGTCACAACGCATGTGACACTAGGATGTGTCACAGCTGTTTACTCAAATGGCATGAAGAGTTGGATTTTAGCTCCTTTGGTTCAGAGTACTTTTGTATTCTACTTTAGTTGCAGATTAATCAAGAAAGAACTAGATTTAGTTCTGCTTTAGGTAGGTTTAAGAGAGCTTAAGAAAAAAAAAAAAAGCCATGAAAATTGAGTGAAAAAATGCATTTGGTTCTGGGTCAGAAAATTAGAATGGGTTCTTCTAGTTGTTTTTTTATCCTCACCTGAGAATATGTTTATTAATTTTACAAAGAGAGGAAGGGAGAGAGGAAGAAACATCTATCAGTCGTTTCCCGTCCGCGCCCAGACCAGGGACCAAAACTGCAAAGTTTTGGTTTTTTTTATGTGTGTGTGTATGGGACGATGCTCCAACCAACTGAGTCACCCAGGCAGGGCTCTGAATTCATAGTGTTGAATTCATATTATTTGCGTCTTTCCTTGGATTGGAGAGAAAATAGACAAGTGGACGTGCTAATGGGAGGGACTAGATGATGCGTCCCCTGAGGGGCTGGACAAGCGTACATGTAAAATGGAATTTTTTGTGATTGACTGTGATGCTTAGGAATAGAAATGTCTCACAACCTGACAGTTGCATGTCCTAAGCACAGGGAGAGCAGGGAAGATGCTAACATGTGGTCTGACACCACCAACTGTTCTCCTTTGGGACAAAGAAGACAGTTGACCTTTGTTCTGACAGTTGACAGGGGAAACTGAATTCAAGAAATCTGTAGAACATATGTGTTTCTCATCTCTCTGAGGACTACCAAGAAGAGCGGTGCCTTGCTTAAGAAAACACGGAGGCCTGGACGTGAGGGTCAAATTGATTTCTTGAAAAGGCTACCTTCTTCCATGGAAACTTCTTAAAACTGTTTCACAAGACTGCCTGAAACGTTCTCAACCCAGACACACCCCTTACACTTGGGCGTGATTAAGCAGGCTTATTTTCCCCTTTCTGAGAAAAATGATGGCTCTGAGGGCCTCCTGATGGCTGTAGGTGGGGCCTGTCATGTTGGATATTCTTCCTACCAGTTGAGCAGTTCCAGGGGTATTCTGCAGATGGGGTGGGGCGGGGAGGAGGAAAGCAGAGCTGTTTGCAGTAAATGTCTCTGCATTCCCAGGATAGTGAGGGCACCGCCACTCACTGAGCACCTGAGTCCACTCAGGTCCCATCGCTTGTCCTGCTTGCATCCGTCAAACACGCACAGGGAGATTACAGGGACCGGCAAAACAAAGGCAGGATGTCCCAGGGTTGTGCGGAAGTAGGTGGGGGTCAGTAAAGATGCATGTCGTAGATAGCATCAGGTGTTGGGAATGTCCCTGCCCAGTGTGCAGTTGCAACCCTGCACACAGAGGACCTGAGAGAAGGCTGTGCTCTGAGACACCTGCGGGAGGGAGGTGACTTGGCGTGCAGGGCCTGGGCCCTCCCCCAGACACAGGATGAAAGGCTCTGCATTCATTCTCCATTCCACTCCTTACAGAGGGCTCTGCTATTCTCCTCACTGTATAGGTGGGAAAACTGAGGCTTTGAGGTGTCGAATAACTTGCCCAGGATCACAGAGGTAATGCATGTGGACCTGCCATTCAAGTCCGTTTCTGGTTAGAGAACCTTAGCTTGTAACTAGTGGGATTAAGGAATTAAATTTCCCTGAGATGACAAGTAAGGTACTTGCTCTGATGACTGCAGTGCCCTTCAATTAAAAAAAGTAAGCTTGCTCTTCGTGGTCTTTCCGTCCTCCCCAAGCATAGGAGCTTGAGGACTAGGTAAATCAGTTCTTTCCAGGCTGGCATTCCCTTCCTCCTCACCCCTTTGTCCCACTTCTCGGTAGCACTTTTTGGAACTGTCCAGGCCCCTGTTTCTTGCTCCTTCTCTGACAGCCTGCAGCTTTGATGGTGCTGTGAATACCTTGTATTGCTGTTCCAGGCCCTTTAAGAGATGCTAAGTGGTGTGGAAAAGGGAAGGTTAGAGCAGGGTAAAAAGAACCCAGTGTGCTAGGGTGGAGGGGGCTGCAGTATTAAACAGGATGGTCAGGGTGGGCCTCTGGGATGAGGCTAGTTGGCAGGGCAGGAAAGGTGGGGTGTGTGTGTGTGTGTGTGTGTGTGTGTGTGTGTGTGTGTGTGTGTGTGTGACCAGCCACCTGGACTGGAAACGCTTTGACAGAGGTCATGGTTATATTACTTGATATCTTGTGTGCTAAGCTCATAGTAGGCACCTAAGACACATTTACTGAACTTAGTGCATATTAGACTTAGTAAATTGCTAACAGAATTGAATGAGGTATGAGTGAACAATAGGGTGATTTAATTTCCTTTAAGAGCCTCCCTCAGTAAATGACATTCCTGCTCATCTTTTCTCCAACCATAAAGGCAATATGTGCTTAGTGTAGAAAACTGTGAGAATCCTAAAATAATAAGGAAGAAAACAGAAATTACTCACAATTCAAATTCTCAATAGAATTACTACTAAGCATTTTGGTATATTCTCTCTCTCTCTCTCTCTCTCTCATGCATGCACACACACACAGATACACACACATGCATTAGTACATAAGTTTAAAAAATTAAGATCATATTATAGGGATGACATTAAAAATTTTGATTGAACTACAAGGTCTGTCCAGAATATATCCCACCATATAATATGAAAAGTAGAGACATATATTGAAGAAGATACAAGAAACATTGCACATAGGACAATGACGCCTCAGTCCCCTTCATAGTAGGCATCTTGAGATCTCACACAGTTCTCCCAGCATCTCTTCCACTGTTCAATACATGGTCCTGATCTTGCTGTAACTTTGCTGCACTTCCTTTGGGTGCAGAGAGCCAGGGAGCTTCCATTCAGATGACTGACTGGGCCATCGTTTCCAGATCATAGCTGTAGACTCACGATTCATCTCCGGTTATGACCTCCGTGAGGAAATCTGGTTCATTGGTAGCGGATTGAGTCAAGTCACTAGCAACTGCAGCATGTTCCTTCTGCTCTCATAATAGAAGCTGCAGAATGAATTTTTCCACGACACATTTTGTGCCAAGATCCTGAGTCAAAATCTCGGACACAGTAGTTTTGGGAATCCCCAGATCAGCTTCTAGTTCTCACACTGTCAGTTGCCAATGTTTGTTGATTGAAGCCCTTACACGTTCAACATTCTCTCTTCAAGGTGTTGTGCTTGTTGCAGGCCTTCCAGAATGCAGATCACTTTCAACAGATTCTCAGCCATCTTTGAAGCATTCATGCCACACTTTTATTTGTGCTGCACTCATTGCATCGTCCCTTAAAGCCTCTGAATCATCTGAATAGTTTCTGCGGAGGAATGTTCAATCTTAACACAAAATTTCATACAGATTTGTTGCTCTACTCAGTCATTTTGAATATAACAGCTACAGTGCACATGCTCACTCAACAGCGTCTACCACCCCCACAGACTAGTACAGTGAAGTTGTCATTGTTCACACACATGCGTTCCAGTCCACTCTCCTTGGCTGCCAGGTTACACTGATGTCATGCACACCATTCTCGTTATATTAACAATGGCTGGACTTTTTTTCTGGACAGACTTCATATGTATCCAGGGCACTGACCCACTGTAATGCTGTAGTGGTTGGATGGTGGGGAGCACTGAGGGGCCCCAGAGGAGGACCAGTGCACCAGGGGGCACTTGGAGACACCGCTACATTCCGGTCCTGGCTCAGGTTGGCCGTACGAGTACATCTTGACTAACCACCGGCACCGAGTGCACTGTATATAGTTTTGTACTTGACTTCTTTTCACCTGAAACAACACAATGACAACATGATTGCAGGTCTTTTAACTACATTTGTCATTTCAAAAGTATTTTCATTTCTTTAGTAGTAGGATGACATGCATGGATTAAAAAATATCTAAGTGCTATAACTACCCCTTATCTTGGGAAAAGCAATTAAGAAGACCCTAGCTTTCCTCCATTCCTCAGCTTCTAACGGTTCAATGGTATTGTTGCCTCTGTTCCAGCAGTTGTTTGGCTCGATGCATAGACTTCTGAGCGCTGTGATGCTTAGGGAAGAAAAGATGACAAGAGCAAAGTAAACTGACTTGCAAGGCTGCACAGCTTGGCTGCTTGCCAGCCAAAGTGTGGGACGTCCCCATGTGCTGTGAACATGCTCTGAAGGAGTGGTGATGACTGGGTCTCCGTGTCCTCTGCTGTCCTCTGTCTAAAGATCGTCTCCTCACAGCTGCTGCTGCTGCTGCTGCTGGGCCCGCCTGCTGCCCAAAGCCCAAGGCTGAAAGCTCGCCAGCCTTCTGAAGAGCACTGTATGAGTAAACGGGTCCTCGTTGTGGGCCGGCTGAGCAACAGCGACGCACCGTGTGGCTGCGTGTATTCCCTAAGATGAAAAACAGCTCCATCCACAGAGGCGTGGGATAGGAATACAGGCCTACTTTATGATGTGGGTATTGAAATTGGACCGATTTTATTTAGAGCAGAAGTGCTGAAGTTCTACAGATTAAAGGAATGAATTAAATTTATTTATTCAACAAACATTTATTGATTACTCATTAGGTGCCAGTCACTGGGCCAGGTGCCAGAGACAGACATGGTTCCTATAATCATAAAGCTTTCATTTTTAAGGGGCTTTGTTAAATGGAGATGAAACATGGATTGTGCATTTCTGTATTTCATGAATGTGAATAGGAATATACAGTTCTTTCTCAGTCAGGCATTAGTTTTATTTATTTTACATCTTGAGCTACTTTTGTATAGAAGAGACTCTTTACTCTTACGCCCAAAGGTCCAGTGTATTCTCATACACTTACGGGTGTGTTGCGTACATTGCAATTCACCATCATGTTATGTTTTAAGTCCTCTTAGAGGGACAATTGTAATGTGCTGAGACATTTAGAGTTGAAAGGATCTTTTGGGAAACTACGAAAAGACATGTACATTATCATCTGTGGAGGAAGAATAAAACGGCCTCTCGAGAGAGGTGCACATATGCCAGTTCAGCCATGTCCACCCCCAGGGGGTGAAGAGCCTGAGGAGCTAAGGGATGATGTTCAACCAGAACCCATGCTCTACTTCTAGACCATGTCCTGAGTACCCAGAACCTCAGAACCTCCTAGCTCTGGGGCCCCGAGTCCACACCAGAGCCTGTAAAAGCTTCTTCTGTAGGTCTCTCTTTTCAAGTGTGGACTCTGCTGTCGATGTGTGCTGGTGTATGTCCCCATGCATACAAGGCCCCCTCCAAATGCAGGCTGGAGATGGAGGAAGAGAAGGTGGCTGAACCCCCACAGATGTTAGGTATGGGCCTGCACGCAGCTATGGCAATTTTCTCATTGGCTAACGAAAAAGATAAGGCAAGGTAATTTGTTGTGTGTGTATAATCTTTCCAACTTTTTCCATTTCTAGCTAGGGTTGCTCTCCAACAGTTTAGGTTGAAGAGAGGTAACTTAGGCCAAGTGAAAGATTCTATTTATTAATGTATCCTCTACACTTAAAGAATCCTTTAGAGGAAACATAAACTTGAGCACTTACTTTGTGTACCATTGTATCCTTTGAAACAATGGATTACATCTTAATCCTGCAGATCTTAAGATGAGGACTCCATGTGGGTGGCCTAACCTTCATGCAAACGTCTGGGTCACACATGTCCATTCGGTCCTTTGCCAAGTGCGTAATGGAGCATGGAATTGTTGGTCAGATACCCTGGGGTCCTCTGAAGAGACCTAAGAGACAGAGAAGGGTGCTCAGGGTGGCCTGGCATGCTCATCATTTGGGATAGCCTCGATCAGCCAAGCCATTTGCTTTAAAAACATTACAGTAATTACAATCAGACACTTCTCTTTGTGCTGTTTCTTTCTACTTTTAATGCCATTAGGGTTGTAATGATTGAGGATATTTCATTCTGTCAGTTTTACAGGTTTCCTTTGGGTTTCGTCTTGTCATTGAAGTTAAAAGTAGACAAGAGTTGCAGAGTCCTTAAATCAAAAATCGAATGAACCGGTCCTCGTGTTGCTCTGGGAAACACAGAAAGGGCAGTCAGTCCTTCTTTACAAGCCTGTGTAGCTCTAGAGGCACAACTGGTCTCACAGAGTCTGTTTTAGGGGCTCACTGTAGAATCATGGACTGTGAGAGCGGACGGGGCTCAGACAGGTCACACGGGGTCATAACGTCCTTTCACAGGCGAAGCACAAGAATTCAGAGAGGGTGAATGCTTTTTCAAGGTCGCAGAGCACTGGAGCCATGCCACACTTTCCATCTTCCGTTCAGGTGACTGCAGTCAATGATAGGATAGTTCAAAGAGAAAATCTTTTCTTCCCCCCAGCCTCAGAAACCCAAATAAAAGCTTAAAAATAGTTATGCTCTGCCCCGAACTTTATGTACTTGTATAATAAACTATTATGAGTAAATTAGGAGTTTTACTTAGGACTGATGTGGCTTTTGGCTTATTCTAGCCTCATATCTTCACACATCATCAACTCTTGTTATTTGCAGTAATCATGTCCTATGAAGTCACTGTGGACACCGAATACTGGACCATGGCTCCCGGGGACATGCAGGGTCGGGTCCCTGCAAGCCTCTGGTCACATTTTTATCAACCAGTCTATACATAACTTTGTTTTATGTATGTCTTTGTTTAAAGATACCTTATTTAATGCACATGGCGGGCAAAAGGTGGTTTACAGGTGTTTGTATAGAAAATAATACCGTAATTAATAGATAATACAAGAATATCATTTGGTCTCATCACAACTGTGAACCTCCTTTTGCCCACCCCTGTATTTTGTTGATCTGTTGATGTTGAGTTCATAGCCAATAGCATTCTAACTCTTGTCTAAATGACGCTTATGTTCTTCGTAAGGAACATCACATCTTTCTTGTGCTTAGGAACACTACACAGCACTTCAGCACCATGCCCGGGGGCCATTTTCAACAGCTGACTCACCCACAAAAGGCACCCAAATGCAAAAACATGACACTAAATAGACCGTAAAAAGGTCATTTGTTTTTAGTATGAGATATGCAACCAGAAGGTAAGGAACCCCAATTTTTCAGTTTTTCTGTGAAGCTTTCTTTGACATCCACAGTATAGCCAATTCTACCTCTGGGCTCCCAGACACCCTTGAACAAACCTTAATTATATCACTACATAATGGAATTAAAAAAAAATAGATGTGGTTTCACACATGTTTGTGGTTTAAATGCTTGAGGTACCTGTGTGAAGAAATACTCAGTGGGTAGTTACACAAACTCAGAATACCTAACTCCCATAACGTAAACCAAATTCAGCCAATCTAGGACTTAATGGCGTCCTAACATTATTTCATCTTTGCAGATGACATTGCTTCTCTCCCCCTCTTCCTGCTGCTTGGTTATTTTTCATTCATGTGGCTACTCATATCTAGGCCACCCTGAATTAATTTGACAGATAAGTGTCATGAGTTAAATTGTCAAATACTCTTTCCCAAGTTCGGAATTAATAATAACTTCCGAGAGAGTATTGCTAATTTTGTGCCTCCTTCTATTTCAAATTTAAGTTATCCTGTTTTTTTTTCTCCATGAAGTGTCCAGACACAAGTTGATCTCAGTCTCATTAACCCCCTTAAGAGGACTGCTGTGTTTTGTGAGCCCCAGGGGACACTAGTTGGAGGCTGCACGCAGGGGTTTTGCCCGAAAGGCAGAATAAGCCCTTCTGAGCTAGTTATCCAGGCCAAAGGCGCTGTGGTCTTCTCACTGCCCTTTCCTGGGAAGATGGAACAGTGCAGGTTGTGATTAGTCACATTTCATCTCCGTTTCTGGGAGCAAACTACCTTTCCTGTCGCTGTTTTGTTTTTTTTAATTTGCTCCCTTTCTGAGCCTCAATTGTGTTATGAAGCTTGCCCCATAGTGGGAACTCAAAAAAAAAAAAAAAAAAAAGTCTGTTGCGAGAAATGGGGACGAGTTTTTAAACTATGCTGAGGCTGCTGATCTCACGATGGCAGGTTCTTTGTGTCTTCCGCCCTGTTGGACTCTCATTTTGTGTGAGTGTGCCTATGGAAATTTTCTTTGGGAAGGGTGTTTATACTTCACTTTTCTGTCAGACTTAAACTCCCTTTTGCCCAGGATTGAGGGGAAATGAAGAGAACCTGCGAGTACCTCCCCTGCTGCTGTGAGGTCTGACATTGTAGGTCTCCCACGCTTATTTGGAGGTGCTTGTTCCAAAGAAGTCTGGATGGAAATTCATATTAAAATTGACCATTGTCCTGAAGTCAGTCTTTTCTTACCAGAATAGTCTATATGTTGGAACCATGATTAATCCATGTTTATGTGACCCTTGACACTCCCATTTGGTTGGCCTCCTTTCTCCAATGTGCCACATTGCTCTTAGACCTTCTCAGTTGATACAAAATTATGGGTTCATGACTGCCTCGAGGAGCCAACCTTGGAAGTGAAGATGTCCACCGAGAGAGGAGATGGTCTCACTCTTCAAATACCACGTCTATCTGTGGTCAGAACGTGGAGTAATTTCTATAAATCCTTCAAAGAACTCATCACACTCTTAATTCCAATTTATATTTTCATTGCTAAGATATTCCCTCAGTAAAGTCCATCTGAATATTGACTAAGTTCTATGAGAAAGCAGTGTTAGTTACGTTTATAAGGGGTAAAATCTTTCTGAGTCTCTCTTTTTATCCTGTACACTTACTTTATCAGTGCCTGACTTTCTAAAATTCTGTTAATTTGTTTCCAGGTTTCCTCGCCTTCAACTCACTCTTACTTTCTCACGTCTTTTCTGCCACATTTTAGGCAATATTTTAAAAAAATGCCTGTAGTCAATCATTCTCTAATTTCCTTGGTTCTAGGCACTTAGCAAAACTTCAAAGTGAAGTGAAATTAAGTGAAATGTACAGGCACTGCCAAATTCCAAACCTACTGACCTGGCTAAATGGACTTAGGAGAGTGTTCTCCAGTATAAACTTTAATTTTTTTCCTGTTGGTAATGCGGAGGGAAACATTTTTAGGTTTAACTAATTAATATTTTAGAGAAATCTAGATTGTTATGATGGAGACTCCTCTTTATTTAAACAAAGAAGCAGAAAAATAAGTATCAAATGGGCGATATTAAATAATAGGAGACATTTATAATTAACAATAAGTGTATTCCATTAGAACCACCCTTTTGCAGCTTCTCTAGCCAAAGAAAGCACATTCTTTGGGTTTACAGTTTAAGCTGAAGTGGCAGCATTTCACCTGCATTATTGTACTGATTGACTGTAAGTGGTAGCTGGATGCTGAAGACAGTTCCGACCAATCAGTTAGGGTGGTGGGAGTCATTACAGCTCTTCCCTTGCCAATGTTCAAATCAATGTTTACATGCTTTTAAACAGTTACATTTTCCTCAGATATGTGTTGGGTTCTTTCTGCTAAGAACAATAAACTTATTTCTCTAGGTATTTTTAAAGCAAAATAAACTAATTACTTTTTCCCCAAACCAATGTTGGTATTATCATCATGTGGATTAGAATAAAGAGCTGTGGATTCTGGGTTGCCAATCTCTTCCATCAATCAGTCTGCTCGATTCCATGGAAAGCACGGGACGAGGCATCTTGGGAGAAGGAAAGAACAAAGAGCTTAAAATCTGGTTGTGCAGAAGAGAGATATACGAAAATATAGCTAGCTAGCATGGCACATGACCCAGGCCACGTTGGACTTGATCTACCTCAGTTTTACATAGGAATTGAGAGCTTCGACAATGAGTATGGTTTTGAAATAAATGACTTGAAATAAATAAGATGTTTTAGGAGAATTTCTAATTAAAAATATATATTTGGTTTAAATGCCTTAAAAGTAGATCATATTCTTTTTCAAGTGTTATTCTTAGAAGTACAGTGTATCATATCTTGTTAGTGAGTGTCGGGAGAAAGCTTGAGCAGGGTGGTGAGGAATCACTAATCATCATTTGGGTTTACCTCCTCCCGCGTGGCATGAGGCTAGCAACCAGACAATTGATGAAGTTCCTCTTAGCTACATGAGGCTAACATTTCCACTTTCCTTGAGAAAGGAAAATAAATTTGGAGAATTTCCAAAGTAATATAGGATGTAAAAAACCATTTTGCCTCTTGGGTGAACAAAAAGAAAAGAAATGGAAGCATGAAGTTATTGGGCAAATTGAAGGAGTTAAATACATAGATCATTGTTAACAAAATAACCTACATAGGATTCTATGTGTGCTAATATTCCATCATATAAATTAAATATGACTAATAGACAGATGGAATTTGGTTGTCTCCATGGCCCCAAACACAGGGGACTGGAGAGTTCCACATTGCTGCCTTTTCTGAGCCAATCTTGATATTACAGTTAATTTCAATGACAACATCTTTTGTTCAAATATACATCAGTTTATAGAGGCACAGTCTCTTCAACCAGTAAATTTCAAGTGTATGTAATGCCAAGAGAAAGAGATTATTTGTTAGGACTCCAGGGTAAATCACTAGAGTAATAGTACTTCATTAAACAGATAGCCCTACTCCAGAAATCCTGAAATAATGGGAGCAATTGCCCAGAGGGATTTTTTTTATACCCCCTTAGCTTCATCAATCAAAAAGAGAGAACCAAGCTTGAACCAAAGACTATGGTTCATATTACGAGGAAGAATCCTAGTTTTTCCATCTCTAATTTCTATGATTGTGCAAATCTAAATGAAAAACATTGGGAATATTCAAAATGTTTTCATGTATTTTTAAGCCACAATAACAGCTCAATATAGTACATTATGTTCAGAGAAAAGACAGAGACTAACTTAACACCAGCTTTATGAAATTAACTGCCAAGTAGAGAACTAGCCACCAGGTCAAGTTTCAGATTTTTGTCTTAAATATTAATATTCTGAAAAAGAAAACAGATTCTTGAAGAGTCTAAGAAAATATATGATTCTTCAAGCATATGCATATTTTACACAGACAACTTGCCCCTCCCAACATGGAAATAATTTTACATATGTCTACTTAATAAAATATGTTTTTTGGAAACAACCTTATTTCTCAGTACCCCACAATGTCCAATCTATTCTAAATATCTCTTCCAGAGTCTCTCCATCTCCCTCTCTCTTTTTTGTAACAAGCTATTTCCTGTTTGTTTGGTTTTTTTTTTTACTATTTGGATCTGGATAGCCCCAAAATTTGATTATTCATTCTGAAATTCCAAAGCACCTATTTTTTTTATGGGAAGTGGTGAACAGATATCATAAAATGTGATGATAACATCATGAAATGTTTAAAAACAACACACACCCAGAACTTGAACAGCTGACTGAATAGTGCTTCCATCAAAGCAGTCACCTTTGGAGGTGACTTGGAATCACCTCCTCTTCCACCTTTGGAAGATGTTTGGAATATGCTGTCCCTGCTGTAAACAAGTTTGGAATTTTCTTTTTGGAAAGAAGTTCAGAGCCAATGAATGGGCAATGTCAAAAAGTTACTCTATGATTATAGTCTGTCTTTTGTACTAACACACGTTACCCAGCTTGACCATCTACTTTGTTCAGCCATAGTTGAATCCTTTATCAGTCCGGGTTTGAAAGAAACATACAGCATGGGATAAAGGCAGGTTTACAGCTGTAAGTGTGTGAACACAGAGTTTATTCTTATATTACTACTTACTAGTTATTGTATTATTTTTCACATGAACAGCTGTAAACCTGCAGAGTGTGTGTGTGTGTGTGTGTGTGTGTGTAATTAAGGAGTCCTAAATAAAGGCTCTATAGCTGACCCTTGAACAACACGGATCTGATCTGCACAGATCAGATCCCACTTATATGTGGGTTTTTTTCAGTAAATACCTGACCTGTTTTTGATCCACAGTGAGGATTCCATGGCTGCAGAGGGCTGGATGTATGCACTGATCTACCTCATTTAATACAGGGAACTTGAGCATCCGTGGATTTGGGTATCTGTGGTGGGGGTTGGGTTCCAGAACTAATACCCCGTGGATACTGAGAGACAACTTAAACTTTTGGGGAGTTGAAAATTATATACAGATTTTTGACTGTGCAGGGGTTGGCACCCTTAACTCCCACATTGTTCAGGGGTCCACTGTATTTACAAAAGATGTATAAATGATAATGGGAAACCAGCAAGGGATAGAGGGGGACTTATATTCTGTGGACCTGAAAGGGATAAAAGGAGGAAGCTGCTATTGGGATGTGGAATGAGATGCAGGTAAAAAGGGGAAGGCAGCCACAGCTCTGAGCTCATTTTCTTCCTTGCCTTCAAATTTCCGATAGTGCTTCCCTTTGGATGAAATTGAGAGAGAGCCAGAGAGCCAAAGTGTCTGAATACAGCTCACACAGATCAGTCTCCCAGGACATGGAGCAGAGTGGAGGGGCAAATGGAGACACTCCAGCACAGCCTTTAATGACTCGCATCTGTTAATAGTAATCCACCTCACTCCGCTGAGGACTGGAAGGAGGATGGGGTGCAGCTTCTGAAGGCAGTTCTGAGAACCGTCCCTTACATGAGCTGAGAATGTGAACTCACCGGAATAAATATGCTGCCAACAGAGGAAATGAATATGTTTCAGTTCATTCATTACAATTCCTTTATAGTCATGTCTTTTTTTTTTTTGACAACACATTGGAATGTTTTTTGATACACTCAATCTAAGACATTTTCATAGTTTTTTAGGTGGAACAATGTATTTTTTGTTGATATTTATAATAGAAAATAGAAAAAATACAAAATGAGGAATCCAAGTATGTGTGTTCCTGAGTACATATACATGTATATATCTTATGGAGTCATCTGCATACATTGGCTATTACCTGCGTGAAACGAGTCCCAAAGATCTCACTTTGAGAATGGGGGGATTACAAACAAAAATTACATGTATCTGTAATAATTCAAACCTGCCTGCTCTTGGCAGTTTTTACTTCATTGACCCAACCAATTTCAATGCTTGGCAGGTTCAGTGATGCTATATTTCTGCTGGAAACCAGGAACATGGCGTAATCATGAGTGCCAGGGCCAGAGAAGACAGTTACACTGAGGGTGCTCTGGAAAGCGTGGGAAGTGTGGTCCCCAAGCCAGACTTGCTGGATTGGGGTGTGGATTACCTAACTAGCTTTTAATGCTCTTGTGTAATCAGATCATTTTTCAACCAAAATAAGAAATTTGAGCATTTTTCTTTAAACATCATGCCAATTTTTGATCTTGGTAATTCATCAGTTATTATTCATGGTCACAATCACAATCACTGGCTAGTGAACAACAGTAGCTGATGAGTTTTAAATGAGATACCAAGAAAAAGTTGTTGTTTTTTAACTCTGGAGTTTATTCTTTTTTATTGATTTGAGAGAGAGCGAGAGAGAGAGAGAAATAGAGAGAGAGAGAGATCAATGTGTTGTTCCACTTATTTATGCATTCATTTATTGTTGTTGTTGTGTTTTTTTTTGGTATGTGCCCTGACCAGGGGTTCAACCCACAATCTTGGAATATTGAGGTGACACTCTCACCAACTGAGCTCTCTGGCTGGGGCCTAAGAAAAAGTTTTTATTGTACATTGTCTCTGGTCTTTGCCTCCAGGAACACTCCAGGTTCAGATGGTTTCAGTGGTGAGTTCTAGCAAGTATCTAGCAAATTCTTTAAGAAAATAGAGGGGGTAGGAATACTTCGCAGCCAGCTTTATGCAGCCAACATAACCCTGATACTTAAACCTGTCAAAAAATATTGCACAAAAAGCAAAGAAAATTGCAGACCAGTATCCCTCATGAACATAGATACTGAATCCTTCATAAAATATCAGCATTTAAGTCCAATAACATGCAAAAAGCTATTATGCAATAAAAAGTGGGAGTTATGCCAAAAATGAAAGACTGCTTTAATTCTTAAAAACCAATGAATATCATTCATCATATTACCAAACGAGAAATCAGATGATCATTTTAATAGATGCGGAATTGGTCTTCTACTTTTCTTTACATACATATGAATTTATGTTTCCTTCATAAAAAAAAAGGAAAAACAGGCTGTGGCTGGTGTGGGTTATTGGGTTGAGTGCCAGCCAGTGAACCAAAAGATTACCAGTTTGATTCCTGGTCAGGGCACATGCCTGGGTTGCCGGCCAGGTCCCCAGTTGGGGTGCTTATGAGAGGCAACCAGTTGATGTTTCTCTCCCTCTCTTTCTCTCTCCCTTCCCCTCTCTCTAGAAATGAATAAATAAAATGTTTTTTTTTAAAAAGGAAGAGCAGAAAATAAAGGCAAGCTCCATAGTTTGGTTTAAAACTAATATTATTTGTCTATAAAGATTAGACTTTTTTTTAGAGCAAGTAAAATTTATAAAAGTCCTAATAACTCACATTTTGGGGGTTAATTGGACTTCAACTTGAATCAGGAATAAATTCCACATCCATATTGTACATACCGATAAAGTTGTGTTTTTCATGTCACATATCCTCTATCCAAATCAAGATTCTAGAATCTGAGAGGTTTCGAGTATGGCTGGTGTCAACTAAAAGGGGATGGGAGAGTCATCCAAATCAGGGGTGCAATTCAGTGGGAAGCAACAACATCCACCATCCACGCATCCATCCACCCATCCACTATCCATGCATCCACGCATCCATCCACCCATCCACCATCCATCAATCCACCCATCCATCCTCCATCCACCCATCCATCCATCCATCCACCATCCATCCATCCACCCATCCACTATCCACGCATCCACCCATCCATCCACCCATCCATCCTCCATCCACCCATCCATCCATCCATCCATCCACCATCCATCCATCCACCCATCCACTATCTATCCACACATCCACCCATCCATCACCCATCCACCATCCATCAATCCACCCATCCATCCTCCATCCACCCATCCATTCATCCATCCACCATCCATCCATCCACCCATCCACTATCTATCCACACATCCACCCATCCATCCACCCATCCACCATCCATCCATCCACCCATCCATCCTCCATCCACCTTCCATCCGTCCACCCATCCACCATCCATCAATCCACCCATCCATCCTCCATCCACCCATCCATCCACCCATCCACTATCCACGCATCCACGCATCCATCCACCCATCCACCATCCATCAATCCACCCATCCATCCTCCATCCACCCATCCATCCATCCATCCACCATCCATCCATCCACCCATCCGTCCTCCATCCACCTTCCATCCGTCCACCCATCCACTGTCTATCCACCCATCCATCCATTCACCATCTATCCATCCAATAAATAACTGAGGATCTACTTCATGCAAGGCACAAAATAGATGAAAGCCACTGCCCTCATGGGATGTATATTTTAGTAGATTTACACAGAAAAATAATATGTTTATCTTTCTCTTATGTATCAGAAACTAAGGACGAAGTGTGGTGGTGATTCTTGGTCTGCCACAGGATTGATCGTTTATAAGTGAGCCAAAATATAACTTCTAGTCTTGTTCGTTTCACTTCATTTTTGGCCAAAGACAATTTGCTTTCTTTATCTTCCCTCGCCTTTTCTCATCTCTGTACAGGGCTCTGCGTGTTTCAGGAGTTGGCCCTGCCCTTCTTCTTGGCCCACTTGATCACAAAGCAACCTGGATAGAACATCTGTTTCTCCATCACAGGGCAATTGATTCCAGATGGTAGAGCCTGATTATTTAAGAACTATTGACAGAAATGTTTTGTGAGTAGTTTGATGGGCTTTTTCTTCTTCTTCTTCTTTTTTTTTAGTTTCCCACTGACTCCTCAAGAGTTTTGAGCAGAACTTTTAGACTTAGTTTTCCTTGGATATTTACATATTCAATAAATCTTTTGATCAATCTTATTTAGTGTCGTGGAACAACATGGAATTTCTTTGTTATTTTCTTAGTAAAGTTTCCAAGAAAGATTTGAGAGCCTGTCAAGGTAGCATGACTATTTAAGCAAGAATAGTAATAGAAATGAAGCTGATTACCAGAACAATTTCTGTAGATGTGTTATTATTTTGGATCTCGGGTGTTATAAGTGATATGATATACGACATGGTAAATATATGATGTGATAGAATGTATCTCCCATGGGGATAATATGGAAATGTTTATAAGAGAATTTCTTCTAATAATATTGCCATTGTTTTCTTGCTGTGTTTTGGCTGTTAATTCCAGGGTTCCCCCTTGATTTTCTGAAGGTTTTTATTTTCTGAAGCACTGTTATTCCTCAAGTTTTTTGAGGTTCAGTTGAATATGCGTGGTCCTTGAACCTATATGCTGGTTCAGAATGACTATTAAGCTTTACTTGTCTGAAGGGTTTTCCTAAATGGAAATTTGTCTTTAAACATAAAGCCATAATAGATATTTAATATACTATTCTCTATCCACATTGCCTATTACACAGAATATTGACTTTATATTAATCACTCCCACCTAGGTTTCATTTTTGGTTCTGTGTTCTGAGTCAGGTTCTCCTGTGTTTAAGAAAATGATCAGATTAACAATGACAGGGGCAGAAGCTCTTGTTGGGTTGGTGCCCTCTGAGGCAGCCAGTACAATTTAATCCTCAGTTGTATATTTATATTTTATATGTAAGATGTGAAACTCAACCACCCTCTGAAAATATTCAATTTATAGTCCAGAAGTAGTTAATACAGTGGTCCCTAAGGCTTTTTCTGGAGGTCCACTTTCCCCTGCATGTCCAGTTAAACAATGGCCAAATGACAAATTACCCAGATTTTAATAACCGGCCGTATCATAAAGTAACTGAAGATCGAGGCAGTCCAGAGAGATTGTGAAACTCAACTGCTCTACCATATAGTTTGACTGTTCTTTAGATGAGAAGTAGTTTATGATTCATAGATGAACCACGCCAATGTAATTCAAGATTATTGATTGAAAGCTGGCAGGAAGGGAAGAAACCGGCATTTGCTGAAATTATTGCATCATGTAATCTTCCAAAATTTTTTTTCAGGAGAAATGCTATTTTCTTCTATGTCACAGATGAATGAACTGTGATAACTTGCCCAAGATCAGGCATCTAGTTAGGGACAAGATGAAGACTGCAGCTCAGGTTTATGGGATTACTTGTTCAAGAATAGTAATCCTGGCTCTGCTTAGGGAATTTCTCTTTACTTTGAAGATTACCAGAAATGAGGGAAAGAAGAAACTACTTGGTCATCATGATTTGAAAAAATTTTATAGAGTTTATCAGTACTGGAAAAAATGACAAGCAATGAGTAATTTTTTCTAGAAAGGGAGTGTAGAGAATCACCACTCTCCCCTCATCTCACCAGGGGAAGAGGATTAAAGCTGATACATGGCAACTAAAATTTCCAGCCTAAAGTTTGCCAAAAAATCAAAGAAGATTGTGCTGTCTTTTTACTCCTGTCAGTGCAGCCTCTCCAGGAAAAGAGTATAGAGCCGCGTCATTCCTGATGTCCTTGTCTGAACTGGCAGCAGTTCCTGCAAGGGGCATCTCCCCCTCTGAAAAGAGACAGCTTATTCAGACCAGACAAACAGGCTCATCTCAGTGCCATGTCTTGCGCTTTCCCTCAAAGCTGGACTCCACCCTCCCCTCTGTCCTGTGATAGATAAAACAATTCTGACGTCTGAAGACAGTGGTACCATTGGTGGCTTCTTTCCTTCCCTCTAGTTTTTTGAACAATTGTAATCACTTATTTTAAATGCTTTTTTCCAATGGGTCTATTATCTCTAATTCTGGAGGGGCCCGCTCTCCCTTGTTGGGTGCTTTCTTCCTGTCATGATTTGTCATGTTTGGTGTCAGCCCTTCTGCAGCAGAGGTCCCTTTGGGAGCCCCATGCACCCCAGGCCACTGTGTCCCTGCAGAGTGGTTTGGGCTGGTATCTGCCTGGACCTACAGATTTCCTTGTTTTGGAGCACTGTTCATGTTCATGCATCACTGCTGGATTTTTGCATCACTTGAGAGAAGGATGTAGACTCCACACCTGAGCATGCACTGGGATTCAGGCTTTGATGACTTAGAAATAACTCTTCTCTTACCGCCTCAGGAAGAAGGATGATTCATGAAGCTAGCTCAGGCTAGGGGGCAGAGATATTTTATTCCCTGTCTTGCACATGGGTAGCTTTATTCAGAAGGCACTACTCAGTACCCCCATTTTTCTTGGGTTTGAATGCTTATATTTCTCCTCCCCAGGCGTGGCCCAGGCCTCAGCTCCTGGGCCCGTGGCTGAGATTGACACTGTGCGGGTCAGTTGCCTTCCGCTCATCACTGAAGGTTTTGAGTTCTTCCTTTCTATCCGACATAGGGATCTTTCTTTTCCTTGTTTTCACCCTTAGCTTTATTTTCACTTGCTATTATTATTCCTTTTTCATGTGTTCTTAGACTGGAGGTGCCCTCTGTGCCAACTCAGTCTACTGTAGTGACTGGAAGTTTACCATTACTCAGTGTGTAATATCTTGATTCTGTTGTAACTGTTCGGGTTACCTGTTGACTCTCCAGAACACTTTGTTATGCTAACCTCTCAGTTACACTTATGAGATGACTATATATATATATATATATATATCCACACACACACACTGTGACAGCAAACTATGCATATAATATGCTGGCTCATTAAGAAATAACTTATTTAATCACTATTGTAGTTAAATACGTATTAATTCAGAAACCACTTTAACCTAGAAAATGATGGGAAATAATATTTAAACTCAGAATTTACAAGAAGGCTCTTGGAAAGGTTGAAAGCACAATTTGCAGAGTGCCTAAGGGTTGAAAGTTACATTGACTCTTGAGCAATGAAACATTGGCAAAGGATATGTTTTAATGAGGCTTTTTTTTTTTTTTTACTCTGAGAGAGAGAAGACTGGAGTTGGACTTGCTGTATATAAAACCCCCTGTAACCTCTTAACAGGTGTTCCAAGAATAAAGAAAACTACTGTTCTGCTCTCCTCGGAGACTTCTTACTTGTCACACCGGTTCGGATCCGACCACATGGGTGGAGTAGGGAATTACACAGTGAAGTTGGTCTTTTTCTTCAGCTTCGGAGTCAGAAAAGAAACTAGATTCCCATTTTGGATCTGGAAGCAAATGGCTTTGAAAAATACTTTTTATTGTGTTTTGTCCTTGTCCATTTCTTTAACCCATGGATCTTGGGAGGAAGATTTGCTTGTTTCTTAGATGTGATTCAGGTTAATTTTATTTTTTAAGGTTGTGTCCAGCGAAAGACTCATTTTGGTGTACTTTCTAGAAATGCAATGCTAACAAGCAAGGTAGATCAGAAAGCTGCGGTGCTTTGGGAACGACTCTTGCAGAACAGACTGAAACGGTGTGCCTATTTCAAGGGTATTCAGAAGAACTCCTGGAACGCATCACATTTGGGCTCATCTTGGGCTTAACCTCAGTGGGAAGGAAGGCTTAAATAATCATCTAACCCTGATTAAGATTCTTGACCTGTTAAGAATTTCTCTTAAGATGCCAGAAAGGAGATTATCATCTTTTCAGAGGAGTCAGCACCAGGGGAGGGGTTAGAAGCATGTGTGGCAACTAAGGTAAAAGCAAAAATACAAACGGAACCCACCCTCTCTTCCACCCTAACACCCCACAGTGGGAAAATCCCAATCCAAACAATGGAAGCCCAAGAACTCCAAACAAAACCTCATACCCTGAAATATCCCAATAAAAATATGTAATGCTCTATTGTTAAAAATTATCAGGTGCTTTAAAAGCCAGATGAAGGAAAAGTATAGAGGCAGAAAGAGTATGGTGGTATTATAGTCATAGGGAATTTCCCTAAACTCTGACCCTTAAGGGCAGGATCTTGGAATCCATCCCACTTAGCATCTTTGCTGATTCTGGTTTCTTTACCTTCTAGGCTCACCAGCAGCTCTGCTACACACCAATACTTTCTTTTAAAGCATATATGAAATCCTTGGACAGAGACGTTACAACTAAGTTTGGACAATGTCATGTGGTGAAGAGCATACTGAGCTTTATTAGCCTGGGATGCATTTTCAATTTTACCGGCACATGTTTTTCTCCAATCAGGTGGTCTGTTTCCAAGGAGAAGAAATTTGAGTAATAAATATTTAAAATGTCATCGAATCATTTCATTGTAAAGAAAGACAACCACTGATGATGTGTGGCAAAATTATGGCCACAGTGACACGGTGAATCTCTGTTTGGATATAGCCTTATTCTAAGCATTTCTAATGGTACTGGCACCACCTGCAGAAGACTTGCCATCTTGAGCAGAAAGAGTCTGGGTTGAGTCTTCTAGTTTTCTTGGTTCAAGACGTCCTTTCCAAGTGAGAATTTTCTACGTGCCAACTCATGTGCAAAGTCAAATTAGCAGATATACTAGTTTATATATTTTCTCTTTCTCCTTCAAAAATTCAGTTGCTTATGAAATTTTATACATGTAATAAAAGAACAACACAGATGAAGTTTCTTGGGGGAAATGGAAGGTCTTGGGAAAAATTGAACTCTACCTCACATCTTTTTTGCACAATTCCTCAGGTCAGAGGTTTGGAATTTTCCTTTCTTGGCACTAAATCTTCCTTCCCCCAGACTAACAAACTCATAGTCTTGTCATAATGGAAGAAGAGGCCTTCCCTCCACATTTTTATAAAAGACAAACACTATGTGACCCAGGTCTTCCAGGGAGAAACTTTGGTTGTCTTGTTTGAACTAGAATAGAAAGCCTCTACATAGCTTGGGCAAGTCTGAGAATGAATGTAAGTATCAAAGTGGACCACATGCTCTCAAGAATTCTTATCATTCCCCATATTTTCTATTTCGTGACTTGGATTTTAAACATAAAACCCATGCACTGCAAGCTTGGGAAGGGGCTGTAGACATAAGGTAATCTAACTTTCAAGAGTTAACCATGAGCCATTGAGTTCCCAATAAACTGAGTCTGGAACTAAGATGTCTGATGCTTTCTTTTACAAATTCTCCTAGTTTCCATGTTTAATTGGGGTTGTGTGTGTGTGTGTGTGTGTGTGTGTGAATGAATTAAAAGATGATTACTCCAAGACAGAAAGGAAACAAGGGTCAGTCATCCATAATCTCTGCGAATCCCAATTTCCCACAGACATTGTCGGGCATCATCTCAAGAGCTAGTGATGCAGAATGATTATCTACTTCGTAACTTTTTGCTGTGCTTTGGAAAGAATTGTGCAAGGTTATTTCTTCAGCAATTACTCTATAGACTAAAGAAAACTCAATAAGATTATTCATCTTTATAGCCCTTGCCCCCAAATTCTTGTCCCAGAGTTCAAATCCCCAGTGTGTGGAGTTTTGGTTCTTTTCATCATAATCATTTATGTTAAGGGGGGCATTTCGAAACTTAATGCAACGTCTGGGTTTTGCTATGGAGTCATCTGTGTGACCTCCTGGTGATATCAGGAATGGGAGACCTGCCAGGATTACTGCTTTTGCTTGGTGACTAAACACTGAAAGCCTTTCTTCAATATGGCAAATATTGAGAAATTGAATTTTCACAGTTTATGGAATGTCTTTGAAAAAAAGGAGTGATCCCTGGCCAGGTGGCTCCGTTGGTTGGAGCATCGTCCCGTACACCACAAAAGTCAAATAGTTTCGATTCCTGGTCAGAGCTCATACCTGGGTCGCAGGTTCAATCCCCAGTAAGGATGCATGTGGGAGGCAACTGATTGATGTTTCTCTCTCATATCAATGTTTCCCTCTCTCTCTCTCGAAAATCAATAAAAATATTCTCGGAAGATTTAAAAAAGAAACACATGATAACTTTTTTGTAAAAAGAGAAAAATTTCAAGTGATCATTGGTGAGTTTATTTCCCTATTTCAGTGGTTACCCACCAGGAGCAAGTTGCTCCCCCAGGGGTATTTGGCGATGTGCAGAGGCATTTTTGGTTGTCATGATCTGGGCGGGGCGGGGGTGGTGATGGTACCCGCATCTGGTGGAGAGAAGCCGCGGACGCTACTAATCTCTCTCCACACAGGACAACCCTTCTCCCCTTTCCACAGAATAACATTCATCTGCCCTAAGTGTCAATATTTCTGAGGTTGGGAAACTCGTTACAATGTATTTTAACAGTGTGTGTCATTTGTGCTGGCCTGCCAACTCTAATTTACACACCACTACTAAAGCCCGGCACATGGCAGGCCCATCTTTCCAACATTTTTCAAAGTACAGTTTTACAGATCAGAGAGGGTAAGTGTGAGGTACACCCTCTGCCTTCTGCTGAATTTCAAACAGCTTCCTGTAAGAGCAGAATCCCTTTTTACAAACACTGATATTATGTACGCTGTGCAATGCACAAACATAGGATAAGAATTACCTAAAAAGAAAAGTAAAATGGCTGAACCCTTCTTTCACCCCCCATAGAAATATCGGAGTCAGCCTGCACTATCACTAGCCTTTTAGTCATTAAAAACAATTAAACAAGAACAAGAAGGAAACAGACTTCATTCTCCTCCTTGTCTTAAGCCTGTAAAACTGTAGTGCCTTTGGGTGAAAGTATTTCGCATTTTATGACCACTTTAATTTACTCTAGAAGAGAAATGTCAAACATCTTTATCTAATTTATGGAGTTGTACATTGTCCAGGTTTGACTGATGATTGGAGTGTATTTGCCCTTCCCCACGTATTTGAATGGAAAAGGAACAGATGTATTTGCCTCCTTGTCATATTCCAAAGTATTCATGTTAGTATCATCTGCATAGGTCTGCACTGTTCTGATTTCCATAGTAACTGTGCTGCCCTTTAACTGTTTAAAAAGGTGATTTTTTTCCCCCTGTGATTAGAATTTCTTGCCTTGTACTCTGCTTTTTTTTTTTTTTTTAAATCCTTGGTTTGGGAACGAAAGCAAAGAGAGGAATGAGAGGATGCCACATTAAATGAATATGTGTTCATTTATCTTGAGAAATTACCTATAAGAAATATGTGTGGGTTCCCTTTGTGTTATGCAACTCTTCTCTAAGATTATTTTTAATCTGGGTGGTGTAATGAACTACATAGAACGTCTAGGTGTTCAGCCCATTCAGTACAATGAACATTATTAATAATAACACATAAGGTCAGGGAACAGATCCTGCATTTTTACAGATAAGAAAGACAGGGTGTGTCTTATATGAGATGAGGAAGGGAGCTTGGCTTGCTTGACCAAGAGCTGACTGACCAGGGATTTGAACTCATGTGGCCTATGAAAGATTCCATGCTCTTCCTCAGCGCTTGGCAGTCTCTTATTGAAACATAGCAAGACAGTTGCTGGTACAGGACTGTCTGTTTTCTTGAAGTCTTGGGATTTTCTCATTGTCCCACTAATACCGAATTCAGCTCTTCGTTCTCTGCTCTTATTCGGGTCTCTGTCCTCTCAGCATTTGACATTGTGGAGGTTGTTGACTATCCCTTCCTCACTTGCTTCTGCCTCTTCTACCTTCTGATTTTTATCACCAGTTCTCCCACGTCTCACAAGCCTTTTCTAACCAAAGTTCTATGGTCACACTTTATCAATGTTAACCATTCTTTTGTGAAAAAGACAACCAAATTTCTGACTCCTCTCTACTTTCCGAATTTCTGATCTCTATTTCCCACTGACCACTTGGGTGCCCGCCAGCGTCTTTAATTCAGCAAGTTCAAAACACATTAAAAATTTTTGTTGTTTTTGTTGTTTAATTACAGTTGTCCCCATTCCCCCTCCCCTCATTGCTCTCCCCTGCCCTGCCCACCCCTCTCAAAATATCTTTCCATTGAAACTAGCTTCTCCTTGTGAGCTTGTATCTGTGAATAACTCTCTGTTCTCCAGGCACCAGGTTCAAACCTTGGTATCATCTCCAACTGCTCCTCATTTATTGCCCTCCACAGACAATAAATTATCAAGTCCCATGGAGTCTAATTCTGTAACATTCTGTAATCTGTGGTCTCTTGTCTATTCCCCTTGCCCACCCTGCTTAAACCATGGATACGCTTTCAGCTGTTCTCCCTGCCCTTTCAGCTCTCCACTGCAATCCATTTGATGTGTGCTTTTATCAGAAAATCCTTCCTGTGATCTCGTTCTGATCATCTCACCTGCTTGCTCAGAGGTCTCACCTGCTTGCTCAGAGAACATCAGATGTTCCTGACTACATCCTGGGTTGTATGATTATGCATCTAGGCTCTTCTAACATCAAGAAAATTAAAACTACTTGTCATTCCCCAAACAAGTCATACAACCGCAGCCTCTGTGTCTTGGCTCGTGCAGACACATAGGCTTCCGCCATTGAAAGTCTCCCTATATTTCAAGTTCTGCCTCAAATATTACCTCATTCACAAAGCCCACTTGATTCCCATACTCACGACTTTTGATCCTTACACTTTCCCCATCATCTTCATGTGATTCTGTGTCTGTGTTATGCCACTTTTCCTACCCTTTATTTTTAGTTTTTGTTAATCTTACAGTTTTTGTTAGTCCTGATTGCTTCCTGTAGCTTGTAAATCTCCTGCAGGCAAGGATCACGTCTTATCTCAGTACTTTCTCTTCCCAGCCCTGGGACTGTGCCTGAGACAGAGCAGAAGCTCAATGACCATTTGCTGAGCTACAGTAATGCAGGTGGGATAGTAGAGAACATAGAGACACAGAGAAATATTTCCTCTGTTCCCACCCCGTGAAAGAGATTCTAGAGAACTAGTTTAGTTTCGTCCTTAAATATTTGGTACAGCTTACCAGAGAGCTCATCTGGGCCTGGTGCTTTCTGTTATAGAAGGTAATTAATCACTGATTCAGTTTCTTAACAGACATATGCCTATTCAGATTGTTCATTTCTTCTTGTGTAAGTTTTGGCAAATTGTGTCTTTCAAGGAATTGGTCCCTTTTGTCTACATTGTCAAATCTGTGGCCATCAAGCTGTTAGCAGTGTTTCTTTATTATCTTTTTAATGTCTGTAGAATCTGTAGTGATATATATATATATATTTTTCCTGGTGTTAGTAATTATGCCTTCTCTCTCTTTTTCTTAAATAACCTAGTTGTTGGCTTACCAATTTTATTGATCTTTTTTCAAGGAACCACGTTTTATTTCAGTGATTTTCTCTTAATGATTTCCTGTTTTTAATTTCATTGATTTCTGTTCTAATGTTTATTATTTCTTCTGCTTACTTTAGATTTAATCTGCTCTCTCTCTCTCTCTCTTTATTTTTTTTAGCTTACAAAGGCAATCTATTATGTTTAAGTTGTCCTTCTCCTACTCCCAACCTTATGTCTTGACTTCCTTTCTATTATGGGTTGAATTGTGTACCCCCAAAATTCATATGTTGAAGTCCTCACCTCAGTACCTCAGAATGTGACCTTCATTGGACCTTTAAGGATGTAATCAAGTTAAAATGAGGTTATTATAAGGTTATTAGTACGGGCCCTAACCCAATAAGACAGGTGGCCTTATAACAAGGGGATAGACACCCACAGGGAGAATGCCGTGTGAATGAGAAGGCGACCATCCACAAGCTAAGGAAATAACCCCAGGACATACCCTTTCCTGACATCCCTGGGAAGGGACCAGCTCTGCACTGATTCAGACTGCTGGCCTCCAGCCCTGGGAGACAGTAATGTGTCTTTGTGTAAGCCTCCCAGGGTGCTGTAGCAGCCCTAGCACGCCATACAAGCCTCCAAATGTGCTGTGTTTATCTCGCCTTAAACACCCTGACCTTGATTCCTCCTCTCCCTCTAGCTGTTTCCTCATTCCTCTGATAATTTACAGAAACACACGACATTTCTGCATTGACTCCAGTCCCTGTCCTCTCAGCTTCCCTCCCACCTCATTGTCTGATCTCTAAGCGCTGGAGTGTCCCAAGGCTTAATCTTTGAACCTTTTGGCCCTTCTCTCCATACTTACTCCCTGTGTGAATTAATTTGGTCTTATGGCTCTTAAACACTACCTATAAGCTAGCAAAAGCTCAATTCATCTCCCCTGCCTGCACCTCTCCCTTGTATATCATGGATATTATAAAAAGGGGGAACCTGCCTTCCCCCCTCAACTGTGTATCCAACTGGCCACTTAATACCTCTACTTGGAAGTCTTAAGTGCCGCCTTGAACTTAATATGACCCAGTCTGAACTTCTGATTTCCATCCTCCACCTACTAAAACCCCAAATCCTGCTCTCTCATTGTCTTCTGCATCTCATAGATAGCTACTCCATCTTTCCAGTTGTCCATGCAAAAGACAAAGAAAACAAACGCTAAAAGCCTTAGAGTCATCTGGGAATCCTCCAGTTCTTTCATGCTGCTCGTCTCATCTATCAGCAACTCCTGCCGAATTTACCTTTCAAACATATCCAGAACCTGACCACGTCTCACCACCTCCTCCACTCCCACTCTGGTCCAACCTTCCATCGTCTCGCACCAGGGTTATTGCAATAATACCTCATCTTCCTGCTTCCATCCTTGCCTGAGCTACTCCCCATTTCCTTCATTTAAACCTCACTCAATGTAGCAAATAGAGCGATCCTTTACAAATATAAATCAAATCACACAACTGCTTGCCTTAGATCTCTCTAACAGCTCTTCGTCTTACTCAGAATAAAAGCTGGAGTCCTTACTGTGGCCCTCAAGGCTCTAGAATCTGCTCCCCAACTCCCTGAATTCATTCCCTGTCCGAGCACATCACTTCCCTTGCTTCATCCTCACTCACTCAGCTCAGCCATGCTGATTTCCTTCTAGAGACGCTGCTGAGCACTCTCCTGCCTTGGCGGTCTTTTCCCCTGATAATCCTGTCTGGAATGCTTTCCCACAAGGAGAGATAGCACTTATATTGCACGCATAATAAGTCAAGTCTATTCCAAGTGGTTTGCAGATATGAACACATTTCATCTACATGGCCTTCCTTTAGATCCCCACTCAATCTTCCCCTTTCCAGAAAGGCCCTCTCTGGCTCCTTCGACAAAAAAGCAACCCTCTCCCCATCTGCCTCCCACAGCACCCTATTGTCTTTACTGTATTTTTGCTTGTAGCTCATATAATCATTAGTGATGAGATATATTTACTTGTTTGCTTTCTTATTACATGTTTTCCTTCACTGGCATTACTCTAAGTGTGAAGAAGCCAGGAACTTTATTTGTCCATTGCTTGTTGACTGACTGACTGAATTTTATACTTGGTACCACCTGCAAACCAACCTGAAGTCTGTGACTGGGAACAAGGCCCTGGCTGTCTTCTGTGGCCCTTGCACTGCACGGGCCCGCTGGGGCCTGGGGGTGTGGAGGGGGTGGAGGGATGTTTTGAAAAATACTTAAGTCACTTTTCTCAAATAACTTTTTGGATAGGCAGGTAAAACTGTCCTAATACACGATTCAACAGTGATTTTCTGGGTGGGGCTAGGAATGAATCCCGGTGGGCTCACATAGTCATAGCTTCCATGAGGAAGAAGAACATTTTGATCCAGGTGTTGAAGGATTTGGTAGAAGCACAGTGTGAGGCAGGGGTACAGAGTTTGGGAGGAGGCCAACGTTTGGAGAGCGTCCCTATTTAAATGCTTGAGTGTATTCACATATACATTTAACCGCTATTTGGTCCTACCACAAAAATAAAGAATACACATATATACATCTTGACAAAAGAGCATATTAGTTTGTTCAACATTTTGTAACTTTTAAAAACTGACAACAGATTAATAACACCTTCCTGGGACAAATTGTATCTAGTCTTACTGAATTTGTTAGCTCACCTGGTAAAATCAGCATAATAATACCTGCTTTCTCAGGTTGGTATAAGAGTCACTATATAGAACCTACTGGGTTCAAATTCTGGCTCTGCTACTTTCTAGTTGTGTGACCTTGGCCAAGTCACTTAGCCTCTCTGTGCTCTGTTTCTTCATATGTGAAATGGGGGTAAAAATAGCAAGGACCTCATAGGGTTGTGTTAAGAATTTAATGAATGAACAGATCTGAAGTTCTAGAGCAAAGGTTGAAACATAGCCCGGGCTCCATAAAGGTGGGCATCGTCGTTATCACCAGGTGAGGATTAGCTCCGATAATGTCCATGAAAGTGATTTGCCGCATTGCACACGGGGAGGAGGGATTTCGAGAGTGTGTGTGGGTGTGTGCAGTGTTCCTGTCCTTGGGCTAGCATTGCGTGGCAGCTAGGGATGTGGGCTCTGGAGCTGTGTTGTTTGGAATCACGTCCTGGATCCATACATACCAGCTGCCTGACCGTTGGCAAGTTATTTATCCTCCCTGTTCTGAAATATCCTCCCTCATTTTTAAGTGAGAATAATAATACCTCCCTTCTTCTGTAGATTAGTGGCATAAATACAATACTCTATATAAAGTGCTTTTCCCACTGGCTTGGCAGAGTAAGCCCTTAATGAATGCTAGCTATTATTATTAGCTCTTATTTGTGATGAATCCATGCGACTGGGGACTTAATGTACCAGCTCTATTAATTCTCCAGGTTTTACAGCACAGTCTGACCCCAGGCGTCCCTTTTGGCTAGTAAAGAGGGTGGTGAGAGGCTGAATAATAAGTCCCAGCCTTGGGCTGAGCTTATTCTGCCTCATAACATGCAAACACTTAATACTAATCTGGATTTCTCCCACCCTGGCTAATCATTACTTCTCAAAAATGCTGACCAAATCTGAAAATAATCCTTCAGTTCTGTCATTAATTTAAGAAGTAATGTTTCCAGTGTGGCTAGCTTTCTCAAACCACCCTCCTAGTGAATTACATTCATTACTGTGGCGGGTATTCATTTTTGTGAAATTAATCTTTTAAGAGTGAGCAATGACCAGGGGAGTTGGAATGGTTATCCACACTGAGTGAGGACGCAGTTTAGAAAGTCCACCCGCCCCGGCCCGAGTACTGGGGGCCTGGGACTGGCTCACGGGCAAGGCGGCTGCTGCTGTTGATCTTACCTTTAAAGCAAATGCTGTTACTCGGTGTGATGTCTCGACGTGTCATTGGTTATGTAGACTCTCCAGGATGCTTCGCTGAAAGTAATGATAACTTTTACCTGCTAAGTGGCTCTTATGTGTTCTCTACCCTGAGATGGGTAAAAGGTAAATATATAGGGGGGTGTGTGTATGTATGTGTTTGATGACAAATCAGCTCACCCCAAGAATGTCATTCACACTCTCTGCAAAAAGCCAGCCATTTCTTTAACTCTGCATTAACACCTAATCTATTTTCCTTAGAAATGCATTTCTAATGGATGTGCTTACTTCCGTAGGCAGGATATTTGATTGGAATATGAATTTGTGTTTTATTTCTGTTGCTGTAGGGTTTTGCTTTTATCCCCATCATGTGGTCAGGCATTTATGTTCCATTAGTTCAGGGGCTTCGGGGTTCTAGGTCAAAAGGAGAAATTGCCAGGTATCCACAAGGACTTCCCATCCCATCTTCAGCTTCTGAAGGCCTGGGTTCATTGACGGGACTGCTGGATCCTCACGGAGAGGAAGGTGGAGGAGAGCATTTGGAGAGGTGGCAGCCATCACTGGCAAACAAGAGGGAGGTTAGACTCCCTGAGATAAGAGAGGCTAGGGTTGGGCTGGAGGGTGTCTCTGTGCTGTGCAGGGGCCCCTCTGTGGGGGTCGGGAGGCCTGTACAAGGCCGACTGTGTACCCTCTGGGCTTGAGAGCATGCTTGAGCCTCTCGAGCATCAGCTCCACCGAGAGGACATCTCTGTGCCCAGAGGCCTCTGTGAGGACCAAGGATGGCAGGGGTGACGGCAGTTCCCAAGCTGATGCCTCATCCAGTTTTCTGTCCTGGGGTGAGCCCCCAGCTTTGAGCAGGATTTCTTGGGATTAGGGAGGAATTCTCAGCACTGACTAGACTTTGGCACTGGGTTCTCTGGGTGAGCGGGCTGAGCAGATTTAAGTTGATTTAGAGAAATAACTGGATCTAAGATTTCCTGTATGCAAGTATTGTGAAAGAAAATCCATGCCTGCCACATTTATAAGTTTATCATAGGAAGGTGGTAACAGTGACTAGAACCCAGAGGTTCCATGAGGTGCAGCAGCGCAGACCAGGTGAGGTACTCATTGTGAAGCCTGTCCCAGCGAGTAAAGACTTAGTCTGTTCCCCAGTTAGAGGGCGGATCTAGCCTTTTCGGGCTGCTATGCAGGAGGAAGCCTCCTGAAGGATTCTGAACCAGGAGAGTTCATATCGACAGTGAGGACGCTGAGTTTTATCCTCCGAACCAGCGGCACACGGAACGAATGCAGTGTTCCAAGGGACAGGCAGGGTTGGGACACTGCTCCTGGGGTGACTCTTGATGCATTTGCCTTATGGAGCCCATTTCTCACACCAAACTCAGCAACACAATTCTACTTTTGTTTCTGCAGTTCACCAGAAAAAGATGGAGGTTGCAGGTTTGAATAGAAAATGCAACATTCGTTGGACAATGCTGAAAGTCACTTAAAGAAAAAGTTTAAGTAAAAATAATGGGCTCTTCTCACCATAGCTGCATCCATGTAGGCCAAGAACAAACTCTGGTCAAAACTTCGACTGCCAGGGCTCCAGGCTTCTTACAAAAGGACCATGGACCCTTTTGGCTGTCTGGTGAAGCCTGTGGACCCTTTCTCAGGATGCCATTTAGAAATGCATGCTATAAAAGAAGCCAATTGCATTGACAGAGAATTATCACAGTGTTAAGAAAAACAAACCTGGGCTATGTTAACATTTTTGCTTCTTTGTTAAGGCACCAGAGAACAATATTTAGCAGTGGGTCTAACAATGACCATAATTTTAATGTAGTGATGAGAAAATGGTAAATTTTGAGAAATATGAAAATACCTGTGCATTTTTGGGGTGTGAACAAGCCAAAAGGAACTCTAATAATGAAAGGAAATACTAAATTTCAGTTAGAAATTCCTGAAAAGAAAGATTAATTTTCCCCATTCGAATTCATAGATCTCCCAAATTAGAGCAGGTAAAAACAGGTAAATCTATAGTGATTTGTGCATGTGTGTATGAGGGGCAGATGTGGGGGCTTTGTTCCAATTGAGAAAAGTTTTGTGTTTTCTTCTATGGTTGGACTATTTATTTGCCCACCTCTGATGAGCTATTTCTTTGGGACTCTTAGGAGAATGCTTATTGTTTCCAAATGAAACAATAGGTTATAAGGTACCCCTATGAGACAGGATTTTGGAGCACGTGTTGCTACACAAAGAAAAAGCTCTGGTGAAACCCTCACATCTAGAGAAGCTTCAGGCTTTTTCCCGGAGCTGTTGGATTTGGCGACATGCTCAGCCACTCCGGAGTCAGAAGAAATGGAAGCAGTGATCCAGAACAAAAACGAAAAGAAATTTTAAGAGGCCCCTGCCTGGGAGAAGAAAAGGGGGTCAAGGGTCAGGCTACCAAAAAAACAAAGACCTACGCCTTCCGATTTATTCACTTTTAGAGAGGGCCAGATCTCCTGTGAGGGGGTGGCAGTTTCTTAACCAGAACGAGCGGCAGCATTGGCAAACTAAAATGTTGTTGCTGTAAGATGCTGCTCTCAGAAAGAGAACTGAATGTCTTTCTGAGGTCCTGTGTGTAGCGGCCTTCTTTATTATTTTGCATGAAGGCCAAACAACTTGGACTTACTGTTTTTCCATAACAGCAGTAGAATTCCACTGTGAACATGCAGAAATATATAACAAACTGTTGTCTGAGTTTTTCACTGAGCTCCTCATTGCAAGCCCTCGGCTTAGATATCTGTGTGAAGTGTATTTCTCTACACTGCAGGTCTCTCTCTCATTCCATATCCACCCACCCACCCCCAACACACATGTGGTTGTTTTTTGTCTGGTGTACATACATTCTATTATTTTTATTCTGTTATGCTACTACCCTTGAATTTCATTTTTTTAAGGGAAAGTTTGCTTTTTGGAAAAAGCAAATGTCAGGTATTTTTCACCGATCAGTGCTGTTTTAAAACAAAACTAAAGCATGATTATAAGGTGACCAGTGCAGCGGAAGCATAAAGTGACAATAAGTGTGCATGTGGGCACACGCATAGAAATCCCATAGCAGTTACCAGGGAAAAGAAGCTTTTAAATGTCTGATGAGTATAAGGGTCCCAGGCACAGAGGTAAAATAAAGGGTTTATGTTTGGCTCACATTCTAGGTAGCACCTCTGTTCCCAAATTTTATGGACTGTTTCCTATTGCAGCATTTAAGCTGTTGATTCCAAGCAGCTGGTATCATGCATAAACAGCATCATTCACTGTATCCAACAAACTTGTGACCAGCATCCACTTGGAAATATATGGGCAGGCCTGTGGGAGCCTCCAATTGGAGTCACTTAGCATTGGGTTCAAGGTCATTGGAAGGAGAGATAGGCACGTGGTGGTGTTTGAAGTTTCTTCCCTGTCAGGGTGTATGATATCAAGTGTCAGGGTTTGGGGCTCTAATTCTCTCCTCCCATCTAGAAAAGTCTTTTCAGATAAACTGTCAACTTTCAAAAGTCTGTTATAGGGGGATCACTCAAGGCGTTTTATTTTGCAGAGAATAAATTGGTAGCCAGAGAAGCTAACCTCATTCATTTGATCTTTGAGTTCTCCATTCCAAAGATTAAGGTCCTTGTATTTCTTTAAGCCTGGAAATTCCATTTTTCTCCTGCTAATTGGGATTGGGGGAAACAGAAGCCTCCTTCTTTTTTAAATTTACCTCTCTCATTTTGGATATCTGGATATTTTATTTTAATTTTTAATGATTATTTTCTTTAACCATGGGGCCAAATGCTTGTACTAGTCATTCATTTGGAAAAAGTCTAGTGGGAATCTAACCCCAAATCAAGGTGGCTGATTTTTTTTCTCCATATGGCAAACTGAAGGTTAAGCTAGCTCATGCTTCCTTTATGAATAGATTCAATACAGGTTTTCATCAATGTGTACAAATTTGCGTATATAGTTGTGTTAGATCTTACTGGAAAATATGATAAATTATAAACTAGTACCAGAGTTTCTTTTGTTGGACTTATTGTACTAACTACAACAGGAAGAAAAGAGGATTCTCTGATTCACAAAAAGTTTGTCGACTTCCAAATAGCATCTTTCCAGACATGATCTCAACCGCATTCATTCTTTGGGGGCAAAAATAAGCTGAAGATTATTCCCTCTGCTTTCAGGAGAGAAAAGCTTGGCCTGAGGTAGAGACAGCACACAACCAAGCAGCTTGGGGCTCGGAACACAGAACACAGATTCCCCGCCTTGGGCTGGTAGAGTGAGCCGTACCACAGGTCTGCGAATCCGCAAGCTGTCCTTGTGCCTGTCTAAAAACGCAGGGCACGTTCTCCAAGAGAACTTTGCAGTTCCCACTCGGGTGCTTGCTTGACTACTTCGGAGCAATTGGTACCCAGGATCCCTTGATGTTATGGCCAGTTTTCTTCTTATTAAATCACTTCATGGTGGTCTTGATAAATCCTTAAGATGAAGTTTGTTATGGAAGTTATTTCAGACAGTTAAACACCAGAAAGAAAGAAAAGAAAAGCAAAGAAAAAAAAGAAAGAAAAGCTGCTGATGAAGGATGAAGCTGCTCTTGGCTCATTTAACTGCCCCCATGTGCCGAGACGGCAGGTGTGCGCCCTGGCTATGCTTCTGGGAGACTTTAATACTTTTTCCCTCCTTCTGTGCTAACCAACTTCTCTCTTTTCCCAGTTATTTTTCATAACATTTTTCACTCTCTGGCCTAATGTACATTTTTGCATAAGTTACATTTTGGGGACAATGAAGTGGATGGTCATATGTGAGTTTTTTTGGGGTTTTTTTTTGTTTTTTTTTAGACTGTTCATTATTATCTTTAAAAACAAAAATATTTAAAAATTATTATTACAAAAGTGACACCTAATCATTGTGGAGCATTTAGGATATTCAGAGTTAACATTTTGGAACATGTATACATTTGTATCTTTATAGTCTATTTTTAAAAGTAAATTTGGATGACACTATGAATACTGTTTTGGAATTTTCTCCTATGATAATATATTATGAACATTTTTCCATATCTTTAAATAGTTCTGTACAATATAATCTTTAAAGACTGCATAGTATTTTTTTGTATGTAAGTTCTGTACTTTAGACACTACTCACTCTTTGGACATTTATATAGATTCTAATTTTCAGCTATTATATGTAGTGCTCCTATGGACATATTTGTAGACTAATCTTTGAGTGCATTCATACTGATTTAGAGCAAGTTCCTAAAATTAAAAATATTGAGCCAAAGCACAGGAATGTTGTTAAAACTCTACCTGTGTATTGTCAAATTGTCTTCCAGGAAAAATTATATCAAGTTACAGGTCTACCAGGCACACCCTCCTGGCCTTTCCTTTATTTTACCTCCAAACTGGTTTACTGATTCTCCCTTTTGACATGATGCCTAGTTGCAAAATTGCAACCCCATGTTTTCAAATGATAGATTTCCCCCTATTTTTCATGTTTTTTTTTTTTTCCTGAATGCAGATATATCCTCAGAATCCTTCTCAACACAGAATTTTCGGTATAAAATACTAACTTGTTAGAATAGTCTCATGAGAGGAAACCAGGATGCCATACCCGCTCTGTGGCTGAAATAAGAGAGCAGACAGTTACAGGGCAGCCGACCAATGCTGCCGCATATCGCCCTCCACCATCTCGACCTGGCGGTACAACTCAAATTGGAGTTGGTTTTGTGCATACAAGGAAATCAGACCTCCTGATAAGGACAAGGTCTTGGAGAGAGCACTGCTTATGGGGCTGCTTTCAGGTTCAAGGCTGGTCTGCAGCACAAGGATCTGTGGGAGGTAGAGAAAACATGAGGTGCTCTCCTCCAGGCTTAGGTAGTCAAGAGGGCTCCACTGGGGAAGGTCTCCACTCTGTTAGCGAACGGCACACTTACCCAGTGCAAAGGTGGCAGTGATTTTTAAAATCCAGGTTAAGCCACTGTCTGTTCCCGTGTCTGAATTTTCTGTTACAGCTTGTCTGGAGGGAGGTATTATTAGAGCTGCTGGGGGAACACTAGCTGCTTGTGGATGTGAGTGATTAGTACTGAGCGAACGGCAAAGGTTGTGGATTCAGACATAAGCCCTTTTTGGCGCTGCCTGAATGGGTATTCCCTGGCTGATTCTTTCTTCTCTTGACCGCTCACTGATCGCCTGGAGAACCAGACCTTTTAACCTCCTCAGTGCTCTCTCTGTCACTGCTGAGCGTGACCCTGTGGGACAACTTCCCTGACCAGGCCCAAACATTTGACAGCAGGAAGTGGGGGGAGGGATGGAGTGTGTGAGCTGGCTTGTGATTTAGAACAAAACCGAACCGCTCTGAAAATCAGTTCTTAACTGCCCTCGCGTTCACTTTTGTCCAGCATTTCTCAACAGAGTTTTCTTTGTTGTGACAATGAAATGTATCTTCTGCCAACATTTAAAAAAGCCTCTTAATTTTAATGGTTTGCCTTAATTTTCTTAAAAGAAGAAAACGATACACAATAATCCAGAAAAAAAACCCCAAACCCTGATGCTTTGGAACTTCTTCAGTGAGATTACTGGCAGACATATAAAAGCCTTTTTTAATTATGAAATATTTAGGAAGCCGAGAATGTTTTTATTCATAATTCAAATATTCTTCTTGAAAGAAAACATGGTTTCCCGGGGTAACCGTTACTTTCTTACCTTCCTATTAACTCTCTAGTTCCTCAGCAAGGCTGTAGTCTCACCCCACGGGGTCTGAGGAAGACCTGGGGACCAGCGGAAGCCCAGCCTGTGCTCGGTGTGATCTCCCCACACCCCCCGTCCCTTCTTTTTCTCCCACTCCCCTCCTGCCCCTATCTCCACCACTCTTACTTGTCCATTCTCGCAGGTTCTGTGGCTTTGCATTGTGACTTAGCAGGGTGATATGAAAGCTTAGTCATTGAAATCAAACATGTAGTTTGTGTTCTGGGTATGTGTGTGTGTTAATAACATCATAGTTCTATAGGTGTGTTTCCTCCTTCACTTGCTTATTTATATAAACTAATAACCAAAATATGGGAATGAAGCAAATCTCATTTCTGATTGGTGGGCCCATTACCTAAGATTGAAAACCTCCCAACACTTCTGAATGCAACAAGGCTGCCTTTAGAAGTTTCACAGAGGATATTTGATACACATCTTTTTTTTTTTAATATCCCCAGATCTTATTTACTTTATAACTGGAAGTTGTACCTTTGACCCGCTTTACCCATTTCACCCCCAACTCCACCCCTTGTTTTCGACTACTACTCCTCTGTTCTATGTGAGTTTAGGTTTTCTTTGTTTGTATTTTATTTTCTCTAGATTCCACATAAAAGCGAGATCATATGGTATTTTCTTTCTCTGTCTGATTCATTTTACTTAGCACGATACCCTCAGGTCTATCCACGTTGTAGCTAACGGTAGGATTTTCTTTTTTGTGGCTAGATACTCTTCCACTATAATATATGCCACAGTTTCTTTATCCATTCATCCACCAAGAGACACTGATATATATTTTTGTGTATTTACTTTTCCTCTATTTTTGTAGCTCTAAGTAACATCTTTTTGTGTGTGAATTTAGATCGTTGTCATGCCTTGGTCTTGGACTCTAGTTCCACTCTGGATTCTGATTCAAGTTTATAGGCGTCTGGGGTTTTTGGAGAGAAAGGGGTCATGGCCATGTTCATTTGCCCTGCTCAGGATACCTTCTTTTCTGATGCCTGGTGAATGGATTGACTTGGGTTCCAATAAGGCCAGTAGTTAGCGGGGTTGAAAGCCAGGCTTGCCACCCTGTTGATGTGGACGGGGATCACTTGCTCAACAGTGCCAGTCTCCTGAAAGCCGATTGCCCCCTCTTCCTCTGTCTGCACGATTAGGAAAAAGAGAGAAATTCCCTGGAAGGTACACTGTAATGAAGCCTCATTAACTAAGAAAAGAGTAGACATTTATATTAGTTCAACATTAGTTTAACATTAGTTAAAGCTTGTGTTTGTATTATCTGTGGAAGCTGGAACAAGAGAATGGGGTACATAAGATGAAGAAAATATTCACTTAAAGCAACATTTCAAACAGATCAGAAGCATCCTTTCTTCTATAAATAATTGCTATGATGACCACAACAATTTTTACATAATCATGACATGACAAAAGCCTTAGAATAACAGTCATATTGCTTTACAATATGAATAAAGCAATAATAAGCCTTAAATCTAGATAAAGTAGGGTTAACAAATATTTATTCCAATCTTCTTATTTGAATAGGATAATTTGATGTTCTATGACTGATATTATTATCCCATAGACTAGTTGGGGTTAATTAACTTCAGGTGCCATTGTACTTAACTCCTAAAATCTCAGTGGTTTAACACACCCAAGGTTTCTTTCTCAATCAGGACGTCTGATGGCAGCTGGGCCACCCTTCTCAACCTTCCAGCCATCCCAAATTGAACATCTGGAACGTAAGGTTGCTTCAGCTTAGAAAGAAAGAGATGGAGGAGGCGCACTGGCTTGTACCTGCCTTGGCCTAAAGCGACCCAAATCATGTGCTTTGACACTTTATTGGCTCAAATTAGTCACATGGCCTCAACCTAACTGCAGGGAGGTTGGGAAGCGTATCTGGAAGTATATCTACCTTTCTCTGCCACACACACACTTACAAATAAGAAAACTCTTAATAATAAGTAACTTGTGCAATTTTACACAGATTTTAAATGGAGAAGCTGGTCTTTACTCAGTTCTTTTGGCCCCAGTGAACCTGCATAATGCTGTCTCTCTATATGTACATGGTTTGATAACTCAGACTCTCATTTAATCCCAAAGGCATTGAGATAGTTGTTTTGTGCACATTTGGGGGAAAATATAAGGAAGGACCTTGGTTATTCCTGTTATAAATATCATGTGGAACCCTGCTTTAATAATAATATGCAGGCTTGTTGTGTCTTCTGTAATCCCCAGGTAGCCAGATCTGTGATGAGGCAGTGTGGGGAAGTACCGTTGATTTTGGTGCGAGATAGATCTCTGTTCATATTCCTGTATCGCCATTTTTGAGCAAGTTACTTAAATTCTGTTACTTTCATTCTCTTCCTCCATATAACAGCAGTAACAATATCTACCAGGTTAACTTCTTAAAGATATAAATATAATATTTAAAAAGTACCTGGACATAGTAGATACTCAATAAGTTATTTTTCTTTTTATAGCCCTTACAAAGTAGTAAGTTCAAGTTCATGAAGCAAGATATCTTAGATTTAGAGAATACAATGCAAGTTGGCCTTAATGCAGAGAGATTAATCAACTCTTTAAAAAGCATAACTGCAAATACTTATACAACAGAGAAAACTTGCTAGGTCAGCAATGAAAAACAATGTGAAATAATCCAGAGATGTAGCCATTGGCTGGGTTTGTGAGGTTAGGTTGATGAAATATGGACTGATCTGTATTTCTTGAAGTTGGTAAGTACAGGTTTTGATGGCCCATCTGGCAGTACATGTCCCTTGTTCTTATGTCATTTATCTGTATTACACAGGAAGAAACAATAGGGTGATAAAGTCTAATTGCAACAGCAATGAACTTCCCATATGAAAGTCTGAAGCTATTGTCAGTTCGAGTAACCAGAGGACTTCCTGGGAAATGTCCTAGCTGGGGTGGGGACGGATGGCAACTGAGGTTTTGTGTGTTCAACTTGCAGGTCATATCCGGCACTCCCACATCCCCAAGTCATTACCACACGAGGGGAAGTACCGTCTGGTTTTCTTGGGCAATGACAAAAGCATGCCATTGCAGAGATCTTCATAGCTGTATGGAGAGGTGTATGCTCACATGCGAATCCAGTGGATATACTCACTTTCTTAAATGTCTATTCAGACTCTCTGCCCATTTTTTTTGATTTAATCTTTACTATATTTTTTCCATGATCATTTAGTCCCCTATACTTTCTTATTTCCTTGATTTGAGCATTTTAAAGTCCAAGTCTTAAGATTAATGCAAATCCCTGTTGCAGAGGAGTTTTCACTTTGTCATCCGCTGGAGGAGTGAGGTCACCTTGGCTTCTTTGTTAAAAGTGAACAGTGAAAAGAGAACGGCGAGAACTACAGAGGTTGGAATTCATCGTTGCCCAGGGTGACTTTCCATAGAAATTGCCAAGAGCAGATCTCAGGTGCCCCGGTTTGTTTGTTCCCGGTTCTTAGGACTCTTCTGATTGAAGGAGTCTGGGATGCAGTGGGAAAAGGGGGCTTACTTAGTGACGTATGCTGTGGACTGGATACAGTAAGCAAGCTGCTGCAAAGTGTTAAAGGAATAAATTGTTGCTTTCTGTTCGCAGAACTTCCTCTTACAATTTTAAAACCAATTTTAAAATGTTCTGAGTTTCTTTAAAACTTAGCCTGAGCATTCTGGATATTTGGGAAAATAGCATTTTGTGAGTTAGGGGTAATTTTTTATTTGTTCCATAACATTTTCCTCCTAAAATACCAAATGACAGTCACATTGCCATCTTGCTTTGTAGTTATTGAGCCCCAGCTCCTCCTGGTCCATGTTTTAGATTTTGGAGACACGGAGGTGAGAAGACAGACGAGGCCTCTGCTTTCATGGAGCGCATTCTAGCACTCACTCTAAACAGACAGTGTGGGGTCTTTGTCACCTACACTTCTAATTGGGTTACTGGCCTCTTTCATGTCATTGGTCACTTTTATATGATGGATGGTTTTCTATATTCGCTCATTTTTTAAAAACCCTTCCAATCCATTTATTTATTTTAAGAGGGGCTAGAGTTCACCTGGGTCTTCTGAGTAAACATTTCCTACAGTCATTGAAGAGAGAGGCTGTGGTGACTGTCCCAAGGTCCCCATGTTCCATGGTATCTGCTTTTCAACCTGTGGTCCCCATTTAGGGATGTTGGAACCTGGAGATGAGGAAGGCTCACTGACAATAACCAACTGAAAATTTGTCGTTCTGAGGATCATGTTATTATGAGGAGTTTAACATTTGGCTTTAAAGAAAATAAAAATCACAATCCAAATGGATACAAGTTATTGAAGATGACTTAAGCAAAATCTATTCAAGTTATTCAACTTGGAGATGGGAATTTGAGAGACTGCATGCCTTCCAATGTTCCACCGTCCTTCTCTTCCAATGTGTTCTGAAGCACAATAAAGAACAAAAACCCACTGGCTAAGAAAAACAGTGCCTAGCTGTGCCGTAATTCAAAGCAGATTTCTAAATCTTCCTTCTGAAAGTTTCTTGGGTCTCCAAGCTAAAGGCATAACCACAGGCTGTGAATGTGGATGTTCCTCCCACTGAGAGGGCTGGGAACCGAGCACCTTTTCACAAATATTTTGTCAAGGCAAACACAATAGAAATCAAACTAACTTTCTTGTAGCTTCCAGGTCTCTTAGCCTGCCTGTGAACTTGTGCCTGTGCATCTATGAGTTTAAGAACTCTTCACTGAATAGATTTGTAAACAGACACTGGACAAAGGGTTTGAACAAGGTGGAAAATAAATGTATCTCTTTCCACACTCCACACCTACTCCTCCTGGCTTTTCTGTTCATGTTAAAGGTACTTCTCATTCTTTGGACACTTGGCATGGAGTAATCTATGAATTCTCTTCTTTCTTTGGTCCTCATAGCCTCTGGTTTCCAATTTTTTTTATTCTATTGCCAAAATATCTTCTCATTTGCTCTATTTATTCACTTTCTTTCTTTCTCCTAATGTCCCAGTCACTCTTCCCATACTTCACTCTACTGAAAACTGCTTCTGTCCAGGTGACCAGTGACCTCCATGCTCCCAGAACCCAAAGTCACTGCTCCGTTTCAACACAAGCCCTCTCAGCCTGGTTCAGCACTGCTGCTGAAGGGAGCTCACTCCCTCTGCAACGCCCTCCTTCCTCAGCTCCTCTGATGCCGCCAACTCCTGCTTTCTCTTTCTCCCCTGGCCATGCTCCTTGGCACTCATTGCTGATGCTTCCACCTCTGCCCAGAATCTAAAGGGCAGATGCGGCCCCTAATCTACAGTTTCGGGACAATCTCGTCCGTTCTCAGGAACTTGTTTTAATAAGGTAATATATTTACTTGGCTGAAAAATTTACCACATAGATGTACAAAAAATACATGTGAAAGTTTACCTTCACTCCCACATCTTCAGTACTTCCTTAGACTCAATTACTTTTAACCATTTGTATTTTTTAACTCTTTTTCTTTACTTCCAGTACTCTATGTAGTATATTTATACCTCTCTTCATTTTTTAAAATCCTTACCTGAGGATATTTTTATTGATTTTAGAGACAGGAGGGGAGAGGGGGAGAGAGAGAAAGAGAGAGAAAGAGAGAGACATCGAAGTGAGAAAGAAACTTTGATCAGTTGTCTCTTACATGGTGCCCCAACTAGGGATTGAACACACAACCTAGATATATGCCCTGATGGGGAATCGAAACCTCAAACCTTTTGGTGTACGGGACAACCAAACCAATTGAGCCACACCAGCCAGGGCTACCTCTATTAATGGATTTGTTAACTTTAGATAACATCTCTTCATTCTTCATGATGAAAGAAGAGGAATTTACTTACTTATACTTCCCTCCAAGTTTTTTATGTTACAATATCTGTAGTTGTTCTGTTGCTTACCTTTCCAAAATACACCCCCACAAATACGTCACCACTATTAGATGATAGTGCTCGTCTTTTTTCTCTGACAGACAGGAAGTGATCGTGCCTCTATTTGTTCACTTTGTTCCCACCAGCTGAATTCTCAGAGCTATGCATTGCTTTTTAGTCACCTTGCTTTCCCTTTCATTCTTTTCCTCTTTTTTCTGCCTTCTCAGGGTGATCAAGTTTTCGGTATGCCTCAGGTTCCTTTATTGACTTGACAAACTACATTTTATAGCTTTTTCAGTGGCTACGCCTAAAAATATTAACATGCACACTGCCAGTCATCTAACATTAATCAGTGTCTCTGTCCTCTTCTGGAGGAAGGTCGGATCATACGATCCTCTACCCTCAACTTGCTTTACTTCTGGGCAAATGAAAGCACATTAGCGGCAGGGAAAGCCATGGAATATGGCCATCTTATTGACCTTGAAACATGCAAGTGGGGTCATGGGTCTCTTGAGATGTTGCTCAGCCCTGGGCAGGGTTCTTTTCCTGCCCCTTGGAGCATGGACTTCTGACGCTGGGTGCGACTGGAAGCAGAGCCTGGAGCCTACCAGAGAGGAATTCAGGCCCTCAGGGATCTTAGGGAGAGTGTTTTGGTTTCCTTGAGAACCCACACAGCTTTAGCTTCTTGTCCTCAGGCTGAAGCAGAGAGGAGGGGAGAGGTGCTAGTGTGGGCTGCACTAGGACTGGTGTCTTGTCCTGGGGTGGTTCTTGTCCAGTCCCCTCCTGTGGCTTATGACTGCATTTGCTGCTTCAGGGAAGGAAGAATGCTCAGACACCGACTGCTCCTGACTGTGACTCCCCTGCTTCACTCAGGCGGAAGCTGGCCTCCTTCTCTGTGCCCTGCATCTCTTGCCTTCTCATCTGTTTTAACCACATTTTAACACTTTTTGTCCTCAACTCCCGGCCCTTAGGTCCTCTCCTTCTTGCTCAATCTATGGAATCTCAAGAAAGAATCTAATATCAGACATTGGACATTAACTTTTTTTTTTTTTTTTTTGGTTAGAGAGGTGGCAGATCTATTTTAAAATTAAAATCTCACTGTAGAAATGAACATCTTTGTTTGCTACTAACCCAACCAAGTAAAAGAAGTATTTGGTAGAGAAGGAGGTTTGTCTCATCTATTTAGGGGACAGGCTGCCCTTAGACTGAGGTTGTGGTCTAAAAAGTTTGGCAGGAGTTATAAACCCCTAAAATGTGACCTTCTGAGGAGCTGAAATTCCTGTTGAGGTGCCGGATGAGCTGAGTTGGTGATTAACTGGAATCTTCCTCTGCAGAACAGAGATTCTCCGCACAGCATTTCCTGGTTACCAGTGTCCCTGTCTTATTCCTCCAGTGGGCTAGACTCTGCTTGCTCTGCAGCTACATGAACACTTTGCTAAGGAAATTCAATCCCTTACTACCACTTCCAAGGAATATTTATTGATTGGGGCTGATAATCATCCCAGAGTTCTCATTTAATAATGGACTATCAAATTGTATCAGCCTCAGAAATGTTCTTTTAGGTAATTGTCCTAGTCCATTGATCCTGCTTCTGTTGTCTCCTATAACTTCAATCACAGCTTAATCTCAAATAGAGACATTCATTCATTCATTCATTCAGTGTTTATTGGATGTCAACTTTTGTCTCTGTGCTAAACTCTGTAGGGACTAAGATGAGTATAACCCCAGAATTTGATGATTGTTGGAGACCTGAGATACCATCTAGTCAAAAGCAAGATAATCAGGATAAAACACCACCTGATGCATCAAAAATGCTTTCTCTGCTTAAGAGAGGTGAGAAGTCAAGAAAAACTGCCAATTTCACAGACTCGGGCTTTTACAGCCTCCAAGTGTCATGGAGATTCTGTTGTCTTTTAGTGCTTTTCGCTATTTGTGTTAGAGTTAACAAGGTCAGCCTTGCTGGGAAATGAATAAGCAACCCGGGCGAGGACCTCCGGGGCCCAGGGTACGTCCCCTTTTCCTGCCTCTCCAAGCCCCTGCACTCTTGCTTACTGATGTCTAGGATTTCACTAATAGAAACTGAGGTCATTACATATTTTAGGGATGCTTAAAAATCCAAATTACTCCAGAGAGATAACATAGACTTACATCTAAACATGGTGTTAATAACTGAAATCCTTCCCTTTTTGGAAAAGAGAGGGAAGAGAGGAGGCTGGAAGGCAGTGATAATTTGGGTGAAGGGTTTCTACTCAGAAGGAAGAAGAAAAATTTGGATGCAGCCACAGTTTCATTCCAGAGCTACCAACCAGTTAAACAAAATTGTAATTAAGCTTGCGTTCATACAGCTAAATGCAGACTTTTACATATTTAAAATCCCCAGGGAGTAGTTCATTAGCACGTGAGCTGATGTTTACACTGAGGAGCCAGGGAGTGCCTCGGAAAACATAAACCTCCTGCTTTGCATATGTATGGCTTGGAATATTGAAAATGCTTTGCAGCCAAAGCTTTTGTTGTAGTTTTAAATGCTCACCTACATTACCTTTTTTAGGAATGAGTGGAAGGTAGTCTTATTCTCCTTGGTGCTTATGAAACATAAGCTTTCTTCTCTAGTTCTCCTATTCCCAGAAACCACCTGGGTGCCCACGCACACAATTCAGAAGCAATAATTCAGGATTTATGACCCTCTTTTTTTAGGCTCTTTTCTTTCAAAATAATAAAATGTATTGCACACCCATCTTAATGAAGAGAAAGCAAACATTCTAAAAGCTATAACATCTGCCGGAGAGATAATCTAAATTGAAAACTTTTGCAGAATAAGGAGCAAGGGAGAAAATATAGGTACAGGACCTATGGCAAGATGTCAATTCTAAAAGCAGTGCTTATTTTCAAACATTATGCACAATGGAAAGTGCTTAGATGCAATTTTTTTGGAACAAAAAAGTAAAATAAAACCAAATCCCTAATCTTATCTACAGACCGACAGCAGTGTGTATTTGCCCCGGGCATAATTCATCTCGTATTATGTTCCCACTGAGTTGTCAGGTCCTAGAAGGTGCAAAGGCCATAGGTGCAGAGCACCCGAGGATTTAGACTTTCTTTCAGGAGCAGTAATTCTTACCTCAATAGCTAAAATCCTTGGTCTCTACAAGGGATGAAGAACCACGCCTTACTTCTTTTTCACAGTAATCTCTTAAAGGAGTCTTGTGTTTTTTAGCTGATATAACATAGTCTCCTCAGTAACCAATACCATCCAATCTTTTTGATAAGAAAACTTGTTTGGTATAGGAAAAAGAAAACCAAATGATGGAGGGTTCTGTTACCAGGCAACGTAGAGGTGGTGTTAGGATCAAGTGACATAAGAGTGTTTGAAAAATTATGAGGCATATGAAGTGCGAGGTGAAAGGTCTGATTAATTGTGCACAGCTGAAGTCAAATACGGTATTGCACCCCCCTGCAAGCCGTGCTGTGGCTGGGTATCTCAGTCGATTCTAGCTGCTGTAACAGGATACTATAGACTGGGTGGCGTAAACCGCAAACTTTCATATTTTACAGTCCAGAGGGTGGAAGTTGGGATCAGGGTGCCAGCATGATGGGGTCTGGTGAGAATCCCCATCCTGGTATATCCTCACATGGCCTTCCTTGGGATCTCCCTCCCTCTCTCTCTGTCTCTCTCTGTCTATGAATATAGAGAGAAATCCTGTGTCTCCTCCTCTTTTTAGAAGGGCACTAATCCCATTGCGGTGGCCCCGCCCTCATGACCTCCTCTACATCCCAAAGGCCACTCCTCCAAACACCATCACATTGAGGGATAGGGTTTTAACATACGGACTTTTAGGGGATGCAAACACTCAGACCACAGTGGTGGGTAAATTAGGTGGCCACTGGTATGGCATAATTTCAAAAGTGCCACAAGCTCTACCCACTTCCTGAACAATAGAACCAATGCTTCGGACTGAGATGTTGGAGCCAGAAAGCTTCTGCTGCAAGGGCTCCCCGACACAATAGAGGTAACAAATGTATTCATTTATCAGATTAGCCAGCTCTCACCTACAGGACGGCAGAACTGTGAAGAGAGGAAACGGGACAGATGCATTTGGAAGGAACACGTGTGAGGATAGGATGGAGAGTTCTAGACATCATTTATTGAGGGCAGGACAAGCCCTTGGCAATGTCATGGCGGGAGGTCCTGGTAATCAAGGAACAGCTCTGGGCACAGTGTCACTTGTGTGGGATAGGAGACAGAGGAGAGAGAGTATGGAAAGTGGGGGACACATTTAAGCCACATGCAGCCTGTGACATTGTGTGCCTGTAGCCTTGTCCTCTACACCTGAGCTCAGTCCATTTATCTCTGAGCATGTCCGTTCTCCTCCTAAATGCACCTCTGTTTTCTGCCCAATGCACAAACATCACGACCCGTGTCTGAGAATGTTGGGAATTTTATTAGGTCCATAAAGTTTTAGCTGTGGTCTAGTCCACCAAGGCCAAAATAAATAAATAGAGAGAGTGTAAGGTTAACAATTTTTTTAAAAACCTGGCTTAAAGAAAGAAAAACTACTGAAGCTCTAAAATAACTTTGTCATAGTGGCTTTAGAGGGGATTTCTCTGTACCAACTAAGAATTCTGTGAAGTGCAAGCTGAGAAACTGCAGCCAAAATGCAGCCAGCCGATGCACTTGTCAGAGTTCTCTGAGAGCATGAAAGTGTGAGTAATAATCATGTCTGCCTTACAGGGGTGCGTGAGGGTTATGATGTGAGCTGTTACATGGAGGGGTCTTCACGTGTTGGCTGCTATTCCTCTGTGTGTGCGTGTGTGTGTGTCTGCACGCCCACTTCTTTTCCATGGCTGGAATCTTGGAGTTCTGGAATGTAATGAATTAAAGTGAGTGCTTCCACATCTTGTTTGCTCTCTCTCTCTCTCATTCCAAAGTCACTTGCTTCAAGTGCATGGGTTATTATCTGCATTACTTCATTAGGTAATTCAGATGGTCTTGACTTTGTTGTCTCTGAACATTATGGGTGTTACAAAGCCTTCGGATAGCCCTGGGCAGCCATGAGGCAAAACTTGGCCTGTCTTTCCTATTGAATGATAAAATATAAATAGAACCGATGGCGCCAAGCAGAGCGAATGGAGGATGTGACTCAGGTGGCGGCCCCAAAGGAAGGCTGACTAAATGTAGAAGTGAGCATGGGAACCACTGTGCTCAGAGTCCCAGATTCAGACTCTGCAAGAGCAGGGCGCTCTCTTTGCATGGTTGGCCATGGCCGAGCAGCGTGGGGCTCAGGGTACCCAGATGGTGCAGCCTAGCTCTCCAGACTGGCTGGCTTCTAATACTCCAGGCTCTGATCCCAGTCCTACCTGGGCTGATCTCAAAGGCTGTAGTAGGATCCAGGAGCAAAGATCTTTGCCCTTTGAAATAGTCTTGAGTTAACTTTCAGATGGAATTGGGCAGCAACGAGGTCACTCTAAGAACAGGAGAAAATGCTTGCATCCTGGGAAATCATGTACAAGGAGACATGCATTTCCAGACGGACTCTAAGACCCAAAGCCTTGACTTCTAAGGAGCTCAGAGTCTGAAGAAAAGACCCAGAACAAACTCTGAGAGAAAAAAAATGCAAATATGTACATAAAAATATGGATTTACACTTGAACTCTGAGAGATAGAGGTTAGGTAACTCATGGCTAGGTGAGTTACTGAAGGTGTTTTGGGAGCAAAGCCTGGAGAGAGGAGTCTGGGAAGGAACGAGGAAAGGAAGCATTTTGAAGACTGCTTTGAAGGAGGGAAGGAGGTCAGGGTCACTGGAAGAGAGAGCTCCCTTGAGAACAAAAGTTTGTGAATTCCTTGCAAACGAAATCATGTATTTTTCACTTTGGTGTTCCCAGGACTTTGCATAGCATCTGGCACACAGTAGGTCTCAAATATGTTGGTTAAAATGAGGGTAATCAGTCAGGTTACTGTTTAGGGGGTGGGTTAGAGGGGATGGGAACAAAGGCAGAGGGAAGCTGTAGCCCTGAGCGAGATAAGAGTCTACAACAGGCGTGACAGGGGCTCTGGCTATGGACAAAGAAAATCTGAAATATGTTGTAGATCTGTTCCCCACTCAGAGTCTACATACATATTCCCAGAGTCGGCGTGTTCTCCCTAAAAATCGGAAAATGCTGCCTTTTCTTCTTGATCATCAGGATGACCACATCAGAACAGCCCTGTCGTGTGATTTAGGTGTTGTGTTTTCTCTGTCTCTGTGGTTGAATGTTGGCACCACGTAATTGCCAAAATGATAGCAATTAACTTTTATATGGGCTGGTAAGCATGTCTGGCTGCTATTAGGTTGGCTACTTCTTTGTCAAGATCACAATAACCACTCCTCACCCACTGTTGTTCAGCACATGGTTGTTTATCCAGGAGTCTGAACACTGGAAGTCCCCGAAGAACAAAATGGTCCTAAATGATTTAACAGAGTGGGAACACAAACTTCTCTTTGTGGCGATAAAGAGCCACTAGCCCTGGTGCATTTGCTCCAGTGTGGCGGTTTTCACCCCTTTCCGTCTCACGGCCCACGTGATGGATCGCTAAAATTCTGCGCCACACCAAAAATATATTTTTTGCCCATCTGACCTAAAAAATAGGTATAATTTTGATTCAGTCACACTGGATGGCTATTGTGTTGGCTCTTGTCCTTGTTTGATTTGGCAATCTAAGGGAAGGAAGTCAGTGCCCCTGGCTGAATAGTCAGGTACTGCGTGTGTTAAAAGTGCTTGCGGCACATGGCTGAAAATTGCTGTTCTAGAGAATGGCCTAGGAATTCACAGGCTTAGGGAAAATGGGACAAAAAGGGTATGTAAATTGCCATAAACGGTCACTGTGGAGTCATAGTATTCCCCCTCCCCCGCTCCACCCGGCCAAGCCTCTGTCCCTCGCTGGTAAAATGGAATTGTGGTAGTTCTGTGTTGTTCGTGTTTTGGCAGGAAACACCTAAACCAAAGGGTTAAATTTAAAATATTAAATTGAAGTTTGAGAAATATGTTCTATGTATCCCCTGTCTTAGTTTAAATCCTAGAAAGGAAAAACAAGAGGCAGCACTCGTGAAATCCTGGGGTGTGGCCAGTGTTTTCCACGCTGCTGTTCTTTCGGAGATGAGGCTCTGGAAATGCAGAGAATCTTGATTGAGCCATAGGGCGGGACATGTTAAAGGATCCAGACAGTGTGTGCCAAATTATTTTAATCAGTTTTAAAAACAACTTTACTCATTTGCAGCGAACTTTGCCCTCTAAAGGAGCTTTCATAGAGCAAGATTTCAGTTTCTTGAGTTGTTTCACGTATCGACGTGTTGAGTCGGGAGGAAAGCAGATGGAGCGGTGCGGCAGAATAGTGTCCAGCTCAGTTGTCGGGGGCTAATGAGAAAGGACAAACGTGGGTTTGATGTGGAAATGACGCAGCTGTGTTCGATGATGCCCTGGGTCCACACACGCAGGTACTGTTGGTGGTTGCCGAAATAGAGAAAGCAGGTGGCAGAACTGGGTCCACACGTGGTCAACACTAGCTGAGATATGCCCGGCCCAGATGACAGTTGGTCCCATATAATCATGTTGTGAGTCCCATTTGGTTTCGGCATATCAATATTATATGGTTCTTCCCATCCAGGTTGCTGATATACTGTGACGTAATCCCCGAGGGCAGGCGTTTGAGCCAGTTTGGTATACTGTTGCGTCACCAGCACCTCGGACAATACCTGGCACATAATGGACAGACACTCAATAAAAACCCTTTGGAATGATTACATTTGGGATTTATTGGTGGTGCACTTTTATTGTACTTAATTTGTAGATTTCTTTTTGTTTTGTGATTGTGTAAGAGCTTTAAACCTAGTTCTATGTTGTGCACATTTAAATGAGATTAAAAATAGTTAAATAACAGGGAGAGTCTGTGAAAAGTCTTATTTTTGTGGGGGTCTATACTTTGCTTCGATTTGTCCAACACTATGGTAGGGTAGCAGTGATCAAACCCTGTGTTTCGTGTGTGTGACAGAAGAAGAAATGACACAAAGACCATCAATGTCAGGACTTGCCAGGAGGGTGACGCCATTACTCCTGCAGTGAGTTGCATAGTGACGCCGCATCCCCCACCCCCAAAGAACACGTGCACCCAGAACCTCTGAACACAACCTGATTTGGAATGAGTGTGTTTGCTGTTGCAGTTCAGGTAGGGTCTCCAGATGAGATCATCCTGGGTCAGGGTGGGCCCTAAACCCAATGATAGGAGGAAAGCAGACCAGCAGATGCACAGAGAAAGAGGCGCTGCGACGGAGACAGAGACTGGGGCTACTTGACACGTACAAGCCACGAAGCACCGAGGACGGCGGGCAGCCACGAGGACCCAGCAGAGAGCCACGGAAGAGCTTCTCCCTCAGGGACTCTGGGGGGGGGCCCAACCCTGCCGACACTTTAATTTCAGATGCCTGGCCTCCAGAGCTGTGAGCGAAGAAATATTTGTTGTTTTAATCCACCCGCTTGTGGTGATTGTTTCAGACATCCCAGGAAACTAACACAACTGTGGGATACCAAGAGAAACAAAACACATCTTCAGAACTGCTGAAGCATTCAAAAATATTTTAAATATTCTGTTTTCTTACAGTTTTTAAAAAAAGTCCTATTAATCATGTGTCACCTAAATGGTTGAGCATTTGAGAATAAAAAGAAGTGCAACAGAAAGACCTTTAAAAACCAACTTACCCTGACTGCCATATGCTCACAAAGCAGATTCCTTGCCCGCAGGACGGTCTTTCTGTGACTGGCACCCCCCGGCCCTTTCTCAGTGAGCACACACTGCCCCGTGTGTTGCCCCAGCCGGGGTTTGACTTCCATCGCTCTCTCCCACTTAAGATAAAGAACAGGCACAAATGACAGGTGGCTGTCTTGCAAAGAAAGTTATTCCAAATGATAGTTGCTAACGTTAAAAAAAAACCCAACTAAGCCAGATACAATATCATGAGTCTCTCATTGATTCCACTATAATCTGTTCATGGGCCTAAATAATTGTCACATTTTCACAGGTCATCCTACAGTCATTCATCTTCATGTAAGGAGCTCGTTTCCATGGGGCTGTCTAGAAGTTAAAAAAGGAGAGGAGTACTTTTTCTCTTTATAGGTAGTTAAAAAACCCAATTTAAAAATATTTCCATATATGCACTGAATACATAACATATCAAATAATAACTGACTAAGTGCCACAACTGTGAGGCCTTTATTCCTGGTGGGAAGATACGTAAATCAGATCAGCATGGGCCCTGCAGTCTCCTCTTGAGAAACCTGTGCATTCCTTGCCTGTCACAATGGCTCGAAAGGGCACTTTATATTCTACATCCCGTATAAAGCCTCAGGTTTAGAAATGCTAGCATTTTCATCTGCTTAAATCAGAGTGGACTTTGAAGGGTGGGGAGGGGTTATTATTTTTCACTTCAACCATTCAAAAGAATTAGATTTCCAGAAGAACTTTTGTTCCTATAATAAACCTAACTAGACCTACTTATTCGCTTAAAAAAGAAAAAAAGAGAGAGAGAGAGAGAATAAGGAAGAGCCAACAATCTGTCAGCCCCATAATAGTGGTTGACCAAGCTCTGGCATTGAACTCTTGTAGGCTTTCTGCAGAGCCAGAAGACTCGCAGAGTGGAGGTGGGTCTTATAGGGAAGAATCCTGGGGCGAAAAAAAAATCTGCTGCTAATGTGCTCTGTAGTCAGGGAAGAAATGTTTCATCTCCAAACTTAATTTATCAGTTAGGATATTTTATAAAATGCAACTGCTGTTTTCCCCCACCACCCCGAGCCAGAGGAGATGGGGGTTGTCCCCCAATGAAAAAAACCTCCGTAGAGTAGTAGTTTGACTGATGGAACATGCATGTTCCTGAAAGTTGGGTGTAAGTTAACTTCAAAAATTGAACTAGGCTCCCTCCTCCGGCTTTATGGAGATATAATTGATATGTGACTTTGCGTAAGTTTCAGGTGCACGACGTGATGACTTGATGGATGTATATTGTGAAATACTTACCACAATGAGGTTTGTTGACTCATCCATCACCTCACGTAATTACCTTTTTGTGCGTGTGGTAAGAACATCGTTAACTACATCACCACGCTGTGGGTTAGATCTCCAGAACTTACTCATTTCATAACTGGGAGTTTGTACCTTTGATCAACCTCTCCCTGTGTCCCCTGGGTACTACCCTCCTGCTCTGTTTGTATGAGTTCAGCTTTTTTAGATTCCACAGGTAAGTGAGATCATGCAGGTCTTGTCTTTCTCTGACTGACTTATTTCACTTAGCCTAATGCTCTCGCGATCTATCCAAGTTGTTGCAAATGGCAAGATTTTCTTTTTTTTTTTTATGGCTGAATAACATTCCCTTGGAAAACTGAACTAGGTTTAGAATGGATTGGCATACTTGAGTATAAATTTTGTGGTATGTTTCCCTACGTTGGGTTCACGTACAATGAAGCCCCCCATCAGGAAAGTAGGAGACAGGGTTTGAGTAGTGGAGGCGACAGAGGCTTTGGAGATGGTCCCATGTGGCACAAATTGTTCCTTACACACTTACTAGCACTGTGACCTTAGGGAAAAGATTTAATCTACTTGACTCTCTAGTCTCTCTGTTGTAAAATGAGCATAACTGTAGAGAGTTCAGAGGGTTGATGATGGGAAATTAAATATGGTAACATGGGCCAAAAACCCAGTATGGTACTTGGCTCCAAGGAGGTCCTCTTCCTGAAAGCACACAACTTAAGTTATTTCTTCACACCCTAAGCAAGTGAGCATCCCCTAACCCTTCATTAGTCCAATTTGTCTATCTAGGTTCCAAATACCCTGGCATGCTTAAACATTGCTTCATTTCTGGACTCTGTTAAAATTTGGTCATGCCAAAAGTAATACTGGTCCAAAATATCAGCAGCTTAAACAAGGTGGGAATTTATTTTTCTCCTGGAGAAGTCTGGAGGTAGATGGGACAGATTGCTGTTCTGCTCATAAATCCTCAGGGACCCAGGCAAATTTGGTTTTGTTCCTCCATCATGCATTTTTCTGTCTCAAGTTACTTTGTGATCAAATACAGCTGCTCCAGCTCCAGCCATCATGTCTTCATTCCAGCAAACTGAAATGAAGGAGGAATAAATCAAAAAATGGGCAAAGGACATCCTCTACTGTGTTTTCACAAAATATAACACTTTCATGTTAATACTCATTGGCTAGAACTTAGGCACATGACTACGTCTAGCTCCAAGATAGGTTTTGGTGCCTCCAGGTTATAACTGGGGTTTCTGTTATTATGGAAAAAGACAAATGGATATTGGAGACAACCTGTGTAACAGCTCTTTATTAACATGTATAGGCGTTTTTCACTCCAAGCCCATACCAAGAGCTGCCGAATACGATCGCAGTCTGCAAAGCTTGCTGTTCTTCTTGACTATCACTACGATTGGCCATCCATTGCAATCACCTTTCCTTGTAGCAGTAGTTTCTGGAGAATACTTAGAAAGCTGGGGCTGAGAAGTGTTACAGGCCATACCTGGTATATTAACAAGAGCAGGCTTGTTGCATTAGAATCACAAAGGCAGCTGATTCTGCAGAAAGCAGAACTTCAGAAATCATGAAGTATCAGGATTCCAAATCGGTAAGAGCTGGACCCTATTGAGCCAATATTGAGAATGAGGTTATAGTAATGAAATCTGTATCTGAGCAACTGACACTTCCTGAATCCTATTGAGGATGATGTCGACTGTGTGATATGTCCTGGGTGTGCTGGGGGAAGGAACACCAGTACTTGGTTATGTATGTGTGAGATTCTTGGTACTTGCCAGGGGAAAGATAGCACAGAAACACACATTTAGATGTTAATAGTTCTGCAAAGAATTGCAGACCCTCATCCAAACAGAATTACACCCTCTCTTCTCTAGGCCAGGCTGGTATCTGCCTTATTGTGAGGAAAGACCTGAAAAGTCTCTTGTAAATTCTCATGGCTGGTTGTTTTCAACTACAAGAAACATCTTTCCTACTTCAACCTCTCAGCATAGACAGACACTTTCTTTCAAAGCCAAAGTGCAGAGCTCTGGAGCCTGAGGTGACTATGGACATCCTCTTCACTTCCTGCTTGATTTTACAGGTGAGAGAACAGACTCAGAAGGGAACGACCTGTCCAAGGTGGCACAGCCGCCAGCAGTGTCAGAATGAGGATCCTGACCATATTTGTGTCCCCAAATATTGCCAATCCTTATTGATTAAAGCAGAGAGGCAAGTTTTCTCTGCTAACTGATTTGCATGTGACATATTAGCATTATTTGCAGATTCCATGGATTCGGTATTTCCAAGGGACTGCTAACCAGGAATTTGAACCAGCAGGGGTGGTTCAACAGTACGACTCCAGGACAGATCTGCTGCTATTGGCCGACGCTCCAAAGCCAGCCACGTAACTGACACGGTGAGGAAGTCTTTGCAAAGAGGAGGCCAGCTGGGAATTGTCATGCTTGTCATCAGAACAGAGGGTGAAGCGTTTTGTTGGTGAGCCCAGACAGTTTTTAGTGCCCTACAGGGTTTATGAGAGTCAGTGGTTGGTTACTAGCTTGTGACAACAGTTATAGGCAGGGAAATGCTATTTCCTCCGTTGGCCTCAGGTCTAGGTTGCAGTTCCGCACCTAAAAGTACTCTCAAAGCTAATAACATGTTGCTCGTGATTACTGCCAAGCCGATCGGACTGCCAGCTTTTAATTTTTAAATCTATTCCTATCATAAGCTTTTTGGCTCCTGACCGCAGTGCAGACTGGGGTCTTGTGACTAGCTGATCCGCTAAGGGAAACGTAGCCGCGGTGCCGGAGAAGGTATAGTCAAGAAAACAACTGTGATCTGAATTTTATCTTGTGCAGGACTTGAGCAAACATTTATAAGGATAGTAGTTCTCTGACAATAGTTGGTATGGAAACTGGTTTTTAAAAGGTAAAGGATTGATTTTTAAATGCTTCTGACCTATGTTTTCTTAATGTTGCCCTAATTTTCTACCCACTCGTGAGCAGGCTGTGATTTCTTTCCATCCTTTTCTCTCTCTACCTCCTTTCTTTAGTTCTTTCAAATCAGCTTTCACATTGTCTAGGCTGGAATTCAGGGCAAGGCCGCATGTTCCCATGGCTCCCAGCCACGAGGTGCTGTGATGTTGGTTGTGCTCGCTGGGTGGGTTTTCTGCTTTCCTCGAGGGTGCAGCTCTGCTGCTGTAGGAGACACGAGGCACCTGGTGCAGTTGTGGGAGACAGCTCCTGGGACACTGAGGGGCCAGCTAAGATCGTCATCAGTGGCCTTGGCAGGTGCTTGTATACAAGAAAGGTTGCACAGTCTAGTGGGCAGGAAGAACATTGTGCTCGGCCAAGGTCAGCTGGGTTCTGGTCCTCAGTTCTGTGTGGTCCTGGGCAGGTCACTCAGTTTTTCTGACCATCTATTTCTTTACCCATCAAGTGACAAGGTTGGATTATGTATTCTCTAATTCCTTTGCATTTCCAGTGTTTATTATTTTGGAGACTCAATTTGATCTGAGGCATATCCAATTTCATTTAATAGGGCACACGTTATGAAGAGATCCCTTTTTGCATTCTCAAAAGAAGATATAAATAGAAATTTGTTTTGGAGTTACAGTAATTGAATATGACTGCTTTTGGTGTAATTCCAGCATCAGGGAGCTTACTAAGCATTGATGGAGGAGCAGAATGAGCTGAGGTCTCCTCTGACTTTTCATTTTAAATTGGAGATGATGGTTCATCTTCCACTGATTTACCCTGAAAGTATCAGATAGCAACAGAGTGCAGTCAGAATGCCGTGCATGTCGGTTATTCCCAGGGCAGGTAGAGAAGCACAGTACTCCAGTCAAGAGAGTCACCATGGCAACCAGCAGGGGCCTCTGCCCCTAAAGTTCCCCTGTTTATCCATTGCAGGAAACTACAATCAATCACCCTGGTCTCTATACATCATTGAGTACATTCACATAGATGACAGTTAAAGGACAAAACAACCGAATTTGTGGTTAGATACAAGTGATTGGAGAGACAAGCCAAAACTAAATGAGACCGCTCGTTTATGAAATGTTGAAATTTAAAAAAAGAAATCAGTGCCCTCCAGCTATCTGATTCACATAATCATCTCAACCAGAGGTTCTCAGCTTGGTGGCGACCCACTGGGGAGTCTCCTTCCATTTGGGATGTGTCAGAAATAGTATGTGGGGATGTGGGAAATGTCATAGTTTAAAGTAATCCATTTGCAAAATTTCATATAAAAAAGTAAAAGGGATTCAAGGTCATCCCTTTAATGTTTGTTTTCTCCTCACAACATTCCAGTGTTTTTAAAGTCAAGGGAGAAAGGGGTTGAACTTACGCCGGGACTGTCCCGAGACTGCCTGACCTGGCAGGAAAGCAGGCTGAAGATCTGAACTAGAAGACTGTGAGCAAAGCTCTCATCAGCCTAGACTGAGCAATCACCAGGAACTTGCCAAGTACTGAACTTTATAAATATATCAGTTTTTCTCACTGGAATACACACACATGCTCAACTTTCCTTTATTGGGTAAGGTATACATGTTCATTGCAGAGAAAATCAGCATATTTAGATACACATAAAAGTGAACCACATTCTAAAATGCAATAATAGTAACCTATCTGAACGAGTTACTGTGATAACTAAATGAGTGAATGTAAATGTGAACAGTTATAACAGTGCCTGGCCCAGAGCAAGCGAACACTTATGTGAGTGTTAGCTATAATCATTATCATCTCCTCAGCACATATCCTTTTAATTTTCCCCCCTAACTATTGCTCTTCTGGTATTTTCTAACTAGTAAAGGGCATTATTTTCTTTTTAGAGTTATTCATGCCAAAAACTTCACTCCTCTGACTCTCTCACACTGTGAATCCAGTACAATAGATAATCCTGGTGTTAAAAGAAATTCTACTTTTAACATATATCCAGAACTTAACAATGTTTCACCAATTTGCTTACTACTATCCTTACTCCAGCTATAAGCATCCGCTACATAAATGGCTGCCATAGGCTTTGAACTGGTCTTTCTGCTTCCACTCTCGTGCCCCCTACAGACAATTCCCCACACAGCAGCCAGAGTCCTCTGTCCCTTTCCTTCTCAAAATCCTCCAATACTTTCCAGAACACCCTGGCCCTTGTTAGCCTACCAACCTCACTGCCCATTAACTCCCAGCCATGGGTCCTTCTTGTTGTGCCTTGAATCTGCCTAACATGCTTTACTCCTAGCACTTGAACTTGGTGTTACCAGTGGTGGGGCGGGGCCGGGGTGGGGGAGCCTTCCTCTCCCTCTCTTCCTGCAGATTTTTGTCCAAATGTTCTTTCCTCAGAGAATTCTTCCCTGATCACACTGTTGAAAATAGTTCCCTCCTGTACCCTCTAATTCTTTGCCCTACTTATTTTTATTCACAGTGCTTATCCTACTCTGACATTACATTTGCACTTTTTTGCTTGTTTACTTTCTCCCCACCCTTCCAGATTATAAACTGTGTAAGGGTGGGAACTCTGGGTGTTTTGTTCACTGCCATCTCCTCAGTGCCTAGAACAGTAAGGACGAAGAAGTGTGCCATAGGTATTTGGGAATGATGAGGGACTGAACATCTTCTATATTCATGTACATGTTATAAACTTTATCATACTGTACATCGCTTTGTGGTCTGTTTTAGCATTCCATACTGTGCTGTGTTCATCTTCCCTGTCAGTGCACAGGGCTTCACGACATTATTCTTTTTTTTAAACAATCATTTTATTGTTGTTCAGTTACAGTTGTCTGCATTTTCCCCCCAACCACTGCCCCCCTTGCTTCCATTCTCCCCCGGTTTTATCCATGTGTCCCTCATAGTTGTTCCTGAAAACCCTTCCCCTCATTATCCCCTCCCACTTCCCCACTGGTTACTGTCAAATTGTTCTTAATTTCTATGTCTCTGGTTATACTTTGCTTGCTTTTTTCTTTTGTTGATTAGGTTCCAGTTAAAGGTGAGATCTTATGGTATTTGTCCCTCACCGCCTGGCTTATTTCACTTAGCATAATGCTCTCCAATTCCACCCACGCCACACGACATTATTCTTATCTATTGCACAATTAGATCTTTGTGTGATACACAGTAGTTAATTGAAATGATATCTTATTAATGGACCTTCAGACTGATTGCACATTTTTCCTATTATAAAAAATGCTGACACAAATACCATGCGCTGCACCTTTACAACCACAAGATAAGTTGTTGGGAATGAAGTATGACTTCAGGTATGCTCCTTGGAGGGATTTTATTACAATACATAGCACCAGATATCCTTTCAGAGTAGTTGTGCTGATCTTGGCCCCACCATCCGTGTGGAGGCCACCTATATGATAAGCCTTGTGTTTTATACACAGAGATTCTGGAGGCGGAGAGCAGGGTTTCATGTACTGAACTTGAATAGCAACCAAGAAAAGCCCAATTTAAAATGTCTTGGTGGCAGTAAGGAAGGAATGTGAGGATGAGCGTTTTGCTTCGGGATCGCTGACTTGCAGAGCGGCGGTGGCCTGCAAGTCAAGCAGCACAGGCACGCTTTCTCCCAACCATTGGCAAGAAGTCTGTAGATAAATTGTAAAGCCTGCATTTCTGCCCTACAGGATGGTTGCATCCATGTGCCTCTGGGCAAGGAGGAAAGAGCACTTTCCCAGGCAGTCCTGGAGAATTTCAAGGACTGCTGGAGCACAAATGGTCAGACAACCTTCCTGAAGGTAAGGATGGGCAGTTCAGTGCTCGCATGCCTTTCCCTGAGACGTGCCCCCACTATCCAATAGTTTCCCTTCCAATGCTGTTCAAATGAGAGATGCTCCTGCCAAGAATGAGTGGTTTAAAGAAACATGCATTTCTGTGGCGCTCCATCTCGGATATCCAGCAGAACTGGGAATGGAGGGGGACCACCTGCCCTAGGAAGCTGGCTCTAAGGAGGCCTAGCAGGCACCTGGAGCTGTGACAGATGCCTCCAAAGTGTTTAATACCCAGAGTTGGAAAATAAGCACGTTTCTATTCTTGCCATTTTTTTTTTTTTTGCAACTCTGTGTTCACAGATGAGGGCCTGAAAATATGGTGGTCCAGAAGGCCTGGGTAGGCCCCTCAGCAATTCCTGGGAGTCAGTGATCAGGAAGGCAAGGAAGCCTGGGTCCAGGAAAGTGGGCCTGCGGCCATCTGTGTGAACTTCCAGGGAAATATTCAGGGGCCAGTGGTGCCTTAGCACCTCTCTATAGCCTCCCCCCCACTCTCTATAGCCCCTCACATTGAACTTGGCCATTGTAACGGAGAATGCAGATAGGTCACCATCCTGCTGGGATCAGACACACTTGTCCAGACATTCTTTTACCATTTCTCTCACGCTGCAAAGCATCTCTGTGAGTAATAAAGAGAGCTGACTCCAAAATTCTCTGCTAATGTTACCGTGACCATAGAGTTCTTAGTGAACAAAGAGGCTCTTTTGAAAATATTTTGTCCTCTACCCTGTTCCCTGTGCATGCTCTGCAGCACTTAATCCCCACAACAAGTACATTTCCTCCGGGAATCATTTCAAATTTATCATCGTGGAAGCCCCAAAGATAGGCTCTGTCATTCTGACTCCAACACAGATGTGTGGAAACAGCAGAGAGAATCCCTGAGAATGAATGAACCCACTTCTCTGAGATCCTTTGAAGAGCTCCCCTCTGCTTCCCAGGCCGTCTTCCAGGGCGCTGGCTCCCATATGTTACTCTCTCAGCCTCCAGTGGGTCCAACCTCCCATGTTGGAGAGTTCACTCATTTCGTGTTTTCCAAATGCCGCCGCCGCCCTCTGAGCCAGCGCCGAGCAGGAGACATGCACTAGCTCTGTACCTCCTGCTTCCTGGGCCCGCAGAATGGAAACGGGCCTCTCTGTGACTCAGGGTGAGGGCGTTGCACTGGGGGGCGCTGCTGTCCCCCCTCGGGGCCTCTGATGTTTATCTTCCTGATTTCACAGTTTGTTCATGACATTTCCAAAAGTTCTGTGAGCTCCGAAAATTGTTTCCACGATTTCACTTTTCTCATTAAAGTTTTAATGTTGCTGTTTTTCAAGAGTGAACTTGTTCTTGTCCTGTGATTTAAAGTGTGAGACATTTCCGTGTGAAAGCCTGGGTTGTGGAGCTGTACACTCCTCCTTGGGGAAAGCCGAACTGTCCCTTCTTGCTCTGATGGAGGGCCCTGCCCTGCGGGAGCTGTATTCAGACCATCCTCGCCATAGGGAGGAAGGACTGGGGGGACTGGGTTCTGCTGGAAATTTGCCTGGGCCGATGAACCAGGTGAGACCTCTTTAGAGCCTGCCTGCTTCAGACAGTGGATTTGGGCTTGAGCATTTCCTATGTCCCTGGCATAGTGATAACATAAGACACAGTCTCTGTCCTAAGATTTCGGAGTGGGGAGTTATACGGGAGGCTGGGGCCATGTGCAGCTCTGCCACTTACTATTTGTATGACTTGGTTAAGCCACCTGATCTTGGTTAAGGCCCGATCTTGCTTGCTCATCTGTAAAATGGCTTCACATCTGTCCTGGAGTTGCGATGAGAGTCAGTTGTTATATCTGTTCACAGATGCCTGGGGCTCACACTCAGAAATACAAATGGCTGCCTGCACCCAAGTTCTTCATCCTTTAGGGATTTAGTCTTTCACCTGGGTCTCTTCTGTTCCTCGGGGTGATGGGGAAGCTCAGCCACAGTGATCTCTGCGAATCTTCTACAGTGATACGAATGCTCAGCAAGTCATGCTTCCCTTCATTTCAGAGCCTTCCCTGTGGCCCAGAGACGTGATCGGACATAGAGAGGTTCGGGAGGTGGCATTTTGTTGGAACCCGAAGTGTCCCCCCATTTTATATTTTAATTTTATATTAAATTTCAAAACATTGAACCTGGGGGTTTCCAATACAATTCTGATTTCCTGCTGTTTGCTTTTAAATATGTTTGCCAAAAATAATATGCATTCATAATTTAAAAAACATAGCAGCACGAGACAAAACAAAATAGCAGTCAGTCCCCTGAGTGCACATCCCAAGCCCCCCGAAGGCCACCGCTTTCGTTTCTTCTCATTTTAGTCCTTTGCAGCTGCCGCTATATTTCTGAATAATATAACACTACTGCAACTTCTCATCGTAATGATTGACTTTTCTTAAGAAAGATGGAAATTGAACTTTCTTACACACGCATACTTCTCTTCAGCCCCATCCTCCCTGTGCAGTTAAATCCTAATTAGTTCTTCAATTCGTTCTCAGTGTTTGCATTTTCAGGACATTGTTAAGTATTGCTCGCAGCTCACTGTGATTACATTTCCGTTCTTGTACAGCCTTTTATTTTTTCTGGAATTCAAATTGCCTTTTTTCCTTTCAAAAATCTGCTTAGCGTTATGTTTTTACACTCATTAGTTCCCACATTCTCCAGGAGAATGGGACTTCAGAAGTTTGTTCTATTTTATGTTATTTTTTTTTTCTTGGAGACATTGTTTTATGGAGTATTTCATTTTCCTGCTGCGATCTGAACTTGAGGTCTTTCAGGACAGGGCTGCACAGCTGCTGACCTAGGTATTCCCATCATTGTCATACGGGGAATTCTTTTCACATCTCTTCCTGAGGCTGTATTCCTCATTTTCTGGGTGTCTTGCATTCCTTTATCTCTGTTTCCTCTGTTATTTTAGGGACCATATCCTCCTTAAGTTTTCTGATATAGGGTATAAATTTTTCGAGACCAAGAATGTCATAAATTTTTTATTGTATACTTACGTTGATTTCTAGTTGGCTGCGTATAAAATTCTAGATTGAAAATATTTTTAAAATTGGAATATTGATAGTATTGCTCCAGCATTTTCTAGATTTCAGGATGTTTTCAGAACTTCCAAGGCCATGCTGATTCCTGGCCCTTCGTGTATGCCTTGCTTTTTCTGTCTGGGATTTCTTAGGAATTTTTTGTTGTTGTTCCCAATATTCAGAAATTTCACAGTGGTTTGCCTTGGTGTGGTTTGTTTTGCATTTATTGTCCTGAGCACTTGGTGGGCCATTCAGTTTGGAAACTCCTGGCCTTTAGTTCTGGAAACATTTCTATATTATCTGATTTTTTTTTTTTTTACTTCCATTTGTTTACTTGGTGTTCTTTCTGGAACTCCTATTAGTCAGAGTCAGATGTGAATCGATTCTCTATTTCTAAAAATTTCCTCTCTCTTATTTTTCAGTTTGTTATATTTTTGTTCTACTTCTAAAATTTTCTCAACTTTATATTCTTTTTCCCAATGAATTTTTAGTTTTGCCTTCATATTTGTAATTCCCAAGAGTTCTTTCTTGTTCTCTGAGTCTTTTTTTCTTTTTCTTTTAAAATAACATCCTATTTTTGTTATTTCTAGTCAAGGAAGCAATATTTTCTTTTATCTCTCGGATTTTAGATTGAGGTTTAAGTTTCCTTCCGTCCCAGCCTGGTCTCTGCTTCATCTTTTTGGTTTGTTCATTTTGGTCTCTGTGTTTCTTTTCCTTCTTTTTTTTTTTTTCTTCCAATCCTCACCTGAAGAAATGTTTCTTGATTTTTAGAGAGGGAGGGAGGGGGAGAGAGAAAAATACAGAGAGAGAGAGACAGAGAGAGAGAAACATTGATGTGAGAAGGAAACATCAATTGGTTGCCTCTCGTATGTGCCCTGACCAGGGATTGAACCTCCAACCCTCTTGTACATGGGATGAGCACCAACTAACTGAAGCACCTGGTCAGGGTGGCCTCTGTATTTCTTATACTATCTGATGGTTGCTGGCTGACTGTAAAGGAGTGAAGCAGGGTTCACACTAGAGGTGTACCCAACATATATCACACCTGGATCAGATCACTTCATTTTATGTAACACACACACAAACATGCAGGTGTGGGCAAAAGGAGGTTTACAGTTGTGAGTATGCGAAACAGAGTTTATTCTTGTATTATTATTTATTAATTATTGTATTATTTTCCACACGAACAACTGTAAACCTACTTTCCCCCACCCCTGTGTATACCGTAGATAACAAGTTATTTTCAGCAATGATAAAAATCAGTTAAATGATTATTCTTTAGTTGAAAACAATTCACAATAAAAATAATAAATTTCCATCCTAAAGGAGAATACATTTCAATTTTAAAGGTATTAATTTTAATCAAATTATTTCACATTTACACTAAATTTTGCAATTAACAAACAATTATTTTTCATAGCTCTCTGTTCATTGCTTTAAATTTTAAACATCAGCAGAACCGACCTCTGAGTGGTTATGCAGAATGACAAAATCCAGTAATCCCAGGTATTTATTCTCTCTTTACAACTACTGTGGCGTCATTGCGGACTTTCGAATCTGATGTTTAAGCACAGGAACGTGTAGTACACCTGGGACTGGAGACTCAGACTGCGCTCAGGCAACCTCGAATGATGTGAACCTTTGAACTTACTCTCGAAAGGAACACACATTAATGGGGGACTGACTGAAAATTGGGGAGTGTTCTGAATTCCGGGTAGAAAATAAAAATGTGCTAATTTGAAGTTTATGTACGTATTATTGATATTCCACAGCAGCCTCAGCAATTGTTTGTAACTTAATGCAGAAAAGAGTTTGGGGGTGGGGGAGGAATATTTTATCACTGAGGTTCAGAGTCGCTGCCCAATTGTGAATAAAAATAAAAGGCAAACCAACTTCTAGTCGATTTCATTGTTGGTTTTAAATTCTCTGCAGCCGATCCCCATTGCTCACACCCTGCGCTGACAGCTCCCGGCCCCGCCCTTGCTACCCGACTGCTGCGGGGCCTGGGTTTTCCCTTGTGTTCCACAGATGTCAGTTTCATTTCATTTCTTTTTTTAAAAAATAGAGAATCATTGACATACAATATTATATTAGTTTCAGGTGTACAACACAGTGATTCTACATTTATATACCTTACGACGTGATCACCAAGATACGTCTAGTAACCATCTGTCACCATACAAAGTTATTATGATATTAGAGACTATATTCCCTGTGCTGTATGTTACAGCCCCATGACTTTCTTATTTTACAGATGGAAGTTTGTATCCCTTAACCCCCTTTGCCTTTTCCCCATCCTAGCGCTCGCCTCCCTCTGGCAACACAGATGTCAATTTCTTTAGGCCTTTTCTTTAGGGTCTGTCAGTCCCTCTGGGGTGTATGTATGGCTGCCAGCTTTCAGGGAGCTGACCGAAGGAAGAGGGCCAGGTAGTCACGTTTCATAGGTAGACTCACTGAATCCTCTTGTTGGTAGGGGGCTTCCCTCCCACAGACTCACAGGTCTGTTACCCAGCCTCTCTGGCTTGGTTTTCCAGAAGATAAACCAGCCATCTGCTTCTAGGTTGGGAGCGTGGGGACCATAGTCATCAGGAAGTATGGGTAGAGGAGGATTTATAGTATGTGTTCCCTAGTAAGTAGACTTTTAACCAGTTTCCTCTGGTTTTGCTCCTGACCCTCAACTCTGTTTTCAGAAATACCGATACATCAATTCTTGGCCATCCCTGGAATTTTGTAGCCCAGACCTTTTGGGTTTTGTTTGTTTGCTTGGTGTTTCCCTCCAAAGTCATTGTGGGTCCCCGCTTCCTCTACCCTGGTGGGTTAGTTAGTATTAGTCAGTTTGCTGTCCGTCTTCCGTTGGCTGCATCTGTTTCTCAGCATCATTCTCTGTCATAATCTCTTTGTTTTTATAGGTTTATAGTACTTAAAATTCTTCTGGGTACCCTCTTGCACAGAGCAGAGCTGAATGCATTGTTCTATCTATTTTATTTGATTGGAAGTCTCCTCAGTATGTGTCTATTTATTATTTTTATAGAACAGTAGGCATTGGCATTTTAGAGAGCAGAATGTGAAATTTAACTTAATTTTTTCATAAAAACACAATTTGAAGGACATTTTAAATCCAAGTTGTGCCGCTTCTCACTCTGCCACCAGATCCTGAAGGGAACGTGTTCACTCTGAAGTAGACAAGTGTGAGGAGCTGTTATGAGATAAGGTGATTTGGATAGATGCTCTGAGAACCAGGCCTTCGGTTGAGAAGGAATCCATAGTACCCTCCGGCAGGTCAGAAAACCCCACTCTGACATTTCCATCAAAACAAAGGAATTTATTAAAGGATATTAAGTATCTTATACATTGCTCACTAGGACATTGTGAAATGATTAGGAAATACCCAGGAGAGGAAACAAGGACACACTTGTCAAGCCGCTCCTGTTCTCCATCAGTCACGTTTTGCCTGTGGGGTGTTAACTGCCTCATGCTGGGGGTCTGCAGATGTACAAGCACAGCGGGGCTCTGTGCTTTCTTGGAGAAGCTCTGCATAGGGAAGCCCAAGAGGTCTGTGCCAACATGTTTTACAGGGGATTTTGGGAATTGGAGGTTGAGAATGAAGTCTATAAGAAGTTTGGGGGAAGTTGGGGGTATGATGGATACTGAGAAAGAAAACAATTTGAAAAGGAGACTTTTATGAAACATGACTGTGGGTTATAAATTGGTTCTCTTTGACATCCTTTAAGATATTCAAGGGGAGGTTGGAACTGCCTTTATCTTCCTATGGTTGTTGAACTGCATTTACCCAAACTCTATGACTTGCAGAGATGGGGCCACCTGGACCTTTTATAAGCAGCTGTTGAAAGTACAAAGCACTCTTCAGTTCATGAGAACCAGGCTCTTCAGTAAGAGTACCATGTTCATGTTCAGCCTCAGTGGGTTTCTGATGTGAACTTCCTAGTAGCTCCCAACCAACTGAATTGTATTATAAGCAGGATAGCTTATAATATCTGTATCATTTGAGTATGAGCTATTTGGAAAGCCAGGTTATGAGCCTTTGAACAACTGGATGCTTGTTCCATTTTTTTCCCTTTCTGACAATTCAGGAAGTATCCACAGGACACTGGATTCTTTGGGAAAGATCACAAAAAGAGAAGAAAGGGGTGAACACTTAGCAGAAAGATTTGGAGAAGTGAAAATGTATCTAGTGGCATTTGGAGGCCTAAGTTTAAAGAGCTATCTTTCCTTTTTGATCTCCCAGAGTATTATTTCACAGACTTGCCGGAACGAGAACATGTGGCGAACTCAGTGATTCAGGGGGCTGGAATCTCCCTTGCTCTCGAGGGAGCGCAAGGATATGTCCACACACAACAATGAGTGGAGAACCAGGGACTCAGGCTAGCTTGCGGGATCAGGAAGATATCCAAATTCAGAGCAGGCAAGTCTGGAAGGATCAGGAAGGGATGGAAGGTCATAGCAGGTAATGAGCTGAGCCCAGAAAAATCAGACCAAACAGGAGTGACTGGATAGATCTGAAAGGTCAAAACAGAAAAAACATCTGGACCTCAAGAGGTTGTATAATTCTAGCATGTGGCGTTGGCCAGGAGGAATTATTCTAAGTTTTGAATTTTGGGAGTATTACATTATTTGCCACTTATTAGCCATATGACTTTGGGCAAATCGTGTAATCTCTATGAGACTCAAATTTCCATTGCAAAGTGAGAATAGTAAGGCTTACTTTCTTGTAAGGATTAATGTGTGTGAAATGCCTGGTATAGTCCCTGATAGGTACTCAAAATTATATAATTATTTCTAAGACTGAAGTTCTTTATCAGCAAAATACCTTGTTCCCGTGTCCATGCACTCCTGTGCTAACCCAATGCTGTTTCAGAGGTAAATTAAAGCTTCTGCCACTTCCCTTGGCCTCCTCTACATTCTTCACACACCTGTGACCCTACTCTGCTAAGCTCATGTAAAACATTCAGAGGCCAATGCTGGCATCTATATGTATATGGCTGAGCTTGATTTTCCTTATCAGCCTTAACTGTAAGATTGACCAGGACAAGGAAGGGCCTCAAAATCATGTCGTATGAGGCACAATGGAAAGAACCAGGGAAATTTAGCTTGGAGCAGAAATGATAAAATCAAAGCAAGTATGAAATATTTAGTTCAACTTGGATCTATTGTAGGGAATCAGTGGAGTCTCTGCCGCTGAGTGGCGACTTGTGGGGTATTTAAAGAGGGAATCCTCATGCTGAGAAAGGAGAAATCTCCAAGAATCTCCTAGCTCTCCTGACTCTGAAGAGTTTATGATATTTGGGAGCACAAGCTGGCCCATGTGGTGTGCATGGCATTGGCGAAGGTGCCAGGTTCTCTTCGGAGCAATTCCTGGCAGCATCCAGACTCCAAGCATGGGCCACACCATAAAGTTTGTCTCTTGGCATTGTAAAGTTGGAGCATCAGAACCCTTGTTACGATAATTCTGTTGAAGCTCTCTCAATACATTTCCTTTCCATTCTTCTCTTTCATCAGTTGGCGATTACACGCTACAGAAAGTGTACAAAGAAGGAGCTTGTTTTGGTTACCGTGTAGCTGAGTGAGAAGGAGCTGTGGCTGGTGGCTGATTGTCTGGGGTGACTGGGCATGGGTTATGGGAATAGAGGATGAAGTCCCTCATCAGTTTCCAGAGCGTTGCCTCCCTAGCACCCTGGTGCTTGTGAATAGCATTTAAATCAATGGTCAAAGTGGAGAGGGAAGCTTAGTCCTCATTACTCCCCAGGACTAATTGACCTCTTCTGAAAAGGTGCATTCTTGATTGGGTGAGACTCTTCCTCATCTGGAAAGGCCAGTGAAGCAAAAAGATCTCATGTGAAAGGGTGGGGGTGAGAGGTCAAGGGTGGCATTGAAGGAAGAGAAAGGTGCAGAGCATTCACTAAATCATTTCCACCAGAATAGAGGAGAAGAAAGGCATCACCATCCTGGGAGCATTTGTTAAGAACTCAAGCAGATCAAGCGCTTGTGCAGAGTCTGGTGACCTTTTCTTGCCCTGGAGACTCTCAGTTTTGTCATTTTGATGAATCTCTAAGTTGTGTTCACTGTGAGTATCTCTGATAGCAAGTAAGTGATTTAGCATAAAAGGTCCTTTGAGCTAAATGCATAAACATGGAGTCAAGCTCAATGCCACTCCAAAGCAGGCCATTTGTTTTTCATCATTCCCCTCACCCATCTTAGTTATTAAGAAAGAAATACAAAAGAAGGAAGGAGAAAAAGTAAACAGAGAAGGAAAGGTAAAAATGACATTAAAGAAACAAAAAGCACACACGCAGTTTGATCCCTGTGTGAATCTTCTGTTGGTGATGTAAGGCTCAGGCATTCTTGCTACCAACCCCCAGGGCCAAAACATGTATTCAGTGTGTGGGAATCAAACCTCAGAGAAGTCGGGCTGAATGTTTAATTTGATGCCTCCCAGGGAGAGTGGATCTATAAAGATGCGGAGCATCATGTGCACATCCATTTCCAAATAAGAACAATAGCATCGCCATCTACTGTCCACGTCGTGCTCTTGTCAGTGTGATGGGAATAATCGCGACATTAATCAGAGCAGAATGCGTTTAAGAAGCACTGAGCCTGCGTTAGTCTGCAGTCGGATGGAAATTTCACCTGCGCGCTGTCCAGTGAACCTTGTATCTCTAGCCCTACAACTTGTTCCCAAGTCTTTCTCACCCTTTTCTTAGCAAGAACTTTGGTTTCTGAAAATTCTCAGGAGGCCAAGTTGGCACTCTATAGTTGCACTGTCTCATTTGGTAGTCGCTAGCCACATGTTATTTAACTTTAGCATTTTAAAAATTAAATAAAATTAAAATTTAGTTTCTTGACACACTAGTCACATTGAAAAATGTTCAGCAGCCTCTTTGGCTTGTGACTACCTGTTGGACATCACAGATATAGAACATTTCAAACACCGTGGAAAATCCTATTGTCTACACTGACCTGCAGAAACGCGAGCCTCAGATGCACTTCCTCAGCATGGGGAAAGTATGCTCTTACCAAGTATCCAGAAAAAGTTAAAATGTAATGGGCATATTGGCACCGAATTTTAATTTCTCTTCTGGAAAGTGGTAATCATTGAATCCAAGGACTGCTTTTTCCATGATCCTTAGTTATGATAAATAAAGGACCTTAATCAAAAAGCACTTTGATCCATAAAGGAATTATAATTGTATAAAAGGCATATTCTTCTTGTTACTCAGAAGAAAAATAACCCCACGGCTATGAGATTTTATTTTCTTGGCCTTTAATGGTCATTTGAAAATGAACCTTCATGTCTCTTTAATTACAGAATTCTGCCAAACAGACATGAAAGTTCTTCCAACTTGAAACTATAAATAAGAAAGAGGGCTGAAAGAAGAACAGATGGGTCAGCATTAGACCTTATAATTCCTTATCAGATGTCTGATCATACTGAGAATCCACGTGGAGCTGACTCTCCTGGTTTATTATGTGAAACCATAATTACTCTGATGCCAAAACCCCAGAGAAAGACATTATAAGAAAAGAAAACTACAGGCCAGTATCTCTCACAAACATTAAACAAAAATCCTTTTAAAAATAGTAAATTAAATCCAGTTATATAAACCAAACGGGGTTTATCTCAGGAATGCAAGGTTGGTTTGATGTTTGCAAATCAATGTAATTGAATAGCCTAGAAGAGAAAAACCATATGATTATCTTGATAGATGCAGGAAAAACATTTACCAAAATTCAGTGTTTATTCATGATAAAAACACTTAGCAAAACTGGAAACAGAAAGAAACTTCTCCAAACTGGTAAAAGACATCTATGAGAAATCTATAGCTAACATCATACTTAACGATAAAAGATCGAATATTTTCCCCTAAGATTGTCAAAGCAAGGATGTCTGCTCTCACTACTTCTATTCAGGATCATATTGGAGATTGTAGTCCGTGCAATCAGACAATCTGTGTGTTGCTAATATATGGCACAGATTGGCCAGCCTGAACTGAAAGGCTTTGCCTTTGTCTTAGAATCAGGTCAGCTACAGCCAAGACCTTTTAGTAGTTACTAGGATCTGATTTACTGAGATCATTCAATCTCTTGGCAAGTTTGGAGTCCTGTGCACAGGCTTGTGCCCAGGTGGAAGTATAACCATCATGAGGAGCCATCCCTAGGCTTAACATCCCAGGTCCCATGATTTGAGTGAATATTACAGTTGGGTGTGGGTGGTCACCCAGCAGAGAAACTCTTGAGGGTGGTGGTTGGCTGACACACTGAACCCCTGGCCTCATACATGGTAGAAGCCGGCTTTCATGGAAATGCTCAGTAAGTGCCGGGCCCTGTGCCTCAGTTGATCTTCCCAACAACCCACTGAGATAAGTTCTAAGATTTATTTCCATTTCACATATGAAGAAACTGGGGCTCAGAGAGGTTGAAAAACTTGCCCACACTCACACAGTTAATAAGTGATGCAGCCAGGATTCAAACATGGCTCTGCCTGGCTTTTGTTAATCGGCAATAAGGGGAGTTACTATATCTTCCCTACTTCCTACTGAGGTAGTGCTTTCACTGTGTTCTAAACACCATGTTCTCCCTCTATTTTTTTTTCTTGAAGGTACCCTTGCTGCTTATTTTAACTTGTTTTCACTTGAATAAAGTTGTTGGAAGTGGGGTTCAGCGATTATCTTCCTGTAGGATGGGACTGGTGCATAGGCCCAAGTCCAGGTTGGCTGGTATCTGTGAGAGAGGGTATGAGTGTGTGATTGCCTTGGTCTTCACTCCCACCTCCACCCTAAGAACAGAGTACATCCTGTGGAATCCAGAAGTGAGTCTGGACCCAGACTTCTATCCTTCAATAATAGGTACCTCCAGCTCTCCCCTCATGTCTTCCATGGAGACCTTGCTACTCTACATAGGCCTCTGACCACCAATAGGCCTCTGCCTCTCTTTGTCTCAAGGTTTCAGGACCAAGGCCCTGGCTGGGTATTTTGTTGCAACTTGCTGTGTCCCATTCTGGCAAAGTGACAGTGGATAACACTGAAATAAAACGATGACTTAATCCCTGCGAATGGTACAGTTGGCTAATGGATCCCTTCAATGTTTACACATTTCTTCAACAGAGTGCATCACACACAATATAAGCTGCCTTCCATAGCAGCAGAGTCATGTCACTCAAGGTCACACAAATGGGTTAAAAACCTACATATAGGAATGGTCTTAGTTAAGGGAAAGGGAGAGCTCGGGAGGGTCTCCCATCCTGTCTCTAATGGACGGCTTCCATTCTGGAATGCTTACTCAAAGATCAGCCAGAGTTTTCCGGGTTTTGATGCAATTGTAACAAAGATATGAATATTGCAATGAAGGCATGCAGGAATTAAGTAAGGCCTTTAGGTAAAATATTTGACTTTCTATTCAATTCCTAGAACCATATAGGTGATCTGCTATTCACTGCTCTGCAAATGCCTCCATTCAGAATTGTGCCATTGTGTGCCTCTCCACTGAGCCAGGGGGCATTGTCCCACACGCCACACTGTATGTGAATACGCTGCCCCCCTCTTTTCCACCTGGCAGTACTTTCCCTCAAAGGTGGAACCAATGTCATTCATTTTGAAAGAAGGTGGTAGAGTGTAGTGGCTTCCATCCTGGGTTCTGGTGCCAGGATGCCAGGTTCAGTCTTGCTTCCCACTTGCTAGCTGTGTGCCTGGGCAAGGTACCCATCCCCCTGTGTAAAGTGAGGGCAATGACAGGACTTTCCATACTTGGGGAGCTGTGAGGATTAAATGAGTTGGTTCAGGTGAAGGACTCAGAGATGTTTCTGTGAGTGGCATGCACCGGGCAGGGGCCAGGTGTGTGACGGAATCCACAGACCTTCTCTTCCTGGGGCATCTGCTAAAACACAAATTCCAACCTTCCCTGAAGTCACCTTCTTTTTTCTCTGCGCTGTATTATAAAACCCATTATAGCCGGACAAATGTACCTACTTTCAAAGCCCTTCCATACAGCTATGGAGATGTTTCACAGCAAGACAAGTGCCGTTTTCTGTGAACAACAAATACTAGCAAGGGTCAACTTAATTTAAATCCAGTGAAAATCCTCTGCAGGCTGTAGCAAACTCCTCAGGCTCCTCACATTCCAATGCAGGGGCCAGATTTCTGTGCCATGTTAGGGGGAGGCCAGTCCATCCCACGAGTGGCTCTTGAGTGGCTGCCCAGACCTTCACCACTACCTGGGCAGGATGGACGTGGGGGTGGGCAGTGGAGGGGGGCCCAGCACTCGACCGTGGGCTGTTAACAGTCTTCAACCCGTGTGTGTGTGTGTGTGTGTGTGTGTGTGTGTGAGAGAGAGAGAGAGAGAGAGACGGACAGACAGATAGACAGACAGGCAGGCAGGCAGGCAGGCAGACAAACCAGAGACAGACAGAGGCAGAGACAGAGAGATGGGGGAGAGGGAGAGAGACTGGTAACCAGGCAGGTGAGGTGTGTCTGTTTTTGTTTTGGTTTTTGCTGTGGATTCTGTCAACATGACTTGCATGCCCCTCATGTCCCCACAACGATACACATGACGGCAAAATTCAGTGAAGCCCAGGTCCCTATGGCAGCCCTTCCCATTGATGGTTTTGCTTTTCAAGTTGGTGGAAACATAACAAGCTAAGAATTCCCCTTCCCTTCCAGAACTGGAATCTAGTATACTTGAGATTTAAAAACTTATGCTAAAATAAGTGAATTTTAATGTCTTTATCATCTCTTCTTTCTTGCCCCCTCCTCCTCTCCCCTCCTGTTCTCTTCCTATTCCCCTCTCCTCTTCCTCCTTCTTATGTCCAGGAAAGGAGAGAATTTTTAACCTTAGGATTTTTAGAAAATATTTTATTTATTTATATTTAGAGAGAAGGGAGGGGAGGCAGAAAGAGAAGGAGAGAAACATTGATGTGAGGGAGAGACATCCATCAATTGCCTCTTGTATGTGCCCCAACCAGGGACCAAATCTGCAACCCAAGTATGTGCCCTGTCTGGGAATCAAACTGGCGACCTTTTGCTTTGTGGCATGATGTCCAACTGACTGAGTCACACAGGTCAGGGCAGTTAAGTTTTTTAATCTTGCTTAATCAAAGAATAAGAATGCTTTGAAAGTTCTGCTGTGGTGCTTTCATTTTGAGAAATAAAGTTTGGCATTTACTCCCCCTCATTCAATGTCCTTGCAAAATGTAGAGACCCAGTAGCAAAGGCCATAGCCAGTGTGTACATATGCACAAACATAGATGTCCCCACTGCAGAAGAGCAGGTACCAGGGAGAAGAGAGCAATGAGCAGAGCGTTTCCTCATATGGAAAGAAAATACCCAATAAAATCCAAGCAAAGAGCCCAAAATAGCACCAGTTCACTTTCGAGCACTCTTGTGAGCAGAGCCGCTCACCCAGGGCCAGGACTAATTGGAGCCAGGTGCCTTGTAGAGATGCCAATTGTGTGGATCTCCCACCCACTTTGTGGGGGGACAAGTTAATAACACATCCTGGTCTGGTGCGTATTTGAATCTTGTTTCTGAGGCTGCATGCAGAGACAGCAGCCTTCCTCTGTGTGAATAAATAAATCATACTGAAAATGGAAAAAAGGCTCCAGGTGGTCAGTGCCCGCCTCAACTGGAGAATGCTAAGTCCACTGTGCTTAGGGGTGATATTTTATGACAAAGAACATCACAGTTACTAGGCTGGTGGTTTTCAAACTTGTTATTGTAGAAGGTTTTTTCCAGATAAAATCTTAGCTTGAAACTTAATATACAAAAGAGTTTACATGGAGCTGCTCCAGTTATACTGGGAGGGGGAGACCAGGGTGCTGCCCATTTGGCTTCTTCCTTGGCCCCCACTTTAGTCCTCCAGCTGCCCACACCTCCACTGAACCATGGAGCTCCACAAACAGGGAATGCAAAGTACTGACCAATATGTAGGCTCCCCTCAACGTACATTACGAGTAACTGGAGAGGAGGATGTTGAGGCCTGGAGGACCAGGGTTGTGGGGCTGGTGCCCCTGGGACCGGCAGCCCTCCTGGCTGTCCCCGCTCCATGCTCGTGACCCTGAGCAGCCCCGCTGCCATTCGAATGGCACTTGTTCAACATGCCTCAACAGGAAACAAATGTTTACACTATTTTGACCAAGAACGTACAGTCATGGGTTGAAATAACTGACACAGAGCCCCTCACCCTGTCAGGGCTTTCTCCTTTTCCTGTAGATCCAGGATTTGGGGCTCTGAAAACAAAAATATTCTGTAACAGGAGATTTGGTTTGGTTGCCATGTCTTTGCTGTTAATAGGAGAAGTTGGATTGCTGGGGGTCTTACCATCCTGCCTTCCCCACACCACTTCCCTGCCTTCGCTGGGTGCTGCCTGGCCTGGTGGAGTGGCAGGCCTGTCCCCAGTGCCCTGGGCAGGAGTCTGGCCGACAGGAAGGAACCTCATCTCAGACAGCTTCAGCTTACCAGGCAGTGTGTGTGTGTGTGTGTGTGTGTGTGTGTGTGTGTCTAACTAGCATGATTTTCCCTCCAATTAAAAAATAACATGGGCCATAAGGAACATTATAAAATGTATGCATGAAGAAGAAGGAAAGTTAGCACACAGGGAAGCATTTTAAGGTGTATATCCTTAGACTTTTCTTTTTTTCAAAATGAGGATTTGATTTGCAGTGTAACAATTTCCCATGAAAGAAAGAATCCAAATCACGAGTTGAGCTTGAGCAGAAGACCACCTCTTGCTGCTTCACACTGTCCTTAGACTTTTTCACTTCTTCCTTCCATCCCTCCCTCCCTATTTCCTCTCTTCTTTCAATTTCACTTCACCAAAATAGGGTCCTTCCATTTGTAACCCCTTTTATCTCCCTCCTGTTCTGTGAACATCTTGCAATAAATACATAATAATAAGCACTTGTTAATGGTTTTGAAATACTCCTTTGTGCTGTAACTCATTCAACAAAATCTTTATTTTTTAATGTTTTTCTGCTTTTATAAAGAACACGTCTATCACTACTTCTATCCATAAATTGTTGCATATTTTTCTAGGATGAATTTCTAGAGGTGGAACTGATGGTTATTCAGGGTGGAGACTTTGAATGATAATATCAAATTGCCCTCCAAAAGGTTGTGCCAGTTTTGTTCTAAAAGCGATTATGAAGGTACATAATTCCCTCCACCTTCGTCAGCTGGCCAAAGTAGGGTAGACAGATAGGGCTAAGGATGCTGAGGCTGGCCAAGCAGAAGTGTCATCAGAACTAAGCTGAGGGCAGCATGTCCAGGGTATAGGATGCTTCATTCAAATGGAATTTTAGAAATCTGAGAATTTCTACAGATGTGTTATGTGTCAGTTTTCAAAAATCAACAGAAAAAAATTAAAACGAATAGAACTTGTCTTGATTGGGTGGCTCAGTTGGTTGGAGCATTGTTCCATACACCAAAAGGTTGTGGGTTCGATTCCCAGTCAGGGCACTTACCTGGATTGTGGGTTCAATTCTCCCACAATTCTGCCCATCAGCATAGCTCATGAGGAGGCAACCAATCAATGTTTCTCTCTTCTGTCTCTCCCCCTGCCCCTCCCATTCTCTCTAAAATCTACTGAAAAACTTACCCTCAGTGAGGATTTGTAAAAAATCAACAACAAAGAGAGCTTGTTTGTATTTGTCTCCTGAAAGACTGTCAGGAAGGGCACAGACCAGCTACAACCTAATTAGATCAGTGGTGTCACTGGGAAGGGTGTATGGATGCAGCAGAGAGCCTCAGGGGGTCATATGAAGCTCAGCATGAAGACTTCACCATACTTGCAGCAGGTGTGGAAGGCAGGGCTGAGAAGCTGAAGTGCCTCCTCCTCTTCCTTTTGTCCCAGAGGGAGACTTGGGGCTGAGAGGTGGGGGGAGTTGAGGTTGATACACCTGTGGCCTCTCTGGCCTCCTGTTGTTCCTACCTGGAGGCCTGAGCTATGCTGATGGGCAGCAGGGTGAGGGTGGCAAACTTCCTGTGCCCCTGCCTCTCTTCCTGAATAGTGATCCACTGGTGAAATTAAAAAAAAAAACAAAACAGCCGCTCTTCTCCATCTTTTCCTGCCCCTGCCAGCCATAGCTCTGTCTTTCCTAGTCTCCCCTCCGCCTCTCCCACAACCTGGTGTGAGAGCAAGTGATACAGAGAATGTGTGGGTTGTGGAGAAGGAGCTGAGTCTGGTAACAGGAGGTCTCCCGAGAGCGCTGAAGACCAAACAAGAACAGGTTCAAGGATCCCGGCCCCAGGAGCTGAGCAGACCCCCTCGGGCAGCTGTGTTCAGGGAAGGCCTCATAGAGATGGGCTCTGAGGTAGAACTTACAGAATGTTCTTCAGTCTCCCAAGCCATGCATTTTCTCTCTATCCTTCAGCCACCTCCTGCCTTTATTTCCCTCCCTGGCAGAGCTGATGGTTGCCCATGAAGTCAACCCTTCTCCTGCCTGGACCTTCCTCTCTGCCTCACTGTCACTCACAGACACTGCAGCTGGGCCTGGATCACACCTGTCTTTCCATCTCATACTCAGGCTGCGGACAACAGCTGGAGAAAATCACACAGCCCTGCAGATATGTGGGCGTCACTTTCCACAGGTGGCCTGGCACAACAGCTGGGCACTTAGCTCTCCCCAGTGGCCTTCTGTTTGCTATTATTGTCCACTCTCTGTCCTTAGACACTTGGTACTATGGTACTACTCCCACCCTCTAACCACACAGGCTTGTGCATCAAGGGACACTGGATCCCACCACACCTCCCCCCTCCCCAGCATTTCTCAGAGCTAATCATCAGATAGGAAAGGCACTATTTTGGAGAGAGTATCTCAATGGAGTGGGAGAGAGAATGTGACAAAGACAAAGAGGAGAATGTACCAGAGCAGAGAGCAGGCCCCTCTGAGGGGAAGGAAGTCAAGTGCAAATTCTCCAGCTCCCCAGGTCTCCCTTTCTCCTGTCCTTCCTTCAGGTCTTCTTTGTCCAGATGGTTAGAGGACTCCTAAGCAGACAGTGCAAGGCAGCCACCATCTCCTACCAGCCTGCGGTGACAAGGTTTCGGTTGGTGTGTCCACAGGATGAATCTCCGTTATTCCTTAGCTGAGCCGGTTGGGACTCAAGATGACAGGGGTTGGGCTTAATTTTCCACCGGGATTTAATTGCAGTTTTTTTCTGGGTTGTATTCCCTGGGGTGTATTTAGATGCATGCTCAGGGGCTAACTTTTGGGGTGTTTTTCAGCTCTATCAACTTTTCTCAACTTTGGACACAGCACATAACCACAGAAATGTGTAGGGAGAATGCAGTGCAGAAGAAAGAGCCAGCACTTGACTCCTCGAACAGAAAGTCTTTATATTCACAGGGGCATAGGGAGGATAGGCCTCTTTCTTGCTCCTCGGGGGATGACCTTTCAGCCCTGGTGATGGGCCATCTCAACCTTCCTGAAAGGGGCGGTGGAGCAGGCAAATGGGTATCTGCTGTGAGCTTGAGAGGTGCACGTGCATTCACTTAAAGCAAGGTGGGACCCGGCCAATGTGTTTGGATTCACTGCCAATTGGCAGCAAAACTGAGTCCCCACCCCCGCCCCCACAAAAGAGCGGAAGGTCGGGCCTGGGGCTCTGGCCATAAGAGCGAGCAGTAGCTTTCATGTGTGGAGCGTCTGAGCAAAACCGGGCCAGGACGGGCGGCCCCTCATAATTCACTTCACAGTTTTCTGCCAGGAACTATAAGTTTTTCCAAGGGAAAACTTAGCTTTGTTTTGGTATTTTGAACGTGCGCATGTGCATGCGTGTTGGCTCTTGGTGCTAAGAGTGTGTGCTCGAAAGGAACTGGCAGAAGCACTCCCCTCTTCTCACTTCGTGTGCTTGACCCTGTGACCTTGTGTTCTCCCAAACCCTCCGCCACGCAGTCTCTCCAGTCTCCTTCCTGAACGGTGATTTCTCCTGGACAGTCCCATGGCATTTTTATGTCAACAGACTGGAATGTTTCTCTTCTCCCTGGGAAAAGCTCCTTTGGTCTCCGTGAACTCAGAGATGGAGGGATTCATAAGAATCATGGAGCTTGCCTCTTCTTGCCTCCTATTAGAACTTCCCACAGGATGGAGAGGAGGTTGGAACCTCTCCCTGCAGTGTCCCAGGAGGGAGAGTGGCAGGTTCCAGTGTCCTGCCAAAGCTGTACAGAGCCTCACAAGCACACCTGCTGTCTGGGCGGCCCAGCAGAAACCTGGATGCAGAAGGCCACATTGGCACTCCTACTTGCCCGCATTGGATCATCTTCCTCACGAGAACCTGGCAAAGTGGGATTCTCAGTCTCACTTGAGTCTCACAGGAGATAAGGAGAACAAGCCTTGTACAAGTCCATCACTTTCCCAAAGCCACGGAGAGAACATGACAGACTTACTTTATTTCGAGTTGAGTAGTGTTGTAAGCTTGCACCCGAACCCTGAAACGTCCAGTCCTTAAGGTTGATTCTACCCAAAGCAGAAGAGTTCCTACGATGCGGTGCCAGGAAGCTCCAAAACTTCATAGGTGAAATTTTTGTCATTACTTTCATTCTTTCATTTACTGAGGTTTCCCCAATTACAGTTAAAATATCTATCTGTAATCCTTTGGGCAGTCATTTACATCTAAGTGTAAATTAATTTACTGAGTCTTATTCAACATAACGGTAATTGATTTTCTTTTCCTTCATGGATTTATTCTTTCTTAAGCTGAGGACAAGATACTACATGAGTTTGAAAGAAGAATAATGTACTCTGTACTCTGCCCTAAATGACCTTACAGTTTAGAAGGGAACCTAAATTATCAGAAGAGAGCATGTAGTTAGTACCATAAGAATAACACAAGTAGAATTAAAATATCGATTGAGAGCAGGCATTGAGGACAAACCCCTGGGGAGTTCAGGAGCACACACTGGGGAGGCAACGTGTGGCTGGAGTGTTTGTGAAGAATGGCCAGGATTTCCATTCTAACTGATGGTGGTAGAGAGGGTACGAGGTGAAGAGACAGGAGATGAAGGCTTTCCCAGGGGAGGGGAAACCATGAGCAAAGGCATGGTGTCCGTGCGAGGACAGATAGGAAACTGCCACATTTGTTTGGGGAACTCTGTAGGGAATGCAGAGGGGAGCAACAGGAGACACAGGTTTAAACGGTATTTTGAGACCTCTTTTTAGACGATCTGCAGCGTCAGACCAAGGAGGGTACTGATTTACCTGGTAGGCAGCAGGCAGCCTTTGAAAGCTGGTGAACAGCACACTGCCAGAATTCAACCTGTGCTTGAGGAACGCTGGCCTGGTGGGGACTGTGGGTTGGGAGTTCCTGGAGGATATCCCAGGCCGAGGTAGTCATGGCCTGGGCTAGGATGAGAGTAGTGGGAACTCAAAGGAAGGGACGGATGCATGAGAGGGACTCTTGGCTATGGAGGAGCTGTGGCATATTGGGGAGAGGGAGGTGCGAAAGATGGCTCAAGTGTCACGTCTGGGTGAGGGGAGGGTGTGGAAGAGAAAGAGGAAGCCTAGGAGAAAGAACTGGGTGAGGGTGGGAATGTGAGTTGTGCCATTTAGACACGTTGACTGAAGGTAGCTGCTGGCCTGCCTGGCCCAGCTTGGTTCTTGTGGGTGGGGAGAGTGTTGAGTGAGCAGAATAGGGTTCTGAATGGGAGCATCGGGGAGAGGAACATGTCCATGGGAAGCTGGAGGGGCCCAAAGACTATTCAAAAATGATTTTGCAATGCGATGGGCCCTCTTCTAGGTGGTGAGATTCAGGATGAACAAGGACAAGTCACTGCTCTGGTGTTTTTCCTTTTTATAGGGCAATTAATAAGGCCAAATTCTTAGGCAGAGTCCTAAACCGGTTTTCTTTCATTAGTTATTATTTTCAATGTGGACCAATTTAGCATCTGCTCCATCTCAATCCAAAGGAACTGAGTTCCGGCTCCTCAAGCAATTCTGGGCAATCCCAGTCAACTCCCCTTTCCCAAGCACCCACTGCCACCCACCCTCCTGCAGAAGATACTGCTAGCTGACTTGTGTCATTATAGATCTGTTCTATTCTCGAACCTTAGTATACATGTGACCATGCACTTTCATCCTTGATTTGCTCAATATTGTCAGTAGAATAGTAGCTCCTTTATCCCTATTCTTAAAAAAAATTCTGGGTTTTCCCTTGAACAAATACCCCGTATTCTATTTATCTGCTCTACTGGTGGACATTTGGTTGTGTTCAGTTTCTGGCTATTACAAACAGATCTGTTATGAAAATGTGTATCCAAGGTATTTAATGGCCAAATGCACACATTTCTCTTTGGTGTTTACCTAGGACTGGAATTGCTGGGCATTTGTTAACTATTTTTATTGAGCATCTACTTTACATCAGGCTGGCCACTTGACATTGAATGTGAGCAACACATACATTGGTCCCTGCTGTCATTGATTTTACCAGCTAATGGAGGAAGCTGACATAAACAAATAGTTGCACTAAATAATAAAGGGAATAAGCAGTCTGAAAAAAAGGGGAGATGTAACATACACTTTCAACTTTCCCAGCACTTGGAGAGCAGCACGTAACCTCCCGGGACAGCACACTGGGCCTGAGCATGAACACACGTCCTGGGTGCATGACTGTTGCCCCGTTGGCCTGGCTCCCTTGGGACGGAAGTAGAGGCTGGACTAAGGGTGGGTCTCATGCGGGCTCAGGTGGAGTGAGGCGAGTTGTTCAGTGTGGCTAGAGCCCCGCAGGCCCAGTCGTCCGGCGCATTCCTTGGCCTGGGGTGCATTTCTGGCCTTGATCTCTGGCTCTGGAGGTGGTTGGGATAATTGAGAGCTTATGCCCCACTCCCCAAAGACTGGTTTTAACACATTTGCAACCTGCATTTTTAATATTATTCCTTCTGACTGGAAGCATTTGGAAATGGTCCTTGCCCCTAGTTTTAAAAGGTGGCATTATTTTATGAACATTTAGACATTGATTAATAAAATTCCGAACCCATTAACTAATGGGGAAAATGCCAAACTTTTCTGTGTATCCAAGAAAGTAAATGTAATAAAAACTATCCCAAAAGGTAAGTTAAATTATAGCCTGTGCTTTTTTTTTTTTCTCCTGATGGCCCCACCAGATGTTTTAAAATACAGGACACAGGCCTTTTTTCTCTTTTCTCCAGGGGAAGGAGAGAGAAAACTTGGCTCCCATATACTAACTTTCAGGAGTCAAAAAAAAAGAGCTATGGCGGGAGAAAGTCTGCTGGGAATCCCTACACTGCTGGTTTGTAAATGTGGAGACAAAGGAACTAGGGCTCTGTGGGGTTTCCCCCCCCACACTTTTTCTTACTTACCCCCACCCACCCTCCCAGATCACCGTCAGATTTTTGTTGTGATTTCAGAAGGAGGAAACTGAGCTTGTAATGTCCCTCTCAGCCCTGGGAGGTTGGAAGGAGGCCATTTGGTGTCTTCTTCGTTGAGTCAGGCAAGGCCCACCTTTAGGGCAGGGCCCTTGGTCTGGAGAGTCCCCTTGGAGGCACTGAGCCAGGGGTGGGGGTGGGTGAGTGGGCAGCACGGTGCACTATCAGCACCTCTCACAAAGAATGGTCCCAGTCTCTCAGTTTCTCTTATAAACTGAGAGCTTGATTTCCCCACCCTCCTTCAACCCCCATCCAAGTTTTCTGAGTGTGAAGGAAAATAAAATAGTTAAAAAGCTGAGGGACAGCACACATCAAATCTTTCATGGTCCTGCCGTCACGCCCTCTACTTTTGCCAGGATGAGCCAGGAGATGTTCATAATCCTGCTGCTTCTCCTTCGGCCTCGGCCCCTGGCCCGCCTTTCCTCTCTGCTGTGGAAGGAACCAACTCGTCTTTCAGAACGAAATGCAGAAGTCAGATTTCTCTGAGGATTGACCCGACCTTTAAAATTCTCTCGGAGGAGAGCATTCCTAAGAAGCGTCCCCTCACAGCCTTGCCTGGAGCTGGGTGTCAGGGCAGGGCAAAGAACAGGGGCTGGGGGGCCTGGGCCTCCTGTTCCTCTCTTTCCTCCCACCGAACTGACCCCCCCTGGACGGTGGCCCCATCACTGTCACAAGCGTTCCGCAGAGAACCACCCTTCCCCGGGCTCAAGTCAAGCTGGTTCCCTCAGAGTTGGTGGTGTGGGAACCATGTCTACACAGGAGGAGCAGATGGAACGTCAAGTTCCAGCTTTTCTTCCTCGATGTTTACTTTGCCTTGGGGCAGCGTTTCCTATTCTGCTGTCCTCAGAATCACCGAGGAAGCTTCAATCATTGTAAGAATGCATGAAGAGCGAGAGCAAGTGAGGAACCTGGAGATGGCTGGGGGAAAGGTCTGGCTTTGTTCGGTCAGCAGGCATATCTGTGCCACTGAGCGTTTTTAGTAGAGCGGGTAGTGCTTTGCTATAAAATGCCCTCTCCAGAACGAGAACACACCCAGAATTCTAACACAGAGTCCTGGACAGGGGCAGGGGAGTGAATGGACAGAGAAGAGGAGATAAAGACGGAAGGGAAGGCTAGGGTGAGACAGGGCAGTGGAGGAGGAAGAACAAAAATCTAGATTCTGATGGAGGCTTTGCTGCGAGCTGACTCTGTGACTTTGGGGGAACCATTTAGCCTCTCTGGGTTTGGGAAAAATGAGGACACCATATACCATTTTGCTTAAGCAGGTGAGCTCTGACGCTGCACTCTAGATTTATCTTAACTGTACCATTTATCTGCTGTGTGACTTTGGGAAAGTGACTTAACCTCTCTGAGCTCTGGTTTCCTCACCTATAAAGTGAGGATAACAGACTTGTCACAAAGTTTAGAGGAAATAAAGTACTTCGCAATGCATTTGGAACATATTAAGTATTCAATATATTACTATTTTTATTATCTCCAGTGTAGGTTAATGGAATGCACACAAAATATTTCGATCTCATGCATGGTCAACTTATTTAATATATAATGAATCTTCATAAGAATACTAATATCCTACCTTATTTATGTTAATGTTATTATGGGTTATATGTGTTAGGGGAAAGGAAAATGAGCCAGATAGTGACACACTAGTATTGTTTCTTACACAAATAAAACAATTGACTGTAGATGATAGGGTTTAACACATTAAATATTTTGAAGATTGTTTTCATCCTCTGCCATCCTCCTGTTTTTGTTCTAGATTTTTGTCTTCATCAGGACAGGAAAGGTTTTGCTACATTAAAAACAACCCAGAAATGTCCTTGGCTTACCCCAATACAAGTTCATTTTTCACACACATTGCATGTTCCATGGGCGTTGGCAGGGGCCTGCCGTGAATCTCCATCTCTTAGAAACCCAGCCGATGGGGGCTCCCTCCTGATGGGCTTCCATGATCACCATGCCGAGACCACAGCCAGGACAATGGCCAGGACCATGGCCAGGACAATGGCCGGGACCACAGCCAGGACATCAGCTGTGACCATGGCCAGGAGGAGGTAGGTGGCAGATACGCCCTGGCTCTTAAGCTGCCACTGAGGTAACACCAGGGGAGTTCCCTGAAGCTGAACTCTTTTATTAAATTCAGAGTCTTTTCTTTCCAGGTAGGAGTTTCCTTATACTGTGATAGTCACTCTTTCCTCAATTTGGCTTTTGCAGGAAGTACAGTAAAAATAATAAGCCAACTCTGATTTTTCCCGTCATCAGACCAGGCCCCTCCTTGCTCTGGTAGGTGTCTTACAAGAGGAGGATCCCAGCGAGAGGAGAATGTACAGGGTGGGAAAAAGTAGGTTTGCATTTGTTCATGTGGAAACACACATACTACAACAATAAATAATAATACAAGATGAAACTGTGTTTTGTGTGCTCACAACTGTAAACCTACTTTTGTCCACCCCATATTTTAGTTGCTAAAAGTTTCTCCTTCATCATTTTCAATGCACTATTTCCCCAAATTTCTCATTTTCTGAAATCCTCAAGAGAAGAAAACATCTAAAAGATTCATACTCCTTCATCATCACCCACCACAAAGACTTAAGTATGGCTGGCATCTGGTCCTCTCCCACACGTAATCTAAACTAGCCTCCTAGCCTGGGCACAAGGGAACCTTCCAGGTATTTTGGCAGTTGCAGAGCAAGATCAGCACAGGTCAGAGGAGAGGCCCCACTGGGAGTCTGCACACTGCCATTGGAGGCGCCAGGCCGTCGGGCCTTTCCTTTGCCATCCTCTCCTTCAGGCATCTTGGTGGGCCTGAGATCAGGGTTAAGATGTGGGGGGGATAAGATGGATGAAAAAGATGATCAAACAAAGTTAACTGCAAAATTAATTTATGTCAGAGGAATCGGATGTTTTCACTAACACCTATTAAAAATGCATGGTTTCACAAGGGGAAAAAGGCTTCAGTTGAATCAGAAAACCGCAGAGACAGGTTGAAGTGATGTCCATGGAGGAAGCCTACTTGGCCTTGAGTGACAGGTGATTTTGCAGTGTATTCTTAGTTCTTGGTGTGAATGCTTACCCTGAACTTCCCATAGGTGAGGATTTACTGGTGCTCTGACCCCATAACTTAACTTTTTTTCTCTGTTTTTCTTTTGGATTATGAATGTCTACTGGAGTTAGGCAGCAATAACACCATTTGTCACTGTCTAACATAGTGTGTTAAGTTTCAGCCTTTTGACTGAGGCAAAAGAATTAATGTCCTATTTTATTAATGGCATAAGTTCAGAAGACTAGGTTTATTTAAAGTGAGAGATAAGCTGCATAGGAAGGTAAGAGATGGAATGAAAATTCCACTTGTGGAAAGAAGTCGCTCAGTTTTGTGCCATCCTCCCACTGGGCCAAGCTTCCTTCTCACAGGGCTCTCCCTGCAGGCAGTTTTCAACATCCTAAGCAAGAAACTCCGACATACTTTCAACTCTATTTACATACCTCCCTCCTCACTTCTGTAGTCCTTGGGGGCTGCGGGCCCAATGGTCATTCTTCCATTATTATTTGGAGTATGGCACTTTCTTCCTGCTGAGCCTCCTGCTGAGCCCTTCCTTCAACTTTTTTTTTTTTTTTTTTTTTTGCCAAAGTCACCTTATGCTCCACTCACTCAGCTCATTCACCCCAGCCAAAGGTCTTAGAGAGGCTTGCAGAGGCTCTGCAAAGGAGACCTGAGGGTAGCACCTTCTGTACCAGAGGCTCACCCTGTCCTCTTATTCCTGCACAGTCCACTCTGCTCCTGCTCAGATGTCCTCCAAGCCACATCTAGCCTCCCAGTGTTCCAGCCACTCTTTCCAGAAAAGTCCCAGTTCTTTATGGGGCCTGTATGAGGTGAAAGGACAGGTCTCTACTGGAAAGCCATCAACATGGTCCCTCTGCCACGCAACAGTCCTTACCTAATAATAATAATAGTAGTATCCAAGTCTCTTTCTATGTGCAGAATAGGATACATATGCATCCTGGTAGTGCTCCTTCTCTGTGGAACCCTGACTGGTGAGTGTGTCCACGATGATCACATTTTACAGATGTGACAACTGGGGCGTGGGGAAGTTAGGCAAGTTGCCCACGGTCATTGGTACCAGTAAGCAGTACAGTTAGGATTCTGTCTGACTTTCGAGTCTGGACTCTTTGCCTTGAAATTAAATACATATCATTCATGTTGTGTTCAGAGTTGCTCATTCATTAGTCGGACTCATGTGTCTTTTTTTACTGGATTATTTATGTTTTCAGCTGTGAGTTTTGAGAAGACAGAATCTGCCCGTCTGGTGAATGTGCCTCGACTGCTGGAAGGAGGGCGTTTGGGAGCATTGCTGACGCGTGAGTGGCGCTCAGTGTGAAGGCAGTTCAGGGTTTGGGTTGATGCTCCTCGGCCACCTTCCTTCCTCTCTGAGGGTCGTCCCAAGACCACTGGGGGAGATCCCGTAATTTCACCACTGGGCAAAATTTGGGGCAGCATTTGAGGAATTACATTTTGGGGTTCCTAGCAGTCCTTTCAGAATAAAAATAGTCAACATTTGATAAGAGTTGACCCTTTAACAGTTTGAATGTTTGTGCTAGCTTTCTGTACATTGTAAAGCACAGCACAAAGAGGAGTCCAATCATCCTTGCTACTTTCTGAGGTAAGTAGAACCGCTCTAGGGAATAGAGCTGGGTCTCAAGAGACCCAAAGCTGTGGCAACAGGGTCGCCCCTCCTACCGCCATGGACCCTCACCTCCTTGGGTCTGCAGCATAGCAGCCAGCTTCCGAACCGTTTTTTCCCTTGTGGATTATTCTCATGCACTGTGTAAAGGAAGCCCTGTACGCATTTGTTTCTAAAAGGCAGTGAAAACTCTGTGACTTCAGCAGCTCTGTTGGCACCCTTGTTCTTGGAGCAGTTTTCATTTTCCATTGGCAACATGGAATTGTTTCTGCAGGCATTTATTTTTAATTTTTTGAGGTACCAGGCAGGACCGACCGGGCAGAATGGGTGTCCAGCAGTAGACCTCTCCCTCCCCGTGTGTCTCTCTCTGTATTCGTATTTGTCTCTGTCTGTCTGTCTCTGTGTTCATCGGACTCTCTCTCTCTCTCTCTCTCTCAATCTCTCTCTCTCTCTCTCTCTCTCTCACACACACACACACACACACACACACACACACACACACACACACACAGAGTCTTCTTTAAGCAGTTCACCTTAGCACTATTTTCAACCTTTCAGGCTATCAGGCACCAGGGTGTTTAAAGTTTTAATAGGCTTAGGGGTGGCTCTTGAGTCACCAACATCTGCACTCATCTGTAATTTATGGCTGCCTCTTATTTAGTTGGTTTAGTAAATTGTACCTAAGAGTATTCTCTGAGGCTTGGCAGCGCGGTGTACAGTTTCACGATTCAGCTGTGTTTTTTGCCAACTATTTGGTGTTGTTTTTTTTTTTTCCCTCTCTCTTTTGGATGACATTCTCAAATACTTAATTTGGAGCTTTGGTCTGGAACACACTTTATCAGACACCTTTTCCGTGCCAAGAGACCCCTTATGCATTCTGTGAAGGCTAACTTTCCACAGGCTAACACCTTTATTTCTCAATTGCTTTTAAAGTCACCACATTTCCAAATAACAGAAGGTAAAGTGTGGTGCATTTGGACCACTTGGTTCTTGTGCTGCTTGCTTCTCCCTGCACCTTCCACCCTCCTTCTCTGGATTTGCGTCGAGGCGAAATTCCTCTCAACGTGGAGAGCGGAGGGTGACGGTGCCTAACCAAGCCATAAAAATTGATGTCTACTGCAAAAACAAGAGGGCTCCCTTTGTTACGAGGTGTGCGAGGACACGTTTTGGCCTTATTCGTGTGCTCAGTCTAACCATGCCCCACAGATTAAGTCAGAGCCATTTTGGGTATAATTTGTTTCTCTTCCAAGTCTGTCGTGCGTGTAGATCTGGGGGATTGCGTTTTCCCACTTTCAGGGGCTAAGGTTTCTGTCTGGCAAACACAGATTTCAGGCCATCTATGCAAAATCCCTGAGGCAATTTGTTTACAGTTTTGCAGAATTTGATTTTCTAGCTGAATCTGTGACCGACTCACTACTCCCTTTTCCTTTCAGTAAGCAGGATGGAGAGCTCAGCTTCCCAGAGCTGAAGTTCCAATTGTGCCGCGGCCTCCAAACAAGAGAAGGTGTAATCCATCCATATTATGATGACTAAATACACTGTAATCATGTAATCTGCTAGGAAAAGGTGATCTGAAGGCAAAATTTGCAATGGAATTAGATCCCCCACTCACACCATTAATCTTCCTTTAAGGTCTAAAGAGGGATTAGCGGTTGAAATAAATCTTTTAGCATTCTTTTTTATGAGTGGAGAATAATTTAACCGTCTTAATCCTTTGAGATAGGGGAATGGGAATTTCGGTTGTTAAGCATGAAATATAAACTTCCCTCCACATTCCCTTCTGGGTTCATGTCTTCTCATCCCATTACACTTGGGGGCCAGCTGAGAAACGTCTGAAGCCACTTCTGCAGAATGCTCTGAAACTGACCCACATTCTACGTTGCTGCCTGTTTGCTCTCGTGTCCTGGTGTGGAAATGCCAGATATAAGTGCAGTTGTGCATAGTGATGGCTGAGGTCTGGGCACTGTGTGTCTGAGATCATTGCTTCTTCACGAATCATATTTTTTCCTCTTCTGCATCATATTGCATAGTAGGAGCAGAGAAAGACCATAACAAAGGATGTTGTAGATGCTTCAGTGAAAAATAAATAGCATAAGCACATTTCCTTTCTACTCAGTGGCCCCCAACTCCTAAACCTAGGCAGGAGTTTCTGCCACCCAATGCTTATTCATAGCCTTGCTGGACACCAGGTGTCAGAGTCAGCCTCCTTTCCACGGGCCAGCCTTGCATGGCAAGGGCCCACAGAGGGAGGCTGAACCAGTGGGTGTTTTTTTGTGGCTATCGCTAATGAAACATGTAATTATTTTGTTAAAAGAGCTCATGAGCATCCTATTTTGCTAGGAAGTGAGGAAGTGCTGAACAATGAATGGAGACATATATAAAGGACAGAGGAGCCAGCTTGAAAGGGCTCCTACTGGTCGATCTACATAATAATAAGTTATATTAATGGATTATAACACACTGAATAATAGAAACACCTACAAGTTCATATTGATACAAGTGAAAAATAAATGAAAGATACATACTTACTAATAATCACAGCATAAAGCATGATCAAATGAGTAAAATGGAATGTCATATAATAAATTTAGAAAGAATGATGGACTTAGAAATCAACATTGACAAGGACAACGGGGGGGAATTCAATGTGGGTGAGGGGGATGGGCAGGGCAGGGGAGAGCAGTCAGGAAAATATGGGGACAACTGTAATTGAACAACAATAAAAAAATTTAAAAATAAAAAAATAAAGACTCAAAAAAAACCGAAAGAAAAAAATCAACACTGGATACTAAAGCCAGTGAGTGAAAAGTGGATGAGAAACAGGATATTTTCATGATCTCAGAGTGTCTCCCCACAAATTAGTTATTAATTGTATGGGGAAGACAGTGCCTTTAATTGGAGAAACCTCGTGGACACCATCGTAAGCAAATGATCAGAGTCCGTTTCACCAGCAACCGGACAAGCTAATAACACGGGCCTCAAAGACGGTGCCCTGCGGCGGGCGCAGCATCCCTGTGTGACAGGTCTCCAGAAGTTCGCCATCTCCATCTAATCATGAGAAAATACCAGTCAGATCCAAATTGAGAGGTGCTGTGGCCTGTAATCTCTGCAAGTGACAGGTCAGCACACACGAGGACCGGAAATGCACCGACTGAAGGGGACTGAGGAGGTGTGGTCCCCAAGTGCACGTGTGTCCCCGGGCAAGTCCTGGAATGGAAAACAATCAGCCTTGTGTAAAGGATTTTTGGGGGAACTTGGACGGACTTTGAAAACCGTCTGAGGGTTAGATAATAGAATTGCATCAAAATGACATTATTATTTTGAAAATTTCCCTGTGGTTTTGTAAGAGAATGTCCTGTTCCTTGAAAATGTACACTAAAGCATTAAGAGATAAAGGCATGTGGTGTCTTTAAGTTACTCTCAAGTAGCTTAAAAATAATGTGCGTATATGTGTTTAAACACATGCACACATACATGCACATGTACACGTATATGAACATCACATGTGCATGCACATGTACACACACATCTCTATTTGTCTATCTATAGTTGGAGAATGACAAAGCAAATGGAATAAAATAAACAAGTGATGACTCATGGTAAAAGGCACATGGAATATACTTGGTACTCTCTTTATAACCTAAGTTTTAAATCATTTTAAAATACAAAGTCACAAGAAATATTCATAAGAATAAACTTGATTACACTTGGTATGAACAAACATCTTGGGAAGCTCACAAGTATTCCATACTTGCTTCCTATTTGACCCTACTGGCTACTATTTTATTTTATTTTATTTATTATATTTTATTGATTACACTATTACTGTTGTCCTGATTTTCTCTCCTTTGCCCCCCTCCACCCAGCACCCCCTAACTCCCTCAGGCAGTCCCTCCACCATTGTTCATGTCCATGGGTAATGCATATAAGTGCTTTGGCTACTCCGTTTCCTATACTGACTGCTATTTTAACCCTCTTCTTGGCATTTATAGCCAGGGCAAGGGTCTTTTCCTAACTGTGGGCTGTTACACCAAGACCGCACAGTCACCTTGGGTAGGTAAAATAAAAGGGAGCATCCTTGCCACCTCTTGCCCCCTCAGTTCCAGCAGTGAGGATGGAGGAGGACCTGGCCCAGGACAGGGAAAGCATTCTCACTACTCCAGGTTGGGCATCCCCCACTGGTGGCAGAGAGGCAGGAGGGGGCGCACTCTGGAGGTCTGTAGGCCCCTGAGAGGTGCTGGGTCTAACTTGCCCAGTCAGGGGAAGCTCAGCAATCATGACAGGACATTGAACCAGCAACCACAGCGGCTACACACGTTCTTCAGAGAGAAGACCTGAGGGGTTTGGTCTTGATAGGGATGAATCAGCATCCATCAGGAAAGGTCCCACGTGGACACGTGACCCACCAATTCTTGCCCATGTTATCTCTAAAAACATTAGTATCCTTATGTAGCTTTTGTGCCTTAGTTCAAACTACTGTTTTCTACAAAATTACATTATCCTACTTGAAATTTAGCGTCAATAGGTATCAGCTAATGTAGGGGTTGATCTGGTGATCAAAGAGAATGTGCTTAGTTGAAATGCAGTATCGACGTGGCCTTGGTTCTTGCAATATGGTTTAACAGTTGTGGGTTATTGTTTGGCAGACGCACGACTTGCTGTCCAGGCCACCGTCAACACGTCACTAGCTAACACTGGGTGGCTCAGTGTCAGCCAGGCTGAACGCCCACTGCTGCCATTTGGTGTGTGCGATGCAGGGCAGCTTTGTATTCGGGGTTCAGAAGTGAGAGAATTTGGGGTCTCAAGAGGTTTCCAAGTGTTCCGGAAAAATACACAGTAAATTTCTCCTCCTGGATATACTGCACATGTCTTTTTAGAGTTTTCTTCCTTTTGTAAAGGATTTAAAGTGACTTCCAGTTAGAAAACCTTAGGTACCTTTTTAGTCAATGATACTGTTAATGGTTTCTCCTCAGTGGGCCTTCCGTGGAGAGCAGGAACTATGTTATCTTGTTGAACCCTCACTACTGCCCTAAGAGATAAGACCATTTAATGAGGATTCAAATTTGGGGCTGTCAGTCCATCAGCACTTAATTACGTCCAGGTGCAGGGCAGCCCAGTAGAAACGTTTCATGGAGAAGCCTGGTGGGCAGCAGAGATTTCTCCTGCATGGTAAATTCATAGCCAATTACCTGTGGGAGCAATGCTGATGGCGAGTTCACTCTGCAGGTTTTCTGCTGCAGATTCAGTCCTCGCCGAACTGTCATATCATGGATAGACGCTTACTCTGTTTTGGCAAGGGCGATGCATTTGCACACACAAGCAAGCATTTCCTTTCTTTTCCCTTGGTAAGCAAACATTCCACTGCAAACTCATCAATGAAGCCTGCCACTTCCAGGAACACATTTTTAAATAAAAATGTACTCTTCAAATCTTGATGGACAAATACTGTAGAAGTTAAAAATAGAAATGGAAAAAAATTAAAATAAACCTGTATTAGTTTCCTACCACAACAGAAATGTATTATCTCCCAGTTCTGGAGGCTAGAAGTCTAAGATTATGGTTCAGTAGGGTCATGGTCTCTGGGAAGGTTCTAGAATCCTCCCTTGCCTCTCCTCGCTTTGACTGGTGGCTGCTAGCAATCATTGGTATTCTTTGGCTTGTAGATGCATCCCTCCAATGTCTGCTTTGTCTTCACTTGGCCTTCTCCCCGTGTGCCAGAATTTCTCTCTCCCTATGAGAATTCTAGTCGCAACATAAGGGTGGTTACCAGAGAAGGAGGGAGGGGTGGGGGATGAAGGGAGTAAAAGGGGTCAAATTTGTTGTGTCAGAGGGAGACTAGACTTTGGGTGGTGAGCACACAGTGTAATATTCAGATGATGTATTATAGAATTGTACACTTGAAATGTATGTAATTTTATTAACCAATGTCGTCCCAATAGACTTAAAAAGAACCCATCTTTGGCTCAGGGCCCACCCTAAGCCAGTATGTCCTCATTTTAATGACATTGCATCTACAAAGATCCTATTTCCTAATGAGGTAACTTTCAAAGATAACGGGGTTAGGACTTCAACATATCTTTTTGGGGGTTACAATTCAACCCACAACACAACCCAAAATCGTAATAAAGAAAAGATATGACCCAAGTTATAGGAAGAGGAAATCGAAGCTTCATCCCTGAGAGTGGTGCCGTCTGTGCTGAGTGTTCCGTTGACATCTTGCCATACATGGTTCAGTCCTTTCTTTGCTGGCTCTGAACTGCAGGTGAGGTGAGGGCAGAGATTTCCCCCACCTGAGCCGGGAAGCAACAGCCAAGTCTGCCCTGGCCCAGCTATTGCCATTAGTTACATAGCTGGCTTTCAGAAATACCAGGTGGGCTTTCAGGCAGTAAAATATGTAGCCTTCAGTCCAGTGGCTACACATTGCAGCCCCATGTTTCTGGGCCTCAGTCTGTAAAAAAGAGACAAGGAAACGCACTGTGCAACCAATCTAATCACCTAACTGAATATTGGGTCAAATTCCAAAATTGATAGGGGAAAGGAAGTCCACTTGGATGCTCAGTCCCCTGCTGGGGCTCCCTTCCATGGTGATGCTGATATTATAATTGCCGGGTCCTCTTAAATCTGTAATGAAACAATACCTCCTTTGGCTATGTATATATGGTATAAGAACATTTTCAAGTTCATTACCAAACCCGTGACTGGATCTTTGCAATAATTGAAACAAATATGCTCTTCAGTTTGGTGCTTGGCATTCAGCAGAGGAGACGGTCCAAAGTCTCCAGTTACAACATACTAATCTCTTCTTATAACTGGGGGATGCACCACAGCAGCTGATCTTCGATAGATGCATCAGGGGATACATTTCCAGTGCCACCCACAAATAAATCTGGGTCTGACTGTTTATTCAGAGGAAATCCTTCGGGCCCATGACTTACCTAAAGCTAAGAAATACAGTGTCACTGTTTTACTGCAGTCTCGTTTAATATACTGAAAGCATTCAATCCCCAATGTCAAGAAAACAGTTGTACTCTGACTCAAGAGCCAAGGCTTACATTGTAATGTGGTTAGTGATGAATGTTGGTAAATAACTCTCAATTTTCATCTCTGTTCCTGAAGGAAGACTCTCATGCCTATAACGATCGCTTGGCCCTGCAAGGAAAACATTTCTAAATGTTGCATGGGCAGTGAATGGTAACTCAATTTCTTTTTTGGAAGTCCAACAAGGCACTGCTGTTATTAGAGGAGTGAGCTCTAACAATTTGTAGAGCGTAGGACATGTCTGAGATGTTGAAATGTTGGGCTGGTTTAGATTAGGGGCTTCCTTCTTTCATTGTATTCTTAGAGAGCCTGCTGGAAAACATCTAATTTCTCTCTGCCTCTTACCTCATCACAGATAGAAAACCTGTCAGAGATCAAGCTAGTCAGTTTCACCTGCAAGAAGAGTTCTTCTGGAATGTTTAAGTTTGGGGGCATGAAAGAGGAAGGGGATGAGCATGCTCTCAAGCAGCCCCTGAGTACAACTGGGGCACATGGAGGGTCTGCAGAGGGTAAGAGGGTATCCTCAGAATCCTCAGCAGAAAGAGAGAGGGAGAGAGAGCAGGAGAGAGAGAGAGAGCGCGCCCTGGAAACCAACCAGAGAGGGGGGCAGGGGAGTGAGAAAAACCTTACAACATCAGGGAGCCAAGTGGTTGTGGCTTGATGTATCCTGCATCTTATTTTCTTTGATTTTTCCAGAGAAAGCTGGCAAGGAGAATAGAGGGATTGCAAACAATGTAGCGTGCCCTTGCCAAGATATAACTACAGAAGAAACATTCTAAAGGACCATGTACAGTATCAAATTATCTGCAAAGATGACGAAAATAATGACTTACATTCTCCACCCTCTGTCTGGTGACTCACCAAAGTGGAAAATGAAGCAGTTGGGGAGATTAAAGTTACCCCTCAAAAGAGGGGGTGAGGAGTAGCCTCAGGAACAGCTGATCCAATCAGCCAAGTTAAGATGTGGCTGGAACATTAATGACAGGAGGTGGCAGCTAAAAGTTTTGTGTTTCCTTCTGTTCTCCACAACCTCCAATAAGACAGGTTTCAGTACTGGCCCACCATACCCTGTCTGGGTCACAGGTATTTTCAGAAGCACCCAGTGTGTCCCGGAGATCACGTGAGGACATGCAGACAGTTACTACTGCCCGCGCTCCCTTGGTGAGAAGGCAGGGCAGAAACAAGTGTCCCTGGCCCACGCTGTTGTGTTTTTGGTAACAGTCTTATTGAGGTGTAATGGACACGCCATACATCCACCCAGTAGTATTGTGTTTTCTGTTTTTCCTTGTTTAACATCTGTCTCATTTAGCAGACAGTGGTCTCCACGAGGGTGACGACTGTGCGTGTCTTATCCATCAGTGCCCACCCGGTGCTATTTCAGTGCCCAGTGCCACTACTCAACACGTGCATACTGTTGACAGGTCCTTATGAATGAATAAAGAGAAAAATTAGATCTCTAAGGCTCATAGATTGGCTTCAATAATCACTCATTCTTTTATTTGCAACCACTGAACGGCTGTATATATTTACTTACTAGATTACTGGGTTGTTATAAAAGGACATTCAAGGACAGCCAGATGGAAGAGACGCATAAGGCTAGATGTGTCAGAAGGGCTCGGCCCTTCCATTTCTTCTCCGGGCACACTGCTCTACCCGAATCTCCATCCGAGAAGCTCTCCAAACCTTGCCGTGTTGGTTTTTTTATGGAGGCTTCAATACATAGGCACGATTGATTAAATCATTGGCCATTGGTGATTAAGTCAACCACCAGCCCCAACAACGATATATTTTTTTAATAAATCCACAATGAATGAATAAAAAGGAAAACAGATTTCTAAGGCTCACAGATTGGCTTTCATAAACCACCTACTCTTTTATTTTCCTCCATAATTTCAGGCAATTTTTAAAATTGGGAAGTACTAAGGAGAAAAGAAAGCCCTCCATTTGGTAGGAGGAAAATGACTCAAGCATACTCTGTTCTTCCAAATACTTCTCCCTGGCTCTATGCTTCTGTTTGACCTGAAATAAGAGCAGAGAGGGACTTGGGTGGGGTAGTCTCTTGCCTGCTTTGTACGCTTAAGAAAGAGGAAGAGATCAGATCAACTGTCTGGAAGGTATCTGCTTTGTGTCATCTTCTTCCTCACTGTTCAGTTTGAATCAATGCACCTCACTCGTGGTTCCTGAGTGGGCTCATGCTAAGGCTATAGATAGGGAAACAAAAGCTATGAGTTGCCTGCCCATCTTCTAATTCACTGTCTACATGGACAGCAAAACAAATGCTCTTGATAGAAAGGAAAATAAAAGGTGGTATGACATTTAATGCCAGGTGCTCAGGTCAGACTTCGGGTGTGGAAGAAATTGGAAGGTCAGGGAATGCTGTGTTGAGGAGGTGGGCTTTGAACTGCATCCTGGGACAAAGTTGACACAAAGGCAAAGCAAAGCCAAGGTGACAAGGCACGAGCTGCACTGGGGTTCTGTGAGGACTGGCCCTACTGGAGTGCAGAGGTCAGCCTGGGGTCCATGGAGTGGGGACGTTTGGCTGGGGCCCCGGAGCCCTGGTTCTGCATGCCGTGCTTTGGTGAGCGAGTAGCAGAGAGCAAAGGCTTCCTTGGCTTTGGCCTCTATAGGAGCACCACGCTTCTCCACCTTTCTGACAATGCTCCCTGCCAGGCTGGCGTGTTGTTTTTAATATTGTCTTATTCTTCTTATAGCATGTGAGAGAGGAGGAGCCTTGCCCGCAAAGGGAGGGATTTCTGCAGTCAGATTTGTAAATCCGTCACATCCCAGAAAGGAACAGTGACAAATCCGGTGCCCATCTCCCACAAGGCGGACAGTGTCAGATGTTGTCCGTTAAAGGCCAGGCAGGGAACAAGGTCTTTCTCCGTGTACCATTTATATCAAACAGCCAACGTCATCACTGAGTTGTAGACACTCAGCTCTATGGAAACTAAGATTACTTTTTCTTCTTCATCGTAGAGTTTTTTGCTCTTTTGGCTAAGGCAAATAAATACATCTAATAATCACTATTATTATCAATAAAGGATACTAGTGGCCAATATTTTAAAAAGAGAGACACTGAGAAATTTCCCGACAGACTTAGGAGAAGTTCTGTGGAAAGTTTCAAACCTCAAGGAAGCGTTGACTTCTCAGCCTGTTACCTCACAGACTCTCGCCTTTTGTGTCTCAGTGGGCACAGGTGGGGGAAGGGGGTCATCCTGAGTAATGATTAAAGATAGAGTTGGGTTTCCTTTCCACAGAAACAAGTTGCCTAGTATTTTAAATCACTTAACTTTTTTAAATTTGCAAAATGAGGTTCCCTAATATGGGTTATATCCTTCAACTATCTTTTTTTCCTTCTCTGTAGAAATCTTCATCTCCCTTGCTTTGTTCACTGACTTTTAAAAGTACTGATTTGAATCTAACAGGGAGAGGAAGGTAAGAGAAATAAGTGTTGTGCAGATGGTAAGTACAGAAGCTTTGGGAACAAAGGCTGGTCAGAGTTAGCCCTCAGATTTTGGCTCTAAGATGTTTTAATACTGTGTTCGGAGCCCTTTAAGTGCCATGAAATTAATATTTGGTTCATCTTTATCTTTTGATTTTGACCTTTGATTTCTCTTCAACTGGCAGCCACTCCTTAGGAAACCTTCTCAAAGCATGTCAGTCTATCACCACACCCTCTGGATGCTAGTCTTCTGCCACTGCTCACCCATCTTTGCATTTCCTCTCTTCCTCCCTGTTTTAACTTTGCAGGCTCTTACAGTGAAAGCACCCCCCCCCCCCATTCAAGTGTTGAAACCCCAGCCCTCCCAAAACAATGGTATTTTTCATATTAGGAGGGATGCCAAATTGGGGTGTTATTAGGAGGTAGGGCCTTTGGATAAAAATTAGGTCATGAGAGTAGAGCCCTTATAAGGATTAGTGCCTAAATGTGGAGATGAGGGGACCAAATTTCTCTCTCTCTCTCTCTCTCTCTCTCTCTCACATGAGGATACAGCGAGAAGGTGGATGTCTACAAACTAGAAAGTAGGCCTTCACCAGACACAGGATTTGCTGGTGCCCTGATCTCAGACTCCCCAGCTTACAGAAGTTTGAGAAATCAATGTTTGTTGTTTAAGCTGCCTAGTCTGTGGTCTTCTGTTATAGCGGCCTAAACAGACTGAGCACACACACAGAGTACTGAGTCAAGGGTGATGCGGTGCTTGTACTTGCCTCTCTCTTGCTCTGTTAGGGAGCAGTCATGAAATTTATCTGGCCAAGCTGTAGAAAGTAAATTCAGAAGTGTGGCTTCTTACAAGGGTCTTAAAATATCTGAAGACCCTGGGCTATCCTGAGTATTTGGTGTGAGTGACATGTCTGTATATGACAACTTATTATTTGACCAGAATAGATACGATGTTGCAGGAAAAAAATGAATTTAAAAGAGGCAGTCCTTTCTAACTCCTTTCATACATAATTGAATCAGTTCCTGGCTGGAAGTATCTTTAGAGGGAGAATCAGTCAACATGCTTAGCAAGAGCTTGTGTAAAATATGTAGTCGTTTTTATAGAGCTCTTAACTAAGCCTTGGAAACTGGAAAGTCATTTAATATGCTCTCTGGGAGCAGGGATTCTGTGGTGCTAAGAGTAGGATATTACAGTTTCCTCAACAAAGAAAAATTATGCACATACACCTGTGAGGCAGAGTGGAAATCACTTACTGGGTCGTAAAACTGTACTTCACAGTCAAATTGTTTACCTTAAGGTAACTGTCAGTTCTGATGCAACATCTTGGAGCTGATGTGCCTCTGTGGGTTGGAGCTATGACTCTGGATGCTCATTGCAGCTCTGATCTGTAATTTGAACAGCAGTTTCTTTTTGTCAGCAGCAAGCTCGTGTGCTCATTGGGAACCCAAGGGACCTGTGGGCTCAATTTTTCACAGAGTGCCAAGAAAAAGGAGGTGATGGGGTCCCCAGTGTTTATAGGACCATTTGTATTCAACTTCAAATTGGTTCTACGTATTTTTAGTTGCTGGGGAGAATTCTGCTGATAAGCTCCCAAATAAGCATAAACACACAATAAATGGGTTTCTGAAAAGAAGAAACAAACACTTCAGCCCTGACTGGTATGGCTCAGTTGGTTGGGCATCTTTCCGCAAAGTGAAAGGTCACCAGTTCGATTCCCGGTCAGGACCCATGCCTGGGTTGTAGGTTTGGGAGGCAACCAATAGATGTTTCTTTCTCACGTCAAGGTTTCACTCCCTCTCTTTCTCCTTTCCTTCCCCTCTCTCTAAAAATAAATAAATAAAATGTTAAAAAAAAATTTAAAGTGAAACAAGATGGAGTATGTATGGTGGAGGTTGCGGATAAGACTGGAGTTAGAGTCATATTTTGAAACCCACTAAGGAAGCTTACTCTATAGAGCAATTCACTGTATCTTTGTCAGTACACCAATGTTCATCTTTCAATGTATCTTTTACCCTACTTATCACACGTTGTCTCAGGCACACTTTTAGTGAGGGGAAAAATATATAAGAGCTTCATGTTTGTACATGGGCTCTGGTAAATTGAAAACACTTACTTTGAAATTCTTGAAGGAGACTCAGATTTGCTTCTCAGAGTGGCACTGGTGGGGAGAGGGGCGGGCAGTGACCAGAGGTCTTGCTCTTGGTGGACTGTGCTGTTGCTCTGGAGGAACTTCGAGAAGGCAGACAGGGCAGTTTTCGTGAAGTGGCTCTTCTGAGTCAGTCAGTCACTCACTAGAATCATGGGGTAAGGCCAAAATCACAGCCACAGTGGCATTTTCCCTGCCCGGAGTCCATCCTGGATTCACACCGATGACTGTGTCCTGGCTGCTGGCTTCCACAGACACGTGCCCTTGGCAGGCTCACTCCTATTGCGGCTGGAATATCTTCTGAATTAACTGTGTCTCTGACCTTCACCTTTCCCCAGGACACTTCCAGAATGGAACCAGTTCTGAGAAGCAGCCACTCAGGACCAGTCTTGCTTGCTTGTGAACATGTTATCAGGTGCAAAAATTGGGCCGCTGCTGGAAGTTCGAGTTCCAGCAGCTCAACTAGTCTGCCCCTCCCGGTTTCCTGAGCCATCTGCCTGGCCTGAGAGATGGGCAGGCAGTCAGCCTGAATCAGATTTGGCTTGTGAGAGAAAGTGATAGCCCCACCCAGAATGCCTCTTGCCTTTTTCCAGGGGGTCCAGCCACCTGGATGTGTACCCACTACCCTTATTGGCCATAAGTTCCATCACAGCCCTTTCTTTGCTAGACTATGAGGCCCTGGTAGGCAGGGGCTATGCTTCATGCTTCTCCTGTGAGCCTTGCAGAAGCCCGGGCTGTCTGCTAGGTTAGCAATATAGCGTCCTCGACAAGAAAAAGGCCCTGGAACCAAATTGCCTTGGTTGAACTCTGTAGCTTTGCATAAGTTGCTTAATTTCTCTGTGCCTTAGATAATTCATCAGTGAGATGGGGACGGTAATAGTATTAAATGGGTTAATATATGTAAAGTGCTTACAACAGTGATAACTGCTGAAAAAGTGTTAGCTGTTATTTTGAGTCAGACACTGGGCCTGCAGGTCATCCCTTTATGTCTAACGCATAGATAACTAGTATGCATTCTCTACTTCATTCTAGAAATAGTTTAAGATGACATTTACGTCCTGGCCTAAAGGATGCATTTCTATAAGGCACTTATCATAATCTAGAGCTGGGGGACAGATCAACCCAAGGTACCCAAGTCATTTGGCCCAAACCAGCCAATCCTTTGTTCTCCAGAAGTTTAATTGCCTAGAAGACAGTGCCTAGGAAGTGGAACACTCTTGTGCAGTGGTGTCATTGAGGGTTTTCATGTTAGTTCATTATAGGCAGACCTACCCTCTGGCTCAGGGCACTTGGAGACATTCCACAGCATAGAAACATGACACCTTATTTTTTTCCCCCAAAGATGGAGGTCTTCTTTAAAAATAAATCTGCTTTTCCAATACTTTTGCTCTTTGCTGGTTTGGATAACTCATTTTATTGAAAATAGAGCCTATGTATTTTGTCCCCAAATGGCCCCTTTCTTTCAAGGAGCCAAAAGGTCTAAGAAGATGATCTCATGCCAGGGGAGGTGGGGACCTCTTACCTGGCTTGTGTCATAGGTGGGGCAAGACAACTGGCCACCTGTCTTCAACTTAAGAAGGAGAACCAGCATTAGCAATAGGACTAATTTGATTTTTCAGTTTATATGGATAAATCAACCAATCTCGATATCTTACTATAAGGGGAAGACCCTATGCTAAAAGCTATGAGTGATTAACCATGTCCTCAAGGTACATAAATTTAGCATAAAGGCTCTCTTTTAAAGTAATCTCTAAGTGAATGGACAGTGCTCTGTAACCTGTGCTGTCAATGTCCCTTGCAAATCTCTGTGTGAGTGCCAAGGCTGATGCAGAGAGGTGAAGACCTTCAGTCAGAGCACTGAGCAGACTTTACAGCACAAGCAAATGTGCTATGGTACTTGGAATGCAACCGGCGTGGGCCGGAGCTATCAAATGTCTGATATCTCTGGTCCAAATAGTTGGGGTGGGATGGCTCAGATTCTAAAGGCTCTCTTGCTGATTTTAATTAGGTAGAAACACAATTTGAAGATGAGTTGTTCACTGCTTGTTAACCAAAGAAGATGGCCTGAAGCTCCAGTCCGTCCCCCCAAATTTCTCAAGTGCTCTTTTCTGGCTGTGAAAACAGCCTTACACATCCAGGAAAAATATGGAGGGCTTATTTAGGGAAACCTGTGCCTAGAAACTGTCAACTTTAGATCACTATAAACTGTATAGATACGCAAACAAATGGTCTTAATGTGATTATACGTGTTTTCTCTTTGGTATGTGCACGTATAGATCTGTGTGGAATCAGGGGACCTCCACTCCCAAACCAGCCCTTCATTAGACTGTCAGAAAGGATAAAGCCTGAAAGGGGAGAGGAGTGGGGGAAGGGAGGGCAGGGAAGGTGTGTGCAGGCTCACAAACAGCAAGTTGGAATGTTACCTCTTGGCTGTTCCTTCTCACTCCTTCCCTGGGGCCCACAGCTATGAGCATGGGCGTTTCTAGTCCCTCCAACACCGTATGATCCTGGAGTGAGAAAAGGGGAGACTGACAGTAAAATGAATTAAAGCTCTGCTGGTGGCTGCCCTGACCCCCCACCCAGAATCTGGCAAAATTCAAAAAGAAATATTGGATGGGGGACCCCGGAGGAGAGAAGGAAAGGGGGAGCCGGAGGGGTAGTGGACGTTCGTTCACATATTCATCCATTTATTTACTTCAAGTTCTATATCGGGGCACTGTGTTCAGCTTTGGCAACCCAAAATTAGATCACTTATTCATGCATTCATTTATTCAACAAGTATTTCCTGTAACATTGTGATCTATAAGAAGGAATGCATGTGTGGTCTTTGCCTACCGTTTCTGGCACAGAGCTCATAAAACCATTGGAATGTCTTAAGTGATGAGAGCCCTAAGGGTGTCCTTTGCTGTTCGAATGAGAGGACTTTTGGAAAGCCCCTACATAACCTAAGGATGGGGAGAGTCCCACCCCATCCTAGGAGGGGAGAGGAGCTGGCGGTTGAATTAATTGTCAGTGGCCAGTGATCTCATCAATCATGCCTGTGTAATGAAGCCTCCATAAAACACCCAAAAAGGACAGGGGCCTGCGAGCTCCCAGGTTGGGGAACACGTGGAGATGTGAGGAGAGGGACATGCCCTTTATCTATCTGTTCCTGAGTTACAGCCTTTTGTGATAAACCAGTACTGTAGTACATAAAATGAGTTCTGTGAGCTGCTCTAGCAGATCAATCAAACCCAAGGAAAGGGGGTCCTCAGAAGCACTTGGGCTTGTGATTGACGTCTGAAGTTGTTGTGGGGGGCACTCTGGTGGTTCTGAGCCCTTAACCTGTGTGACCTGACTATCTTCAGGTAGATAGTGTCAGAACCGAGTCGAGTTGTAGGATACCATTCTGGTTTACAAGAATTGCTTGGTGATGTGAGGGGGGAAATTTCCCCACATTATAACTGGTATTAGAAGCCATATTTGTTCGATGTCCAGTGTGGATCACTGAACTCCTTGAGGAACTGGGATTCAGCCGTGAACGTGACAGGAGGCAGTGCTCTGGTGGACCTTGCCTAACGGAGCCTGGGGTGGAGCCGGACAGGCGAACGGCAATTCCGACGCGCATGGAGTGCACTGTCCAGCCCTGAGGGTTAGGGAAAGCTTCGGCATGTGACTAGAGTGAGATCTGATGGACGAGAGGGTCACCAATGAAATGTATTTCTTTTGGAGAATCGCACATCTTCTTTTTTCCTGCTGTAGAACATTTGGGGAGTTTGGGGACCAAGATAATGCAATTTTCTTTCCATTCCTTTTGCAATTTGATGATAATATTGCCATATTATTTCTAAAAAGAAAATATCTAATATACGTGGTGGGACAAAAGTAGGTTCACAGTTGTGAGTATACAAAACAATTTATTCTTATATTACTATATATTATTTACCGTATTATTTTCCATACGAACAACTGTAAACCTACTTTTGCCCGCCCTCTATACTCAGATGGAGGACATTATTCTCTTTTAAATTGGGGAAGAATTTTGAAAGCAATGGATGAATATGGAGAAGCTTCCTTCTGCTTTACTAATTATAATCATTATTCTTAAAAATTACACCCAAGAACCAGATGTTTTGGGGGGCGAGGACAGAGGACTGTTAGGCACCACAGGCAGGCAGGAGTGAAGATTGGTTCGGCCCTTCTGCAGAGCGGCCTGGCAGTCCGCGGTCAAAGGAGGGGATTCCACTGTGAGCACAGGTCTCCAGTGAAGTCTCACGTGTCCATAAAGATACACGTACGAGGATGTTCACTGCAGTGTTATTTGCGATGCGGTGGAGGCAGCTGGTGGACCTGCACCATGAAGTGTTTGCAGCCAGGAGAAGCACGAGGTGAGGTATTAAACATGACAGGCTGGGTGAGAATATATAAGAAACATTATGAAATCCACAAGAAAATATCACTCAGATAAATTAAAAGATACGTATTGAGATACACCTTATGAATTTTATAAGCACAAACACAAACAAGAGGATTTATATTAAACATTGGAATGGTTTCCTTGTGTGGGTAGGGAAAAAGAAGGGAATGGAAGGAAAGGGATAACTGACTAACCAACTAACCCACCCACCAACCCAAGAGAGCAGCCTTCCTTGGACCAGTGTGGATAATGTGCCATGAAGTAGGAGTGTGGTGAACTCATCTTTCTGAGGACCTCTAGGAAAGGAAGGAAGGAAAGAGGGAGGGAAGGAAGGCAGAGTGGGAGGCAGGGTGGGGTACAAAGAGTGGAAAGGAAGAAAGGGATGTAAGACGGTTCTATAACCTCCTTCCTCTTCCCAGTCCTAAGAGGGATGCTCTCTTCTCACTCCAACCCAGGTACAGAGCAGGGCAGGAGGGGCCGGCCAAAACTCACCAACCCCTGCTGAGGGGCTGTTATGGTTCACAAGACAGAACAGGAAGCTTGGGATTTAGTAACCACCTGACCATTAGTCGGGGTGAATAATCACAAGTTTCTGGGTCTTCCTACTCTCCAAGCATTAGCTCAGCAGAGCCAGACAACTCCAACCAGTCAGGAGTCTTTCTAAGCAGGTCGAGGGGCATCTCTGAGAGGGAGGAGGGTCTCTCACCTGGAATTTACCCATGGCCACGAGAGGGACAGGGTGGGCCTCCTTACAGACCGGCATCTGTCTCCTCAGGGTAAGTCCTGTCTTTAGGTCATGTTATTTGACATTTGTATAGGAACTCGTAGAATCACTAATATAAGAAGGGTTTTCAGTGACCACTTCTGACATTTTCCACAAGATGATCAAATAGACTCAAAAGCCCCAACTTCCGATGCCCTGTAGCATTTCCCAGGTCTGAAGTTGGAATATTCTCACTATGAAAGTGAGCATCGGGGGTGGGGAGGGTGGAGGCCGAGATGCCAGTCTGAAGAGAGTGAGCAATAAGGAAATGCCTAAGCTTTCAAGATGCTGTTCTGAGATCATTAACTTTATTATGTTAAAAATGGTAGAGAAGACAAATACTTGACATATTAGCACATTCAATCTTAAATTGATCATTTTTCAAGGTTTTCTGTACAACACCAAAAATGAATTAAGTTTCCATCCCTAAAAACATTTGACAGAAGAAATTCGTACTTTATATGTTGTGTAATGAAAAAGAACACAAGTATGGCGTTTGCTCTTTTTTCTTTTCCTGCAGGAGAAGGAGAAGCTTTCTTCAGAAATAGTGCTTGAGATCTTTGAATTGAAACATCTGTTGGGCAGCTCATTTTCATAATTGGGATAGTTACTTTTCACCTTTGCCCTTGGTCCTACCTACCTTCCTGTTCTTTCTCTTCCACACCAGTGCAATAGTTAGCTCCTAAGATGGTTTAAAACATACTTTTTATCTACCTGTTTTACTTTTCAATTTACGGACTTGTGTTTTCTTCTCATAGTAAGTTTAGTAAAACATTTGTTTTTAATAAAGAAATAGTCGTTTAAGTTTTTTATTTTTTGCCAAAACTTGCAAGTTCATTTGGCATTTGCTTCTAGTAGTGTCCGTTTATTTATTATTGCCCCAGATTAATAGCCTTTTAATTAGCAGTTATTAATATAAAGTGCAACATTTATCCTCTCATCCAAGAAAAGAGAGAGAAAAACTGCTATATTTTATTCGTATTTTTTGGCCCTCTGCCATTTGGTAGCTAAGCAAAAAAATAAATGTATATGTTACGGTAAACACCCATTTGTTACAGTACATTCTGGAGTGTTCCATCTGTATTTGTCTGTGTGCTCAAGAAAATTGTATAATGTTCACCTGGGTAGCAATTTGTGTTCTGGCAAATCTTTATTTGCTCTCAGGGGAACCTATTTAATATAATTACACTTAATTGATATTTGTGGTGGTGGATTAAGGAAAAAGGAACCGTCATTTAATATGCTTCAGGATTTTATGGGTCTTGTATTTCTTGGCTTGGTTTTCAAAATACATGTAACCACATTTTTTAAAGCTAGGTACTTAGATAAATTCAGTCCTCTATTAAAAGAGTGCACTGAAGGGGCACTATGCTAAAACCTCCTGCTAAAACAATGAGGAAAGAATTAAATCTTTCTCCTCCAAAATATTCTCTTTGGTAACTGTGCTGTCTAAAGGTTTAAATGATTAAAAATAGGTTGCCCATGATTTGGCTGATTATTTGGCTCACATCCAACCCCATACATTAAGAATGGTTAGTTCCCAGAAGAGTTCGCACACTGATTCTTTCTGCCTACTTCGCATTCTCAACTGCGAGTTTGGTTTTCTTCTTATGTCAAATGCAATAGAACGTTCCTCTCTTTGCTGCCTGTCAATGTGCAGCAGCTGATTTACGTAACTGAGGGCCCCAGGCAAGAGTCAGGGCTGCGGTATGTGTCAAACCTAGCAAAGCCAACAGCCCATGTTTTTATTAGGGTTTTGTTCATACGGTTATTTGTTGATTTTTAACTCCTTTTTAAGTATAAGCACTCCTAGGGAGCAACACAGACACCAGTTAAACAGTTTAATTTTGTAGACAAATGTAACTGAGGCCAGTTAATGTTGACATATGACTGCTGTCACAGACTTTAAGTAGATACACTCAGAGCAGGAGACAGAATCGGGTTAGGTCAGCAGCTGAAAAGATTAGAATATTTATGTCTAAGTATATTAATTTTACTTGTAATGGGAAATATAATGATGAAATAAGGCTCTGTGAGACACAAATGTTTTCTTTCTGTCTTTCAAGGGGAAAATATTATATGTCAGTGACAAGGTCACATGTAAATGACAAGTTTCTAAGGAAAGGCAGAATACTTCCTATGCAGCGGACAGGTAATTTTTCTACACCTGTTTTTCCATAAGAGTGCCGACTCATTGTTGGGGCCATTTCCCCCAAGGAAACATCCAGTTGGTCTCTCTCTCCAAACCCACAAAAATGCGTGAAGTGAGAGAGTCCCATCCAACATCTCAAAGGCAATGATGGGAATCCATTCATCATTCTGGTCCTCAGATATACTGCTTGCCAAAAAGCGAACGGAACAAGAGTTCACAAGCTGAGTGCTTCTAACCCTGGTGCATGGGAGACGCCACGGGCCCCCTGAGCGTGGGAAGAGGGTGCCGTGAGCAGAGGGTGCGGGTTTCTGACTCTGGCGTTCCGGGCTTCTGGTTCCATCTTTGTAGAAGGACGGGATGGACAGGAGCTCTCCCAGCTCTAAGTCCTCTTGAAATCTCATTTCTCACCTCTTCAGTTGTCATGTGCACAGATCCCAGTTCTAAAATAGTTTCTGTATATTAACTAATACCTATCCTATTTCTGAGGGAAGACTTCTAGAACAGTTCCTCATTAGTTCTTGTTCTCAAGGGATGGCCCAGATTTCCCAAGCTGAGGTGCACATCACTAAATACTAGATTATCCAACCCTTCCCCACAACTTGCCACCTATTTTCCCAGGTTTAGAAACAGGCCCAGAGAGGTCAAGTGACCTACTCAAAGTCTCACAGTGTCAGGAGCTAGACCCGCTGCTCCAAACAAGAGACCTTCTGCCAACCAGCTGCGCTGTAATAACTCAATTACTCAATATTGGACACTTTCACTTGGCAAACAAGTAATCCTAAAAGCAGAATAATACGTTGACTCCTGACATTGTTTTTGAGTTGTTGGATGTTTCTACCTCTTTAGAACATTTTTGTGGGTTGAGAGAGGGAACAGGAGGGAGAGGAGACAGAGACACAGACACAGAGGTTTGTTTCCATGGAGAAGATTGTGCTTCTTTCAGTGGAAAGAACCTCATCTTTAGGACTTGGGAATATATTTCCTGCTGCTCCCTCCCCCCCACCCACTGTTTTCCAGGGCTTGTTCCTTCTCTAAGAAATCAAGGACCAGGGGGTGAGGGTGATCCAAACTCTTACTTGCAATTCCCAGGTGGGATGAATTGTTCCCACAACGTCAGTGTGAGGTAGGTTTCAGTATAAAATTCCTGGGCTGCCTTGTCATTTGCACTAAACCATCAGCGTGTTGGCTTGAGATGACAGCACATGACACATCCAAGTAATTCTCTGTCAAGTCTGTTCAGAGAAAGGGCGGGTGGAAGCACAGGAAAGAGCGTTTGAGAGGGACGGAGTTCTTTCTGACAGGCATCATAGAACATTTTCTCCCTGTTTTTAATTTGAGGTTCTGAAACCGTGGCTCCTCACTCTGGAAACTGACACATTTCCAGGCCCGAAATGGTCCTGTTTACCCCAAAAAAGGGTGGAAGCTGAGGTGACAAGGGTGTAGTCAATCACAGGTGTCAAAAGCCAAAGGGCTATAGATGAGAGAGAAAAATCCCCTGAATTTGACAAAATGTAATTTTGAATGAAGGCTGTCCTTTCTCTGATCTGACCATGGAGTTGCTTCTGTTCTCCTCACCCCGCATAACCTGCCTTAGGAGTTGGGATCACTTGACTGTGAGGATTAAAAGGGCACAGGTATAGATAGGAAGAATGCTAGAATAATTCTGAAGATCACCAAAACATCTTTCTCTATTGAGAAAACTGGACAAAGCCTGGCATTCCACCCACCAAACATGGAAATCACAATATCATGATAATCAGGAAGGATTTTGGGTGGGCTGAATGTGTTTAGGTGGAAAATGTGGTGTTTATGTGGAAAATGCAGGATTTGAGGTCCCTCTTCTGCCTTCTATAGGTCATGTGATCCTGGAGGAGGCACATATTCTCTTCTGAGCTTCAGGCTCCTCGTCTAGAAAATGAGGGTCAAAAACACTGCCTCATAAACTTGTGAGAATGATAATAATTATTTAATGGGTGTTTTCCATGTGTCAGGCACTGAGTTAAGCAGTTTATGGATATTATCTAAATCGATCTTCAAAATAGCCTTAAGAAGCAGGTATTATTAATGTTATATCACAGACATGTAAACCGAGGCTCAGAGAAGTTGCCCAAGTTCACCCAGCTTGTGAAGTGACAGATTAGGATTTGAATCCACGTTTGTCTGATGCCATGGCTGATGCTCTTAACTGCCGTTCTCTTTGTAGAAGAGTTCTTTGTAAGATGCTGGCCACTTTCCAATAGTAAGTGATTCTTGTAAAGAAATTACTTTACAGTGATCTCAGAAGGTAACTTCAGTTACTCAGTGTCCTCAGGCTACAAACACCAATTATTTGGCAATTAGCAACTTTTGATAATAATGGTTGTCATATAGGGAGAGCTGAGCCCTGTTCTAAGCACTTGAGATGTTTTGACTCATTCAGTCCCCACAACAACTTCTTAAAGTAGGTGCTATCATCATACCTAGTTCACAGATGTGGAAAGTAGGATACTGAGATCATTAGTACCTTGCCCAAAGTCCCACTGCTCGTAAGTGGAAGAGCTGGGATTTAAACTTCGGTTTTGCAGGACCAAAATATGTGATGTCTCGTGTGAACCATGGGTCAAACGTTGGCCAAGTGAATTCACCAAATGAGTTCTTGCTTCCCTGTCTGGGGGACCAGTGACTGCTGATGCTGTGGGGTTGACAAGTGGGAGGGCTTCTATGTAGATTTGTCAGGGACATATGGCCACAGAAACTCGTGTTTCCTCCGACAGTCTCCTGAGTGTTCCTCAACACTTGTGAATCCAAGGACCTGTATAGAAAACCCAAGTCACTGTTTGTCCCAGGTAGCCCCAACTGTTAACGGCACGGACCTCATTCTCAGCCTGGTTCTTGCCTTTGTTGCTGGAGAACTGGAGTAGGGCTCAGACAGAAGGGCGTCTGTGAGGAGGTAAACCCAGCACTTACGACACGTGGCTGGTTTCCACCAAGCATTTTTCTGGGAAGTCCCTGCTCTGATCTTCATTCTGCCCTTGGAATTTTCCTGTGATGCATGAGGGGTCTCCAAGTCTAGAAGGGTAGAAAACAATTAAAATTATAGTTTAAAAATCGATGTTCTTAATTGTAGACAAGAGACTTTTAAGGGATTTTATGCCCAAGTGAACTTACTAAGGGCTACTGAGTAGTTCACAGAATGGTAGAAAGGCCAGAGAAATGGACTCAGGAATGGCAGCAGAAACCAGAGTGATCGATGCACAGAGAAAAGGCCTGGTCATGAGCCACAGCCACCGCTGGTGAACCCTGGACCCCACCCTGTGGCCAGGGTTGGACCCAGCCCCACCAGAGTTCCACAGTTGCCCTTGTTATTTTTGTATCATTTGCTTCAGATTCAAAGTCAGGGCCTTCAATAATCAGCTGGCCCCTTTTCAAACCCATTGTCAGCAGAGTAGTTGCCAGAGCAAAGACTTGTCGGGTATCGATCCAGAACTTGGGCAGTCCAGGTGTGACGACTGTCCACCGCATAGTTACCAACCCATTTGCGGGGAACCGAGTTTACCCCGTGTAATCCTGAGGAAGCCCTGCCGGGTGAACATCTTCGTGTTACAACCGTGGCCGCTGGAGTCAGAGAGGGTCAGTAGCCAAACCCATTTCACACAATTCCTGATGTTGGCCTCACCTTTAGCAACTTGCGTCTCAGCTCAAGACGCGTTGGCTTAGACAGGAGGAGTGGTCCTTTCATCGGCAGACTGCCTGTATGGAACCTCGTCTCTTCCCTGCGTGGAAGGAACTAAGAAACTGATTGTCCTCTGTGAAGTGTTCCAGCATCTTTGACATTCTGGCAGGAGCAGGGCCTAAAGTGTCTGAAGGGGAAGGCAGTTAGAATGAAGCGTAGTCTATAAAATGCACCATTTACTTCTATATATCCATTTGCATCTGGTATGCACAGAGCTGTTAAATATATTCCCAAAGAACAGAAACATTATCCATTTCCATAATTTTTGAATTATAGAAATATTTAGTAAAACTGAAAATACAGCAAGCTTTTATAGGCCGTTATCGTGATTGAAAGGCCCTGACAACTCCTCAGAGTTCACAGTCATGGGAAACATATGTGCGGATCTTTAGGGAACAAAGATGTGAGAGCGTCCTGGAGACCAGACATGGATGCTTTCTGTGAGGAGTCAGTAGGCTCTGAGACTGAGCAGCTACAGAGGCAGAGTGGGAAGACTTTCAGCTTAAGCCGAATCACCACCAGACCCCGTGGTGGGGTAGGCGGCACGGACGGTTTCTAGACAGACCAGGCCCCGTTGACGTGGCCATCCGATGGGCTGCTGAAGGTCTTCCCTGGATGGGACCAGAGTGGGGAGGTTTCCAGGATTCACGTTTCAGGAATGTGTCTATTTTTTCAGCAAGCTTTCTGGGCTATGTCACATTTGTGAAAAGAAACACATTTTCTTCATTTGTTTTCTTTGTAAAAGGAAAGGCAAAAAGAGAAAGAGAGAGACCGCATGGTTGACTCAGAAGCCAGAAGACATGTTGGAGAACTGCGCCCACCAGTGACTAGCTGTGTTGACCTGGGGCACATCGTTACTTAGTTCTTCTAAGTCTCAGATCCTTGCCTGCCTCGTGGGGGTTAAGTTATAGCAATTTTAAAATGCCCCATGTAGTTGAAAGCAATGCAGTGGTGCCCTCCACGTTTTCCCCTTTACACATGCGCCTTCCACTTAAAGGAAGCGCTTTCCGGCTTCTCATTGGCACGTCCGGATCGCCAGCTTCCCTACTCTTGTGCTTTGGGGCCATTCGTAAGTAAAATACGGTGACTGGAACACAAGCCCTGCAATGTTGCAATAGTCAATCTGATAACCGAGACGGCCTCTCCGGGACTAAGGGCAGGAGTGTCTGCAGCAGCACAGATGCAGGGCTGATTCACATCTCCGGCTGTTTGGAGCGGGACAGTAAGAGATTTCATCACGCTAATCAGAACTGCACGTAATATGAATTGTTTCTGGAATTTTCCATTTAATGTTTTCTGACCAGGGTTAACTGAAGCCACAGAGAGTGAAAACGCCAATAAGGAGAAACTAGTGTACTTAATTGTAAGGTGTCGTTCGTTAACAGAAATGTGCTCAGTCCTAACTTGGATATAATTTGGAACTCCGTTTCTTCTAAACTTCAAGCGAAGGACTCAGGAAACACACAGAGAACACACAATACTTCAATGTATTGATCCAGAAACCCCAAAGTGGTAGGCAAATATGGAGCATTTCTAGTAAAAATGAATGAATGAATGGACGTGCATCTACTTTTATCTCCTCCTAAACGCCAATACAATAACAGTGAAAGGATTTGTTAAAAGTGTGACCACTCAAGGAAGGGAGGAGAGGAGAGGAGAGAAGACACAGCAATCAAACTTCAGAGGCTGGAAAGCAGCTGATGAGTAGAAAGGAACGTGAAAAAAAGTAAATGATAGTAGACCACAGGGCTGCCTGGGAATCCACAAAACCTCTGCTGTCCCGTCGAGCCTTAGGACTCGACAGAGCCTGGAACCCTTCGAAGGCTATTTATAGCACAGTTGACCCCCAAGTCCCTTCTCCAACTCCACTCAGCCTGGAGACTGCCCTTCTCTTCCCCAGACCGAAGACCGGAGGCCCCAGGGCGGGAAATGGAGAGTGTCTGGCACACTTGAGGACTAAGCGAGTGTGTATGTTCGGGATGGTTAAGACCCAGTCCTCGTCCTCCAGAGGCCCCCCAGAACTCCCTGGGCAGGCAGGTGCCGCCTGCTCTGCAGCAGTTAGGAAAACTGTTTTAGTGGGAGGCTGACCAGCCCAAGATATAAAACTTAAAAATACCGACTTGGGAGGCTCTATAATAAATGACCCAGCCAGGTTCATTTCACCGATATTTATTGAAGGCCTACTGTGTGTCAGACACTTTTCTAAGTCCAAAAGATTCCACAGAAAAAAAAAGAAGAAAGAAGTCCTTGCCCTTGTGGAGGCTACACTTGAGAGGAGTGAAAGAAACGATACAAAGAGTCAATGAGTAAAAGGTGTGCCGTGGGTTTGATGGTTATAATTACCACGGAGCAAAATAATCATGGAAGGGGTAGCAAGTGTCTGGAGATGAGAGAGGAAGCTGAACATATAAATAAGGTGGTCAGAAGAGGGGGGGGGTTACTGTTCATAGTTTTTGATCTTCTATTTCTTGGATAAGTCCCTTTAACATTTCATATAATAAGGGCTTAGTGATGATGAACTTCTTTAACTTGACCTTATCTGGGAAGCCCTTCCATTCTAAATGATAACTTTGCTGGACAGAGTAATCTTGGAAGTAGGCCCTTACCTTTCATGACTTGGAATACTTCTTTCCAGCCCTTCTTGCCTGAAAGTTTTCTTTCGAGAAATCAGCTGATAACCTTGTAGGAACTCTTTTGTAGGTAACTCTCCCCTTTCCTCTTGCTACTTTTAAGATTCTCCCCTTATCTTTAATCCAGCATAGTTTTATATTCCATAAAGCAAGAACTTTGAAAAAGAAGTTGGCCTTATTTTTAATGCAAGTAGAAAAAAATACCCACCACCAAACACTTCTGGAGTGTTATTTATTGCCTGGAATATAACTTGAAAATATTATTTAACATAAAACCACTTAAAGCTCTTAAATAATGCATTTGCATTTTTTCCCTTCTGCACCCGTTTCTTGCAACTGACCTGGATGGTAAGTGCTTCTGCTCTGAAGGATCGCCCCAGCCCTGAACAAAGGTCACTCAGAGGCCAGGGCTGCAGACACCCACCGGAGGCATAATACCTGGGGTGGGAGGAAGGGCTGGTGGAGGGAGGGGAGACTACAGAGGCTTCTGGGGACACTGACAGAGACAGGAGATTTTGAGACTGATTGAGAAAGAGCTGTGGGTCTTCTCCTTGAAAATACCCCAGGAGGTAGCAAGGCCTTTGAGGACAGTGATTTATAAGAAACTAAAAGATCAGTGTGTCTTTTCTTTTTACAAGAAAACCAACATCACTGGCCTTGCTTTATAGGACATCCAGAAAAGCGACAGCTTTTGTGTTTCTGGCCCCTTGAAGGAGATGAAGTGAGATCATCTCCGACTTGACAGGAGATGGAGCCCAGTGCTTTGAGCTGAAGGGAGTGGCTGACCTGCAGGCAGGGAGATGAGTTCTTCCTACGGAGGGGAAGCAGATGGCATGGGGTGTGGCGGCTGGGGGCAGTGCTTCAGAGCCGTAGGATACCAGTAGAGATGGACACTAAATGCCTTTGGAAGGTGCTAAGGGTCTCTGCGGACCCTCCTTGGTCCATGGAGCAGGCTTGGGGAGGAAGATCCCTGAAGTTGCTCGGAGCTGCATGCCAAATAGACAGAGGAGACTAGGCCTGATCGGCTTCCTCCTGGAGGGATGGCAGTGGGTGGAGGCCCATGGCTCTTGCCCCTATTCCAGGCTCCACATAAGTCCCTGGGAACTGCATCCCTGCCTAGGGAGGAAAGTTTTAGCCCCTGTTACAACTCTGGCCCTTTCAGTAGATGCCACATGGAGCTGACTTTGCTTGCAGGCACTCGTGACATTGTGTGGTTTAATGAGGGCAATACCGGGATGCTTAGTCTCCTACCCGGCTTGTCCACTAACTAGCTGGGTGACATTGGTTAGGTTCTTAACCTCGCAATAAAGAGACTGAAACACAAGCTTTCATAACTGCAACTTCCTGAGCGGAGCAGAACACTTCTGTTGTATTCCTTTTCTCCTAACCAACCCCAACCTAGAGCAAAACCAAGTCAAACCACGAAATAGCCCACAAACTACAAAGAGGTAAGATCAGGTATTTTTGAATCAGTATCATCTGAGAGGGGCCACAAACTATAGGAGACAAAAAATCATATGAGGAAAGTTTAGAAAAAAAAGGACCCATCAAATAAAGTTGTCACCGAGTCTCCTAAAGTGCAGGGAATTTTACTACTCTGGACGCGCATGGGTATCTAAAATGGCTGTGAAGGTGGAGCCAGCTGTTAGAAAAGACCCTCCCTGGATGGGGTATGGAAAACAAATCTTTCAAGTGGCAAAATCCAAATCTCATAGCTTGGGAAAACAATTGGCCTTGAGTGGAAAATGTGATCCTTTTTTCTAGAGCCTCGGCTTTTGGCTTCTAGGTTACCTCGCTGTCAGTCATTGCTCCAAACTGCCTGGAGACAGTGGTTTCACACAGCCCGTGGAAGCCTGGTGCTCTGGGTGTTTGCAGACCTGTGGTGTTCCAACGGTGCTGCCAATAGATGTGAAGGTTGTAGTAAGAGTTCCAGAAATCTAGAGCTGCGTGGTTATTATGGGAAGCGCAGTGAAGAAATATGCCTTTGAATTTTTTTTTCACCAAAGGTTGATGCTAAAACCATGTATGTGATGGGATCTGAACTGCTCTTTTCTAAGATGGTTCCTTTGAGGCTGTAACAAGGAATTAAGCAAGGCCACCATCAACTGTGCCACCAAGGGTTGATGTCTGCTTCTTGTGTCTCTTGTTGCAGGGAGCTGGGACTATCTGGTCCCTTTTCTCTGGGTCCTACTCTGGGCTCCCTTCCTAGTCTTGATTCCCACAGGTGGCTGTTTCCTGTCATGCCCACAGCTGCTCAGTCCCGTGCCCCAGACAGGGTTGTGACTGTATCTGGTGAAAATCTTGCCAGGACTCAAGACCTTTATGTTCCAGTGATGCTCTTCGTTAGTGTGCTCCTTTCTTGGCTCTGGATTTTGAGAAACTGGGACAATCTACAAATAAGAAAAGCCTCATTGCTCTAAGGTCTCGGAAGAGGGCGTTGGCTCAGTTGTGGAAAATTGTGGAGCAGCTCATTCTCTCTGGCTACTCACTCAGACAAGGAATCCAGAGCTCAGACTTGGCTTAAATTATAGACTCTTGGATTGCTTTAACTCTATTTCACTTATTCATTTATTTATGCTATTTATTCATTTAATGAGCCAAGAAACTCAGTAATCAAGATAAATATTTTAGTACAATATTTAAAAAATAAAAATAAACACTAATGGCCCATAATAAAGAAAATACCGAACATTTTAATGACTTTAGGATCAGTATTCCCGTTCATCGTCTCGCCTCTGGTTCCAGTATGGCCCACACAGCAGTGTTACAATCCTGTCTGCATGGTGCTTTCTTGTATCACTTCAGACACCAAATGTGTGGTTTCTTTCTCCAAAACCAAATACTTGTCTTTTTTTTCATGCCAGTTCCCCAATTCTCCGATCTGACTTTGTGTTCAGTGATTCAATTCAATTCAGCCACAAACTGCTGGAGTTCTGCACACCCCACAGGTTCAGGGCTCAGGCCTTCAAGACTGCCCCCCCCCACTTGAAATGCCAGCTGCAAATGGGGTGCCCAAGTTACCCACACTTCTGCCTGCTGACTACCATTTCAAGGGTTTCTACGACTCTGCCCTCATGCTCTATAATTCACAAGAACGACTCACAGAATTCAGGAGAGCACTTTAGTTATGACTACTTGTGGCTCAGGTGGTTGGAGTGTTATTCTGGGTGCCAAAATGTTGTGGATTTGATTCCTGGTCAGAGCACATACCTAAGTTGCAGGTTCGAGCCCTGGTCGGGGTGCATATGGGAGGCAATGGATCAATGTTTCTCTCTCACATTGATTTTCCCCAAAGAATTTAGGTTTATATGTATTTTTTAAATTAGCTTTTAAAATATAAATTGATGGTGAACTTAGAAAGTCAGAAAAATACAAAGTAGAAAATAAAAATTGTTTATTATTCTACTTTCCAGAGACAACTGCTGTTGATATTTTGACATATCTAGGACACACACACATTATAAATACACACTGATTTCAGAACCCTTTGTAGCTTTGGAGGAGGTGCGGTGGCTAGAAAGACGGTAGTGAAAGAAATCTTCATTCTTTCAGGGTCCGTTTTGGACAAGCTCTGTGTTGAAGTTTAATCTTCACAACATTTTATCTCCATTTTACCAATGAGAAAACTCGGTTCAGGAAGGCGGAGTGACCGCCCTTAGGTCACATTACCTAATGAACTCATCATAGCCGAGGCACGGGAGAGCCTGGCCCACTTGCAGAAAAAACCTGTATTATCCGCAGCCCTATTTCCATTACTCTTATTGCCAAAAAAAAGGAATAAGGAAATAAAAGCCTTACTCTGTGAATGGGTAAATACAGTTTCACTAAAATTAAATACAGTTCTGCTCTGAGAATTCAAATTCAGATGAAGTCTATAAGACATTCCCAAAAGTTTGTTTTTCTTCTCTATTTCTAGAGATGTCTTTTCCTGGGCAGACTTAAATTCAGGTTTTGGCAAAAATGGCTTCATGGAATATTTTTTTGAATAGAAGGAAGGCAATTTTTGTATTGAATTTGAAAAGCACATACCTAACAGCCACACTGATGGCAGAGATTAAGCAAAGCTTTCTTTTCTACTTTAATGCTGTAACTCAAAATGTGTTGCTGGAAGGAGAGTCAAAATGAGTACCTTGGTAAAGTCTCCAGTGTTCAGGTGCTGCGCGGGCTCTGAAGGTAGGTAGCTGAATCATACATTATAAGGTCATGACCTCAATGCTGCCTTTAAAATGTATTCACTGTGGAAAGAGGAGGGGTGTGCAGGAATTAGCCATTAGCTGGCAAAGAACTGCAATCTGCTTGAATGCTTGGGGTAACGCCATCACTTAAAGAGAATCTGGATTTGGGAAAGGACAACATCCCATGGGCCAAAAAGAAGTCTTTGAGCCCACCATGGACATTTCACAGGAAGTTCTCACCAGCCCCCAACATCTCAAAAAGACAGGAAAGTTAGTCAGTGATAGTGTGAAGTGCAGGATCGGGTGCAGTGCTGGCTCCTGCCCTTCCTTGCTGTGTGGAGCCCCAAATTAGCCTCTTCCTTCCTATGGTTTGTGTTTCCCATCAATGAAACCCAAGATAGGAAATTTTCCTCCATTTTCTTAATGCTCACCCTCACCGGTCTGTTTTAAAAAGATAGTATCTGTCCATAGTTCCACACAGTAAATTCCTAGAAAGAATATTGCATAAAAGTCTCTAGTATTGTGCTCTTCATGCCCTTCTTCCCCGATTGCTGGGACAAGGCAACCCACGTGGGAAACCTGGAGGAAGGGGTGCCTTTCTCCCATCCACCTTTCAGAGTCTGATTAAATTGCAACTATTCTGCAGACAGGAGAGTCAAGCTAGTTATAACTTAATCTACGTAGCTGTAAATAATCTTGCCCACGCCCCAGTTTCTTCATCTGTAAATTGGAACTAATATTTATGTTGTAGCTCAAAGGGATTTAGTCGGGCCTAATGAGATCAGTTGTGTAGTGGGTTTGGCGCTTGTTGGATGGAAGGCATTATATAAATATGCCGTCATTTTCATTAGGATTATTTTCATCATAATTTTATGCTAAACACAGCTGTGGCAACATATGTTTTAAAGATTTAAATAAACATTCCTAAATTTGTGAAACCTGATTCACTTTTGCCCAATTGGGCTAAATTTGCCATCATTTTGAAAATTCTGAAGGCAAGGCTTTCAATTCACAAAGGCTTCCCCTGTGGCAAGGGGCTTATACACTGACAAGCTTAATTTTCTTTTGTAAGCTGTTTAAAAACACAGCGAAATGGCTCTGTGTGATAGCCTGGCAACTTGGAGGTGGGGTTCCCTCATAGGGACCGTGTGAGGGGAGAGCCGCTTACAAAAGTCAAACCTGAGGCCATCTCAGAACACCGACTACTGACACGAAAGCTTGATTTCTGGAAAAGGAAAACACATGGAAGAGGCTTAAGTACGTTTTACCGTGGAGATCCAATCATGACCATGTCTTTAGTAGTTCGAAACATTGGCTGTGGGCCACTTATATTTTGGGCTATATCAGTAAGGCTTTGCCTCACCTTTCCTCAGGATTAAGTGTACGCTGACTCGGCTGCATGGTTTAAATGACCCAAAACATTGACTCCATTGTGCCCTCGGCGTGTGACAGTGGAAGTACCCTTAAACAGGATTAAACCAGCCGAAAGGACTCCAGTCTTCTTGGGCGGAGTATCTTCTCCCCAGAGACTGACTGCCTTTTGCTATGATACAAAGTAACAGGTAAACTGGGGCCAATCTGAAGACTGCATCTTTTGGCTTTTTCCAATCTGCCCACAGATGACTCAATTCAGTATTGACCAAATTAATCAGGCTCATAACACTCCTATTGACTCCTATTTATATTTATTCAAATGTATTCTGTTTCTCGGTAGATTATATAAACTAGTGACCACCTGCCTTAGTTTTGGAACATTTCAAACTATCTCCAGTTATCTCAGAGTTAAACATTTTCAGAGTATTTTCATTTTGACTTATTAAAAGAATAAATACATGCCCCAGAGTGTTTTGAGGAAGGGGGGTTTTTCAAGCAAAATGGTAATGGTTTGGGAGAGTCTGGCCTGCGTCAGTGTCGGTAGTGATGATCATATTTAGAGTGTTACGTGAATTGAAGCTTCAGGGGGTGTTCTGGGAAAAAGTGTTCTTAGGAAGGTGAGGGTGAAACATTTTTTCCACGAGACCAGAAGAAGGAGATGTTGCGCTTTTTTTCCATGATGATAATGCTGTTTTTAAGCCAAAGAATCTCAATCCTTATGAAAGCATGTCCTCAGGAATGAGCTTATTTTTAAGCAGACTCTTTAAGGCAAATCACACACACAGACACACACCCAGTCTCATGCTGTAGGTTGAAGGTGCAGCCAGGATTGCTCAACTCATCCAGTTTGCTAGCTGAGCGTGTTGTGCTGGTGATGGTTCCTCGGGCTGCGACTTCTAAGCCATTTCACGAGAGTAGCAGGAGATCAGCGCTCACCGAGAAGGTGGCAGCTGTGCTCTCCTCAGAGAGGTACTCCCTGCACTCTCCCTTTGCTCCCACTCAAAAAGCAGTACTGGAGGCAAAATATGAGTGATACCCTTGGGCTACCAAGATACATCTGGGCAAGCTCTGTGGGTCGGGGAGGCAAGTGAGATAGACCTTGCAGCTGTCCAGGGAGTGGGGGAAGGGAGAGCCACCGTAATTCTGGCCATTGTGTGGAATGCACCCATTAGGGCTGTGGTAAGATGAATAATGCCACTCCCAAAGATATCCATGCTCTAATCCCTGGAACCTGTGAACATGTGACTTTGAATGGTAGAAGCAACCTTGCAGATGTGATTAAATTAAGGGTCTTGCATTGGGGAAATTATCCTGAATTGCCTGGGTGGTTCTAATGTCATCATAGGGGCCCCTGTAAGAGGGAGGCAGGAGAGTGTGAGGAAAGATAAAAGGCAATGTGATGATGGAAGCAGAGAGAGATTGGAAGATGCTACACTGAGGGGCTTGAAGCTGGATGGTGAGGCCAGGAGTCAAGGAAGAGAACTAGTTTGTAGAGCAGGGGTGTCAAATTCATTTCCACCAGGGGCCACGTCAGCTTTGAGGTTGCCGTCAAAGGGCCGAATGTAATTTTAGGACTGTATAAATGCAACTACTCCTTAACTAGGGAGAGAGGAGCTCGGCCTTGCCCCCAGACCAGATAAAACAAGGTGGAGGGCCGGGTTTGGCCTGCGGGCCTTGTATTTGCCATCTGTGCTCTGGAAGCTAGAATAGGCAAGGGTTCCTTCTCCCATGAGTTTTCAGGAGGAAGGCAGCTCTGTGACCCCCTTGAGATCTCTGACTTCAGAACTGCAAGAGAATGAAATTGTGTTGTTGAAAGTCCCTCAGTTTGTGGTAATTTCTTATAACACTAATGGGAAACAATGTTGAACATGGTCCCCCAAACCACCCTGAAGTCTTGATAATTCACTAAAGGGAGTCATAGGACTAAAGAAAACAACTATAGTCATGGCTAGTACAACAAAAGAATACAGTTTAAAATCAGCAAAAGGGGAAGGCGTGGGACATAACCATAAATCAGATTTGATAGCCCAAACTATTTGATCAAACTGGTACAGCGTAGCCCAAGTCCTCAGGCATACCAATCCACTCTTATTAGGGAGACTTTTCCAAGCGGTCAGAGGTTATCTCCCAAAAGTTGGCCAAGGGCTAGTCTTAAAGACAGGCCTCTCTTGGGACCATGCAAGGTTTGAGCAACACAGGCCTGCTGAGTTAACCGTTTCCTACACAGAAAAGAATACAGGTACTTAGGTTGGTGAGGCCTGGGTACATTCAGGTTGTAATTCTGGGTTCATTGAACACATTTGCACCAAGCATTTACTGGTTCAAAAAATGACATGAATTGTTATGATTCATCGATGAATTAGACACTCAGAAAGCTCACTGTCTAGTAAGGGAGGCTTACTGGTACCACACAAGATTTAATGGACAACGATCAGGATTTAAGAAGCCTTCAACAAAGAGGTAAAATTAGAGTTACAGTTGGAAGGATGTGCTGGGACCCTAAATGAATTTATGATTCTCCTTTATGGACTCTCGGAACTGCAAATGACTTCAAGAAATAACATTGACTATTTCTTACCTGAGCTTGAACACAGAAGCGAATTAGCATCCCTCTTTTAGTAGATACGGAAATATTTTAAGAACAATAATCGAATCTCCCTTTAATGATCTCTTCTCAAGGCCTTGAACTTTACAAATTTGATTTCCAAACCTTTGAAGGGCTTCTTGTTTAAGTTTTCTTCATTTTGGGGCTTCTTGATTAGGTTTTCTCCAGCTATTACACATTCTCTGTATATCCCTTCAAGTGAATGAGCCTCTTTAGGGCCCAAGTAACACACCATTGTGGGAATACATTTTTTTTCATTCAGAAATTGGACTCCTGGCAACTTTAACAAGGACTCAGTTAATACCAATAACATGAGGAAGGAATTTAACAGAACAAAACAAAACACACAAATAAACAACAACAACAAAAAGAGTCTATTCCTGCATTGGAAGCTATAAAATATCTTCCTCCACAAGCGATTTTTGGCTACTCAAACCAGCCTGAAGGATATACCTGTGTGGGTATTCTTAATATATGAAGTGGAACATCAACTAACATTTACTGAGGGTTTAATATGTACTAAGCACATGTTTTGAAGGATTAACTCATTCAAAACTCATAACCTTCCTAGGAAGTTGATTCTATAATTATCATCCCCATGTTACATATGGGAAAACAGAAGCACGGAGAGGTGAAATCACTTGCCTAAGATCACATGAGCAAGAAGCAGAAGGGCTCCAAGAAGCAAGGGAAAACAAGAGAAAGGAAAGAATAGCAGGAGGAAGGGTGGGAAGCCCAGAGGTCTGAAGCCATGGATTGGAAGTGATGGTGGTAAAAGGCTGGAGCTCTTCTACAAGCCCTTTGAAGGAACAAGAAAACAAATATTCATGGCTGTGGGGGGGGTGGTGGCAGGTGTCTTAATAACCAAAAACACCCCAAACACTTAGAGGGCAGCTCTCCAAGGAGGTGTGTGCCATACACAAGCATGTGAGACACGATCAGTAAAGGAGCCCACGTCCAGTTCTCCACACCCAGAGCTACAGTTGCGCCTGGGCTCTGGGCTGCTATGCTCCAGCTCTCTGCTCTTAGGCATGCTTGCTTGTCTTGTGTATCTTCTGAGTGACATCTACCGAAATATGCATGGTCATACAGGCATACTCCACTTTATCACTCTTGGCTTTATTGCACTTCACAGGTGTTGGCATTTTTCACAAATTGAAGGCAAGACTCTGTACCAGCAAAAAGATTACGACCTGCTTTATTACAATACTCGCTTTATTACGGTGAGCTGGAGCCGAGCCCACCGTATCTCCGAGGCATGTCTGTAACGCTCACCTTACAGGGTCTTGAAGAAGATAATGTGTTTAGAAATGCTTTTTAACTATAAATTCTTATTATTATCATTATGATCCCCTAGTCAGAGAGACAAATTGAATGGGCAAGGAGTTGGGAATTAGGAAACGCTGTCTGCCATTGAATAAGTGGAGCCCTTGGGAACCTCCCTTAACCTCAAGCTTCAGGGGCCTACTCTGCAAAATATGGGAATGGTTTTAGATTGCTGCTTCTCCGCTGAAATATTTGACACCCTGGTGTGGGCCGATCTAAGGAGTGATAGAATCATAGTTAGCTGGCTGGAAATTGTGCAATATCCACAGTTTATAGAAAATGTGGGTTTATCACACGCTCCACATGTGTACATCGTTGGAGGAAAGGGGTAAACTGCTGACATAGGTAATCTGCAAGGTTCCCTCTAGTGCTGAGGAGTTTTTGCCTGTTGTTCTTCCTAAGAAGATACTGAAGTGCACAGTATGTCACAGAATGATTTCAGCCCCAAGCGGTTCAGTCTAAAACATTCAATATTATTATGCTGACTGGCACGTTCATTTGGGGATGTTGACTTCTGCTTTGGCTGGATTTTGTGTTGTGTTTATTTATTTATTTGTGTTTGGGGCAGTGATGAATTTCTGCTCGTATTCTGTGTGTCATCAGTTCTGTCCTGCAGATCTTTTTCCAATTTATAAATATCTTGCCTGACTTTACCTAGTTTGGCTCTCGGTTTTTTTCCCTGTGGGTAATTTGATCTCTACTTGTCTTCATTATATTTTTAAGAAGAAGAGTTATAATTTATCAGCATCACTTTCAAGTGTAGGGCTGCTTTCCACAGTAACCTCAAATATTTCAGGCAAAGCCAAGAGAGAATTAAAATAATCAAATCTGGATTATCCAGAGTGTGGACATGTCCAGTAATAGCAATGCTTCAAATGCTCAAAAAATCCACTTCTCATTTTGAGTGTAGGCATAGCTGATGCTCAGGGGCTTCATGAAGCTTTAAATGCAGACACTGAAGGTGGAATGGGAAAGGCTGCCATCAATATTTAGCTAGGAGGGTATGGAGCAGAACACTGGACATTTTTCCTATCTTCTTGGCCCTGGAAGAAGGGTCACAGGCACTGCTGTCCAGTGGTGACAATGAGACTGAGAACATGTCCTGTAGCTTCTCATTGCAAGAGCAGGACAAAAAAAAAAAGAAGAAGAAGAAACAAAAAACTTGGATCCAGTTTGAGCCTCTGTGTAAAAACTAAAACCATGTGAACTTTAAATGTGTTTAAATATTAAAAATCCATTCAAGTTGAAACTGCAGAAGCTTATAAAGTAATCTACAGGCAGTTATTTGAAATCTTCTGTACACATCTCGCTGCTGACCTGCCAACCCAGCCCCATCCCTGACTCCATCTCAGCCCCACGCCGCTCCAGGCAGGAGCTCCGCAAATAGGCTCAGAGAACAGTCCCTTCAGAATCAGCCAAAGAGTGTTTATGTTAAATGTTCTTACCATGAAATTACACATGTTGTTGAAATTCTGCCTTTGTTAAAACTCAATGTAATTAAACATAAAATTTACAATAGAGCATGTTTAGAAAAGTGTAACTTTGATTTGTGTGCCTTTTATTGTTCCCATGCTGGTCATACCCCAAAGTAATTGACATGAACCATTTTGCAGATGAGTTTCTTGGGAGATAGAAGCAATGTTTTCCATGAATTCAAAAAGCATCAATGTAGGCCCCTTACAGTCTGTGTTGTCTCATCTCTTTTGATTTCTTGTAATTAATTTCTATTACATTTTTGAGTTAATACTGCTTCAGTACTGGGCTTCCTGGCCCCTTGCTTTTTGGATTTTTTAGTCCTCGCTGGTCTCTACATGCTCTCCCATTTCTTGGCCATCATGGTGTATGCCTACTCCTCTGTCTTCACTTGGACATGCTAAATGCTGAGGGTATAGCTTTTTCTTTTCTCTTTAAATTGGTTTTAAGTCTTCTTGTATCTGTATTTAGAAATGCATTGCTTTATACACATTATTTGACAAAGATCATTGAAGTTAGGACCTATGGTTCTGAAAGTCTCAAACAATTGACTTGAAATAAAGATGTTAGGCAAGGAGAAGACACAATGAAACGTTAGGTGAGGGGACCTAGTTATTTCACCCTATTATTTAAAATACCAGAAAATGTCAATCATTAAGTTTCCCAGATTTACACTATAGTCTGACTTATAGGTGTGATTTGCATTACAGGTTTCCATAAATGAACACCAGAAGATGAGATTTTAAATAATGTTACAAATTTTAAGTTCTCCAAGTTTTTTAGATTTTATCTCTGATAAGGGTAGGCCTGGCCTCATTAGTGTTAATAACCACTCTCCCACTGGCCTGACTGTGAGAAGTGAGATGTTTTAGAGAGTCCCTATCCTGAATGTTCCTGGAAAGCTGCAGGTGGAAACAGAGTTTATAAATGAACCCTGATGGTGACCACCATTTGGAGAACCCAAGCAGGACTCACCATCCCAGACCCTGGCATTTCCACTAGATTTTACCGCCCCATGTGGCTTTCTGCAATGTTATCCATGAGATAGAGAGATAAGGAGCAAGCTGGCCTCCACGTGGAATACACAAGGCCACAGATCCTGCTGGACAGCCTCTCTCCTCCACGACCATAGTTTTCTCTGGGTTCCAGACCCCTCTGTTCCTTTGGTCTCAGAGGTGCTAACGGCTTCCCTCTATTACTAATTCTGTGTGCCTCACCATCCCTTATAGTTCCCCTAACATTGTCCACATCTTTGTAAAGTATTTCTTCATTAAACTCCCCATCTGTCTGAGTGTGTCTTTTCGCTCCTGCCTGTGTTCAGACCATATCTTCCCATGGGAGTTACAAGTTTCTAGAAAGTAGGGATCAAGTTTTGCTCATCTTTGAATCTGCATAGTATTGAGTGCAAAGCCTTGTGGGCAGCTCTCCATGAATGATGATGGCAGGAAAGGAAGAAGGGTCAGGGTGGGTGAAAAAAGGAGAGTAAGGAAAGGACAAAGAAGAAAAGGAAAATAAATGGAAAGGTGGAAGGATGGTGGAAAAGCGGGATAACACAGCAATTGGGGACCTAATGCAATCCTCCAGATTTATGCTCTCTGACTATCATGGTAAAGGAAAAATAGCCAGGAAGGACAGGGGCCCTAGCTGCCTTCTTGTTGGCCTTGGAGCAGAGAGCTCTTTCTCATTTACTGTGCCATGTACCTCCTCTCACTGCAGAACACCCTTACTTGCGCCTGCAGAGCCACACAAATCTGGGGAAGCAGCTTGGCTTTTCCTTTTAAGTTAGAGGCCCCAGGCCCATCTCTGGGAGAAGCCCACTCAATGGCGCACAGTCCCAATCCTGGCAAACTGGGCTGCCCTGGCCCTCTCTCTTACCATACTCACTGTGTTCCTGTTGTATGCAGACTATTAGAGATTTAAGGACAGCAAGGCATAGAGCTTCTACCCTCAGAAGCTGTGGAGGCACTATCCAGAGTCCGTGGAACAGGTAGCAGAAGCATTTACAGAGCATCACATTAATCCCCCAAAATGAACTAGGAAGTCCAACTGAAATAATATCAGCTGAACAAAGTGCAGGGTGCAGATGGGAGAAGTCATGGGAGATGACTCAGTAGGACTGGCTAGATTTTGAGCCAGATTTGTGGTAAGAACATTCAACCAGGTAGCTTGGAAAATATATTAGTAAGCAATCGATCAATGTCAAGCACTGTCTTTAGGAATGTGGGTCTCAGGGTCCTCTGAGGATGCATTATTGCTGGTGGAGGAAAACTTATTATGTAAGGGTGTGTTCAAAGGTCAGTTTGGATGCTTTGTATTTTATTTTTTCTTAGTTTGGCAATCTCTGCAAATAATAGTGTGCAGTAGAATGAAAGGGATTGGAAGTTCTCTTCCTGGAACTCAGATCACACATACTGATTGGGTATTTGCATCAGATTCCTACTTAGCTATTCATCATTTCTGCTTGTAAGCCCATGGTGTGTCCAGCACGTTGGAGCAATCTTTGATCCTGTCTCAAATAAAATACACTAATGCACATTTGTTTTTGCCATTTTCATTATCACCAAATGAAATGCCAGAAAACATTTCAATATAACCTCTAGAGAAAATAAACCACTTTCCTAACTGACATCAGTTCTGTCTTTTCATAAAACAGAACTGCACATCTCCACTAGGCCAAAGGCACTTCTCTTCTCCTCCTGCTGTTTCCAAGCTGTGGTGTTTGAAGCTCCTGTCCTGGGCCTCCTTCTGGAAGAAGCTGGTCTCCAGAGCCCAACACAGGACAGGAAAAATAAACCATAGCACAAATACGTATTCAGGAAGGTCTTACATTTTTGCATTCTCCCCCTTTGGTATAGTGCTATTGGCGCTTCTTCATGGAGGTAAGCAATGAAAGACAGTCCCAAGTTTTTTCCATTGTGGTCATAAAACTGAAAAGCCAGCTTAACAGCAGAAGAAGAGACATGTGTTTAACAAATCCTAAGAAAGGCAACACAGGGCTAGAAACTGGGCCAGATTGGCCACTGGGTGACTTAGGGGATGTCATGGGGCCAGCACATTGAAGCAAAATTAGACATAGCCTGTTATGTAGAGGTGAAAAAGCTTCTGGCGTCTCAAGCATTTATTTATTCATTCAGAAACTATTTCCTGAGGACCTTCTCCAGGTGCTGGGAATAAAGGAGTGAGCGACACATGTGTCTGGTGCTGGAGACAGATAATAAACTAGACAAGTAAATGAGGCAGGGACTCTCCTCTGTGTTTCTACCCCTACGTCTCACATATTGTGCATACAATAGGAGCACAATGAGCGCCATTAGAGAGCCTGTGGCTGGGGTTGGAGATCGTGCACACTGAGTGGGCTCTTCCCAGTGGAGCTTCCCGGGCTCTCTCTCTTAGAGGGAGAAGCCCCAGCTGTGGCTTTGTGTGGCAGCCATCGGTGGCAGGAAAGGCATCTCCAGGAACAGAAGCCAAATAAACAATGGTTAAGATGTATAGTGTGCTAGGTAGTACAAAGGGGGAAAATGAAGTTCAGGAGGAGGCTAGGAATGTTAATGGGGTACACAGCTTTAGGGAAACCTCTGCCATCTAGCAGCAAAGAGGGCTTGGAAATATAATGACATAAAGTACTTAGTAAGAGCCTAGCCAAGAACTAGAGCTACCATACACCTATGTGGTTGACATCCTATGTACTAAGCAGCATAGGGTGCAGAGTTTGGGGGCAGAAACCCTGGCCCAAGCTGTCACTTCTGGCCTGATGAACTTGGGTAAAGTCATTTTAACTTCTGGGTAAGCCAGATTCACCATCCATATGTCGAAGAAAACATCTTCATGGCCCACTGCCATAAAGCAGGATCATGGGGAGAACCTAACAAATGTTGAATCTGCAAATTCTCTGCTGACCTCAGAGCTCCGGGATTTCTTGGCAAACACAGATTACCAAGGACCTTTCCTCCTCACTGCAAGAACTTCTGATTCAGTAGATCAGATGAGGACCCAGAGTCTAATTTAGTGGCACTCAATCTTTTTTTTTAAACCTTTAAAAATATGTTTATTGATTTTAGAGAGAGAGAAAAGGAGAGAGAGAGAAATATCAATTGGTTCCTTTCCATATGTGCCCTGTCTGGGGACTGAACCCGCAACCTAGGTATGTGCTTTGAGTGGGAATCGGACCCCCAGCCTTTTGATGTGTGGGACCATGCTCCAACCAACTGAGCCATGCCAGCCAGGGCTCAATCTTTGTGAGAATCACCTAAAAATCTCCTGAAAAATAGATACCATAGGTTCACTGCAGACTAATTAAATCAGATTTTGTGGGTCACAGGCCTATGTATTTTTAAAGAACTCTTCAGGATATTCTAATATATAGACAGATAATCAAGTAGAGTGCAGCCCATCCCACTGTGAGTCAGTAAAATTACAAGATGCCGAGAGGTCTCAACCACTTCCCTCTTAAGTATCAGAAACGTGGGACTCCCTCACTTCACCTATAGGAAGTGCTGAGGTCTCTCCAGGGTGGGAAGTGGCATCCCAGGTAGCCAGATAGACACGTGTAAACCTTTCCAGATGCCTAAGAATCTCTCCTACTCTTGCCAGCTTCCAGAGGACAAGAATACAGCGTTTCCCTCTCTCTATTATTTAATTATCCTTGCGATGAGGAATCTATCCTTTAGGTTTACCCTAACCTGTCAGTGTAAGGGCACAGTGCAACAGGAAATGCACACGAGGCAGGAGTGTCTGAACGCAAAGACTGACTCAGGTGGAGCCTCAGCGTGAGACTGTAACTGTAACAGCACATTTCCTTACCTTTTGTTAACTTTGATTGGGATAGAAGTACGCAGGGAAGTGCCTCAGCTCTGAAAACAGTCCCAAATTAAAGTATCCTGGAGTCCAGTGTCACAGGCAACTTGATAAAAAAGAGAGAGAGAGTGAGAGAGAGGCCATTGTAATAGTGTCAACAATATAAAGAAAGAAGAAGAAAAAAAAAAGAGAGAGGCATGAGCTACTGCTTACCACACTGACCTGAACAACTCGTTTGCAAATGGGAGTGTTTTCTTTAAAAACAAATATGAAAGAAAGATGGTGAAACTAGGTCAGCTTATAATGGAACTTTGTATTTAGATACAAATATCAAATGATGAAATTTTCCTCCTAAAAACCATCATGTATCTTGAAATGATCACAGATCCTTTTCTCTTCATTTCATTTATTCTGTAATCGCTGCCAGAATCTTATAGATGGGAAAATGTGAAAGTTCAAGAAGAACTGTGAAGGAAGGAAAATGAATTCCTGGTTCCTGTGCTGGGGAGCAGCTTCTGTGGGATGTGGAGCCCAGGGGTGACTGAGCAGGTGACAAGTAGGAGGGCAGCTGGGACAAGCAGGACCACGATGCCTTCAGCCCCTTGCCAGTTCTGGGACAGCGGTCAGTTCACCACGCTTGTTTTTCTGATTAGCTGGGATGTATACAAGCACCCCTGAAGTTCAAACAATTACCTGTTGGGACCAGGTGATGGCTGATGTCCCTTACGCAGCTTAAATAAAACATCTTTCAACTCTGGAATCCATTTTTGAACTGTCTTATTTTCCCCGTGGTAATTACTGCCTTAAATAACCATGTAGAGACAGATTTTAATCTTGGCATCTTAATTTTGTGAAACCTTATTTATAACCCTCGACCAGTTCCATTTTTACATTTAAAAAGTGAGATAAGAAATGTCTGATTCTTTACAAAGGACAAGTATTCCATTTGGTTGCTTAAGAGGCAGTTTAAAAGGTCACTTGTAACACATTTTTCAATAAAGTATTCATAAACGAAAACAGCTGATTTCTATTTTTCAGAAAACAGAAAAGAAAAATGAAAACCACCCTGTTTAGAAAGAAAACTTTATGAGAAATCCACGATTTCATTAAGGCTTCAAGGCTAGCTTCGTTATTTAGAATGCCTTTTAAAAACCTGACGAGGAGCTCACTGGTAAACTGTGCCAGTGGTACTGAGTCATCTTTCCATCTACTGACTTGGGCTCTGTGCTGTTCTTAAAAGCATTCAAATTATTTTTTGTGACTCCACGTTTCTTCACTTTCAACCGTGGCCCTCTTATCCGGGTTCATTTAGAGGCCCCAGAAATGACTGTTCTCAGCATGTAAGTATCGATTAACATGCTGTGTTCAATTTCTCTTTGTTTATTTTCTTCCCTCCTTCTGATTCGATAAATAGTCAAGAATGAATCAAAACTAGCTCACCTCAGTTCAAAGTTCTGCATTAAAATTGATGCCAAAATCAGAAGAACTCCATGGAAGGTTGCTTTGAGGACAAATGATTTGATTTTTTAAAAACTTCTATGGGTATAAAGGACACATGGACAAAATCAAGGGGGAGGGTAGAAATGGGGGAGGGATGGGGGTTTGGCTGGGGTGGGGTGGAGGGATGGGGAGAAAAGCCACACAAATGTAATTGAATAATAATAAAAAATTAAAATTAAAAAAAAGAAAAATGGAAGAATTAAAAAAAAAGCTTCTATGGATGAAAATGGGTTTTCCCTACTAATCTGCATTAGACAACTCCAAATAACATAAACTTATGTTAATTGTATGACTATTTCTGAAAGAATCATTATTGTTTCTGCTATGTATATTATTTTAAGTGGTCCTTAATAACGTCATTTTGTCATTTCTCCGAGTTCATTTAGTCAGACTTAGGGTTCAGTACCTTTTCACCAGTCAGAACTTCATGGTAGTCCTAGAATGCTACATATGAGGTCTGTCTGGAAGAGGTCCAACCATTGCTAATATAACGAGAATGGTTTGCATGACATCGATGTACCATAACCTGGCAGCCAAGGAGAGTGGACTGGAACGTGCATGCGTGAACAATGACAACTTCACTGTACTAGTCGTTGGGGGCAGTAGATGCCTTTGAGCGAGCATGTGTACTGTGTGGCTGTCACATTCAAAATGAATGAGCCAGTAGAACAACGAATCTGCATCAAATTTTGTGTTAAGCTTGAACATTCCTCCACAGAAAGTATTTGGGTGATTCAGAAGGCTGCAGCTATGGGCAACTGGTGATTGGTATCTTCATCACAGCAATGGGCCCGCTCATGCATCATGTCTCATGCAGAGTTTTTTGGCAAAACATCAAATCACCCAGGTGACTCAGTCCCTCTACAGCCCATATTTGGTGCTCTGCAACTTCTGGCTTTTCCCAAAACTAAAATGACCTTTGAAAGGGAAGAGATTTTATACTGTTGATGAGATTCAGGAAAACACATCAGGGAAGCTGGTGGTAATTGGGAGAACTGTGCGAGGTCCCACCGTGCCTCCTTTGAAGGGGACTGAGGCATCATTGTCTTATGTACAATGTTTCTTGTATCTTGTGTCTTCTTCAATAAATGTCTCTATTTTTCATAGTACATGGCTGGATACTTTATGGACAGACCTCATATATACTCGGAAGGCAATTGATAGATTTTTATTGACCAAATAAAAATCTCTTTAGCTACTTGCTAGCCTGTTTATCTTTTCTGTCACTTCTCCACACTATCCCCATGAGGTAGGTAGGACAAGAATGACTATTTCCATTCTCTAGGATAAAGAATTCATGGCCCACAGAGGCAGAGTACTGAACCCAGGCCTCCTAATAACTCCCTTAAGGTCCTTCCTCTTTCCGTTGCCCTCCCTCTACCTCAGCGGTTCTCCACCATGGGCAATTTTGCCCCTCCTCCTATCTCCCAGAGGAAATCGTTGGGAGTCATTTTTGCAGTGGGTAGAGACCAGGAATGCTGAGAAGCACCCTGCGATGCACAGGACAACCCCCTACAACAAAGAGTTAACTGTCTCGAATATCAGTAGTGCTGCTGTCGAGAAACTGCATCACACGTGCCTAAAGTACCTTCGATGGCTCCCAAAGCTGATGATGCCGGAGGAGCTACATTTCTTTGGTCAGCTGTATGGCTGGCTGGTTACAAATGCAAGAACCTCCTTTCTTGGAGGTCCCAAATCACTTGACATCATGTAATTTCAATTTAGAAAATGTTTTCCTTTAATTGCAAAAGAGTACATGCTCCACGCGTACAACAATGTCAATGACCATCTTTAGCCAATGGCCACCGGGAACAGACCTGCAGTAAATCAGAATTAGATTTGGCGAGCTTACTACAGCATGGGAGGCCCCTGGGAACCATGGCAGCAAGAGGGTGCTACCAGGGCGTGCAATAGGATAAGCTTGTGTTAGTGGATTTGGGGTAGAGTTTGAGAATGCGTGGTTTAGCACAGTTTGGGTGCATCAGGAAGTGGGAGGAGTGAAATTCTTTGAGTATCTTAATGGCGTTTCTCGAGGAGGTGGAAGAACAGAGTGGGCTAATGCTGTAACTGGCAGGGACCCTGCAGTCACTTATGTTTGGCTGTTTGTGATTTGCACGGTTCTGTTCGTTTGTTTTTGCCTGTGCTCAGACATGTTTACGGAACGGGCTTATGTGTGTCTTGCTTCGCTGCAGTCACAGAGGAAGGTGTGAACTGATGTTCCTCAGGAGGGCACTGCGGTCCAGCTACGAAGCCGATCCAGCTCCCAGGTACAGCTGGAGGGAATTTTTTTTCCCCTCATTTGGAACACATGAAAAAACACAAAAGAAAAACAACAAATAAATCAGAAATGCCTGTAATTGCACCATTCTGAGATAAGCAAATTAAGATTTTTATTTCAGATCCTTTCAGTATTTTTCCCAGGGATATGTAACTATCATCAAAATAATAGTAATATTTATCAAATGGGATTTTATAGCCTGCTTTTTCACTTAGTAAGATATCTAGTCCATTTTTCTCATGTCAACAAATATTTTTCCACAGCATGATTTTTTTTATTGGCCACAAATGTTTCATGAGAGTAATGGCCTATAATTTACTTAATTCTGTATTGTAAACATTCACATTGTTTGACAGTTTTTAACCATTATGAATAATTCTAGGATAGATATCCTTGTAAAACATCTGATAATTTCCTTGAAATAAACTCTCAGAAGAATGATTGCTGCCTCAAAGAACAGCTATAATTTTCAAGGATATGTTGAGACAGGCGTGTTAGGACAGCAGCCTCTGTCTCCCAGTCAGGAGAAAAATCGTAAGAATTGGGTAAAAGTGGTTATCATGGAGGTCTTTTTTGCCTCGGGTTTCTCTTAGAACTCAGCCTCCAAGAAAAGGATAAATGACAAGAAACACAACGTCATATAATTGGAGAAAATCTCATTTGTGACTTGCTGAAGATTTTCAGGAGAAAGCTAAGTTTCACTCTTGACAGACGTCTGGAATTTTTTACCTCTTAGAGAAAAACCAAACTTATGAATCGGAATGGAAACTGCTCTGATATCTCTCCTTCCCTCACCCATGGAATGGCCAGCCAACCCCTTTTCTTTCTATGTGACAATTAGAAGGGAGGGTGTCTGGTGCAAAGCAGGGTGCAGTGAGGACTTGCTTCCCCAGAAGAAGGAGCTTGGTGTTGAGGGGAAGCAGGAATTGAGGGAAACGGTGCAAGCGCCTCCACCGTTCAACCATTCCCACCTGGCGAGCTGGGCGCCTCTGTGCCATGGGCTGTTCAGTGTCACATCCTCCGTGGTTGGTTAAGTTCCTAGCTTCATGCGTACAAGGAACAAGATAAGAGAAAAATAGTTAGTAGGAAGATGGCAGATCCCTTAAGCTAAAGAGAGGTTTTTATGGCCTGAATTTTTCCCTAAATTATGGTCAAGTCCAAGCACCCATGACTAAACTCAACGCTCTTTTTTTTCCATTCTTCCACATTATAAATTTAATGGATTGAGCTCATAAAAAAAGATCACTGAAAATTGTCCCACACATATGCTTTGTTAGTGATAACAAAGAACATATTTATTCAGTTGGTTTGTTTCATTTTCTGGGCTCAAAAGAAGCTGTCATTCCTTTCATTAACATCCATTCAATGTCAAGGACACCGTGTTTATTAAATAGTAACTTGTAGATTAATTTATAAATAGCCTTCCATCTACCTGATCCAAAGTTGCCATGTGGGGAAAGTGAGATGTCTCTTGGTGCAGTGGCTTCACCTGGAGAATTCATGATAGTGCCTTTCCATCGCCTTTGCCCCACCTATTTGAAAACCGTTGTGTGTCGTAGGTGTTATTGATGGAATTATAAGTACTGTGGGAAGAGAGGAAAAAGTATGAGATCTCTGAAATGAAGTGTTAAGCTGTCTAATTTTCTAAGGATTCATTTACTTCTCCGAGTTCTAACCTTGGCTCAAATTAGACTGTTGAAATACAGACTACTTTATCCACTCCAAGTTTTGCCTTAATCGTATTTTTTAGCTTTTAGCAAGACTTGCTATAAAAAGCAAACAGATAGTGTTTATTTTTTAATTTGCTATAAAAAACAATATGAGGATTGTTCATTACATCACTTAGTGCTTTATGGACAAAATACCATGTTAGAACTTTTTTCTAGAATCCAAAAGCTTGGTTTTTCTTCCTTAACAAACTGATTTGACTCCTCCTTTCCAACAGGAGAGTAATGTGACCAATTGTGTTGCCTTTTTTGGTCTCAGCTGCAAGGAAGTTTATAGGCAAATTTTAGCTTACATTTTTGTATATGTGCCATCTTGTTTTTTATTTGTATATGAATTTATATTTATATTTTACTGATTTTTTTTGTTAATTGGATTTTCCATAAGGTAACTAAAAATTTTTTTCAAGATAAAAATCAAGAATGAGTTTAATACATTAATAGATGTCCTGTTATGTAGCTTCTGTATCCTGGGTTTGTAGCAGCCCTTTGGGACAGGGGCAGGTGAGGACTCACTCATCTCCCCTTCTAGTTCAAATGCTCGCTCTGAACTTGCCTTGTTCCAGGAAAGCTACACGTTGAACACTGAAGTCTTCTGTTGAATTTTACTCCTGAACAGAACTAGTTTCAAGAGGCTGAGGTGGACTCCAGGAAGCTTGATGAGCAGCTTCTAGCTCTACACACACATTGTTCAAGATGGCCTTGTGCAACACACCTGTGCATGGGAGGTTTAACAACCTTCGTGGTGGCCTGCTTCAATCACCCTTAAAGTCAAGAAATCTGTGTTACCTAAATTCTTATGTTCCATCTCAGTAGAATTCCTTTGTGTTCAGGCCACATTTAGGTGGCCTTCTGACCCACATACCCTGTTTGATAATTCTTGGAGAACCTTTTCCCCCAGCTTATTAAGATTGTTCTAGCACATAACATTGTGTAAGTTTACAAGGTGTACAATGTCCTGACATACATATTATTGTGACATGATTACAATAAGATTAGTTAACACATTTGTCACCTTACAGAGTTACCATCATTGTCGTGGCAAGAATTGGTAAGATCTATTCTCTTAGCAACTTTCAAGTGTACACCACGGCAGTGTTAACTATAATCATCATGCTGTATATTCGATTCCTAGAACTTACTTACCTTATAACTACAGGTTTGTATCCTTTGACCACCTGGACCCACTTCCTGCCAGCCTCCCCCCGGCCCGTTCTCCCCCACCCCTCCCCTGGCAATCACCAATCTACTTTCTGTTTTTATGAGTTCAGTTTTTAGAGATTTCCCATGTAAGTGAAATCATACAGCATTTGTCTCTCTCTGTTTGGCTATTGCACTCAGCATAGTGCCCTCAAGGTTCATCTGTGTGTTGCAAATGGCAGGATTTCCTTCTTTATGGCTGAATAATATTCTATTTTGTGTATGGACACCACCTTTTCTTCATTCATGATCTGACCATGGACACTTGGGTGTTTTCCATGCCATGGCTATTGTAAATAATGCTGTAATAAACGTGGAGGGCGGTGCAAATATATTTTTAAAATTGCGATTTTTATTTTGTTCATAAGTGGAACTGCTGGATCATATTATAGTTCTATTTTTAACATTTTGAGGCACCTCCATTCTGTTTTCCATAGTGGCTCTACTAATTTACATTCCCACCAACAGTGTACAAAGGTTCCCCTTTCTCCGCATCCTCACCAATCCTTGTTATCTGTTGTCTGTTCAATAACAACATTCCATAGAAGTTTTGGTTTCCATTCTCCCAGGTGATTACTGATGTTTAGCACTTTTTCGTGTACCTTTTAGCCACCTGTATATCTTCTTTGGAAAAATGTCTCTTCGGGTCTCTTGCCCATTTTTAAATTGGATTGTTTGTTATGTTTTGTTGCCTGAATTCCCTATATATTTTAGATATTAACCCATTATCAGATAAATGGTTTGCAAATATTTCCTCCCATTCCATTAGTTAGCCTTTTCATTTGGTTGATCATTTCTTTTGTGTGCAGAAGCTTTTTAGTTAGATGTGATCCCCCTTGGCTAGTTTTGCATTTGTTACTTGTGCTTTTGCTGTCCTATCCCCAAAATTATTGCCAAGAACAATGTCAAGAAATTTTTTCCTATGTTTCCTTCATTATTATTTCGGGTCTCACACATATGTCTTTAATCCATTCTGAGTTCATTTTTTTGTGAGTGGTTTAAGAAAGGGGTCTAGTTTTGCTTCCGTAGAAAGCACTTCACCAGTCAGCAGAGCTCGGAGAAGTGGATTGTTCAGCTGACGGTGCTCTCAGCCCAGCTGGGCTTGCAACTGGGGTCCCGAGTTGGGCGAGGCTACTGCCCTTGCCCTGAGGTGGGGGAAGGTGCTACTGCATGCCCTTTAAAGGTTGAGTGGGCCTTCTGGTTGGTCTCTGCATTCAAGAGGGGCTTCTGGGGGGCTCCTTGATGGAGTGGGGCCCCTGGCTATGTTCTGTGGTCAGATGGGCGCTGTGATCACCTCTGGTCTGGTGAGGGAGCAGCCTTTAGTTGTGGCAGGGTAGTGCCACTGGTTGGGCCCCATGACTGGGCCGGACTCCAGACTGAGCTTTGGGATCAGACAGGCCTGTTCTCTTGCCCGGCAGGTCACCGACTGGGCTCTCTGGTCAGGCAGGGTTTCCAGCTCTATCCCATATTTGGGTGTGGTGGATATAGCGTGCAGCAGATGGGCACAACCTGTCTGAGCTCTGGTATGGTGGGGCTGCGGGCCATGCGGCGAGATTGGAGAGGTCACCGTCTGTGCTCCCAGCCTGAGGGAGGCCACAGGCTGCCTTCAGCGATCAGGCAGGGCTGCAGGCGGATTCTGCTGCTGATTGGGGTTGTAGGCTGTGCTGCACAGCTGGACAGAACCATAGGCTGGTCTCTGAGGCTGCCCACAGTCCCTGCTCAGGCTCTCAGGTCATGCAAGGTGAGAGGCTCTGATCAGCAGCTGGGCAAGACTGCGGGTTTGGCTCCCTGCCAGAGGGGGTCTGGGGTGGGCTCCACTCTTGCCAGAGTTCTGTGACCAGCTTCCTTGTGGAGTGGGACTAGAGACTAGAGGTAACCTCAGCTATCAGGTAGGGCTTCAAGCTTGCTTCTCTGTCAGGGCACAACCATAGAACTGGCTCTATGGCTAATATTGCCCATTGACTAGAGACCCAAATCAAGCAAAACTCCCAGCTAAGTGCTCAGGATAAACAGGGCCACCAACTAGACTCTACAGAAGGGCAGAGCCACGGGCTGGTGTCTCTGCCAACAGTGACACTGTCTGCCAGGTCTGAGGACCGGCTGCTCGAAGCCTCACTCCCCTTCTCTGTTTCTGTTTCATTCCTAGTGGCCAAGCCCTGCAGATTCCCTCAGGGATCCCTAGGAGGCAGCACCCTGGTGGAGCATCTACCAGGAGGTGCTGGGGAAGCTGGATGTCCACCTTGGGTTCTCTTTTTCCCATGAGGTCTGTCTCAGTGTGGTGCTGTGCCAGCCAGGGGAGGGACAACAGTGAAACCACTCTTCTCACCCTTCTAATGTGGTCCTTCTTGGTCTCTGTGGCCCATGGGGGTGCTTCAACCTCACTCCTTTGGTCTGGGATTTTCACAATGGTGTATTGTTTGTAGAATAGTTGTTAGTTGATCTTTTGTGAGGGAGACAGAAGCTGGGACCAACCTGTGTTGCCATCCTGGAGACATCACCCCTCCAACATGGGACTTCTTTGGAACAATGAAAATGTTCTAAAATTGATTGTAGCAATGGTTGCACAACTCTGTCAATATACTTTGCTTTTTCCAACTGTGCCTAGGCCTGCGACTCAGCTTCTCTGCTCGCTGCCTCCCCATCTTCCTCCAAATAAACGTCTGAACTGAATGGACAACTAGTGTAGGAGTCAGCTAAACCAGACATATCCAGATACTCCAGCCTTCCTCTCTTAGCTCTTTTCAGAAGCCTGATCCAGGTCTCAGAGCACTTTAAGACATGTTCCAGCCCTGTACCTAGCAAGACACCTGGCACATAGTAGGTGATCGATACATTGAATTGTCACCTTTCATTGTTCCCTCTTTAGGGCAGATTGGTGATGTAAAGTATTCTTGTTAATACTGGCCCACAGGTGGGCTTCAAATGCCCCCAAATGCAGAGCTCCCAACACAGAACTGCATGGTCCTGCATGGAACTCCAGGGATGCCTTTCCAGAGCAGTTGCTCAAGCTCACAAAAGCCTTTTGTGGGTCTCTCCGCCAGCACATTATATCATCCTCTAAGCCATTAAGTCAATCTATTTTAATTGGATAATGACCCCCATTTTTGAATCTCTGGAAAATCCATCCCCACCTACATTTGTATCTCCAGTGGCAGATTTCCAGCGTCCTGACAGCAGCAGGGCTTTCTGTCCTCTCTGTAGCCCTGCAGCCACCAGGGGCCAAAGACCAATTTGCTGTAATGAATTTAATGTGTTTAGTCTGAGCCATATAGTTCCAGGCCAGCCAGAGAGGGCCCCTTTTAGGGTTACTTTCCATTAGGTGAATCAAAGAGGCATGTTGGTAACTGCAGGCTGAGTGTACCAACCTCATTTCAAGTTCAGCCAGCCCCCTAGCCACTTAGTGGACTGTCCCAAGACCTTTTTGGCAGCAGTTTATCTTAGAATCTATGCTAGACCATTCTCAAGCATGTACTTTAACTCTTGGAAGGTGTGCTTGTTGGTTTCCCATGTAAAAGTTGTCCCTTGTTAGTGATAAGAGATAGTTTTATGAGTGAATAATTTCTTTAGATATCTTGGGAACCTGTTTTTTCTTTTATGTGACTTGATGATTATCTATATTTAAAATATATCTAATGATTATATTTTCCAAGGAAGGCAAATGCAAAATAGTTTAGGTATTAGTAAATTTTAAGGGCTTTAAGAAATTATCTGGTTCAGGTTCACGCCTCTGGAAATAGACTAGTTAGACTTTTAGGGTGCAGGATATCGATCTTGAATGGAAATTCTAGGGCCCTTGGCAAGGTAGGTGCTGAATACCTGTTAGATTTATCCTCTCATCTATTCACTTGTTCTGTCAATATTATGAGCAGGTACTCAGGTAGCTATTAGAGGAATCAAAAATGAATTAAAGAAGGTACTTGTTGAGGATGCAGAGAAAAGGCAAACCTCGTACACTGCTGGTGGGAATGCAGACTGGTGCAGCCACTGTGGAAAACAGTATGGAGTTTCCTCAAAAAATTAAAAATGGACCTGCCTATGACCAAATGATCCCACTTCTGGGGATATATCCAAAGAAACTCAAAACCCTGATTCAAAAGAACATAAGCACCCCTATGTTCATTGCAGTGTTATTTACAATAGCCAAGATTTGGAAGCAGCCCAAGTGCCCATCAGTACATGAGTAGATAAAAAAGCTGTGGTACATTTATGCAATGGAATATTACTCAGCCATAAAAAAGAAGGAGATTTTCTTCTGTGACAGCATGGATGACTTAGAGAGTATTATGCTAAGTAAAATAAGCTAGTCAGAGGAAGACAAATACCATGATTTCACTTATATGTGGAATCTAATGAACAAAATGAACTAGCAAAATAGAAACAGACTCGTGGATACAGAGAACAGACTGACAGCTGTCAGAGGGGAGGAGAACTGAGGGGCTGGGTAAAAAAGGTGAAGGTATCAAGCAAAACCCCTACACATGGACACTGTCAACAGCATGGTGAGTACCAACGGGAAGGGATTGGGGGCAAGTATAAGAGGGTAAACAGGTTAAATGGTGGTGGAGGAAGAGTAGGCTTTAGATGGTGAGCGCACAATGCAATGTGCAGATGAGGTATTGTAGAATTGTACAATTGACACCTATATAATTTTATTGACTAATGTCACCCCAATAAATTCAATAAACATTTTTTTAAAAGAAAGTACCTGCCCTTAGAGAGTTCACAGCTTGGTACAGGAAACACATGGACACCACAATATGATGAGGGCTGTCAGAGGCACGATGGTCCTTATTACTAAAAATAAAACAAAATGGAACCAAGGAAAGGACACTTAAAATTAACTTAGCTAAAGTGGGATAAATTTTTCAAAGTTAATTGGAAAAGTCCGATTTGCTAGCAAATTGGTATCAAGGAAATAAAACTAAAAATATAAAAATAATTTTTATTTATTAAACAAAACTTAAATTATTTTTAAAACTTCGCTATATCACAATTCTTATTAGAATATACTAAGAGTGGATTAAAATAACATTTTTGGTTATAAATGGCATACAGAGGTTTACTCTGCAAAAATATTCAAGAGTTTCATTAGTTTTTACAAGGATCAATGTTATCTTATTTTGATATCCCAATCATTTTATTTTGCTTCTCTATATTTATTTGTCTTATTCAATAGCTAATGCATCAATTCTGCTAGAGTCTCATTTTTAATAGCTTTCCATGTGATTCCAGCAGTTCTCTAAGATAAAAATACTTCTCTCACCTTTGTAAAACACTACGTCATTTGCAAGGTTTCCAATTTCCCGTTGCAATTGGAAAAGATGTCAGGACTAGAAGAAGGAAAATAGACACCAGTGTGAACCTGGGCGGTATCTTTTGGTGGAGCCTGGTATTATGAATGGAGAGTTGATTAGTAAGTATTTTCATGTTATGCTGACTACTGGCTCTTCAACCAGTAAGAGTTCAAACTCTTAGTTATAGGGATTTGTAAAATGAATATTTAGGTAATAACAATCATCTCCTTCCCTGCAATATATCCAGTGTTCAAGTAGCACAAAGACTGGAAGACACTGGAATAAAAATATTTAAGTCTATGCACACATTAGAAGTGGTTGCATTCTCACGGTAAATTCCTCTGTGAATATCACTTAGCCATTGATATGATCAATACTAGTTGCAAATAAACGAGAGGTTATTGAAATTGTTTTGAGATCAGTGGAGTTTCTTTCACTAAAAACCAAATGAGTCCTGAGGTTTTCTAATTCTAAATTCAGTGACTATAGTTTCCCTGTATAATTGGCTCTCAACTACTTATAAATCCTGGAAGATGCTATGTTAGCAATTTCCCAGGATTCCAATCTTTACAGGATACTAGAAAGAAGACTAAAAGTTGTTTTATGTACCAAACAAATATTCTTTTACTAAAACAATAAAAACATCCCCTGGAGTAGGGATAATTCCACTGAATCTACTTTGCAAACCATTTCCTAGCTTGTTGAACAGAGTGGCTTGTGACACAGAGCACTATGAGGTAGAAAAGTCAGAATTTTAGGTGGAGTATCCATAGATATTTATAACATTTCCATGATACAAAGAAATATTATTTTTAATCTTCCAGAACATCTATCATGTATATGTAGTACAAAAGTGCACCTTTAAAGATCTTGTTGAAAAACAATTCAAAAAAAATAAAACAATAGCAAAAGCGAGATTACTGAGGGTGGAAGAAAATCAAAGTGGCAGAAACCAAGTATGTCTCATGCCTGTATGAGAAGCACACATCGGCTTCAAGCCGATAGGGACACCCTCTTAACTTCACATGATAAAAATCTGGCACTAGCTGGCTTTAATTCAATAGTGAGACTTCATAGTTCCACGAATGCAACCTTAGGACAAAGGACAGCATTGGCCTCACCAGCGACTCAATGCCATCTCCTGAATGCTATCATATGATACCTCTTCCCATTTCTGGCTGACATCTCCACTTTTCGTTCGTGCTGACCTCATCCTGTTTCATTTCTAGATGCCTCTCTCCATGCTATATATAGGCAAAGGCAGCTCTGAACTCAGCCTAACAGATCTGCCACCAGAAAAGGAAAGAAGTTATGTCTCATCAACCTCAGGTGGAGCGATTTCAGGAGATCTCAGTTGAGGTCACCTGACCATCACTTGTCCCTCTGGCTTCCGCAATGTCTGAGGACGGAAGGATACTATAATGGGTCTAGTCCAGGTCTGCCGACTTCTTAGGTCAAGGGGGTAGGTTATATTACCAGAAAAATGGAGACAACAGCCACTACAGGGACAAATTCTCACTTTCTGTTACTTTGGCTTTCCATTCATCTGCTAGTAATACGTGCTGCTCAGGGGACCTCAGACAGACCATTTAAGCTGAGGTTAATCTGACTTGGACTTGAATTCTATTTTCATTAGCATTGTACCTGATTGTGAAACAGACTTTATACAGGAATCGGAAGTAATTTACAGATGGCCTGAGTTTAGTTTTGTGAGCCTATTTACTGTGATCACACCTGAGAAATAGTGTGTGGTTTTCCCCCTTTAATTTTAACTGTGATTTAATAAATTAAAAGAGGTGCAACAGCAAACACACTGAAAGGTCTCAGTTCAAAATACATTTGTTTCTAGAAATAGGTTTGTCTCTCAAAACACTATGAGAAAAATCCAGTATAACTTCTTTCATCCCCTTGAATGAAAAGACTGACAGTCATTTAAATTTATTTTAATAATATTTATGGTTCTTAAAGTTTATACATATGTTTTACATTTTTATTCATTTATAGCTTTGAAACTAGTTTTAGTAGTCATTAACTACACCAAAACTTAGTTAGCTGGTAAAATTGTCTATGCCTTCGTTAAGAATCAATGTATCCACAGATAGATAAACACGTATTGAACATTTCATTAGTTCTGGACCCTGCACTAGAAGCTGTAAGAGACAAAGCAAAGACTTCAACAAGTTCAGCATCTAGCTAAGGAGACTAGGCTGAGACTTGAAATAAGAGAGAAGTACGCATGGCAGTGTGTCATGTGAAGAGAATCCAGCAATTCGTGGAAGTCATTCAAGGGGGTGGTTAGCTTCACGGGCTCGGGGTCTTAGTGGGGTGGGGAGAGCATTGCAATCAAGCAATAATGACATTCTGTTTTCGTCATTCTCCCCTTCTGCTAGCCTGAGTTACGTGAGCTCAAGTCCCAATTTGTAGCAAATATATTTACATCGAGGTAGCATTCGGTCTTGTAACAGACAACCCCAAGTTACAGAGAGGCTCAAGTGTGATAAAGCTCCAAACGGATGGGCGTGAGCACCGGACAGTGATTTAGAAACCCGGGCCTCTTTCACCGTGTGGCTTTCCCACCTGCAGCACAGGGCTTCCAAGGCTGCTGCTTGTCCGACTCCAGCCAGAGGAAGGAGGGAACATATGTAGGAGGCTTTTATGAGTTAAACATGGAATGACGCCTATCCCTTCTGCCTACATTCCAACGACTAGAAGTCAGATCTATGGTCACCTCCGTGTCTAAAAATGGCTTCTAGGTGAGTGCACAAGATGAAGAAGAAGTAGTTTGGTGAACAGTTGGCCATGACACCCATTCAAGAGACAAAAAGGACGCCCTCACTGGTGTTGCTCAGTGGGTTGGGCATCGTCCTGCAAAGCAAAAGGTCACTCATTCAATTCCCAGTCAGGGCATATGCCGGGGTTGCAGTCCAGGTCCTGGGTTGGGATGATTAGGAGAGACAACCAGTCAATGTTTCTCTCTCACATTGATGCTTCTCTCCCTGTCTTTCTCCCTCCCTTCCCCTCTCTCTAAAAATAAATAAATGAAATCTTTTAAATGTGTCATTTGATGACCCACTCCTCCACTTCTTAATAAATATGCACTCTGAATCAAATTAATTGAGAAATGTTCTTCTCCATCACCAGATACTGACTTGGGAACTGTGTTCAAAGATGGTTGGGCATTTTTAGATGTGCTGAGGTGGTACTTGTGCATATGTACCTAACAGGAGAAACACCACAGTAAAGCTGCCTGATGTTCTCATGCACAAGAGTGTGTGGGATGAGATGGTTGTGTGTGTGTGTGTGTGTGTGTGTGTGAGTGGGATGAGTGGGCGCATTTCTACAAACAACGTATGTGGATGGAAATCTTCGATATTATATCAATAGTAGGATATGCATGTTTCTCAAATTAAATGGACATGTATTTTAAAGTTCCCAGTAGAGTATAAGATATGAATAATGTTCTCAAAATTTGTTCATTCACTTCCACAGAGGTGATTTTAATATTTTTAGCTGAATGAAAACACCCTGTTTTGCAGATGATGGGTATTATGGGTTGATCTGTGTCACCAAGAAAGATATACTGCAGTCCTAGACCCTTGTATAGTATCTAGAAAGGTGAATTTATTTGGAAATAAGGTCTTTTCAGATGCAATCAAGTTAAGATGAGGTCATACTAGATTAGGGTGGGCCCCAATCCAATAAATAATGTACCTAAAAGCAAAGGATGGCTGGACACAGAGTGACACGGACGCCCAGGGAGGGCTCCAAGAGACCACGGAGGCCGAGACGGGAGTGACGCGTTTACAAGCCAAAGAACACAAGGGCTGCCAGCAACCACCAGAAGCTGGGAGAAAGACATAGAGTAGATTCTCTCAGAAGCTCCAGTAAGAACCAACCCAGCCGACACCTGAATTTCAGACGTCTAGCCTCGAGAACTGTGAGAGAATAAATTTCTGTTATTTTAAGCCACCCAGTTTGTGGTAATTTGTAACAGCGGCCCTCGGAAACTACCACATGGGTTATACATTTATTCATAGTATTGATGCTTACGTCTTATAAACTTTCAGGTTACACATGTTTGTGCTCATAAAGAACGGTGTGAGGCAGAGCTAAGAACCGTGGCTCTGCCCGCTGCCAGCACATGGGAGTAGCAGTTGCTTTTATAAAATCACTTTGGACTTATAAACAACTGAATTTGAGAATACTTTCCAGAAACGAGCCAGTTTGTAAGTAAAGGAGCTTCTGTGTCATTTAAATTATTCATATATATGTATCTCATGAGAGGTGTATCTAATTGCACTACGTACATGAAAGGAACAGAAAATCAATCTTTTTTCAATTCATAGAATGTCTCAGTAAGTAGTTTTTCTTTTCTCACGAGTGAGCATAAGCCCCCCCACCCCCCACCCCACCACCAAACTAACTGCCTGTACAACCTCTTTTCAAAAAACTTATTCAAACTCAGTACCTCTGAGCTTCCATTTAGGTAGACTGGATGCTCACCTCAAAAGAGATGTCACTAAATGTCTCAGATGGTCCCAACCCCATGAGGCCAATGAACTTGAACCTGATTCACATGCTGAGGAGCTGCTCTCGCCTTCAGCCACCGATCCCATGCCCGCTGTGGTGGGTCTGATACACTATGCTCGAGAGTAGGAGGCACCACTCATGGTGATTTTACAAGCAATTGTGCCTTTCCTTCTTCTTCTTAGAGCTCTTCCAGAATATAGTTCCTTTTCTAGCAGCTTCCTACTTTTCTTGGGAAATTGGTACAGGTAGATAAAACTTACAGCAGCACTTCAGATTTTTTATCTGTTTTAATCACATTCATGGGAAGAATGCACACATAAATATTCCTCACTTTCAGTTTCATGTAAGGAAGTCTGTTTAGATACCATCCACTAGGTGCAAACCTCACGGTTTACCTGAGAGTGGGCATAAAGTGAGATTGCCTCATATCTCAGAAAGAGTAGTGAGCAGGTCAGAAATAGGAACACTTCTTCATACTGAGCCATAACGTATTAAGATAGCATTAATTGCAAAGGTTCCTCTTTTCCATCCTTTTAAAGCATGAGCAACACATGAAAACAATTTCCTGTACTTTGTCTTTTGATTTAATGCTCGCTATAGACATGTGTTACATTTTAATGGGGGTGTGGCTAGAGGGAAAATTGTACTCAAGCTCTACAGTCTCAAGAGTGTGGTGGATAAGTTTCTTACAGAGATGGAAAGAATTACATTATTGACCACATAAATTAGATTTGGGATACTTGACAGGATTCTATGATCTATTTCCATGTTGTTTATAATGCTGGGTCCCTATGCTTCTGAGAAGTCTCCTCTAATCCTTCATCCTGCTGGTTTGTTTGTGGGTTTAATTAAGTGCCTTTTACAAGGGAGATGCTTAGAATCGGGCCGTGTACAATGTTTGTGGCTGAGGAAAAGACATGGCCAATGCACAACAATAACAACAAACTAATGGAGTTTGAAGTTTATAAATGGAAGGTCTAGTTGAACTAAAGATGGAAAATCCATGTAATGAATCTTTCCAATAAAAAAGTGACCATCTTTGAATGTGTGGGCTTTCTCAGGATTCTGAAGACTCTTCTCTTCATTTCACTTACCTGAAAAATTTAAACTTCCAGAAGCAAAACAATAAAATAAAACTTAAGCTCAAGACTTAAGACATTCTTCTCAAGGTGAAAACAAATTTTCTTCTAGAATATCGACTTTTCATTTGGACCAGGAAATATCTAGGAAAGTGCCTCCAGAGTTTGAGAATGTTCTTTCATTACAAGACCTTAATTGCTTCTAAAATCCACTTAATGGCCTTCTGTCATTTTTTTCTAGTAAAATAAACCCCCACAAAAATGCTAATGAATTACACCAGAATGAGATACCACAAGAGTTTATGTCTCAGAACAGTTTTACATGAACATTTACAGAAAGGCCAGGATCAAAATATTCACAGGTTGACTATGATTTCTGTAATGGTGCCAGCCAATGCATCGGTTTTTCAGGTCAGAGCATTTGGCGAAGTACCACACATTGCAATTAATTTAAAAGGCTGAATTTTCTGATCCCCTGTGTAAACTGTTATAGCTTTATTATCTTGGTGCTGGTAGTAACTCTTAGTCATTTAGGTCTATTAGAGGGCAAAACTAAAAAGGAAATAAAATATGGGTTAAAAAAAAGATAGAAAAACCAGAAGAGCCAATTAAGAATCTGAAGAAGACCTCTATTTTGCAAACCAAAGCTCAGTCGGCCAGCAGTTGGGTGTAGGGGTGTGGGAAGTAGCTGCCACTCGTCCCCACGGTACACAGTGTCTTCATCTTTTCAGAGACTATCCCCCCACTATATAGGGCACAAGTCAACTTTACATTTTCTCAAGAGCATAGAAGTCACAGAAAAAGGACATACTTTAGCTGACAAATGTGATTTCTTAAGTTTAAAATTAAAGAATACAAATCAAAACAGTAAGACACTCTTTTTCAAATATCCAGTTTACCAAGTTTGGTTTTTTTGTTAAAGATTTTATGTATTTAGTTTTAGAGAGAGGGGAAGGGAAGGAGAAAGAGAGGGAGAGAAACAATTGATGTGTAAGAGAAACATTGATCAGTTGCCTCTTGCATGTCCCCCAACCTGGGACCAGGCCCATAATCTAGGCATGAGCCCTGACTGGGAATCGAACCGGCAACCTTTCGCTTTGCAGGAGGATGCCTAACCAGCTGAACGATGCCAGTCATGGCACAAGGCTTATTTTTTATAATAACGTTGAACACTCATAAGAGGTTCAGTAAGACGGATGCTCTAATACACTGTTGTCTGACAGATTCTCTTTTCTGAGATAACTTCAAATACCTATTGCTTTTAAAAATAACATCACTTTATTGATGAATACCTATGTATAACATAAAACCATGTCAGTGTAATGTGACAGCATTTCTTTTCCCAAATTATTGGGTCATGTCAGCCACATACGCGGGGAGGAGTGGGTGCTGCTGCTTTTATGTTTGACTTTGGTGCCTGTACCAATGGGCTTCTTTGTTTTTTAAGTGCATTCATTCTTCTTATTTTATTTTACTTTCCAACTTCCTGTTGTTAATGACACCAGTACTCTAGTACCTTGTTTATTTAGACTAGATATAATTGACATATAGCACTGCATGTGTTTCAGCTGTATGGCACGATTTCATGCGTGCATACACCATGAGAGGAAGTTTAATCCATCGCCGCACACAGTTTCACGCATGTTTTTCTTGTGATGAGAGCTTTTTCGATCTACTCTCTTACCACTTTCAATATGGAGTACAGTGTTGTTAAGCATAGTCACCATGCTGTAGGTTACATCCTCCGGGACGTACCTTGTACCTTATTGCATAACTGGGTTTGTGTACCTTCCTGAGTACGGGGCTGATGGACGTCTGGGTGCCGACGACATCTAACCCAGGTGAAGCTCCTCTAGTTCAGAAGGTATTTCGGATCTGAGGAAATGTAGAGCTCCCCCCGAACTCATACCAGGAAGGCAGACACCCGAGAGTTCTACTCCCCATCCTTTCCCTCTTCAGCAGTCTTTATTTTGCAGTTTAGGGAGGGGGAAAAAAAGAACTGATAAGGGCATTGGTGGGACATGGATTTGTTTTTGTTTTAGCACAAGAATTTAAAAACAGAATGCATTGTTTAATGGTTTTCACAAATGAAGTGGAAACTACATTTGCACTTGAACAAGGTCTTCTCTCAGTCCCGTGGAATCAACCCCGGGCAGTGGGAATCAACCCCGGGCAGTGGGAAAGACAGATGTGTTCTACTTCAAAAGGTTCGACTCTGTGCTGTGGGTAGAATCGTGAACTCTCGCTGCTTTGAATCTGCTGGTTGGTTCTCGGCACCATCTTTAAGGGACATCCTGCGGCTCTACGGAAGGAGACTTTGCAGTGATGAGGCTCGGGGCAGGCTGCCTCCAAAGATGCCCAAGTGGTTTATTGATTATTTTGTTTTATTTTTTATTTTTTTTCAATGACAGTTTACATTCAGTATTATTTTGCATTAGTTTCAGGTGTGCGGCAGGCACAGTGGTTAGACAGTCACACACTTTACAAAGTGATCCCCCCTGTATTTCCTATGCCCACCTAACAACATACATAGTTTATGGATTATTTTGCATTAAAATTACTTGAGAAACAGCTGGTGCAAGAAGTACACTCTGACCCTCCTCTCTTTGTCCTTCTGAAAGCAGGAAATAAATCTTCCATTTGAAAGGTACCCTCCCTACATCAAGAGGTAGAGAAACGCCCTTATCACCACAGACTGGGAAGTCAGAGCCCAGAAGCCTGTACAGTCAAACCTTGTTGCTTCTTTACTGATTTACTACCCAAAGCCCAAATTTTGCTGAAATTCTTCACTAATTAAGCACCAACACCAAAGTTTTTTGTCCTATCAATTCCTTACAAAGTTTGTATTTCTTTGTCTGAAAAGTATAAAAGCTGCCTGCTTTGGTCATTCCTTTAGGTTCCATTTCTATGGGACAACCAGATATACAAATTAAATTGTTTTTTCCCCTCCTGTTAATGTCTTGTGTAAATTTAATTATTAAACCAGCCAAAAGAACCAATGAGAGTAGGGTGGAATTTTTTTTTTCCTCCCCAACAGTAGACACCTTTGAATTCTGGGGGGCTTTGAATGGTAAAAGTGGATGAAAGTATTTGCAATAAGCTTTGGGAAAAATCTTAACAATATTCTGCCAGGGTGAAATTGCTATTCCTTGGAGGCTAACAAACTTTCAATGGATGCAAAAAGGGACTTATTATGTATGTATAAGACTCATCTTCAAAGTGTTTTGTTTAAAGGGACAATTTTGTTTTAATCGAACAATGAACATCGTAAAGTCTTAATAGAGACAACATTGCTGGAATAGACACCTTTCTCTCTTCCGCTAACATCCTGGCGGTCCCTGGTTTGTGGTGAAGCTTCCTCTGTGACTGATGGTTCCCTAGGCACTGGCGAGTTTGGTCCAGGATAACATTCTACCAGTTTACCAGGTAAACTATGGCTTCCCTCATTCATATGGGAAATTTAGTGTTAGACCGATGTAGCTGCAGGTGCAATTAATTGCGTCTATCTGGTTTCCCACCACCGAAAAGAGCCATGTCCTGTTTGGGAAAGAAATCACCAAAACCCAAAACTGCCTTTCCTTTTCATAGCAATTTTCAGCCAAAAGGAAAAGGAGTTTTATTTTTTGCAAACCCACAAAAATGTGATATTTGCCAGTGAGGAAATCACATTTATACAACTGTATTAAAGATGTTTCCCTCATGCAGGCCAATGGGGGAGTTTTACATGAAACTGTTTGGGGAGGAAGGGTGAGGGGCTGGTGCTTTTCTATAAAGAAAATAGTCTTCCTTGCCTTGGAAGTAGAAGTTGCTCTAAAAAGTGAACTTGGAAGCGCTCTCTCGTCTCTTCGCCTTAGTCCACCACTGATGCAGGTTCAAGTCAGACGCCAGTAAACCATACTTTGAACTTTTTTCAGCTTGGCACTTCTTGGTGATTTAAGCTGTGGTTAGAAACACTGGCTTGAGAACACGCACATGACAAGGCCGCTTTTCCAAGGGCTTGAGGGTGTGCGATGCTTCCTCAGAGGAGCCAGCACACTTGCCGAGGCTGCTGGCCTGGAGGGAGCAGGCCCCCCCGGCCCTCCAGGCCTGCTCTGTCCCAGAGACTGGGGCCGCACCGCCCAGCATTCCCAATAATGTCCAACTCTGCCTCTGGGTCCTTCTCGGCAAACCTGTCAAATCGCCAAATTTGTGTTAGAATGTGTCCATGGGCGAGAGAGAAATCTCTTGAAAACAGTACAACTGACTATGCTGAGGAGGCAGATGAGGACAGAGGTGCATGAGGTGCATGAGGTGTGAGGCTGCAGAGCCTGAACTGACCGACCTCGTCCTCATGAGTTGTACAGTGGCTGTCCGTGGCGGGACGTGGCAGCCCCGGGACAGTCCTGGGGCTCGCTCCCTGGGAGGGAGCCCAAGGTGGGGCAGATGAGAAGTCCCCCCCACCCCACAGTGCCAGGTCAGACAGACCCTGGCAGACCCCAGGTGTATTCCCACACCGGGACTGGGCAGGACAGGTAGGGAGGATGGGAATTGGGAGACATGAGGGGGAAATCAGACTGACGGACTTCCAGCAGGTAATAGTAGAAGATGACAAAGCAGAAAAAAGGGGCATCTCCAATCACACTGTGAGCTATTTATAATACGTTGCAGATCAAATCATTTCCAATTCCAAAGACTCCTTAACATTCCTACTCACGGGTGGGATCGAATACCTCTAGGAAGGCGTTTCTCAGAATACACTCCCAAGATCAGCAGAAGCAACATCACCTGGGAACTTTTTAAAGCAAATTCTCAAGTTCCACTCCAGATCCACTGAATGAGAAATGCTAGGGAGGGGCTCACAACCTGAGTTTCCAGAAGCCCACTGGAGGATCCCAGTGCACCCTGAAGTTTGGAAACCATTGCTCTAGAACGTTTTTTCTCAGGTTTTAAGGTACATGAGAATCACCAGGTGATCTTGTTAAATAAAAATACATGGGTTTCCATGAGGCTTAACATGAAAGAATTTTGGACAGAACTTAGGAGACAATAAAAGGAAAGTGGATCAGAGAAACTTTATGGAGGAAGTAAATTTGAATAACGCTGCCACCTCCAAGAAATGGGCAGCTCTTCCCTCTACAGATTCCAGAACCACCACTGGAGCACCTGGTGATAGAGATGAAGGACTGCATCGACTGGATCATCTGTTTAATGGCTTTTTCCTCAAGGTTCAAGCCTCTGTTTAATCTGATTTTTCCCTCAGCACACAGAGGAAGCAATAAAAGGAACTGCTACTTGGGCTTTCTGAAAATAGATTTAAGGTGATGTCGGGAAATAATAGGAACTACAGAAAGGTGTCATCATCTTATCGTTGAATGATTCTGTCAAAAAATGAGTTTGTTGGGCATTGGACATTACCTGGGATTTGGGAGAGCAGGTTTCAGAAAAGTCAGGGAAGGTTTGGATAATTCTATAGCTAGCTAGTCTAAAAGAAAGATGCCCAAAAGATATTAAAGGCTCTAAATAGGCAAAATTCTGCCCCTAAAATTTGGGTGAAAAGAGAAAGAAGGGTTCAAGAATCATCATGCCTTCACCAGGTGCTCTTGGAGCTAGGAAAAAACTCATTCTAAAATTGTAAAGAGTCCTGCCCCAACCCCCAAAGAAAGAGGATGCAAACTCATGGCCTGACTCAGGACAATGTGCCAGAAGGAGCTGATGCTGTGTAATATGCAGAAAACATAGAAGAAGGACATTTTTAAAAGTGTTGCCTAAGTAAGAACAAGAAAGTTTAGGATTCTTAACAAAGACCATATGGAAGTAAACAGGCCCAGAAAACAGAACCTCTCCTCTCCTGCCCATGTCCTTCTTCTCTATGAAGGAGAAAGAACTTTAAATGAAATGGGTTCCAGGAGCTGAGGACCCTGGAAACCCCATACAGAGAGCTCAGTGCAAGAAGAAGCATTTAGGCCGCCATGAATGGAACAGATTTGGGTGCTTATGGAAAATGAGAAGATAAGTAAAGAAATAATAGAAGGTTAATGTATTTGTTAACTCAAAGCTGAAAAGGAGGCAACAGCACAGGGAGGGAACTGCATAGAGTGGGCTAGGAAAGTGGAAATGTTGGGGTTTTGTTTACAGAGTGTGCAAACAGGGGAACAGGCAGCTGCACCCCTTGATACTGGCCAGGCCACATTTGGAGCCTTGTGTTCCGATCTATGACCTACACTTGAAAAAAAGGAACTGTGGACAAGAAAAGGCCACACACTAAACAAGACAAGCTCAAGGGAGGCCTGTGTGGTGGTCTTACAAACTCAGAGACCTAAAGTAGCCACATAGGTTGGTCTAAAATGAAAACTTCCTAACTAAAAGTGAGCCATGACGGGTAGTCATGTCCTTGGCTGGTATCTTCCTTGACAGAGGTCAATCTTTACCTTAACTGAGCCTGTCTATTGTCTTTTTGCATCTACTATAACATACCTTTGGATTGTTAGAGTAATCCCCTTTTTTCCCCAGACCCCTCAGGGCACGAGAGTAGGAGAGCATAGAATCCCTCACGGTTATCTTATTGTCCAAATACTATCTCTCTGTGCTGTAAATATTCATTGTTAATCGTCCTGTCCCTGCCAATGTAAAAGAAGTATGTGCCTCTTTATTTCACTCTTTCAATCCAAGCTCAGAGATTTTCCCACTTTGCTTTCTCTTGCCTTCCTAATCTACTACCAATGAATTTTATGTAACCCTTCTATGACTCTTCCTTTGATTCAGGTATAAAATAAGCTGTAAAACTGCCGTCCTCCAGAGCATCTCAATCCAGTGAAATTTTGCTTCCCATCAATTATCGTCTGTTTGGCTCAAATAAACTCATAAAAGTTCTCTACAGGTTTGGATGTTTCTTACATCCACAGGACAATGAGAAACAAGAACACTTTTTTTTCTTGATGAAGAGTTGAGGAAAGATGGGCAAAATCACCTTGAGCCCCTTTTAGTGCTAAAACTAAGCCCGGCCCTTGGAAATTCTCACCACCCTCCCCAGAACTTCACTTGCCCTGCCCCCAAGTTCTGTCAAAATAATTGCCTTTCCTCCAGGGCTGGTCTCCAGGAGACAGGTCCCGTTGGGTCTTTTGGCATAACAGAGAGACTGGCTTCCAGCCTGGACTCTTTTATGAAACAACAACCTAGCGGGTCTGAGAGTCAAAGCAAACGCCGCCAACCCACCACTGACCTGCTACTCCGCCCCATGACCTGATGCAATTGCTTTTCCCGCCCCTCATTTTGCTCAGCTACTTAGCAAAGTGGAGGTAATAATATCTACCTGTGAGGACTGTAGTGAGGCTTAAAGTGTTGACCGTAAACGAAAGTCAGCCAGATATTTCCAGACAAATGGGTATGTTTGGGATCAACAAGGAATTGCCACCCAGATCATGCAACCATGTGGGGCCGTGTGCAAGTCCGCTGCTAAAACAAGGGAGAAGGAGTTTTTATCACAGAGGGGAAGAGGAAATCGGGAACTACCACCAAGTGTTCACCCCTGTTGTATTTCATGATCACCTTGGGTGTGAGAGCTCCCCCTTCTGGCCTCCTTACTTCACTTTAAATGAGGTTTCTGTTGATCAAATGTTTACAAATGGGATAATGTACACAGAGAAGTTTGTCCGGTGCTTGTTGTGTGGTAGGACTGTATAATGGAAAACCACTAGAAGCATTCATGGAGACATTTAATTTTGGAAACAGTCCACCCTGAGCTAGTCTACCAGAGCCTAAGTCAGGCCCCTACCACACGCCAAGATCGCCTCAGCATCCCCTCCTTTTGGAAACACAGTTGCATTTAGGGTAAGGCAAGGCATCCAGAACAAAGTGGGGAGACTGTCCGTCAAGGGTGCCCTTTGCTACTAACTAAGCAATTTCAATCCAGCAGGTCTGTATTAACTTTTCTGGAGTATAGACTCACTCCCCACCACTATAGAAATGGAGAAAATTGGGGACATTCTCAGCTCTGAATCACCTCTTCTGTCTTGATACTGATATTTAATAAGGTCATGTGGACTTAGCCTGGCCCCTAAATCCTCAGCATTACCAAGAGTCACAAAGGCAGGGGTGGAATTCCTAAACATTCAATTTCTGACCAGAGCCCTAAAATGTTAAAGACCTTCCTGACCACTAACTGGCCCATGTCCGCATCACAGGGCACTGCGACGCCAGGGCCCGGGGGACTTGAGCTCTGTGCCAGGCCCTGCACGTCCTGGACTCTATAACCTCCGGGAAGCAGCTGGGTCATTCCAGACAGCAGGGTGGGGCAGGCACAGCACACCTACCAGTCAAAGCAGAAGGGCTTGCTGGTCCTCTCGACAAAGAAGAACCATTTTAGGGTGGCGTTACAATGAACTGAGTGTAAATGCATTAGGAACACATGGAATAAATGCTCCTTGAAATAAACATGGCTTTAAAAAAATGAAGAGGAAAGCAAATGTTTTGGCAAAATGCATTCTGGGTTTTTTTGAACCCCAAGTATTTGAAAACTGTTCAGGCATTCTCACTCAATCCAGAGTGCCATTTAGCTCTCTTGTGGTGATTAATAATATATACAAAAGTGGGAAACGTTAGCTTATTTCTCTAGTCCTGGCATTTCCAGAAAGACACAGACCAATAGGAAGGCTTTCAGAAATAGTTTTTAAAATACTTAGGAAATGAAGTTGTTGATGTTTGAAGAGAAAGAAGAAGACTTAAATATATGTAGATTAATTAATGGCAGACAAAAGAGTAAATAGCTCCTACGTTCTTTATTTAAATGCTGAGATGCTGAGGTGCATAGTTGGGGGTCCCAAACAGTGAATATTTACGCTGATGACCAAAAAAATCACAACCAATTTTATCTACCAAAAACCAAAAACAAAACCAACCACACACACAGACAAAACAAAACCCAACCAAACAACAGAACAACGAAACAACAGAAGCCCTTTAGTGTTGAGTTTTCTATTCCTGGTCCCATGCCCAGTGGGGTTTCATGAGAAAGTGGAGCTGCCTGTGAGGGAGTGCTGAGGCCCGAGAACACCCCGACCCACCACATGCCCCACTGTGGCCTTTACCTTGACCCAAGCTCTCTTGACCACCAGGCCCCTGGAGCCCTCCCTACCACCTGAACAGCCTGTCCTCTGATGATTGAGAGTCCCAACCCACTCCTACAGGCGGATGGAGCCCTGAAAATCCCGTGACATTCTGTCATAGAACAGAAAGACTCCTTCCGCCCGCAGCCTATTGCAGTGGAGAGTGACAGTTTTATTGGTGAATGATGCCATCCAGAGAGGAAGCTAATGCTCAGAAGCCTGAACTTCTCAATGGCATGTAGGCTGCAGATTATTCAGGGCCAAATCATAAAGCACTGTGGATTAAGGGGTTCAGGGTCATGCTGGGAGCTGATTGGTCAGAGCTGAGGTAAGCGTAACAAAGCATTTCTTCAGGCCTGGAAGAGAGTTCTGAGGTCTATTTTGGTGTCTCTCTGCCTGGTTTCATGGGAAAGTAGTCAGGGGGATCTTTCTACCTTAGTCCTCAGGAACTGAAACATAATTTAGGTCAAGAGGTTATCTTTAGCCTGCCAGACCTTGTGACCCTTGGTCCAAGCTACTACCTTCTGATGCCTGGGAAGTGTGTGTGTGTGGGGGGGGTGATGATGATTACTGGGGAAAGGCTAAGTCTCTGAGGGGGATGGATAGATAGATAGATAGATAGATAGATAGATAGATGATAGATAGATAGATGATAGATGATAGATATGATTTTGAGAGCTAGGATTTAACGTTAAATTTAATCCAAGTCATAAGGGCTCTTGGTTTCAATTCTGAACCTTGTCAACCTAAGGTCCCAGCTGTCCTCCAACTTGCCAGCAGTGTTTCCCCACCTCTCTGGAAACTGATTTCCCAACAGGCACTTGCTTTCAGATGGCTGTCAGCTCAGGTGTTAGTTAATAAGCAAGGTGTTTGCTGACAAGGGCTTAACACCTCCCAGAGGCATTTGCATTTTAATAGGGGACTGTTACAAGAATTCAGACCCCGAAGGAATGAAGGTATGGTGGTAAATTGCCTGGAGCCAGTGTGGGTATTTTAGAGCAGGGAGCCCTGTCTTTACGTCTTAACACCTTCTAGCTAGGCCAGTCTACAGCTCTTCAGGATCAGCTTCCAAAGACACATGGGCATCTCCCCAGCAGCAGAACCCAGAGCCCTGAAATCCTGCTAGTTGGTCCTGATGGGATGTCAGGAGAGGCTTCTGAAGAACTACAGACCCATTGAAGCCACTGCGGAACATCTCTGATCCCTGTTAGGTGCTGAGCTTACAGGTATGAGTTACATACCATTAGTGGAAGAGGCAGATCTCAACAGATGGGGGTGCACAGAGGCAGAAGAAGGTGGTTCTGTTGGGGCAGGGGGGTTTCATCTCCCAGCAGGAGGTATCCACCCCACTGCTGTCTCCTCCCATTTCTTGCACCACCTCACTCCCCAATTATGGACACATTTGGGGGCTTTTGGAAAGTATAGAACTAAGGTGAGTTCATTTTAGAAGTTTTCAAAATCACAGAGAAGCTCAAAGGATCCAAAAATGAATGATAATGCCACCATCCTTGGAGCCTCAGAGTTAATCACTATTTTATGTTCTTCTAATCTTTATTTTACACTTAGAGGTCTAGTTATAAAAAGCTAATGGATGAATAAAGGGTGAAGCAAAAGTAGGTTTACAGTTGTGAATACTTGAACCACAGAGTTTATTCTTTTTTTAAATTATATTTTATTGATTATGCTATTACAGTCATCCTGATTTTTCCCCCTTTGCCCCCCTCCACGCAGCACCCCCCACTCCCTCAGGCAATCTCCCCACCCTTGGTCATGTCCATGGTCATGTGTATAAATTCTTTGGTTATTCCTTTTCCTATACTGTACTTTACATTCCAATGGCTATTCTGTAACTACTTATTTGTACTTCTTAATCCCCTCATCCCTCACCCATTCTCCCTCACCCCCCTCCCATCTCTTTATCTTTAACCTTTGGCATTTTAATTATGATGTCTTCGAGTGGGCCTCTTTGTATCCATCTTGTTTGGGACACTCTGTGCTTCCTGGATTTGCATGTCTATTTCCTTTATCAAATTAGGGAAGTTTTCTTTCATTATTTTTTCAAATAGATATCCAATTTCTTGCTCTTTCTTTTCTCCTTCTGGTACCCCTATGAAGTGAATGTTGGATTGCTTAAAGTTGTCCCAAAGGCTACTTATACTATCCTCATTTTTTTTGGATTCTCCTTTCTTCTTGTTGTTCTGATTGGTTGTTTTCTGCTTCCTTATGTTCCAAACCATTGATTTGATTCTCAGCTTCGTCTACTCTACTGTTTTTCCCTATAAATTGTTCTTTACTTAAATTAGTGTATCCTTTGTTTCTGACTGATTTTTTTATGCTGCTGAGGTCCTCACTAAGTTCCTTGAACATCCTTATAACCAGTGTTTTGAACTCTGCATCTGATAGATTGCTTATCTCCATTTCATTTACCTCTTTTTCTGGGGTTTTGATATGTTCTTTCATTTGGGCCATGTTTCTTTGTCTCCTTGTTTTGGTAGCCTCCCTGTGTGTGTTTCTATGTATTAGGTAGAGCTGCTTTGACTCCAAGTCTTGGTAGTGTTGCCTAATGCAGTAGGTTTCCTGTAGGGTCCAGTGGCTCAGCCTCCTCTATCACCCAAATTGGGCACTTGAGGTGCACACCTCATGAGGGCTGAGTATACCCTCCTTTTGTAGTTGAGCCTTGGTTGCTGTTGGCAGAGGGATTTTACCCAGGCCAGTCAGCTGCAAGGACTGGATGTGACCACTTACCGCAAATTGCCCTCTGTGGAGGGTCAGCTGTGCAGAAGCAGGGTGGTGGTGCTCCAATGTGGTCTATAGCTGTCCATTGGGTGTGCCATAAATTGGGTGGGGCAGAGTCTCTGGGGATCTCCAAGGTGGGTCAAACAGTGTTAGCCAGGTTGATAGAATCTTAGATATGGCATCAGTCTGCCAGGTCTGTGGGGCTAGGGCCCAGGAAAGGGACAATGGCCTCTGCTTGCCTTGATGCCAGACACCTCAGCCTCCCCCTGCATGCCACTGGTGCCCCTCAAGCCAGCACCCCATCACCGGAGCCCAGAGGGAGGGAATTTGAGTAGGTGAGTCCTTGTGTGGGTGCTTTAAAAGGAACTGCTTGGGACTGCAGAAGTTTATTCCACTGACTCATTCCGCACTAGTTTTTGCAGCCAGAAATTGTGGGGACTTATCTTCCTGGGCTGGGGGGCCTGGTGTGGGGCTGGGACTCCTCGCTCCTGAGATATCCCTCCTAAATTTTTATCTACCACACATGGATGTGGGACCAGCCCGTTCCATGTCTGGTCCTCCTACCAGTCTGGGTGGGTGTGTGTTTTTTTTTAATTCTGTAGTTGTCAGATTTCCATTCAACTTGATTTCTGTCCATTCTGAGTGATGGTTGTTCTATATCTTAGTTGTAATTTTGTTGCGGTTGTGTGAACAGGAGAGCCATGTCTGCCTATGCTGCCATCTTGACAGCAAGTCTCAAAAGAAAGTTTATTCTTGTATTATTATTTAATAATTATTGTATTTTTTCTATACAAACAACTGTAAACCTACTTTTGCCCCACCCTGTATATATGTGCACATTTATTACATTGCAAGAATTTTACTATGTTGGTAAGCATTCTTTGAAAATGATATAGTCCATAGTATAAAGGTAAAATCAACAAAATGAAACTTGTAATGCATGTAGGTTTTAGCAAGATCTCTTTGTTCCTTTATTAAACAGTTCAGGCCTTGTATTCCAATTCATTCATTCTGAAGTGGGCCTTGGGATCTTTATTTTTAACAAGCATCCCAGGGGACTGTAACATCCCAGGGCCAGCCTTTGAGAAACACTGCCCTATAAGAGGAAGGTCCAGCTCGTTGTAAGATACAAGACCCTTCTTAACCTGGGTCAACTCTGAGTCCCACCCAGCTCAACTCCCCACACCATACCCATCTATTCTTGGCCACAGTAATGACCCCATCTTTCCCTACAGTGCACACCTTCATCCTTTTGGTCGAGCAGGGAAACTGTCCTTTCCCCTCTGGGCTTAATGAAATCTTTGTGATCCAGTATCTCCTCTCCTGTGAAACCTTACCCTGTTCTACAGGTAGAATGAATTCGTTTCTTCTCTGAGGTTTTGACATCTTGCTGCTCTTACATTACTTATCACAGAATTTGTGTCTCTGCTAGGTGAAATCTCTTCGAGGTTCAGGGGCTACATAATCCTATTATGTGCCTGGCAATTTCTTAGTGCTGCCTATATGTACTTTATGTATATCAGTTTATTTCATCCAACATCTCTATTATACTATTATTCATGTATTGCAGTGGAGGAAACTACAGCTGAGTTAAATTAATAAACAGGTGAATGAATATTAGGGATATTTATTGAATATAAAATTTGAGCTCATATAGAGTGGGAATAGATCCTATTTTCTAGGCCCGAGACTTAAGGGATGTGGGGAATAATTGTCTATATTTCATGGAATTATAAAGATAATGGAACACTGATAAGTCAGTATTTAAGAGAAAATTATTTTCAAAAATGTCTTGATTTTTTGCATATATTGTATATAAATTATAGTTTAGTGATGCAAGTCATTTCATAATTTTATATCTATGCAAAAATATGCAATAGACACATAACCTATAATATTTTATTTATGGACACAAAATATATTTGGTTGGCCAAAAAGTCTATTTAATTTTTCCATAAAATAAAACACATTTTTCATTTTCACCAATACTTTCACTGATTTGGATTTTTTGAGTATGTCGGCTGTCTCCCATGTGGTATAACCTTGGTTGTTCTCAGTTAACGTCTCTATTTGATCACTGTCAGCTTCAACTGGTCTACCCAACCCTGGAGCATCATTTAGCAAGAAATCTCCAGCATGAAACATCACAAACCACTTTTGACACGTTTGATCAGTCACAGTACCTTCTCCATAGGCTGCACAAATCTGTTTTGGCATTTCACTTGCATTTTTACCTTTCTTGAAATAATAAAACATAAAATGCTGAAAATGTTGCATATTTTCTTCCATCTTCAATATTAAAATGGTTACATCCAAATTCACCAATTTTGATACGTTTTTTAAGAAATGCACACTGATAGGACAGCTGTCACAATACAATCTAACAAAATTGTTTTGAAAGAAGTTTCAGACAACTAAGCCCTTACTAGGGCCATTTTGTAGAAAAAACCAAACTTTTTGGCCAGCCCAATATAACATCTTTTCCAAGGATGCCCTTTTGTTGCTCTGGACAGCTCTCCCATCAGGCTGCTGTGAGACTCTGCGTTCCAGACACACTGGCTTTCTCTCAGTTCCTCCCACCTCAGAGCCTTCACGCTGCAAATGGGCTCTTCTGACCAGAATGCTCCTCCCCTCTACTTGCCCAGTCAATTCTAACTCATCTCGCAAAGCCTACATCAAATGGAACCACCACTAATATTTTCATGGGTTAAGGCAAGAGTTCAAAGAGGAGGTCACGTACTGTAGGCCGAAATTAGACTTCTTAAAGTCCTGGGAGTTCCACAAGGGAATGCTGTAGTGTAAGGACAGCGATCCCTGGTTCCTGCCTCATGGCCAAAGCCTCGTCTCTTTTCTTTCCCCATCCTCGGTCCCTTTTCTCATCCTGAAGGGACTTGTGAACATTCCAGTGTGCACATCCAAGTTCATGCACACTTACCTCTATAAACAGCCCCTCCTGGCCGTGCTGAGGAGTCCCCCTTGGGGCGACAGGCCGAGGGAAGAGGCCCCCAGAAGTCTGAGAACCAGGCTTGAGGTCCCTTGGACAGGGATTTCAAGGTTCAGGGCCCCCTGAGCACGGTCTAGAACAGGAGGTGTGGGCTCCCTTACGGGGCTGGGGACACTTGGTGGGACCTATCAGTGACACTGGGCTTAAACATCCCTTTCTAATAGAAATCTTCCCTGTTTCTTCCCAAACAAAGGCAGATTCCCCCGTTAAACTTCCGCAGCGCTCTCCGGTTCTCCTCGAAGCACTTGCGATGATAATTAAATAATTCACAGCTTCATGAACTATTGCTCAGTTAGTGGTGTGAGGTCTAATCCCCTTACTGAAGAGTCAGTTTCACAAGGATGGACTGATGTGTTTTTGTTCACCTTTATTTTCCTGTTGCCTAAAACAGCATCTGGTCCATGCAAGGCTGATGGGTGGATGAAGGGAAGCCTCTCTGGGACGTCTAGAAAGAGTTTAGTCTTTTCAAAAAATGTGAAACAAACTTCTACTTTTTCTCACATATCTCTATAATTGCCACCATCAACAGCTTTGCAAAATAAAAGTTTAAATATTGCAAAAGATTTTCCAGCACTTTGGTTCCAAAGATAGAGTCCCCCTGGGGCTTGCAGGGCGAAGGTTTAGATGACAGTCCCAGGCACAGGGTCACGCAAATATGTGCAGTGTTAATCCTGTAGCATAAATGCCAATATCACACTATGCACGGCGCTTTTTCTTCCTGGAAAATTACAAAATTAACATTTTAAAAATCAAGCTGGAAGTGAAATGAATAAAATGTATCCTTTGTAGGATTGCATGCAATTGTACTTAGAGATTTTCATTTAAAAAAATCCTTTTTTGAAAGAAAAACAAATCTGGGTAGAGCTTGAAATTCAGAAGGCAGCAAGAAGCTTTGCCAACGACAACTGTAAGTAATAACATGGTATTAAATTTTATTTTCCATTTTTAAGAGCGGATTTTCAAAAACCAGCAGGTATGTGGAATTATATTCCTAACAGACATTCTGAAAAAAATGTAATAGTTTTATTTATCTTGGTTGGTATGAAAACTTCGACCTTCAAGGGTAAGGTTTTGATTCATTGAGAGAGATAATCCTAAGGGACAGAAGGCCCGCATGCCACAATTTGGGGTTTTAGCTAGATCCAAGGTTTTTGTTCTCTTTTTCCATCTTGCTGATTAGTGGGCAAAAATTATCTTCTAAATCTGAAAATCTGTTCTCACTTGGAGGTTACATTATAATTCCGAATGATCTAGCAGAGATAATATTGGGAATATATCACTTTTCCTCTAAAGAAAACACTGAGAGATGACAAGACCACCTTAGCCTGCAAGCCACTTTGAAAAACGACCATCATTATTCAATGAAAACTCTATCCCAAGCCCTAGGAATTCGGACTGCTACTTCAACAAGCACTCTTCCATGGGAGGCTGCTGAATTCGCAGGAGCTTAACAAACCTCTGTCCTGTATTCCGTCGGGGGGGGGGGGGGGAGTTGGGGGGAGTAGACAACAAACCCTCAAATTCTAAAAATAAACCCAGGCAAATCAACACAGACTGTAACAGAATACCATCTGCCGTCTGTGACAGCTCCTGACCGAAGGTTTCTCAGCCTCTGCACAGGTGACACCCTGAGTCAAATGGCCCTTACACAAGTGTTTGCCTTCGGCTCCTGTGTTTTTTTGTTTTTTGAGTCGAATTTATACATAACACGAAGTTTATCATTGGAACCATTCTGAAGTGTGGAGCTCAGTAGCATCTGGGGCATTCACCTGGTGCAGCCGTCACAGGTAGGTGATGGGCATCCGTGTCCAGATCTTTTCGTCTTCTCAGATTGGAATTCCTTTCCCCGAAACACAGAGTCCTCAGTTCCCTCTCTGTAGTCCTTGGCAACCATTTACTTTACTTTTCGTTCTTTTTTTTTTTTAAATTTAAAAGTACCCAAGCCTTGAGTGAAGTGTGAGGGTGTGTGAGGGTGGGTGAGCATGTGCCGTGATGTCATGAAGTCCGAAGGGCCAGGGACTGGGTGTTTTTCTTCCCATGTCTGTGGGGGTCCAGGGACCAGGCCGGCTATCACATGGCCTGGCTTCAGTCCTGCTCCTTTGTCAATGACAGAAGAGGAGGCAGGTCGCTGCAAGTTGTTCTGCCTGGGCTTTCCCTCTGCAAAGCAAGGCTGGTCACGGTACTGTCACAGAGGACCCTTGTGAGGATGAAATGAGCTAATAAACACCAAGAAGTACTAGGACTACTTCACGCTCCATTGGAGTCGAACGTCCACGTAATGATGAGAACCAGAGCCATTGCTGATACTTGGCCTAAACTCTCCTGGCAGCTCAGTTTGTTGGGGTAGAACTAGACCTTTGAACCCACTGTTCCCTCCCTGCTACAATCTATCTCTGATTCAGAGTGCAGTACATTAGCTCCATGAGTCTGGATTTTGTTTTCACAGTCCGGGAGCAGAAGGCGAGAACAACAGCAGATTTGGAACGTGGTTCAAATGCGTGCTGTGTGTACAGACGTGATGGCCGCCCGCTCTCAGCCAGGAGACTCAATGCTCTTCAGTCAGCGATGGCTCTCTTGTCCTGCAGGCGCTCGATCGCAGACTCCAAGCTCCACTGCGCTCACCTTCCTCTCATGATGTGAGTCCCAAGCACATGGTTTCTTTTCTCCGCTCTCTAGATATTTTTTTCTCCTCTACCATGTAATTTAAATAATTCAATATAGGGCTTGGCAGATACTCAGTTGGTCGTTCTTTTTTAGAAAAATATTTTATTTGTTTATTTTTAGAGACAGGGGAAGAGAGGGAGAAAGAAGGAAAGAGAAACCTGGATGTGAGAGAACCCCAACTGGGTATCAAACCCACAACCCAGGCATGTACCCTGACTGGGAATCAAACCCGAGACCTTGTGCTCTGCAGAATGATGCCTAACCCACTGAGCCACAATGGTCAGGGCTAAGTGGATGGTTCTTATCTAAGGTCAGATTTCATAGATTTGAATGCTGCCTCCATCCCTTAACTGTTTATGTAGCCTCTGGGTTCTTAGCCTTAGTTTCTTCATGTTTGAAATAAGAATAGTCACACTTTTTCATGACTGCAGCCTCATATGATCATTTGGAGGAATAATGAGATACTAAATGTCATGCACTTGGAGGGGAAATACAACCTTTCTTATCCATGGGAATAGAGATGTCTTAGCAGACTAGACAGGTGTCATATGAAGTCAGAAAAAAGTCAAGGTTTCTCAAAGAAATACCTGCTGGTGAATTAGAATGATGTATTTGTTTGTGAACCAAATTGAATACTATTCTAAAAAGGAAGCTTCTAGGGTTTAAAAGGAATAGTTATTAATAAGTTTTATTATATGCTAAGAGCTGTTCTAATGATTTTGGAGATATTTCTCATTCAGATCCTCATACAGTCCACCTAAGGGGTGGCATTATTGTCATCCACATTTTGCAGATGAGCTTTCTACGACAGAGGGAGGCTAATGAACTTTTTCAAGGTCACAGAACTTGTAAGTGACAGGACAAAATCCAGTTTTGTCACGTTCCCCTCCACTGTGTACATCACCTCCATGCCAAAGTGTTAACTGATGGGGCCTGAGGATGCACTAATGACACATGATGTCATAAACAGCACATCACATGGTGCAATGCTGTGCTTCTCTGCATATTCTCAAATTCACATATTGTCTTTTTAAAAACTTACTCATATGAGCACTTGACTTGAGACTCACTTTATTTTTCATGTAGAGGATAAAATCAACTAGTATTTGGTCAAAATGAAAACTAAATATGTGAGTGATATTAGTGCTATTTTTTTGTATCTTTTGCCTTGTAATTTGGCCTTTAGAGAGTTGCTGTTTGCAAATCTTTTGCTTGATTTCTGCTCACTAGTTCAGGCTTGAAGACCTAACCAATACCCATAGGTATTCATTGTTGGACAGACCTTCCCATTTGGAATGAGTAAAGCTGGTCAAGTTTGAAAAGTCCACTGTATGAGGTTGGCCCATAACCAAATTATAGCTTTAGGAGAAACAAAAAAAAACCTGATTGCTTGTTGCCGTCCAAATTCTTGACATGTTTTTAATGTAGAAAGCTGTTCTAAAGAAAAGGGGGGCTGAGGAGAGAGAAGCCTTGAAAACTCTACAGTATACAACCTGCGTCATTTGCTTTTCTAACTTGTTGTTCCTTGCCAGTGTCAATAAACTACTTTAAGTAGTTTAGCATGTTTGGTTGGCTGTTCCTACGCATAAAATAAACAACCCATCTAGCATTTTCTTTACAAGAAATGGCGATGGGTGCTGTGTAACTACCCTGTATAACTCTTAATGAGGGAATAAAGAAATTTACCTTGCAGAGTTATCAAAAAACAAACATGTTTTTCTAGTGCCTGGGTCCCTGACCAACTTGCCTATTGCTGTGCAAGAATTTTATATGTAGAATGTCTTAAATTCCAATTCCGCATGCCAAACAAGCATTTCACAACCTGCGCCCATCTTATCTGATATGACATCAGCGTGATTGATTCTTTCTCCCTTTTAGAACTGAGATTCAGCAGTGAATCAAGACGGCTCAAGGTCTGAAGAATATGTGAGTGGTTGGATTGAGGCGAGATGTTTGTACCGAGCGCTTACAGGAATGAGGTGCTATATGTGGTAACTCGTTAAAAAATGTTCTGTACTGAGGTATTTACATGAATTTTCATTGGAATAGCTTGTTAGTTTTATTTGTAAATTACACAGTTAAGTCTTAAGAACAACAGGCCGTACATTGTGCAAGAGTTTGTCAGGAGAAACCTCAGGTGGGTTGGGAAGCAGAAAACAAACTCATTTTTCAAATTGTGAAATCTAGTATCAGAGGGTTGGTTTTAATTTTGTTGCTTTTTAAAAAGATTAATAATAAATGGATGCCAGTAAGATGCCAATACACAGTACATTTGTATTATCTTAAAAATAGATTTTGTTAATAAAAAAATGCAAAAGGTAATTTGTTGTGTGAGAATCTCTGATTCTTAAGACTGATAAAAAAAAAGAGAGAGGATTTTTTTTTTTAAGAGAGAAAGAGAGGGAGAGAAACATCAATGTGTGGTTGTCTCTTGTGTGCCCCCTGTGGGGGAGCTGGCCCAAAACCCAGGTATGTGCCCTGACTGGGAATTGAACTAGCAACCCTTTGGTTCACAGGCCAGTGCTCAATCCACTGAGCTACCCCAGCCAGGACTGAGAAAGGATTTTTAATAAGCAGGTTTGGAACGCTGAGTTCATGGTATCCTTCCCAGCTGGATAAATCAGGAAGCATGATCTTTACCAAGAAAGGGATGGTCTTCTGGAAGAGAGAGTAATCAACCTAGATTCTGTCTACTCGGCATGAACATCAAAGTTCTTGTGGCAGTTCACAGAAGGGAATCCGCTTCCATACATGTGGCCAGATTTTTGGTACCTGCTTACAAAGATTGAGCAACCATAAGCCTGGCTTGAATTTTATTAAAATGGAATATTCAAAGCCTACTTTTACCTTTGGAATGGAGTAGATCGAGTCCTTTGATTGGAATGGGCCCTTAGCACATGCCTGGCTTGGACAACGTTCTTTACTTGTTTCATTGGAATACTTACTGTTTTCCTTTCTCTGTCTAGACATGGCCTTCTCTATCCACGACATTCTTTGAAGAACACCTAGCTCTCTGTAAAACATCTAGCACAGGAGGAAAAAAATAAACCCATACTTTCACAAATGCTAGTCAAATTTTTTTAAAAAGCAATGGGATTTTACATCAAGTCTTTGTCTTCCCTTACACCTGAATTTGATTAAATGTGATGCTCATGATTAGGTTAGAAAGGAGTGATGATAAATGGTTGTTTGTTGAACTAATTCATGGAGGAAAGTGACCTCCCAAAGCAACCCTGCTGAAATCCTGTAGCAGGTTTCCGAGGAAGCTTGTGTTTTCCATTCATTCCCGAGAAATTTGAGGGGAGCCATCCATTTTGCCAGTGGTTTAGCTAGAATTAAAACTAATAACCTTTTGGCCCAATGCCTTTGCTCAGACTTCTGGGAAGCACAGACTCCTGTTGTTCAGTATTGCCTACGTCTTCCAGATACTCAGTTGGGGGAAATGCAGCGTCTGCACTCTGGCCTTGGGCAGTGGAACCCTAGGCCTGGGGAGCAGTGCCTCCTGTGTTCCCAGCAACACTGAAGGCCACCACAGGTCGGCAACCTCAGAGTCTAGTCTCTTTCTCCCGACTGCAGTACAGAATGCTGTCCAATGGGCTATAAATAACACATTTTGCCGAGTATAATGCGCACCCACGTTTTTGGCCCAAGCTTTCAGGACAAAAAAATCTTTTGTTTTAATTTTTTAATTCAATTTTTTGTTTATTTATATTTAGATACTTGCTTTTTGTATTATAAAGGAATTTTAGCATATGTATTATTTTGCATATGGATATTGTTATTGCTTTCTAGAGTTATACTTTTAACGCATAAGCATAAATAAAAGAATTGAAAACATATATTTAGATACGGAATTAGTCCTACCCATGAATAAGGTGCATCCTTAGTTTTCCCTCAAAAAATTTGGGTGAAAAAGGGTGCATTATACACGGCAAAATACAATACATCGCTTGGGCCTTTGTTTCATCGATCAAAGCAGTTATTGTTTGTTTCAACCTTTTTATTTTGAATATTTGTAAATTCCATAAAAGGTAAAGACTAGCATAACATACCCGACATCTATGTAGGGTAAATCTATATTTATTAGCTATTCTTATTTATTTATTTTTACTGAACTATTTGCAGGTAAGTCGCAGACACTATGACACTTCACCGCTGTGGACCTTATGCATTTCCTACACGTAAGGACGTAACCACAGCACCGCTATCCTACATCCCCAGATTAGTAAGAAGTCCGTGATATCATTTGGTAGGAAGTCCGTATTAAAATCTCCCCAGCTGTTTTCCAAATGGCTTTGGCTGTATTTATTTACCGATCGATGTAGGCGTCAGTCATGATTGATCGACTGCATTTGGTTGCCTTTCAGCCTCTTTTACCCCGGAACAGGTCTCTCACGTTTCTGTTTCCTTCGGTTTTGTTCTCATGTCAATGACTTTTCCTGAAGAGCCCAGGCTGCTCTTCTCATGGAATCTCCTACGTTGTGGATTCGCCTGGTGGGTTTTTCATTGTTGGATTCAGGCTCTTTGGCAAGAACACGACAGTGGCGTTTCCTATTTCCGAACGCTGTGTGCCGGGAAGTGCATGATGTCAGTTTGTGCTCCCACTGGTGACCCCGCGTGGTCGCTGGGCTAAGGTGGTGACCGGAGTGGTCTCTCCAGAGTGAGGTGCATGTCCCGCTTTGGGATTAGTAAATAATCTCTGTGTGTTTGGGGCGGGGGACTTGTCTGCATGATTAATCTCTTCCCTGACAGCATTTCATCTTGTATTTTCATGACCCGTCAACGATCGTTGCCCATTACAATTATTACTTGCAGCTTGCAAATTGGTCATTTTCCCAAGGCTGTTTTTATTCCTTCTCCATTTATTAGCTGGTATTCTTCTACAAAGGATTATTATTTTTTTTTATTTCTCAATCTCCTCTATTATCAGTATTTTTATCTTTATTATCTATTTTTTCTCTATTATCTATTTGATCTCTATTATCATTTTTTTATTTCTAAATCTCTTCTATTATCATTATAAAATCATTTTTAAAAATTCAATGTACTATAACTCACTGCCATCTTGTTCTTTTTGATACCCCAATGTTCCAGATGTGGCTGCTAGAAGCTACTTCAGGAAGGCTCTCATGTTTCTTTGACATGGTCCTATTAGTATTTGAGCATTTGGTTGTCTTCTTACACTACACTGGCCCTTGTGTTTTCCTTGCCCTTGACCTGGGATTAATTGTTACTGGAACAGGCCATGATATGTTATAGTGTGGAATGTGTTTGGAAATCAATAGCTGAATATTAACTATGCTCATTCCTATTGGAGTATCATTATTTCTAGTTAATTTAGGCAGACAGTGCTAGAATATATATAAATTATGAGTTCATGTCCATTCTAATTAAGAAAAAGTGTAAGATTTTAAGACTTGCTTTAATTTTATATTAATGCCTACATCACCATATCAGTGATCTACTGTAACAATCTGAAAGAAGGAGATGTGGATATATTGGGGCTTATAAGAAAGAAAGTAGCAGCAGTTGATATCTAAAGCACAGGTAAAAAGTTAACTGGCTGAGGTGGAGAATGTTCCTTGAAGTGGGAAAACTGGGACTAGATTAGGGCTGTGATTCCTGATGCCTAAACTAGTAGGTGTCATTTCAGTCACCTGGCAAGCTTAACATGAGGGGAAGCGCCTGGGCCCATCCCTAGTCGTCCCTATCAAATTGGTCTGGGGTGAGCCCAGGTAACTGTGTTTTTCAGAGCCCAGCCAGTGACTCTGCTGTGCATTCCGAGTTGCGAATACTAGATGATCAATGCCAGCAGCACTTGGGAGACTGTGAAACACGTATTTCCTCGTGTCCGTCCCAGACCCAGAGTGGGAAACCCTGGGAGTGGGACTCAGAAAACAGTGACGGTGCCCTGCTTCCCAGCCATCCTCCCCACAGCACGCATTTAAATGTAAATACTTCACTGAACTGAGCCTTTAAATAATGTAGGAAGTCCAACAAAGCTGTGTTCCTGCCCTGTGATAACTATTTGAGGGCTTTCTTTTTCATTTCCTCCCATGCTCTAAAGATTGTGTTGCTCATTTTTTGGTTGTCTAGGGTTTATTGGCTTTAAGAATATGCTTGGTTTCCTGATTGGACAATAAGTATTAGGGAAACAGCATTTGTAGGGGTCATGGACAGCGGAGATAACATGGAACATTCAAAGAACTTGGGAGGGCAGGCCGGAGGAGCACAACATAACTAAGTGCAAGCCGGTGCCAAAGGAGACCAAGACCCAGGGAAAGGCCACACCAGGCAAGGCCCAGGACAGGCTCTCAGTAAGATACTTAGATTTATATGTGCAAAGATCAGTTTGGTTGGTGTGTGGACAGGGGTCTCAATGGACCCAGAATGGATGCCAGTCTCCAGGCTGTTACAGTCAAGATGGACAATGTTGGGGACTTGTGGACTGCATCCTTAAGCACAGAGGAGTGAGCTCTTTTTCAGGACGGATGGTAAAGGGAAGCTTTATGAAAGTAGACTGATAACGTAGCATAAGGGAGACTGGCCAGCAACTACAGTAGAAACTGTATCTGAGAAAGAGGAATAAATAATTCATTGACATGTCAAACATTCCCAGTCCCATGTTCCAGAAAGCACAGCTCCCTGTGTCTGTCCTTAATGAGGCTGAGGAGCTCTACTGGTCACATGCTCACATGTGACTTTGCCGACTGGCTAGGATTGGGACCCTCTGAAGCAGGCAGACCTCAGGGTGGGCGAGCCCAAGATTGAAAGGTGAACTGTTCAGGCAGGCCCTCTTCGTATTTCTAATGCTGAGTGATAAGTACATGCCAAACTGGGCATGGGGCTGTTAAGTGGCGGGGGGAGGGGTGGGCGGTTTGGGGAGGAGGAAGTGGCTGCAGAGGTTGTTTTTGTCCTGGGCCTCAGAGTAGAGTGGGAAGTCTCCAAAATTTTGTAAACTGAAGCCCACAGGTTTGTCCTCTGGGGCGACTACATTATCCAAACACCTTGGCAATAGTTTGTGGGAAGGTCTGAACAACAGAAACAAAGCAGGCAGCTGTTGCCTTTATAGATGGTCATCCACACCAGCCGCAGTTTGTGGAGGTCTCCTGCGCCAGCCCCCATCAACTGCCCGCAGGGTGGAAAAGCAACCTGCAGCGCTGAGAGAGGCAGACAGGGCCTCCTGCCCCAGCATCTCCAAGCACTGCTGTTCTTACTTCTAGGTACACCTTCAGAGGTTTGGGAACTCACCAAGGACCGATTGTGGGGGTAATTTATATATCCAGTGTTTAGTCACATCTTAGTTTTCATTACAGAGTAAACTATAGCAGGGCTTGTTAGTCTTGACTTGAAGCAAGGTCCCGGAGGATGAGTTTGCCCAGGTGAGTGCTTATGCGAGCAGAAGCCGAAGCAGCAGAGAGGGGGCAGGGCGCAGGTGACAGCAGGGGCTTCTGGGAGGAAGGCAGGCAGGAAGTGGAGGCCAGGATTGGAGGTTGAGGAGCAGAAGGGACAAGGGCGTCTGAAAACAAACTAGCACAGCTTTTTCAAGCTGCCTTGCCCAGGGCTTGCTCAGGCTGCCTGTAATCAGAGGTGTGAATAGTTTGTTTCTTGGCTCCACAGGCAAATTTAGGTTTTTTGGGCCCCCCAGTTTGTATAATTTTGGGGTCCCTCTTTGATTATATTTTATTTTTATTTTTTATTATTGTTCAGGTACAGTTGTCCCACTTTTTCCCCCTTTACTCTCCCCTGCCCCATCCCCTGCCCCTGACTCCACTCCCACAATCAATCCCCACTCTATTGTCCATGCCCATGAGTCCTCTATTTGTGTTCTTTGACTTGTCCCTTCTCCTTCTCGGAGAAAAAGAGTAAAAATTGTGAAAAGATTTGATATGGGAGTGAATACTATTTTATGAGATGGACAATCACAACAAATTACAAAATTTGAAAACACACCCAGTATTACACTAAAACCTCCAAAAATGGTATAGATTTTAATTAACCTCATGACACACCTCTAAAATACTTCATTCCTACATTTTGTCTTCTGCATACTCTTTGATCACCTCTTGTTATGACACTGCATTTGCTATATTGTTTTTTTATTGAGAGAAAAGATAATATTTCCTCCAGCATGGATGATCAAAACTTGTTTTTTATTCTTGTCGAATAGCACTCTTTCAGCTTTATAACTTGTTAATGATATTGTATAGACAGTTGACCCTCGAACAACATGGGCATTAGGGGAATGGAAAAAACCCCAACACGGTTGAAAAATCCGTGTATAAATTTTGACTCCCTCCCGAACTTAGTTGTCCCTTGGTGTCTGCAGAGGATTGGTTCCAGGATACCCACCCCCCGCCCATTCTGTGAATACTCAAATGCAGGGATGCTCAAGTCCCCTACATAAAATGTCCTAGATCAGTGCACACAGTCTGTATACATGGATTCCCAACCATACAGGATGAAAACTGGGCAGGCATTCATTGAAAAAAATTTACATTTAAGTAAACTTGCACGGTTCAAACCCATGTTGTTCAACAGTCAATGGTGAAAAATGAGGATTTTGTCAAATTTGGAAAACTCTTCATCGAGTCTCTATCACACAAGGAGTATAAGTTTCAGCTTCACAGTCCTACCAGGATCTGAACAATTTTCAAGTCCAGAGATGTGAGGTCAAAAAACGCTGGGTGTGTTTGGCAAATGTGCTGTCTGAATGGGCCAGAGCTATTTGGTAGGATTTGTAACTACAAAGAAATTGCAGACCATCTGACTGAATGCTAATGGGCTGATCTGAGGCAGGTTTTAAAAATACACAGTTTTATCTACTCATTGCAGAGTTAACAGGTTCTGATGACTTGGGCCCTTTCTGTTTTGCTGGGTGTGTGTTACCAGGCCAAAGAACCTAGCTGCATTGGAAACTGGTTTCAAATTACTTGCAGATGGCTGGAGGCAGATGAAAGCCGCCATCTAGGTGTTCCTCATTCTCCTCTCTGGTCCCCAAACTGTAGGGCTGTGTGCTGACACTTGGATGCTTGTTTTACAATATCATTTGACAAGTGGGATTTATGTGTCAAAATTTCAGCTAAAGCCAAGAAAATGTCAGAGTAAGCAAAGAGAGGCAGCATGAGAAAGTGGGGAGGGGGGTGCTTTTGGAACCCTGAGTGGGCGAGCTTGCCGGGGGTGCCAAGTCCTCACTGCACCAAGCACACGGGGAAATTAACCTGGCTGCCAAGAGCCAGATTTCTTTGGTGTGTTTTTGTTCAGTGGTCTGACTGCCTTTATCTTGAGGGAAAAAATGTAATAAAAACGAGACCTTTTCCCTGAATACATTAATAAAGATAACTTACTGGATCGGGTCCAAAACCACTGGAGCCACATTTAATTTGCTGTGCTTATTGTTTGGGGATCTGGTACACAGAGGGTCTCGGGGCCACGGCAACATCAGTGGGAACCCTGACAGGACGCACAAAAGGAGATGCCTGTTCTTTCTTGGAATCTTCAAAATGCCCTAGGTACTAAATATTCATAAACCCTTCTAAACTTGGTGAACTTTCCCAAAGGTTTTCCATCTTGTGACTATTTTAAAAAGGTAAAACACATACACACACAAAAAAATTCTTAAATTCTACCAAAAACCATGAAAATTTCCTATTAAATTTATCGTAAGGTAACTTTCCCTATTTTTTTTATTTATTTATTTTTTGGGGTGCAGGGCAAGGAGAGAAGGCGAGCCCTGTGCGTTGCTCACCATATTAAGAGCATGTGTGCATTACTTCATAAACTATCAGATGACATGCATCTTTATTTAGACTCAGGAAAGAAAAATAATGAGTTATTATACAAAGTTATTTCTGACACAGGGCAAAATAGCTTTGCAAAAAGGCACCATTCATGGGGATCAGCCCAGACTGGCTCAGGGACCATTATCCATTAGTTCCAAACAGATTTGGGAAAGAAGTACATCTGTGGACACCATGTCATGTGCCAAGTCTGAGAAGCAGGTCATGAACAAGTCACAGTAAGTATAATGGCAAATGCCCTCTTCTCCATTCCATCCTTCTCTGTGGATTCAGTTGATCCAAGTTCAGGATCAACCGCCTAGGGAAGCCTTAGAAAGTCTGAGTGTCTGTCTTCCCCAAATTTATGAAATATGGAATACTGTAACACCCTCGGATGAATACATGTATAAGGAGGGACAAATAGATTTGTTTAGGGGGGTTTCATACCTTTGTATTGTCGCTGAACCTTCCTATGTGAAATATAGAGAATGTTTTCTGCCAGGACCCAGGGCTGATGGCTAAGTAATTTCTTTAAGCGGAAATGGGGTTCATGAGGGAGGTTTTGTGTGAGCAGTTCTTCTTAGTTAGGATAAATTCTGGGAAATACACCTGGAGCTCATAGGTATCAGAAGTGCTTTGTAAAGTGACCCAAAAGCTGACTTGTTGATTTAGAAATTTTGGAAGTAAAAAGATTGGGATTTTGGAAAACTCCCACTTCATATGATGTCAGTAGGTTAACTATGTGCTGTTAACTGCTGAGAATCAGCATTTCATTACTGGTGGAATAGTTTGAATTGCCCCCTAGGAGATTGTGTAGGAACGCAATGCACAAACCTGAAATGCACTAACATTTATTTGTCCCTGAGCTCTATAAAGATGATCCAATACTAAATAAAGACATTAATTTTACTGGCTTATACAGACTTAAATTTGTGTGTGTGTGTGTCTGTGTGTGAGTGTGTGTGTGTAAAACTTAGAGAAGAATAGGCCAAGGTATTCGATTAAAACTAAAAAAAAAAATGGAAAAAGGAAAACTTACCTTCTCCCTGTGAAATGGTTATTTTTAATGTCTCCACTCAGTAAGCAGGGAAAGAGGATGTGGGTGGAATAGACAAAGTCGAGGCATTTGTATCTAAATAGCTCCATATGTTTTGGAGAAAGTTAAAGAAGGTAAAGTAGGTGACTATTTATTTGGACATGGGGAGGTGAAAGTTGAAGGAGTTTGTGACAATGGGTCCTTTTTTAGGCTTCCTAGAAGACAAGGTCATCTCTGAGAGTCACACAAGAATAAAGGAGCTAATTTGAGAACTCTAATATCACTGATATATGGGGAAATAAGAAAGGCCAAGAACAAAAACATTGATGAGCTGGATTGAGGGCCCAAGTGAAGGTGGAAGTGACACAGATATACACCAGCGGCTAATTGTTACAACTTTGTTATTTTCTTTGACTGAACTCAGCAGGTCAGGAATGAGACAGTGACTGTGATGGAATTATGAGTTAATGCCATGGACTGTCGGACCCAATACTCAGAAGGTCATGGGGGTGAAGGACCTAAGGACACCGTCAAGAATGTGTGGCAATTACTGACTACAGGGTCCAAAGCAGGTGAGAAAATGAAAGCCAAGTCGAGTTTGGGAGGGTAAGGAGGCATGGCGTGCCTGGAAGTTTCACAGAACAGACATAACTAGTGTGAGAAGAGGAAGCATTGGAGATAGAAATTGGAGAGTGAAATTCTACTGATCCAACAGTTCCTGGTAGTGGTGATATCTGGACTGAGGGCCTGGGAGTGTGAACTGACATGTAGGAATGAAGGATAAGGTCAAGGGACCACAAGGCTGAGGAGATGGGTGAGTCAGCACATGTATCATCTCATCTAGGATGGTGCTAAGACTCTGGCTGAAGGAAAAAAATTATCTGCAGCAAAAGATTTTATTGTCCTCTTTGATGTTCTGTGAAAGTGTTGCTAAATTTTTGGTTGGCTGTGCTTTGAAAGAATCCTACGAGTCAAAAAGTCCCATCAGAGAGACGAGCAGCTGTGTCCTGGAAGCATCCTGAGGCAGCGTGGACTTGGAACTGGAAAGTGGAGTCCTGGTGGGGTTCTGTCGTTGACTTACTCATGTAACAGACTACATAGCAACCTCTCCAGGCCCCTTATCTGTGAAATGAGAGGTTTGGCTTATGCGGTTTCCCAGCAATTTTCTGGCTCTAAATCACATTCAGTTTCAGCAGAATATTTGTTTCTAACCTTTCCCATGTCGCTGTTGAGTTAGCCTAATTGCTACCTCTTCTCTACTGATTTTGTTCTGCCCCACCTCACCCTCCTGTGACTCCTTCTCTCCACTCAGAGATAACAGTCTCAGCTAGCTCAGGATAATTTCCCCAGCTGCCCAAACTATTTCCAAAATGCAAACTTGTGGCTGCTGATTCACACACTGCTTGAGAAGCACTATTTCTGACTGGTTTCACATACGTTGCCATTATATCCAGAGACCAAATCACTGGTGACAAGCTGAGATAATCAGGGAAAATGACCACCTGAGATATTATTGTGTGACTCAAGGAGGTAAAAAAGATAAAGCTCTCAAATTAGCAAATCATCATTACTAAAGAGTGGGAACAGTTAGATATGCATGCCCTGTGCCCTTTGGAACCTTAAAATTGAAAATACTCCAGCTTAATGCCAAACATGTAAATATACAAAACACTATGTAAACATCATCTTGTTGATCGAATAAATAACCAAATGATTTAAGAGCTAACAGATATTACCCAAGGGCCACCATTGAGACCTCAGGTCTTGTTAGCAACATGCAGGGTGAGGTAAAAGTAGGTTTCCAGAGTTTATTCTTGTATTATTATTTATTACTTTTGCCACACCCTACATATTTGGAGTTTATATGTGTAAGGCCAGCACCATGAGAATGAATGAGATGATAAGCAGAAAGTATGGGATGCAATGAAAGGCATTCTCAGCGAGGGGGCTGAAGGATCATTGCGCCCCCCCCCCCCCCCATTTACAGGATTGGATTACAAGAGGAAGCTGAAAGGACACGGAGTTAATGAGAGAGACAACTAGTTCAGAAATGTTCCATGGTATCAAAGCGTAGCTCTGAGGAAAAGGACGCGGTCTACAGAGAAAATGGTACAGGTGCGTCCAGGAAGATGAGGACTGAACTAGGCTATTGGGTTTGGCCATTAGGAGATCATTAGACAACTTTCTCACAGGAGTTTTGATGGAATTATGGGGCAGGATCCAGATAGTATGGGGTTACATAGTGAATGATCGGAGGGGAAGGGATGTTTCTAAGGCCCGACTATTCTTTCAGAAAGATGGATCTTGCTCAGATTTTCTCAATAATGTTTTGTAGTTTTCAGTCACATGTGTAACAAATACATTATATCCTTTTAAATTTAATTTCTCCTTATTGTGGAAATATAGAAGTACTTTAAATTTTATGTATTAATCGTATGTTTAGCAACCTTGTAAAATGCTTTACTTATATTTTACATTTTTTTCCATTACCGTTTATTCCCCCTTCTATCCTCTTCCACCTCCACCTTCCCGCTTTAGGGAGGGTTCTATGCCTGCAATCTTGTCACCTTCTTATGGCAGTTTTCTTTCTTTCCATTTATTAAAACTATATTTCTTGCCTCATTGAAATGGATAAGACCTCAAATGCAGTGTTGAAAAGAAAAGCTGACAGTGGACTTTGCCCTTCAAACGCCCTGGAGAGAACTGTCATATGTAATAATTAAATATGATTTTTTGTAAGTATTCTCTATCACAGAAAGAACATTTTGTAATTATCCTTTCTATCCTGGTTTGCCAAGAGTTTTTTTTTTTAAATCATGAATCAGTATTACATTATGTTAAATATTTTTTCCATTTATTGAGATGATTATATAATTTCTTCCTGAATTTGCTAACAGGGAAGAAATACATTGTCATTATCTGTGTATGTGGATACGTACCTGGATTTCATTTGCTAATATTTTCATTGATTTTAAAAATTCATGTTAAGAGATTGGCTTGTCCGTTTGCTCTAGAGTGTAGATTTCTGGAATGTTTGTTAATGGCCCTTGTCTTCGGAAACCGGGTCCAAACTTCTTTGTCTCATTGGTCCTCTGAGGCTGCTGAAAACACCACTCTGCACTTTCAGAAGTTGTTGCTTAGTTACATAGCATTTTGCCCTGAGAAGATTAATATTTGGCAATTCCTCTGAGGGTACAGCACAAATATTGGGCCTATTGCTGTGTGTTTCCTTTGTCTAAGACCTGGCCCTTCCAGTCCTGGAGGCCTTGCATTCCAACTAATTTCTTTGTCTTCCAAACCCACAGAATTGACTAAAGCTCTACGGCCTCCTGAGCACCTTCACGGTGATGCTTCACCTGAGTTCCAGCCTCTTGTCCGGGGCTAGAATCAGCAAATGCCTCGATATGAAATTTGTTTCAAAGAATGTCAGCCCACCTGTCTTTTTTTTTTTCTCTCTGCGATCTTGTCCCATCAATCTGGGTTACCCTAGTAGTTTTTTGATGACCCTCAAGAGAATTTTTGTTTGTAATTTTTTCCCAGCTTTTCTAGTTGCCTCATCAGAAGCATGGTCTGCTGAAAGTGACTCCATTTCAGCCCAACGAGATTTGGTAAATGTCATTATTCAATTTTTATTAAAAAGTTTTATAAGTTTGGGAATTTTGTATTGTTCCTTAAGCTGGTTTATTTGCATATTTTCATTTTACTTTCTCCACAGAAAAAGTAAATTTTTCTTTACATAGGATAAAGTAAAATTTTACTTTATCCTATGTAATATAGGATACCTATGTAATATAATTTTAGACCTAAATGTCTATAGGTCATCATATAATATTTTTCGTAAACAAAATGGGCATATAATTCTTTATAAATTTAATTCCCTATGACCAATGGCTTCTAATAGCTCTCTAAGTCTCTAAGTCAATGGTTCTCACTTTTGTCTGCATTTTGAATTACCTAGGGAGCTTTAAAAATTGATCTCATATAGGCCCTGGCCCTAGAGGTTCTTATTTAATTGGTCTTGAGTGCAGTTTTGGCATTAAGTTGTTTTTAAATGTCTCCCAGTAGTTACAATGTGCAGCCCCTGTTGGTAACCACTGCTCTAAATGTTTAAAAAAATGTTTCTGGTTTGAGTAACCACTGCAAATTTAGTAATTCATAATTGATCACAGTGAATTAAATACAATATAAATTTTAATGAGAGACTTCACAGAAATCAATGTTTCAAATTGTACCTTTGCTAGACTCTTCAAAGGTTTTAATACTTCATTATAATACATAGTATGGATGAGGTATACCTTTATTTTTATATGGGTAAGATATGCCTTTAAAAAATGGTTAATAGGGCATTTATGAAAGGGGAGGCGGGAATGAAATTGCCTCAACCAAAGGCACATTCCCAGGCAGATCCATATTAGGAAAAATAATACAACTGAAGGATCTAGAATTTGCCATGTACCGTAGGAAATCCTCATGTATCTCCCAAATTAGGTAAAGGTGCGCCACTTTGAAAACCACTGTTCTGTAGTGTGCTAGATAATGTTCCCTTTGCCCTCCAAATTCATTCCCCACCCTTCTCCACCCTGCTCTCTGCCTCCGGAGGTCACTCTAAATGGACTCTCCTATCAGCCCTTCTTGCCCTCTGGCTTCTGCTTGTACTTATTCAGGGAATTAGAGAGGAGAGGGAGGTCAGGGTGTTTATTTTCCAGGTTCCCTTTCAGCAGAGTTTTCTAGGGAAGGCTGACTCCCCTGATTCAAGACCACAGTTCCTCTTAGGTGGTCATCTCTCCCTGACTCTCGAGTTTTTGGTGGTTACTCTCTCTTGTCCTGTGGGCCTTAGAACCGGAAACAACTCCAGGGTATTTCACTTTTCTTTGTGATTTCCCTATGCCATTTGAAAACTGTCTCTCTCTTAGGCCCTCCTTAAATTATCTTAACTTGAACGTGTTTGCTGATATGTGCAGGAACAGAGGAATTCTCTGTATGACTGAGTGGCTTCCACAGTGATTGGGATCAGCAACGTTACCGAAGAGTTCTTCTAGTCCCTTGTCTTCTCTAATTAGAGAGCACAATAGCTATTTCTGAACCAAACCTCAACAACAAAAACCTGGTATTATGGCTCTGTCAGTATACAGACCCAGAGAATGAATGCTTCAGCTGACACAATCAAAACTAATACAATGAGAACATGGATATGCTGCTCTGGATCATTTCCTGCCCACATCTTTATGCTTGGCAAAGGAGGGAAAATTTGACAGACAAGCACCTAAGGAGGAATGTCAAGCATATACAATACTTACACTCTTCCATCCCATTCCCCTACTTACCCCTTATTTATATACAATTCCATCTTTTGTTGTTCATGATTGGTTCTTGGATGTCAGTCTCCTCTTCTTAGCTAGATTGTAACTTTCATGGGGACATAAACCACAAACTTCTATTTCTTTGCAGTTGCTGTATCCTGAATATTGTCTACTCAGCTCTCTTCCAGTGCACCCATATTTAGCATTTTCAATCAGATGCCAAGCTCATCTATTGAGTTCATAAGTTTAATGATTGCATCTTCCTCATTCATTTATTCAACAATAATATTTGCTAAGATTCCATGCTAGACAATGTATAAAAATGAAGATGACCCTAATTTTAATTAAAGAAGAGTATAATAGTGATTGATTTAGAAAGACTGATTGCATTTTTAAAAATCGTATGCCCTCATACATCTTTCACAAAACTCTGTCTACCCACCAAGTTCTTGGTTGAAAATGATATAAACCAACTCGGTTTATAAGTAGGAAAGTAGAAACTTAAGTAGTAACTTAAGTAGAAAAGGAATTTATTGGTACAATACCTTATAAATTACAGACTCATCCAAAGGTTTGTAAAGCCAGGTTTAAAAAATGGGCAGAGACCTGAGGAGGGTAATAGAACCAGGTGAGAATTTAGGCAGAACACAGGTGGGGTGGCATGGTGCTGTCACAACACTGCTGATGGACACCTGGCTTCATCCCTGGACTCTTGACCCTGATAGTTCTCTAGAGACTGGAGGACAGAGGCTAGCACTCTCCCTGCCTCTGGCAGGTATTGTAAAATCTCTCTGCCCTTTGTGTCTCACTCACTCAAGACCCTTGGGCCCCATGGTGATTATCTATGGAGCTGAGTTTAGATCTCTGCCAATTGCTAAGGGTCTGGAAGAAGGTGGGCATTCAGGGCTTGTGAGAGAGGCACACCACTTCCAATTGAGACTGATACAGTGGAAGAGCTCCCAAACAGGGGAAAGAGGCCCACATGTTCAGAGGCCAAAAAACATGCTTGTAACTGTCCACTCTCTTCATAATGAAGTTTGCAGCCCACGCACTGATGATGGTATTATGCATGGGTAAACCACTTATTCCAGACACTCGTGAAGCCAACGTTTTCAGGATGAATCCTAAAGACTTTCCCAGGAATTGAGCTATTCGGGGCAGAACTTGTCATTGTTACTTCACTTAAATATTTGTAAGAACAAAACAGATCAGAGCTAATTCATTCATGCATTTCCAGAAATATTTATTGACCACATGTTAAGTGAAAGGTAGTAAAACATAGTTGCCCTGCCTCCCACCGTTCCAGCATCAGCTTCTATTCTAGCCTAGTCTGGAAGGTCTTGAATTTAAAAGGATCTCACTTTATTAAAATTTCTCTCTCTCTCTCCCCCTTCCTCCCTCTCCCTCTCTCCTTAGCAAAGACAAACTAAGAAAAGAAGGCTAAGTGAATGGTAAAATGCAGAAAGTGACCCAATGTCAGAAAATTTACTATTACACTTTGGGGTGAAAAGCAATAAATAAACCCAAGAGAGCATCCTGACAATGAAGAGAACAACATAAAGGCTGAGGGGATACAGCTGCTAAGCAAAAAATGCAAAAGTCCTCTTTAATTTTCTTCATCCCTACGTCGAACATTCACTTGATGCCAAGTCCAAGACGATTAGGAGTATGACCACTGCACTGCCGACCTTGGAGAAGCTACTCTGTCCCAGGCACCGTACTAGGCCCTTCGGATGCATTGCTTCTCTTGGTCTTTACCACAATCCTCTGACGTAGCTAGGAATTATTATCCCACTTTGTAAACTAGCACACTGCCTCCCAGAGAGGCTAAGTAGCTTGCCTAGTCACACAGACAGTAAATACCAGAGCTAGGAGTCGAACACAGCTTTACCTGACTCAAAACTGAGCTCTCAATCACTTAGAAAGCTGAGAGGAAAGTTTAATGGGCATACCAGTCTGGGATGTTTCTTGGACTAATGAAGACATCTCTGCAAGGTGCCTTGGAGTCCAGTTTTGCAGGAGATGGTGGTTGCGATATTTCATTTTATTTTAGAGTTTGGTGTGTATGAGCTTACTCCTTGGAATCATATTGATGATATTATTTTTGGCCATTCAGTGGAGGTTAAGCATGTGAAAATTAAGTGTTTTATTGTGGCGAGTTCCGACTGCTATCTTAGACACCCACAAACTCCCTGGGCTTGTGAAGACACGGCCTAGAGATTGTGGTGACCGCCTGGTGCTGGCTTCACAGTGGACAAGGTAAGCTGGAAGCAAGCAGGCCCCAGTTCTTCCTTTTAAGACTGCTTTTGCAATGGACTCGCAAGCCACAGTCTTTTATCATAGGTCTTCTACAAATGAAAGAAAGCCTGAGTCTGGGACTTGATTTTATAGAACACTGCATGTGCCAAAGCCATTGCAAATCTTACCTCATTGCAACATGCCTTTGTGGCTGACTTTATTTTTCATTTCTTTCCCTTATTTGAGGTCATTATAACACATTTTATAGGTGAGTGTCAAACAGCAAGACTTCACCAGTGTGGGGACTATGGCTGGAAGTCATGCCAGAATGCACAACTGTAATCCACTAAGTTCACAGAACTGCAACATTATGACTGGGATTTTACATATGTGGCAATCATGAAAACTCCCAACCTCAAATCCCTCCTGCAGTCCACAGGGAAAAGGGAACCTTGCTCTGTACTCTAAGCAGACGGCCCGCACACCGTTAACGACTCCATTTGTGGGGTAGGAGACCCCTGCTAGTTCCCATTTCCATAAACCATAAACTTTTACATGCACACTAAACACCAGAAGGCTTGCAATCATTTCACTATTATCTAAATCCATTGAATATGCATTTATGCAGTCAGAGACCAAAGTGCAAGACATAATGCTGCTCCTTTATATGTTGATCCAATCAATATCTCCTATGTCCCCAGGAGTGCAGCAGCATGGAAAATAAAGTTTTCTAGTCCCAGTTGGGCTCACTGGATATTCTATTTTACAGCTACAGTTTTCACTTGCATACAATCCTCACATCTTTTTGCTAAGCAGAGCCAGCAGGGGCAATACTGTAAAACAGTGATTTTCAACTTTGGCTGCACATTAGAATCATCTGGAAAGTTTTTAAGAATCTTGATGCTTAGGCTGCACCCAGACCAATTACATTAGACTCTCGGGAGGTGGGACATAGGCATTCATCTTTGCTAGCTCTTCCCAGGTGGGTGTGCAGCCAGGCTGTGGGCATGGTGTCCTGCATGCCCTCGGTCTTTCTGTGCCTCATCTCTTTGTTTTTTCATCACTCTCCCCGCTACCCAAGTTCTCTAAACTTCAAAATGATTTTTTTCCTCAGCATAAACTATTTCACAATAACATGCAAGTTTATGTTTCCCCGGAAGGAAATGGCTTCTGACTTCTAGCACCACGGCAATCTGCTCCCAGAGAGGTCGTGGGATGAACTGTGTGTTTCTACTTTCTCCTTCATGAAAGAAATAACTTGTTTCAATTCTGTCAAGAAGACTCTGTTGCTATGGATATCCAGGGGCTAGGAACAAGGGCAGCATTTGCTTATGTGTGGGCCTTCAGCTATTTGCCCAAGTCACCTGGGCCCCAGCTCCAGACCACCTGACGGTCTAGGACAGGGCTTGGTAACCTGCATTCTCTCAAAGTCCTCAGTGATTGGCACATTTTGGAAACTGCTGAAGCAACTGCTGACACCCTGATCATAGTGCCACCGCTGTATATCAGCTTATCCAAAAGATTAGAACACCAAGCTTGCAGAAATGCCAAGCTAATACAACTAGCAGGTAGGAATGAACTTCCATAAAGAGTTAAAATACAATAGAAATATCTAATTGTTCCTGAAGCTCTTGGGTCTCACTGACATTAAACGTATTTGACTGTGTCTCTTTCAATGGATAAATAAAAGGCCCTTGGAGGGGATTTGCATGGTCAAGTTCCAAGCACTAAAATTTCATGCTTGTACATCACACAGCCTGTGTCTTTGATACAGCCTTGGACACTTTCTATCTGTGTGACCTAGGACCAATTATTTAAATTCCTCTGATTATCATCATCTAACAGACGGGGACCCTGAGGCCTCACAGACTGAGTGAAAATTCAATGATATGGTAACTGTGAAAAGCACTTTGTAATCTGTGGTGCGTTACACAAGTGCTGGCTGTCGTTAGAGTTCCTGTCGGTTAGGTCAACATCTTCACGTTGCTCAGAGCTCACAAAAGCTCTAGGCTTGCCAGGCCATCAGTCAGTTTCCTGGCTGGCTGCTGTGGAGAGCAGACTTTTTGGACACTTTCGGACAATCCATATGGAGTCGATGTCAGCCATGACAGTTATGTCAAGTGGCGCGCTGCCCAGAACTGAGGTAATGAGGTGTAATGGGAACGCCCTTGGGATGGGCCCGGAATGCCCAAAACCCCAAGTCTGGACACTTGGATAACGACTCCATCTGGACACCGATATGATTGGGACTGCTGCCCAGTGCTGACTAAAAGACTCAGAGTTTCGACCATTTGACGCTCGAGCTTGGCTGCGCCACGGATCATGCTGGGAGCTCTGCTGGACTCCTGTTGCGCCAGATGTATGCTGCCACTGCAGCCACCTGGCTTGAGACCCATGCCCACTTCTCATCTGAGGACACCTCCAGTGACCAGCATTTCATGCCAGATGATCACTCTGCTTGCTCTGTTGCTTAAGCTCACCCTTTCTGTGTGTAACTTACATGTGACACTATTGCCTTATTGGGGAGGTCTCCCCTAATAAACCTGGCATTGTGGAAAGACACAAATGTGTGTGAGTGACTGCTTTCAGGGATGCTGCCTTGCTCATAGCAACTAGGACTCCAGCCCAAGGGTCCCAACTGGACTCAGTCCTCTTTCCATTTCACCCCTGTGTCTAAATTGAGATTCTTGACTCTAATTTGTATCATGCTGAGCAAAGAAGTCAAAGCAACGACTGGAATTCCATGTGACACAGGAAAAAAAAAATTTAAGAATTTAAAATCCTTCCCTTCTCCTCCCTTCTAAAGAGAAAGGAGACTTCGTCAGGTTAGATAACTGAAGGTTGTTATGCTGAAGAGAGAGGTGGTCAGTGGAAAGAACTGGAAAGCTGAGAAGGCCAATTTGTGCCACCGGAGGGAAGATGAAGCCAACAGCAGAAGCCAAGATCTGAGGAGCAAAGGCGAAGAGGGCAAGGAGGGTGGAAAGAGAGAATTAAGAGGTGAAGAGGGAGGTAAGAAGGCAGAGACTGCCTCAAGGAGTAGAGTTTCTGGATGAAAAGAAATATTCAAAGAAGATGATAAGGCAATTTTGCTTTCTAAATGTGTGCAATGTTATCTGTTTCTCCTCTCTCTAAGACAGCATCAGGAAAGATCTACATTGCTTTTAAGGGGTTTTGGAGTCCATTTCGGGTTTGCTTTCATGTTTGCTTTTTAAAATGTGTTGTTGTATTGAGTTTGGCACAAAGAGTAGAAAAATTTAAGATGGCCACATCTGTTTGGGTAAATATTTCATCACCCACCTCTCTGAGGCTTAAAAAAGTCACAAAAGCTAAGTAAAACACCATCAAATAACAAAATAAACAATCCAGAAAACAGCAGGGTTTGTTAAATGGGTCAGGTCTTCCTCTAAGTCAGGTGTCTCCTCACCAGGCTAAGTGTAACAGAGGGAAAGGCTTCCTTTCTCTAAAGGCCTTCAGGTTAATAGCTCCTGCTATTGAAATGCTGATTAACTGGAGGAATTCTGCCTGAGGCTTGAGCAGCCCCTTTGTCAGAAAGAGGTTGGGAAATAAAGTAATGACTCCCTAACTCAGATCAGTGGGGGTCAATAAGGAACAAAGGGATTTAGAAATTTCCAGATTTCCTGGGATCCCTTTGGGGTGCCTGGCTGTCTACAGTCCCCACCCACAGATTCACTGCATGCAGCCTCCCTTCCCTTGATATGTAAGACACCTGAATTTTGATCTCAAAATGGATTTGATAATTAGTTCTCCCATCTTCCCAAGTTAGGCCTTCTCAATCAATAAACCTTTCCTTGCTCCTTCCTTTTGAATCATTGGATACATGAATTTTGTACCTGTAACACAGGGGCCATTCCCAGGCTGGACCCCCAGAGCAAACAGTATCTAGCAATTCCTTTGTTATAGTAGTTAGGTTTTTATTTTTATTTTTATTATTTTTTATTTTTTTAGTCATCAATGTAGACTTTTATTTTCTTCAAATAAATTTTGACTTTTTAAAATATTTATTTATTTATTTATTTTTATTCAGTTACAATTGTCTCATTTTCTCCCCATCCCTCCACCCCACCTCAGCCAATCCCACCTCCCTCCCCCACCTTTACCCTCCCCCTTGATTTTGTCCTTGTGTCCTTTATAGTAGCTCCTATTGACCCCTCTCCCCACTATCCTCTCCCCACTCCCCTCTGGCTATTATTACAATGGTCTTAATTTCAATGTCTCTGGTTATATTTTGTTTGCTTTTTTCTTCTGTTGATTATGTTCCAGTTAAAGGTGAGATCATATGGTATTTGTCCCTCACCGCCTGGCTTATTTCACTGAGCATAATGCTCTCCAGTTCCATCCATGCCATTGCAAAGGGTATAAGCTCCTTCTTTCTCTCTGCTGTGTAGAATTCCATTGTGTAAATGTACCATAATTTTTTGATGCACTCATTTGCTGATAGGCACTTAGGTTGCTTCCAGTATTTGGCTATTGTAAATTGTGCTGCTATGAACATTGGGGTTCATAGGTTTTTTGGATTGGTGTTTCAGGGTTCTTAGGGTATAATCCGAGTAGCGGAATTGCTGGGTCAAAGGGCAGTAGTTAGTTATTAACTAAGGAAAGGAGCAAATGGAATCAGACACTTAAGCTTGGTTAGGTAAGAAATGGCAGCTTTGCAGCTGCCTCTGGGAGTGGGGGGAGAAATGAGGAGGGAGAAATTCCTTTCCTGGGGGCATGTGCAGTAGAAGCGAAAACAGCAACCATAAAGGGGAGGAGGGAAACCTGGGAAAAAGGGATTGGATAGAGGGAAGGTCCAGCCCAGTCCTGGGAAGATCCAAGAGAGAGATTGGGTGGTTTGAAAGAAAGCCTACTCTCTCCCAAGCCCAAGGAAATATAACTGAAGCTTAACCAGAGGCTCTTGTGCTCTCTCTATCTTTGGCAGCCAAAGGGGCTGAAGCACAACATGCTGATTGTGGCTTGGGCACCATTGGGACTTGGCAGCAGTCATGCAAATGGGGAAACAAGATGCAGAAGTTATACATTTCTGGGTCCTGGCCCTCCTGGGCCTGATAGGTGCAGGTGTGGGCCTGTGGGCCTGGAGGCTGGACTTCTTCTGCAGCAAGTCAGAGTTGAGCCACCTGATCATGGATGAGAAATCACCTAAGCCTTTCCTTTGTTTTTGCTCTATTAAATCTTGCCATGATTGCTCAAACTGTCCTATGTGTGTGTCCCCAAAATTCATTTCCTGCAATACCATGGAAAAACCTATTTCCAGACCAGTTTTCTTCAGATAACACCTTTGTCAGTTTAATCTGAACTTCTAGCAGGATAGAGGTGTTCTGAACCCTTCAATGTTCATTCAGGGGCCCAGCTTTTTGACTGCTGGTTCCTTCCCACTGCCTTCCTGACTCATTTATAGTCTTTATCCTCAGCTCTCTTGCATCATACTCCATTTTTAAAATCTACATCATACTATCATTTTTATTGGCACCTAATCTACTTGGTTCCTAAACCTTCACCTAGCCTCTGATTTATAAGATTTATAATTTGTACCAATTTTTCAAACTTGATGACTGTTGTGAGCATGGAGCACCCCAAAAGCAGTTACTCACACATGCTTGTGTCTTTCCATAATGCCAGGTTTATTAGGGGAGACCTTCCCAATAAGCCAACAGAGGCAGAGTAGACAGGGAGAGCTTATGCAATAGAAACAAGCAGAGCAAGCTTCCAAGGTCAAGTCCAAATCACTGATGTTGTCTGCAGGTGGAGAGACAGGCATCAGTCTCAAGCCAGGTGGCTGCAGTGGCAGCATGCATCCCATGGAGTGGAAGTCTGGCAGGGCTCTAAGCATGACCCATGGTACAGCCAAGCTCAAGCTCAAGTTCTGAGTTCTTTTAAGTCACACTCATATCGGTGTCCAGATGGAGTCCTTATCCAAGCGTCTAGACTTGTGGTTTTGGATGTCTGTCCCCTCCCAAGGGAGTTTCTCTTACACCCCATTACCTCAGTCTTGACATAGCACTTGACATAACTGTCATGGCTGACAGTGCTTCCACACTGGATTGCCAGAAGTGTCCAACAAGTCTGCTCTGCTCTTGCTCTATGTAAGTCCTAACTCTCATCCCAAGGACTGGCATCTGGCTTTTCTCGTTATCTGTGGTTCCCATCTGTCTCTTGGACTCCCTTGCTCTCAGCCATTTCTGGGAATACCTGTCCCCTTTCAGCCTCTCCCATAAGGCCAAGACCCAGAGACTAGCTAGCAGTCTTTGTTAAGCTCACTCCTTTGCCCAAAAGCACCATGGAGAAAGTCAAAGTCCCTCAGAAAACAAGGCTACCGTATTCCCTATCCATGCTTCAACACCCCAAGGCACTGGCTTGGGTTTTGGATGTAGGCACCTACACACAGGATGGCCATGTCATTATCTGCTGTAGAAGGGTCAGTGAACACAAGGGAAGCTCTTCTGTGCTCACACACCAGAATGCCTGTGTGTGTGTGTGTGCATGCATGCTGGTGCAGGAATCTATCTAGGCCTCTACATTTGGTGCTTATTAATTTTTTTAGAGTCTTTAATTAGGAAACAACACATGTGTTCTGTGCTATTTCCATTTGTTAATAAATTCTTTTCTTTACCAATTCTAGTCAAGCTTGGCAAAGAAGATTGAGGATACATTTTGTGTTTTGGAAGCCCATCTGTTTTCCCATCAATTGAAATGCAAAAAAAAAAAAAGGAGGAAACCCCCACTTGTATTACACTGTTTTTCCTGAGAGGTCACGTCACTTTCACCTTTATTTCCAAATTGCCTTCTCAGGGCACAGACATAACATGAATTAGCTCCAAAGCTAATTGGAGCAAAACTATTTATGGTCTGAATAAAATATTTTTATAGACTTAAGTAGCATAAAAATCAACAGTAAACAGCTGTATTTTTGTGAGAAGTAAGAAGTGAGTCCACAAAACTCTATCATTGATGCTCTTTACTACCTTTTAAAATCAGCACATTTTCGCCGTGAGAGTTGCTAACTTCTTTCCTTGGACACCCTGCCCCACGTTTCAGCCCTGCTCCTTTGCTGGGAACCATAAGAGGGAAAGATGCAAAAGAAAGATAATTGCAAAAACATGGGGCTTTATGCTTCAGTTGCCAGCTTTCCCACTCCAAGTAATACATTGGAATCTCGATGTATAATTCTTTGTGAATAAAGCATAGAATCATTTTGAAGGAAATTGTACAGAGAAAAAGTCATTTGTTTAAAGGGGGAAAAAAGCTACTTTTCCTCTGTTGTCAGAATTGTTATCAACTTTTTGTTTTTAACTGATTTTCCCCCAGTATGAGATAAAGGGGATTCAAAGTAAATTTGTTCAACTAACGTGAGCTTTCTTTTGGGGGGACGGGAGCAGGGGGCATTGTTAACATTTCATTTTTGGGTCTCCCATTATTCCTCTGTGGAAACTATTCGGATGATTCAGAAAGCTGCAGCTGTGGGCAACTGGTGACTGGCTCCAGAGGCTGGACTTCCTCTGCAGAGAGATAGAACTGAGCCACTGGGTCGTGGGGGAGGCAGTGCGCCTATGCTCTTCTTTTGTTGTCACACCAATAAACATGCCGTGACACCTCAAGTCCTCCTATGTGTGAGTCCCTGGAAATTCTTTTCTTATGACTCCGTGGAAGAATCCTACTTCAACCTGCAACACAAAAGCTTTTGTTTGCATAAGTTCTATTAGCTATTACTGTATTAGTACTAAATGAGCAAATTTTTAAAATATGTATTTATTCACTTAAAAATAACAGTAACAAATCCATTTCATGTTAACATACGATATGTTTATGAAATTAACTATATTTTTCAAAACAAATGTAGTGAGAAGTGTAACATTGTTTTACATTTTAAAAATTTTCTTCAATTTTGACTTAATAGAAGACAGCTAGATTCTCATATCTACTTCTGCATATTGAGTGTTGCAATCTCACCCGTCATGTGATTTACATAAGAATGCACACGAGAAGAGAGAGGGGAGACTATGTGATGACACAGAGAGAGCCATTGTCACGATAAGGGCATTGATCCGGAGGATGCTTCTGTATGCCAAGGACTGTCAGAAAACCACCAGGGGACAGATGCAAGATATGGAATAGCTTTTCGTAGAGCCCTTGGAAGGAAGAAACAGCCCAGTACCTTCATGGCACAGATTTAGGTCCCGGAACTATGAGATAATAAATTTCTATTGTTTTAGCTACCCAATGCATGGTATTTTGTTACAGCAGTCTAGTAAACTCAGACGGTCTCTTTCAAAGAATGTGTCCATTTCATCTATGTGGTTGAATGTATTAGATTAAAGAACATTGGATTTAAATTGGAGAATTTAAGACTTCTGGCCAAGATGGAGGCGTAGGTAGATACACTTTGCCTCCTCGCACAACAAAAAGAAAGGACAACAACAAATTTGTTATTATTTTTTTCAATTTTAAAATTATTTTATTGTTGTTCAATTGCAGTGACAACAAATTTAAAAACAAAAACCAACCAGAACTGCCAGAAAATTGAACTGTATGGAAAAGTCCGACAACCCAGGAGTTAAGGAAGAAACATTCATCCAGACTGGTAGGAGGGGAGGAGACTGGCAGCCCGGGGTTCAGAGGACTCTGCAGCAAGGCCACAGCTGGAGGACTGGGAAGGGCGGCAGCTGGCGTTCTGGACCAGGCAGCGGCTAGCAGAGTGGGTGGTCCCACATTCGCCTGCAGATAAACTGGGAGGAACAACTGGGGAGCGAGACAGACTGCTCAATCCAGGGTTCCAGCTGGGGGAAATAAAGCCTCAAAACTGCTGACTGAAAACACCTGTTGGGGGTTGAGGCGGCAGCAGGAGAAACTACCAGCCTCACTGGAGAGTTCATTGGAGAGACCCACAGGGTCCTAGAACATACACAAACCCACCCACTCAGGAATCAGTACCAGAAGGGCCCAATTTGATTGTGGGAATCGGGGGAAGTGACTGAAAGCCAGCCAAGAGCTGAGCAAGTGGCACTGTTCCCTCTCCGACCCCTCCCCCACATACAGTGCCACAACACATCATGGAGGGTTGTCCCACCCTGGCAAATGCCTAAGGCTCCATCTTTCCTACTAACAGGCATGCTGAGAAAACAAACAACCAAGCAAACAAACAAAAAAGCCCAAATGAAAGAACAGATCAAAGCTCCAGAAAAAATACAACTAAATGAAGAAGAGATAGTCAACCTATCAGATGCACAGTTCAAAACACTGGTAATCAGGATACTCACAGAAATGATTGAGTATGGTCCCAAAGTAGAGGAAAAAGTGAAGACTATGAAAAGTGAAATAAAGTAAAATGCACAGGGAACCAACAGTGACAGGAAGGAAACCAGGACTCAAATCAACAGTTTGGAGCAGAAGGAAGGAAGAAACATTCAATTAGGACAGAATGAAGAAACAAGAATTCAAAAAAAGAATGAGGAGTGGCTTAGGAACCTCTGGGACAACTTTAAATGTTCCAACATCTGCATCATAGGGGTGCCAGAAGGAGAAGAGGAGTGCAAGAAATTAAAAACTTATTTGAAAACATAATGAAGGAGAACTTCTCCAGGGGAAATAGACTTCTAGGAAGTCTAGGAAGCTCAGAGAGTCCCAGAAACGTTGGACCTGAGGAAGCACACACCAAGGCACATTATAATTACATTACCCAAGATGAAAGATAGGGAGAGAATCTTAAAAGCTGCAAGAGAAAAGGAGACAGTTATCTACAGAGGAGTTCCCATGAGACTATCAGCTGATTTCTTAAAAGAAACCTTGCAGGCAAGAGGTGGCTGGAAAGAAGTATTCAGAGTCATGAAAGGCAAAGACCTACATCCAAGATTACTGTATCCAGCAAAGCTATCATTTAGAATGGAAGGGCAGATAAATTGCTTCCCAGATAAGATCAAGTGAAAGGAGTTCATTATCACCAAATCCTTATTATGTGAAATGTTAAAGGGATTTATCTAAGAAAAAGAAGATGATCAAAAATACAAACAGTAAAATGACAACAAACTCACGACTATCAACAACCAAAACCAAAAAAACAAAACCAAAAACAAACAGAGCAACCAACTAGAACAGGAACAGAATCACAGAAATGGAGATCACATGGAGGGTTATCAACAGAGGAGTGGGAGGGGGAGAGAGGGGGGAAATATACAGGGAGTAAGAAGCATAAATGGTAGGTACAAAATAGACAGGGGGAGGTTAAGAATAGTATGGGAAATGGAGAAGCCAAAGAACTGATATGTACGACCCGTGGACATGAACTAAGGGGGCAATTGCTGGTGGGAGGGGGGATGCGGGGTGGAGGCAAATAAAGGCGGGAAAATGGGACAACTGTTATAGCATAATCAATAAAATATGTTTAAAAATAAATTGGGGATTTAAGATGGAATATACACTATGATAACTATATCCTACTCTATTACAAATCTGAGTCATAATGACAAGGAGGTAAGGAACAGAGTTGATGATCTAAGTAACTTTGGAAACTATGTTTACTGGATACTGTGAAGGTAAAAAATAAAATTATGCAAGCCCTGCTTTCATTGGTAAATTTGTTTCTCCCAAGGGTCTGGGTTAGCAAGTCTAAATTTTCTTTGCATGTACATTAAAGTTGAACAAATAAGTAAATACAAGGTCTGTCCAAAAGATATCCAGTCATGTAATATGAAAAATAGAGACATTTATTGAAGAAGATATAAGATACAAGAAACATTGTACATAGGACAGTGATGCCTCCATCCTCTTCAAAGTCGGCACCTTGGGACCTCACACAGTTCTTCCAATCGCCATCAGCTGCCCCATCTTATTTTCCTGAATCTCATGGAGAGTCTGAAACCTCTTCCCTTCCAATGGTGATTTTAGTTTTGGGAAAAGCCAGAAGTTTCTGGGCACCAAATCTGGGCTGTAGCGGGGCTGAGTCACTTGGCTGAGTTGATGTTTCCTCAAAAAACTCTGCACGAGATGCCGTGCATGAGTGCTGTGTGATGAAGCTGCCCATCACCAGTTGCCCATAGCTGCGGCCTTCTGAACCATCCAAATAGTGTCCGCAGAGGAATGTTCAAGCTTAATGCAAAATTTGATGCAGATTTGTTGCTCTACTCGCTCAGTCATTTTGAAGTGTGGTGACCACACAGTAAACATGCTCACTCAATGGTATCTACTGCCCCCACTGACTAGTACAGTGAAGTCGTCATTGTTCATGAATGTGTATTGCAGTCGACTCTCCTTGGCTGCCAGTTTACATCAATGTCACCCAAACTGTTCTCCTTATATTAACAATGGCTGGACTTTCTCCTGACAGACCTCATACACTATAGATAACGAGAGCCAGGTTTCCCACTGTTGAAGAAAGAAATTACAAATAAGTAAAGGGGATGTTCTAGAATGAACCATGTGGTGTGCTGGATTGGATTAGAAAGTATTCATATGAACTCACATATTTAAAAAAAGATTAGCATACATCAATTGATATACATACATATATCTGTGCTCCAGAGTCTAGAATCAACGACACTTTTGCAATAATGAGTACACCCAGCACTCACAGATCTTGGTTTCTAAATACCTTCTCCAGTAAAAGGAACAAGGGTTCCTTGGAGAACTGGTTGGTTCCAAGGCTGAGACAGAACAACTACAAAAAGAAGTTGAAACAATTTGGGGTGTTAGAAGGTAAGGAAATCTCAAAAGGATACATGAGCCAATATGAAAGAACTTCCAATAGCCAAAGATGGAGTAATTTGAGCAATAAAATAATTAATGATAATATTATATACAATCCAAAGAATAAATGTTCATGAGCCTGTACCAATATAAATGAATAGTTGAATAAATAAATACATGAAGGATAAAGGAAAACAGAATTATTTAAATTAAAACTATGATTGGAATGAGGGCAACAGAAAATCAGTGTTAGAGAACTGCAATAATAATCACTTCCCCCAGGCCTGGGAACACATTTGAGAATCACTGCATTAGCGTAACACCCCTGAATTCTCCTCACCATTTATGGGCATTAATTAGTTTTGGAGGCAGAATTGGTCTTCTGCTTTCTTTTTGGGAGATGCTAACCTTCAGAAAGTGTGCGTTCTAGGAGGTGAATGTTTAATTCAGAATAATATTATCAAGCTCATTTGGGGCTTCACCTAAAGTATATTGAACAAATAGATAGCTTTAATGTTATTAAATCAGACTTTTTGATGGGTATCCACAGGAGTCCTACTCTATTTTTCAGTTACTTCAGCACTCTGACTGGAATTGGATGTATTATTTCTCCTCCTAAATCCACAATATGAGCTCGTGTAACTCAGTGAATATATGTAGCCCTTAACAGAAGGATAAAGAAGGCCAAAGGGGCAATAAATAAGGAGCAAGGAAAAAAATCACCCAGAGTATTCGGGTCCACCAGAGGAATCCTTGGATTCTTTCTATGAGCTCATTCTAGCCCAAAGAATGGCCTCTTTTTTCCTTGTGTGATATCTGTAATGCTCCATGCACTTAGGTTAAAAACCATCAATAACAAATTAAATGACTATCATATGTGTCCAGTTATAAATCTTCTCTTTCTCCCATGATGAAAACTCAGCTGCTCATTTTTACACTGAAGTTCCAATTCATCTTCCTCTCCAACTAGATGCTGGGTAAGATCGCCAAGCCATTTCGATAGGGCAACTCAGCCGATTGGCCCCTTCTAATCTCAGAAGACAGCTGCTACCCACAGAGTAATCACAACGCATTCCAACATCCTGCTTTGTGACTGAATTTTCCAAGTACCTCTAGAACTAAGCTTGTACAATCTGTTTCTATTTTACTATAATTCCTCTTTAATTGGTACTTTGCTAATCCAGAATTTTACATAATTTGAACACCACTCTTAGGATTCCTACTTAATAGAAATTGAAAATTTTTTCCTCATTGAAAAGGTTTTGGGCTCTTAACAAAATATTTGATTCTCAAAGCAGTTTTTTATTCTTCAAAATAAGAGCTGAAAGATTAAAGTTTCTTTTAGTTTTTATTCCACTTCCAGGTCTAGCAATTCCCTCTCTTATAAAGGTCTTTGGGATTTTTAGTGCAGGCCAATTGAGAATCATAATTTCTCCACTTCATTCCCTTTATAAATATTCAGTACTACTCTATATGTACCTTGTAAAAGAAAAAAAAATCTGATTTCTTTAAGAAATATTCTGTAAACTAAATTCTTTATAATCTAGTGTTGCAGTTTAAGTATTATTTTATACAAAAAACACATGTAAGTACATGTAAGTGCTTCTTATACATATTGCACAAGATGAAGTACAGGCGTACATCATTTTATTGGGCTTCACTTTATTGCCCTTCGAACATTTTTTACAAATTTAGCAACCCCATATTGAGCAGTCTATTGGTGCCATTTTTCCAACAGGATCAGATTATGGTTACCATCTTTGAGCTATAAAGGTTTTTTTTTTTAAATTAAGGTATGTACATTTTTAAAGCATAATGCTATTGCATACTTAACAGACTACAGTGTAGTATAAACATAATTTTACATTCCCTGGGAAACCCCCAAATTTGTGTGACCCTCTTTATTGCCATATTCACTCTATTGCAGTGGTCTGGAACCAAACCTGCAATATTGTTGAGATATCCTGTACTTAATTACAAATAACCATAAATGAATAATAGTACTGACATGTACAATGTAAGGGACACTTTTATAATATATCTGTACATCCTTGATTTTGGCCATACAGATAAATGCTACATCCTCATTTCTGAGACACAGGGTTTCTTATATAGTCACCCATTTTGAGGTATTTAGAACACTTCTTAATTTTGTGCCACTTGCAAAAGCTGATGTTCACCTAAGTCATAAGTTTAATTTGAAGAATTTGATATAAACAAATATTACTAAGGTTGTATCTCTAAAATGAAGACACTTAATTTTTTTAAAAGATTTATTTATTTTTTTAGAGAAGGGGAAGGGATGGAGAAAGAGGGAGAGAAGCATCGATGTGCAAGAGAAACAACCACTGGTTGCCTCTCACACGCCAACGGCGGACCTGGCCCTCAACCCAGGCTTGTGTCCTGATGGGGAATCAAACCAGTGACCTTTTGGTTCACAGGCCAGTGCTCAACCCACTGAGCTGCACCAGCCAGGGCTGAAGATGCTTCCATATGCCTTTGCACACATCTCAAATTTGTGAGGTCTAAGAATGATTTTAGAAATGATTTACTATCAGGTTGCAAAACTACTTGGAATCAATGTTAATCAGTCTTCTTTTTGATTGTCAAGTTGATTCTGAAAATCGTGGACACACCCTCACACACATTGTACTTGAAATGATGGCATCAGCTGGCTTCTAACTCTTTTGTTAGGACTTTTTTGATGTGAAGGATTTGTCTGTTTGTTTGTTTTTTGTACTAGCAAATACTCTCTTCTCATTTCCAAATCCCTAAGCACAACATTGTTGCATTATCAAGGAGAAAACCACCTTCTGAGCCTCTGAATACTCAGTGAGGACAAACGGCTGCACTAAAAGATACCTTAAGAACCCTGAAACATCAATCTAAAAGAGCCTATGCACCCCAATGTTCATAACAGCACAATTTACAATAGCCAAGTACTGGAAGCAACCTAACTGCCATCAGCAAATGAGTGGATCAAAAAACTATGGTACCAGTTAAAGGTGAGATCATATGGTATTTGTCCCTCGCCACCTGGCTTATTTCACTTAGCAAATGCTCTCCAGTTCCATAATCAACAAAAGAAAAAAGCAAACAAAATATAACCAGAGACTTTGAAGTTAAGAACAATCTAACAATAGCCAGAGGGCAGTGGGGAGGGGATAGTGGGGAGAGGGGTTTTCAGGAACTACTATAAAGGACACATGGACAAAACCAAGGGGGAGGGTGGAGGAGGGGGAGGGAGGTGGGTTTGGCTGGGGTGGGGTGGAGGAGTGGGGAGAAAATGCAGACAACTATAATTGAACAACAATAAAAAAAAGTATTCTCCAATAAATGAAGATTTGCTACAACCCCCCCCCCCCAAAACTGTGGCACATTTACACAATGGAATTCTATGCAGCAGAGAGAAAGAAGGAGCTCCTACCCTTTATGACAACATGGATGGAACTGGAGAGCATTATGCTAAATGAAATAAGCCAGGCAGTGAAAGACAAATACCATATGATCTCACCTTTAACTGGAACATAATCAACAGAGGAAAAAAGCAACAAAACATAACCAGAGACATTGAAATTAAGAACAATCTAACAGTAGCTGGGGAGGGGACAGTGGGGAGAAGGGTTTTCAGGAACTACTATAAAGGACATAGGACAAAACCAAGAGGGAGGGTGGAAGCAAGGGAGGGAGGTGGGTTTGACTGGGGTGGGAAGATGGAGAGAAAATGCAGACAACTGTAATTGAACAATGATAAAATAATTTAAAAAAATAATAAATAAAAAAAGATACCACTGGCCACATGCTAAATGATGGCGCATCAATGCATTTATTTAACTTTTGGTCAAAAACACACTGAAAGTTAAACAACTTGAACAAATAACAGGCTAGTGAAGTTGACCATTTTAAAGTAGGGACAATGAGCATGGAAAAATCAAGATGAATGCATTGTTTCAATTTCATAAACAACATGAATTAAAAGTAGGCCATTGCCATTCTGCTTTAATTTAAATGAATAAAATGTTTTCATTGTCTCAAAAAATAGTTTATTTTCAATAACATTTACAATATATTTTTCTTGGTTTGTGTGGCTCTTTGGAAAAGCGAGTCATTGGCTATGGAAAAAACCAATTCACTTAGCCATTTACTGGGCTACAGAGGGTGGTGGAAAACAGATTTCTTCAGATAAATTGCTATTGGCCATTAAAAATGTATTGTGCTGCTTCTTAGACTAAATTTATCTGGCATGTTTGTATTGCGGGATGAGGTCTGAAAAGTGATTGATGGCAGGGAAACAGGGTAAGCTCTATTTCACACCAGATTTGTGATTCAGGTTAGCTTTAGAACAAAGTATTTCCAAGAGAAGTTTTCATCAGCTTCAATCGGACCACGGGTTGTGACCACAGACCACAGTCAGCGCCATCCAGCTCTAACGCAATGGAGCTGTGAAATTTTAGCAGGATCAGGCGGCCAGAGAATGTATCTGCTCAGTCGTGCCTCTGTTCCTACCCTCTGTCCTCACTGCCTCCCCTCACCCCCATCAAAGGCTGATAAAGCAGAAGTCTACAACTGAAGTGATTAGTGAGGAAGGCTACCAGACGAAAAGAGACCAATAGGAAGCTAAGCAAAAGCCTGCTCGGCAATGGGACAGGGCCTGTTTCACCTAGGGCAAGCCGGGAGTTCCTCATACCTCTTCAGCATGATTTCAGGCCCCGGGGAGTTCAAGTTGCTAAACGTGAGCAGCAGAACTGGTACATTGAGCACAGGATCAGAGTCCTCTGAGGCTTGGTAGAAAGTCAACAGACAGCTGACAAAAGACAGGATATCTGGAAAGTAAATTGAATTTTTGGATGCTTGTGATTAAAAAAAAAAAAAAGCGCCTTGTTGGGAGTATTTAGTTGTCGTTCCCTGAATGCGGAAGGTTTGGAAGGGGCAGTTTGGACTCTAGGGTACTCTAGAGGTGGAGGAGGGTCAGAACTGCCACCGACCTACAAAAAGTCCACCACGGTAAAAACTATAAAGGCAGCAACGTAAAACAAATATCTGGTTTTCCGTTCCTTAGCCTTCTACTCATGTGCAACTCTTAAACTTCCCTATTAAACCGTGCACCAAGCCTTCACTATCATTTCTTCCTTTAAGTCATCTTTATTTTCCTGCCATTTTTTTTAACCTCTCAGGGATAGTAACTAACTCCAAACTAGAGTAATTATTAGATGAGGTTTAAATATACAGAGTATATAGGGTCAATTTCATTTGGGCACGTGAAAATAATGACTGCTTTCTTCTCTCTCAGTTAAGTCAGGTCATCCTTGTGCTCCTAGCGATAAGAGTGAAAGATCTCAGGATGATTAAAGGAGAGAAAAACAGAAATAAAGAACTGGATGTGCAGAGGTAGGGTGGGGAAGGTGGCAGGGAAGTAGAAATTGAGAAAGCACACAACTCAAAAGACAGAGATTAAGTCCCCATTTGTTATCAGTCATATTATGTCAGACAGGGGCAATCCCATACCTCAGTGAGCTGACCTGTAGAGCAGGTATAACTTCCTTGCAGTATTTTCCCCTCAGAGTATTAACAGAATTAACTGAGGTGATATGAAAACACTTTGGAAATAAGAATGAAACAAATGCAAAATGGTGTAAAACTATGTCCAAGGAAGGGAGTAAGACTCTAAAAATATATTTTTAACCTACGGTTTTCAATATGGCTTTTGTTTTCAATGATTTACAACTTTGGGAAACCCCAAACAAAGATGACTTCAGCTCATCTCTCATGTCATTGATTGAGAACATCATTTTCTGCCCTCTCCTAACACAGACACTGTGCTTTCATCAGGGAGAGCTCTTTCCTACCCTTCTGTTCGGATATGCTTTCATTCCAGGTGCTCCATGTGTGGCTAATCTGGGCAACTTTGAACTATTTAATGCAACTTCTAACTACACCTGTCACATTTATTTTTCTATCCTCACCCGAGGACATGCTTATTGATTTTAGAGAGAGGGAGAGAGAGAGGGAGATAAATATCAATGCAAGAGAGAGATTTCTTAATATTTCTTGATATTTCACATGTGACTCAACTGGGGACCAAACCTGCAACCTGGGCATGTGCCCAGACCATGAATCAAACCCGTGACCCTTCAGTGTATGGACAATACTCCAACCACCTGAGCCACACCAACTGGGGCCACCTGTCACATTTTTATCTAAGCGGAAAGTAGGAGTCTAGTCTAAAAACAGAGTGAGCAAGTTCAAGGATGGGCTTTCGAAAAGCAGGGAATAGAAGCAATGGAAAAATCATGACGTTCTTCCGTTTCAAGTCACCGCATTACCAAATTGAGTGCTGTTGAAGAGTGTAAAGAAAGAAGAAAGGAAAAGGACCCTGCTGCCGAAGATATCATCAATGCTAGGACAATTCAATAAGCCAGTTAATTGTGGAAATAAAAAATAAGTTGTGGAGAATAAAAGAAAATGATGAAGGGACCAGAGAAAAAGCACCGTGGGAGGAAGCTTGTAATTAAAAACACAAAGAATGAAAACGCATCACAACTGGCTAGGCAGACAAAAAGAGAAAAATGGAAAAATAAAATAGTTTTTTTTAAAAAAAGACAGCGATAGACAAACAGACTCTTCCGAGAAAAAGCAAGGTTTAGAATAATGAAAAGTCATCTCAAGAGCAAAATGAGGCCCAAGGGGGTGCCTCAAACTGAGTGACAGATAAGAAAACCTATAACCCAGAATAGGAAAGAGACAAAACATATGGGGCAGATAAATTGAGCCAGAAACACATGAAAAAAAAAGCCCATTATAAAACATGCCTGTTTTATTCAAACATTAATAAAAGAATGAGGCTCTGAGAGTAATAACATATGATTTACTATCCACAGCACGCTGACCGTCTCTGCTGGCAACTTCAGCATTTCTACTTTTTTGAGTGACTACCTCCTATCTTTGCTATTTCTCCTACTTTTTTAAATCCTCCCTCCCCAAGGAAAACTTGTATTATTCTTGTAGAATCAGCTTAAACAACAGGCAAAGGAGCCTTGTGTTTGGAGGGCTTACTGAGAGAGAAGATGTATAGTTCTAAAATTTCCCCTAAGTAGAAAAATATTAGAAGCTTTAGCTCAAATGGTGGTCAATACCTAAAATGTGCTCCAACAGATTTATATCTCTAAGTGGGAATAAAGGCAATTTATATGGTTATTGGGGGACAGAATGAGATCATGCACTCAGAACATTGTCTGGCACCTAATGTATGCACAATAAATAGTTGTTATTACTAGCAAAATAAATTCAGTTTATATCACCCAAATCAGATGGCACTCTTGAAGCAACTGAGGTATGACATCAGGGATGTGTGGCCAAAATGTTAAGTTTGACTTGTTAGGGCTCTCATGCCAGAGAACTAGAAGATTACAAATGTAGTCTCAGTTAAAAAGAAAAAGAAAAAAGAGAAAAAAATACTGGGAGAATCCAAGGACTTTAAATCATTACACTACACTTCTATTCCAGACAAGCTGATATTAGGTTATAACTACTAAAGGATTGGTCTATCAAACCTTAAAAAACAAAACAAAACAAAACACCCATGAGGCAATGTGGGTTCTCCAAAAAAAGTTTTTAACATGTTATTAATAAATTACTGATTTCCTTAAAGAGCTAGAAAGGCATGAGCATAAACAATTAGTTGCTATAGTCTACTGAGAACTTTAAAAGGCCTTTGACAAAATTCCATGTATGTTATTTAAAAAATCTGGTCATGGAGTAGCGAAAAGGCTGTTTTATCTTGGAAAGAGTTTAGAGATAGAAAACAAAGGGTGTAGGTAAATGAGCTCAATAGAAATGGTCATAAGAGAGTTCTGTACAGACATCAGGAATTAATAAATGACTTGGAGGGGAGGCTACACAGCAAAATATTCATATTTGGGGATGATATAAAGTCATTTTGTGCAGTTGAGATGAAATAGACTTCTGAAAGATCTGATTTCTCAGTGAAAATGAACAGAAAAATTATTGATGTTGGACAAGGATGAGGCATTGTATTTGTATATTAAAAGAATCCAAGCCAGAGCAATGGGATTCTAGTTTCTGGTAGTGGATGAATAACTCCTATTGGACCAAATGTCCTTCAAATAACAGCGCTGGAGAAAATACAACTACTACCTGAAGACACTGGAGAGCGAACAAAAACAGGCAGAAACTGGATAGCAGTGTATACCTGGGACGAAGAAATGCTATAGGGTAAGTTTCTCATTTTTGCTCAGCATCTCACTTGCAAGCAGACCCAGCCCACACCAGATGAGGGGGAGGAAGTCTGGCCAGAACAGCCACAGTCCTGCTGGTGTGAAGAGAACAAACAGTGCACAACTGTGACCTCTGAGAGGGGGGTCACACAATGAGGTGAGTCTTATGACTATTATTAAGTTAACAGAGTCTTGTGACTGCGATGACGTTAGCCGATGAAATTATTAAATATAACCTGGCAGTTATTTTTCAACAATAGAAAAAAAATAGCTATTAAAGGAAAGTGGATATACCTTGAAGGTTGATTGCAGAGAGGGTATCAACTTTTAATTTTGGGGGGGTGGTAGTTAAACAAAACAAAGCACACAAACCACCTCCACCACAAACGGTAATTAAAAACAAACAAACAAACAGACCCTGGGAGCTGGAGGGGCCTCTGGTGTGATCCGGCATCAGGAAAAGTAGTTCGATGAAGTGATCAAGGGAATGTTTGGGCTCTGGAATTGGACTTGCATGGGCTCAAGTACGGTCTTAGCTACTTACTGGCTGTGGGACCTCAGGTAATGTTATTTAACCACTCTGCCTCAGTTTCATCATCTGTGAAATGGAAAGTTATAGTTCCTACTTCATAGGTTGAAACAAGTAAAATACTTAAATGTGTGATGCATTTAGAATAGTACCTGAAACATAACACATGCTCCATAAATATTACGTATATATTTTCTTCTATAAATGTGGCTGTTTTCATGTCTCTATTTTTCTGAAACAAGTGAGCTGAGTAGAATCAGTCGCACTTTCATTTAGACATACAAGGGAGAGCACACAGTGTTCCTCTGATGGGGTGGGGCAAACTGGACATGAGTGAGAGTATTTTTGGTTGTCATAGAGATGGGAATACATAGGCACGTAATATACACTGAGGAAAGATGCCAGATGTCCTGTAATTATGGAATAACCCCGTGCAGCAAAGGATTGTCTAGGTCAACATGCTGAAGTGGTCTGGTCCCTGCCACTGTTGAAAATCACTGAGAAAGAGAGGATAAGGTTGCTTCTCCTTCAAGTAAAATTATGAGAGGTCCTACTATTCAAATTGTGTCTTCCCTTAATCCGGGCTTGTTTTCTCATCTGCAAAATGGGTGCAATGATACCTTCCCAGAAATGCTTTGAGGTTTAAATATAACATATGCATCTTGCTCAGTATTTTGCCTCCTCTTTAGGAAAGAGCAGGTGAGCTCTTTTCAAAACATCTTAGAAGCCCCTGTTTTTCCCAGTGATGGCCCTGAAACCGAGGCCTTACCTTCCATCTCTATCATAACAAAAGTCAAAGAAAATGGTTTATATTAATAGAAGAGTGAATTCATCTCCCTTGTAAAGAACAGTTACTGTGACTCCAGGATGATGAGCCCTTTTGGGCTGCTCATCCAACTCCCAAAGTCTAACTGAGCAGAGCCCTCTGGTTCTCCCTCTTTGGTCTTAAAGCATCTCCTGCTTTGCTTGCAATGGTCTCATTTCCACATACTTGCATGTTTTGATTGTTTTTTTTTTTTATTGTGGCAAGATATACATAACATTTACCATTTTAATCCTTTTTAAGTGTACAATTCAGTGTCATTCAATACTTTCACATTTTTGTCCAACCATCACCACTATGTTTTGGTTTTTCTTCAAGGAATGGCTTAGAGCTGAGAGAGAGAGCTCTCTAAGACCCACTATTATTGTAGGATCCTTTGCCATTTATTTCTCCTCCACTTTATCAAGCTACCAGTGTAAGGAACTAAATTCAGGGCCTACTCACAACACACCCGGCAGCAATTAGTTAAGAAACGTTATCCTCAGCACTCTCACCAAGTGGTAGGTTTCTTCCCAGTTCCTTTGGGCTTTCTTACCATGTCGTCTTTCAATCGAGTACCCATTTCAACTCCAGAAGACCTGTGACCCTTTTGCTCGTCTCCACTCCTAGGAAGCACTGCAGAGAAATCCTGCCCTTCCTCTCTGGGAGGGTGATGCGGCCGAAGGCTTTGCAGGAACTGGTCCACACAGTGTTACCTGCGCAGTGACTATCTTGCACCCTCTGTCATTGCAAAGCTAGCTCTCACTGTGGCCGTCGACCTTGAGAGTTGAGTGTATGTGGCCTCTTCACTGAGGTGCCTTTAAAATCTCCTTGGCTACCATTACTTGGAAAGGTTGGTGTGAGCGTGAGGGTGGTCATAGACTATGGTCCCTTAAAGTGCTTCCCAGACACGGTGGGCTGTGCACCCAGGAGTGATAGATACTTGGGAGGGAGATAAGAAAAAACAGACCCAGCCTCACACACAGACAACCAGATCCTGGACACTTGTGCCTTCTTGAAACAAGCGACACTAGCTGTTTGGGAGATCTGCCCATTGGTTAAGCAACTCCGTAGGTAGTAATGTTTGGAATTTGCTTCCTATAGTGCCCAGTGGGTTAAAAGGATGAAGTTTCTGGTCAATGTTGATGTTGTCCTTGCCATAATGTTTAAGGGGTTTATAAGCTTTTCAAGAGGAGTCGTGGACATGTGCATGTTGACAAAAAAGCTTTGCTAAATCCCTCAGAATGGGGCAAATCACATGTTTTTCTTCCGGCCCCCCTTCAGAGATCAGCCCAAATGAAATCATCTGGTTTTGACGTACTTAGTTCCCTAATAGAACGGGAATTATTCTAAGAATCTTTCCTTGAGTGCAGATCTCCTGTTGTTAATTTGCGGTTTATTTTCCTATACGGGGTGGCAGGGACCCTCCCAGCTGGTTTCCACATGGGATTCTGTCCCCGTCACAGCCCTGGGGAGCAGGCAAAGCAAATATAGGGTGACCTCTGTTAGCAATGGATCTAGGAGCTAAAGGATGCCAGTCTAGACTATGGATGGTCTTCCTGCCCTCCTGCTCCCCTTAATGGTCCCGAATTCTTTGCCCTACAATAACAAAAGGCATAATAAGATGAAAAAAAAATGATTTACGTTACCAGCAAAATGTATGCATCTCCATTTTTAAAAATATAAGCATTGGGAGCAAGGCCACTCACCTTCATCACAGGGTGGGTGAGACCCTGTCAGATCGTGACACAGTATCATTTATTCCTCAGTCCCTGACCCAAATGCACAGTGAGCAAAGAAACCACTCTGAGATCATCTGAATTTTTTTTAGGACCGTAATAAGATCAATTAATCCTTTTGCTTTGTCACTTTCCACAAACAATCCAAGTTATTTTTCCTTTCTCGAAGTTGTGCCCTATGGTCAGAGTCAGACCGGTCTCTACACTTGTTCTCTCCACCTGCATCTCCCCTGTGTCCACCAGGGACCTAGGGGCCATAGCTTTGGGCTGAGCTCAGACAAGCAGTGCCCAGTAAGCTCCATGGGCTGGTGTCAATGGCACATCTCAGGTATATGGGTACTGTCCTTCCCCAGGGCATTGTTGGGTCTTCTCCCTGAAGGTGAGAATCTTATCTGGCCTTGACATAGATGTACTTCACTGGGGTTATCTGCACACAGAGGTTCAAATTCCATGGACTCCCCCCATCTCTTTTCCCTGAGACTAATGTTCGGGAAAGTGTTCAGAGCTTCTCTGGGAAATCTCCCTGGGGTCTGACTGGAATAGAACCACTCTGGGTTCTTTTACTCTGGGTTCTATTGCCTGCCACCAAAACCCTGTGGTTCCCAATGCCAGAGTCTTATGAAAAAGAAAGGAACTATTTATTTATAAGTTAGACATATTTAGAACAATGGCGGAATTCTGCCATTAAATCCCACTCCCTTTAGAAACAAAAAACCTATAAACACACACAGTCCTGCCTCCTTTTTGTTAAATCAGGCTAGTTTCAAAATATGCCAATCAGAGGTAACATCTTTCATGAAAAACAAAAAACAAAAAACGCACAATAGAAGTCCACAGCTCAGTACCCCATCTGTATTCTGGCTTCTCTCAGTTGTCCATGCTTGGCTACGCTCCTGCTATTAATCCAAAACCACATGGCCCCTCCTCATGTGGGCCGGTGGGGGTCCTTCTGCATCCTTTCAAACCACATGGCCAAGACCCCCTTCTCCGCTCACAAGCTGCATGGTTAAGAGAGCATGGCTGCTCCACACTTGGGTTTAAATCCCTGTGTGGATCTTCCTCTGTAACCCCATTTCCGACTCATCCCACAAATGGTTACATGGGCCAGTACTCTGGTTCCTTCTGCCTGTCTTGGCTGACATTGTTAGTTGGGCAGGCTTGGTCCTGTGATGTGCAGGGGACTGCCTCCCGGCTGCATCATGGGTTAGAGTCACACCCATATCCCTGGCTCCTGGCACAGCCATTAGCATCACTAAAACACTGGCCAAGTTCTTTAGATATGCCACGCAACTCTCAATGGCCCTGCTCTGCTTCCCCTGCCCCCAAGCCAGGTTAGTGGGGGACTTCCCATCTTGGGGACTTCCAGCTCAGCACCCTGTTTTTTGACCCCCTTCTCAGAAAATGAGGAAGGTCTAACAATCAAAGTGCCCTTGGGACCGCACACAGAAGTGGGCAGAATGTAACAAAATATGAGTAAGAGCCTTACAGGTTGGATGTCTGGATAATGGAACCAGGAAACCAAGGACCACCCAGACCACCAAGCTCATGGGACAGAAAGAGGAAAGATCAGGAAGCAGAACTGGAAAACACCCTGAGATTCTGACACCCAATTCCAATGTGGGTGGGGCTTTTCATACCACTAAGCAATGCTCAGGCCACCAGCTGGTGTCTTATAATTCAACTAAATTCTGACAGTATCTCTCCAGAGATAGTATTAGATCCCATAGGTTAAGGGTTCAGTCTACAAGACTCTGACCCCCCTGCCCCCAGTCACAAGTCCAGGCTATCACTAGGGCTTCTGACTACCCAGCTATAGATAGGAGTGTGAGATTGGAGCTGCTGAGGAACCATGAGAAGACAGCGAGCTAATAGCAAAGCAAGGAACTTATTGAGAGCAGAGTCCCTTGGGAGTGAGGGAGGGGAAGCAGCCAACCTGAGGCCAGTTTCCAGTTCCTGTCCGGTTGGTTCTGTGCAGAGCTTTAAAAGAGCCCCCTCCCCCCTCCCCCACGCACTATGGGGAAGTAGTCTTGTAATTGGTTACTTTGAACCGCTCTACTTTCTTCCTTCTCTTATTGGGTGTTTCTATCCCGTGGATCTGTAGTTCCTGGGACTTGTTCCCGCGGCTTTCTAGTCCCTGGAACTATCCTGTCCCTGACCAATTACTTGGGTGCTGTCCTACCTTGGTCTGTTTGGTCCAATACCCTGTCTTGCTGGCTTGGGTGCCTCTATGCAAGGTCAGACCAGACTGTCAGGGAGGTTCCAGGAACCCTTCTTTGGGTTCGATTAATTTGCTAGAGAAGCTCACAGAAATAGTTTACTTACTAGACTGGTTTACTCTAAAAGAATACAATGCAGGGACAGCTTGACAGAAGAGATGCATGGGCAAGGTGTGTGGGAAGGGTGGGCAGACCTTCCATGCCCTCTCCAGGAGGCCATTCTCTTGGCACCTCCACATGTTTACCAACCTAGAAGCTCTACAAACCCTGTCTTTCTGGGGCTTTATGAAGGCTTCATTACATCACGATTGGTTAAATCATGGGCTGATAGGCAACCGATTCAACCTCCAGCCCCTCTTTTTCCCCAGAAATCAGGGTTGAGACCAAAAGTTCCAAACCTCTAATCACATGGTTGGCTCCACTGGCAACCAGCTCCCATCTTTAGGTGTGGTCCAAAAGTACCTTCTACAGTAACAAGTCAAAAGACACTTTTATTGTTCTCATCACTTAAGAAATTCCAAAAATTTTAGGATCTCTGTGCCAGGAAATGGGACAAACACCAAATATATAATTCTTACTATAAATCACAGTATCATGCACCTATACACACCCCTCCCACCCATGCCAGAGTTCCAGTCCCTGGGCTCAGCACCACCAGGGACCTTCCCGGGAGACAATGACTCACCTATCCACACTTTGTTTATATATAAAAGTGATAATTTTATAACTTATTTGTCAACTCTCCCTGAGATAATATTTTAAAAAATAAGATACAGAAATGTTTTGCAAGCAAATGAACTAAAATACATCCAGAGAATTGGCAAACTGTGCTGGTACCTCCTACCCACTTGTTAGCTAAGCTCTGGAAGAGGACTTGTGGTCAAACATCCTGTTTTGCATCTCCCATCTGGGGACAATATATTAAATGACTTACAACATGTTAATTGTGTAACACAAGTCTACTGTTATGAGAACTCTCTTTAAACAGTGACACATTTAAAAAGAAATGAAAATGACAATGCTCTCATTTACCAGTTATGTGTTCTCCAAAGAAGGCAAAAAAAGCTCCAATCTCGGTCATTATCACTAAATCATGTTTGGTCAGCAGACAGTATGTGTGTGTGCTATGTTCTCAAGAAAGATGCTAAACAGACACAGACATAAAATGAGCAAGCAAATAAGACCCTTCAAGCCCCGGAACTGACCCTACAGTTGAAAATGCCCAGAGTATATGTAGCTTTTCACTAGCTTCTGAAGACCCTGAGGCTGCATAACGGAGCAAACCAGGGCTCAGCCACGTGCTGTCTTAACACACGACTCAACAACTAGTGTTGAAAGAAACAGGTTTTTATTAACAGGGTTCCAACCTTGGGGGTTCTGAGAGCACTCCTGTTCAGAACCTTCCCCTCCCATGCAGACCAGTACCTCCCTTGCTCCCCAAAAGGCTACAAGCCAAAAGCATTCTCAGAAGTACCCCATATCCTAATCTGTTCTTAAACCAGCCACGCAAACAGATTTCCATCCTCTCTGGAAGGTGCACGTGTGGGTTCCAGAGTCTCTATCCTCTTGCAGCAGCTCTCTCCTCCAGGATGTGGTGTGCACTGTTCTCCCTCCATGTAGTGGTTCAGGGAAACACATGCCGTGTTACACTGAGTCATGGTGGGGTCCAGGGAGGCACAGTCCCAGGAGAGTGACTTCTCTGTACGTCCTTAAAGAAGCAGAAGTGTGCGACTCAGCACCTCTGGTCACGGTTCAGCTCCAAGCATCTCCCACAATTCTGTGCTTGGTTAGGCAGATCCCTGCAGCTCCATCAGCTCTACCGTGGTCTTGTCTAGTCTGATCTTCTCCCCCTGCCGACTTCATGGTGTGCACTCCTGTATCTCTCACTCACTCCAGACCTCTCTGGACCTCTTCTCTTCATGGTGGGCTCTCCTTCCTACACCCTTGTAGCTTGCTCTCACTTAATGCTCCCCGGAATTTCCTATGTGACATCATATCTAGCCCCTCCTATGATGTGTTAGCGTCTGTCATTTTTGCCAGTTCCCCAGTATCTTTTATCTTCTCTCAGCTGCCACCTTTAGTCAGGGCAAGAGTTCTCAGTGACACAGGGGCATCCAGGGTGGGCAGCCACCTGCCCTATGTCATGAGTCACACCCTGGATGGCAGTCTTCTTCCCTTCAGAAAAGGCATGGCTATTAACCTGCCATTGTTATGCAAAGTATCTTAAATGCTGTATCATCCACTTCTCCCTCCCCTCAATTAAGAGTTGTGGGGGATATTCTGTCATTTTCAGGGGACCCCTGCTCTGCACCTCATTACAGTCACAGACTGGGAATGCAGGCCATAGACTGTTAGCAGTTCCAGTTAGAACTAATTCCTTATTTGTTAGGGTACCCCCATTTCTAGAGCAGTGCCAGGCATCCAATGGGTTTGTGAGGCTAGACTGATTGTTTTTTATGACCTTTAAACAGAGAAGTATAAATCTCAAGGACCAGACAGCTATAGCCTCAGAGCAAGGATTACAATAGCTGAAGAAGTTGAAAGGCAAGGCCAAAGCGTTTACCCAACCTGCCAGGAAATGATAATTTTCAGGAAGAGGACAGGGACAGACCCAAGAGCCAGCTAGAATTCAGGAGAGTCCCCAGACAAGAACTTCATATAGTTGTGGGAGCCAGGGAACAAGATAAGGGATGTGACCCAGGGAAAGCCAGACAAGAGACCAATTGTGAAAATGGGTACAGATCACAGAGCATCAGTGTTCCTAGCCCCTCAGGCTCTCCCCTTAATGTGCCTGGAGCAAGTCGGTCAACTTCTCTGATGTTGTCTCAGGGACCTTGAGAGTTTCCAGTGCATCCTTAAGCTCACTTTTAGAGGTTCATAAATGTAAGACAGCTGTTTAGTTTCCATTGTGTTACACCAGGCATAATGTACTGAGCAAAGCTGAACAGAGTAAATAAAAGTAATTAGTTGTTAAAAGAATCATTTGTTATTAAACCGCTGCTTATCCTTATACATCCTTCCACGTGATAAAGTCTAAACAAAGTCATTTAACCCTAACACTTAATCACCTCCTCAAATTGCTGTTCTCCTGGGACTATTATGCCCCACTTTTTTCAGAGGCTGGGGAGTATTTGCAGAGAAAAACCCAGAAGAGAGGCTTCTAATTGAATAGGCTGGGCAACATTTCAAACAGATTCAGTTATAAGAACAAAAACACATTTCAAAGGCAAATATAAATGATTTCTGTATTAGATGATTTGGAGCAGCTAATTAAGACATCTAAAAATAGTAAGGTTATAGAATGCTAGCTTTGGAAGAGATCTTGGCGATAACCACTTTGCAGACCCTAACTGTAAGTTAAGGAACTAGATTTAGAAGTTGAGTGACTTGCCTAAATCCATGAGGTTAGAGGAAGGGACAAGGACAGTCAATTTCTAACTCTCATCCCATCTATGCTGCCCCCAGGGATCTCCTTGGCTGGAAGGAAGGGAATGGGGGTGGGGAGGGCCAGGAGGGGTGATGCATGGATCGACTCTTTCTTTTGAAGGTCCACCGAACATAGGGGAGACTGCAAGAAAAAATATATTTTAAAATTCCCTAACAAAAATTAATGTCATCAGTCAGGTTTCTTTTCTAGAATTTCTAGCTGTTTCTAATGACAGTGTTATTTATTTACTCAGATAGTGCTCTTTGTCCCCCTCACCTCCCCCCACCCCCAGAAAAAGGAAGGTTTTTTGATAGCAATATTTCTGAGAGAGAAGAAGCTGGGAGATCAAAAACAAAGAAAAATGTGAACAAAATCATTTAAAAAATTGAACCGCCCCCTGAAATTTTGTTACTTTTCTAGAGGGAAAAGCCAATCGTGATTATTTGATGCCCGCCCCCCCCCCTTTTTTTGCAGTATTATTGATGAGGTTCAAACTGTGGCAAAATTACCTTTGAATGTATTTCAAACAATGACTGTTTCTGTTCCTTAAGGAATTTGGAAACCCTTAAAAACTTTCCTTACATCTCTACTTGCACGTCTGTGGTTAAAACTGATTAAATCTAAAGAATGCTCTTCCTAGATGAAAGAAGAGTCAAGGTGTCTTGCTTCCTCTGTAAATGTATTTGCCAGTGGAATGCTCGTGTGTTAACAGACATGGGCAATTCTATTGGCAGGCGCTTGAATAACTAATTGACAACCATTACGGAGAGTTTTTTGATAGAGGGCCACTTGACAATTATTAAATGCTAAGCTTCTTTAGACCCCACAAAATCATGTGCTTCAAGAATGACTGAATCCCTTAAGAGAAAGTAATCAGGCATATATTGTATCAGTGTTCATATAGATTTTGAGCTGTTTTTATTTAAAGTAAATGCTCCTTTAAAGAAGGTAGCAGTTACAATGATGGAACACTTACGTGCAAGGCACTGTCCTAAGTGTTTTATATGGATTAACGACCATAGGTGGAAGGCATTATTATCTTCCTAACTGTACTATTGAAGGTAAATAACTTGCCAGGGTTACCCAGCTGACGTGGCAGTTTGGGTCCAAAGTCTACTCCTTTATATTATCCTCTTATCCATAAATATTCCACACATTGTTATTATTGTTCTTAATAGATAATGATCTTATGCTATTAACTGATATTCTACTAAATGAAGAATATGTGAGTTCCTAAATATATCTTAAATTAGGACTTCTGGCCAAGATGCAGGCATAAGTAGATACACTTTGCCTCCTTAAACAACCCAAAGAAGGACAACAACAAATTTAAAAACAAAAAACAACCAGAACTGCCAGAAAATCAAACTATATGGAAAAAAAAGTCCAACAACCCAGGAGTTAAAGAAGAAACATTCATCCAGACTGGTAGGAGGGGAGGAGACTGGCAGCCCGGGGTGGAGAGGACTCGCAGCAAGGCCACAGCTAGAGGACTGGGAAGGGCAGCAGCTGGCGTTCTGGACCAGGCAGCAGCTAGCAGAGTGGGTGGTCCCACATTTGCCTGCAGATAAACTGGGAGGAACAACTGGGGAGCGAGACAGACTGCTCAATCCAGGGTTCCAGCTGGGGGAAATAAAGCCTCAAAGCTGCTGACTGAAAACACCTGTGGGGGTTGAGGCAGCAGCAGGAGAAACTACCAGCCTCACTGGAGAGTTCATTGGAGAGACCCACAGGGTCCTAGAACATACAAAAACCCACCCACTCAGGAATCAGTACCAGAAGGGCCCAATTTGATTGAGGGTATTGGGGGAAGTGACTGAAAGCCAGCCAAGAGCTGAGCAAGTGGCACTGTTCCCTCTCTGACCCCTCCCCCACATACAGTGCCACAACACATCATGGAGGGTTGTCCCACCCTGGCAAATACCTAAGGGTCCACCTTTCCTACTAACAGGCATGCTGAGAAAACAACCAACCAAGCAAACAAACAAAAAAGCCCAAATGAAAGAACAGATCAAAGCTCAAGAAAAATACAACTAAGCGATGAAGAGATAAAGTACAACTAAGCAATGGAGAGATAGCCAACCTATCAGATGCACAGTTCAAAACACTGGTAATCAGGATACTCACAGAAATGGTTGAGTATGGTCACAAAGTAGAGGAAAAAGTGAAGGCTATGAAAAGTGAAATAAAGTAAAATGCACAGGGAACCAACAGTGACAGGAAGGAAACCAGGACTCAAATCAACAGTTTGGAGCAGAAGGAAGGAAGAAACATTCGACTAGGACAGAATGAAGAAACAAGAATTCAAAAAAAGAATGAGGAGTGGCTTAGGAACCTCTGGGACAACTTTAAATGTTCCAACATCTGCATCATAGGGGTGCCAGAAGGAGAAGAGGAGTGCAAGAAATTAAAAACTTATTTGAAAACATAATGAGGGAGAACTTCTCCAGGGGAAATAGACTTCTAGAAAGTCTAGGAAGCTCAGAGAGTCTCAGAAACGTTGGACCTGAGGAAGCACACACAAAGGCACATTATAATTACATTACCCAAGATGAAAGATAGGGAGAGAATCTTAAAAGCTGCAAGAGAAAAGGAGACAGTTATCTACAGAGGAGTTCCCATGAGACTATCAGCTGATTTCTTAAAAGAAACCTTGCAGGCAAGAGGTGGCTGGAAAGAAGTATTCAGAGTCATGAAAGGCAAAGACCTACATCCAAGATTACTGTATCCAGCAAAGCTATCATTTAGAATGGAAGGGCAGATAGAATGCTTCCCAGATAAGGTCAAGTGAAAGGAGTTCATTATCACCAAATCCTTATTATATGAAATGTTAAAGGGATTTATCTAAGAAAAAGAAAATGATCAAAAATACGAACAGTAAAATGACAACAAACTCATGACTATCAACAACTAAAACCAAAAAAACAAAACCAAAAACAAACAGAGCAACCAACTAGATCAGGAACAGAATCAAAGAAATGGAGGTCACATGGAGAGTTATCAGCTGGGAGGTGGAGGGGAGAGAATGGGGGAAAGGTACAGGGAGTAAGAAGCATAAATGGTAGGTACCAAATAGACAGAGGAGGTTAAGAATAGTATGGGAAATGGAGAAGCCAAAGAACTGATATGTATGACCCAGGGACATAAACTAAGGTGGGGAACTAATGGGGGGGGGCTGGTGAATGGCAGAGGGGAATAAAAGGGAGAAAAAAATGGGACAACTGTAATAGCATAATCAATAAAATATATTAAAATATATAAAAATAAATTTTAAAAATCTTAAATTAACTATTTCTAATCATTCCTTTGCAATGAGCAGTAGTAGAAATAATGACCACTATTATCACTATGATCTTTTTAAAATGACCTTTTATATACAATAAAAAGAAATTGTCAATATTGTTGCTATGGTCTCAATGCTTGTGTCCCTCCAGATTCAGATGTTGAAAACCGAATACACAAGGAAGGGTGGCCTCAGCGTGGGCAGAGGAGAAGCTACATGAGTGAGTGCTGCTCCAGGGAAGATTGGCCAGTGGGGGTCAGGCAAACAAGACACATTTTATTGTGTTAAGTCACAAAAACCTTGAACCAATGTAAATTAACTTCTAAATACACATTTAAATAACCCCAGCAGGAAACTAGGTTACAGTCCTGGGTACAAGTGATAATGTCTTCTTCAATAACTGTCCAAAGTTGTCCTGGAAGAAGTTGAGACTGATTGTATTGACTATAACTTGCCTTCACTCAGGGGACTTTCTATGTTCTTACCCTTGACTTAAAGGGAGCGTTTCCTTTGTTCTCTTAGATAGGTAGTAGCTCACCAGAAGGACCAACCTTCTCTGAATCCTGATGCATGTATGTGTCTCAATTAAGGAAAAATGGCATCGTTTTAGAGAATCGGTGCTCTCAAAGAGTCAATGAAGTAAATGAACTTACACAATTAAACTGGCTTGTCAAATGGAGTAACAGCACACTTCACAGCGTTTGGATGGTTTCCTCATAGACGACTCCTTCCTTCCTCCAGCCCAGGCAACTTTAAAGCATAAGCAAGTCACCAACTTTCCTCTAGGCGCACCATTTTTCTGGGGGTGCAGAATGTTCTGCTCTTTATCATTTGTGTTCCTTTCTTTCACCTCAAAACAATCTGCTAATCCTTAGCAAAGAGTTCCGTTTTTTAAAAAAAAGATTTTATTTATTTATTTTTAGAGAGAGGGGAAGGGAAGGAGAGGAGAGAAACATCAATGTGTGGTTGCGTCTCACGTGCCCCCTACTGGGACCTGGCCCGCAATCCAGGCATGAGCCCTGCCTGGGAATCAAACTAGTGACCCTTTGGTTTGAAGGCCTGTGCTCAATCCACTGAGCTATACCAGCCAGGGCAGCAAAGAGTTTTAACGAGGCAGGCCATTTGGGCTGATGTGAGGTGATGGTGAAGTGGGGTGGGGAGAGACAATCAATCAGCAGAGCTGCTTGTGAAAGTGGACACAGAGTACGCATTCAGATTTTTGGCTCAAGTGTTTCTACATCTTTTGGTGCACTCTAGGTTTACTGGAATAACTTTGAAATACAAAAAACAAAACAAAAAAAACCCCCAAACCTGGAGAGTTAAGACATATATCATATATAAGGTACTACCTCAATCCATGCTGGGACTGAGATCATTTGGACTCCAGGGAGAAAAGTCTGCAAAAAAACCCTTTTTTTGTGATCTTGTTTGTTTGAAGTCATAAACATGAATACTGTCACCTCTAATTGAAGCAGAAATTCGAAGAGTCAGCTTTCCTCTGTCTCCTCCCAAAGCCACCCTCATGCTATGAATCACCGCCAGCCCCATGGGTTCACCAATGACATTATGAGTAGTAAATATATGATATTAGGCAAACGTGTCCATAGAGACTTTCCAGCGATAGACATGGTAATCATTTGTTCCACAAGCCCAGAGGTGCTGTGGCCTTTTGTTTGCAGGTGGAGCCCAGTTGTCTCTGCTCACAGACAGGCACGCCGATCTGCCCGTCCCAACATTTTTGTTAGTGCATAGTTATGCTTCTGGAATCATCACGGGTACATCGGGAACCAGCCGCTTGCCAGGCACTGATTGTGGGTTTGCGATCGTTCATCCTCATGAGAAAACTGAGGCTTGCTTGGCCATTGCGAGTACCATATACTTTCTTCCATCCACCTCTCCTTGAAGGAAACCTCATGCTTAAAGAGCCAGCAGCCACTAAGCATCCCTTTTCCTTTAAAGGAAAGGAACATGGAGTTACAATCAGGGGACCCTCCTCTGCCTCCAGGACTGTTTCAGTGCACTTGTAAGACAGTTCTCAGCATACACAGCACTGTCAGGTACATATTCATATTTTTCAACTTCCATGTATTATTCCAGAGGAAGATGTGAGATTGTGCTGGGGTAAGACATCTGTGCATAGATGAAGCTATGTCCAGGAGCTAGACACCTAAACAAGTCCATGTATTCATTGAGGCAATGCAGTTTAGGGAGAAGTATCCGATTAGCAGCATTTAGCTGAAAGGACAAATGCTTGGTTATAGTTAAAATGCCCAGATGATACCAAGACTTGGGCTTTTCCTGGGAAAACAATGGCAACTAAATAATGGAATAAACATTCTACTGCTATCCCTACCAAACAAATCTCCCAAATTTTTATTGCTTTAGAGACATACCTCCTCTTATTCATCTTTACATAGGGCAACTAAAAATGCAGACATGACTGGGAAATCAAGGAGCGGGCTTCCAACAAACGCAATTAAGGCCACAGACAAAACTACACTTAGTTATGAAGTTGAACTGTGACACGGTCACTCCCATGGTGCTTTCTGTGTGCCACTTGCCAATCAGAAAACGCCACATCACATTCATCACAGAAACAAGGGACTCTTTGCTCAAAATGAAAATTGTATTCAAAAAACCCTGGCCGTTCTCGGAGTCTGTGGTTCACCCGTAGTAACGTTGTGCAGTTACTTGATTGCACTCACCCTACTGGCATTCTTTGCAAAGTGAAGGCAAAGAAAAATCATTGGCAGGAGATGCTGATTAAAGCATAACGCCTAACAAATTTTCCACTGCACTTGAACACTTAGGTTCATTGCCCCAGTTTGCATGGGGTAAGCACTCTCCTTTAGAATATAAATCAGTTTTCCTAAGTTAGGAGTAGCAATGGGAACGTAGAGGAAGCCAGGTTTTTAAAGTAAAATCTTCTTATGTGATAACTGATATTTGTAATTAGTACTATATATTTTTAATTTAAAATATTTCCAACCACTCAGCCCTATGAAAGTTTAATATTTTGCCTGATTGGCTTCAGATTTTTAAAAGGAACAAAATATTACAAACACATGCCCCTCTCTTCCCAATGGTAAGCACCATTGTGAATTCGTTTATTTTTGTAGGCATGAATTTAAACTAATGTTACATATGTGTATATTGATAATTTACATAGCACTGTTTTGTGTTTTAAGCTTTATGTAAGAGGTATCATATGGTATATGCTACTCTGCAATATAATATTTAAACACTTTCCCATATTGATACAAATGGATCTAGCTCATTCAGTTTAACTACTGGAAAGCATTATGGATATACCACAAGTATTTATCAATAGGCCTTTAAAGCATAATTATATTGTTTCTAATTTTTCTTCTAGAAACAGTACTGCAATAAACATTATTATACATGTCTTCTGGTATGTGTAAAGGAGAGTGTCTCTGGAGTACACAAGTAGAAATGGAATTAACTAGGTTGTCAAAAAAGAATCTCATCATCTTTACTGAATCTCGCCAAACAACTTTGCATGATGGTTATAGCACCTAACAATGTATGAAAACTACGAAGTTCCCACAAGCATTGTATAAAAGGTCTTGATTCTCTACAATCTTGTCAACATTTAATATTGTCAGATTTTTATAGATTTTACCAATCTGATAGGTATACAGCTTACTGACCACATATTTACTGACCATACAAACTTCCTTTTCTGTAACTGCCCTTGTTCATTTTTTTATTAAGCAACTCCTTTCTTACTAATGTTATAAGTTATGGAAATTTAGCCTTTTATCCTGATATAGAGTATAAATGCTTTCTTCTAAATTATAGATTCTCTTATAAATTTGGTCATATGCTGTCTTTGTTTCAATACTCATTCTTAATTTAAAGTAACTATATTTAACAATCTTTTGTATTTGTGTGTTTTGTCTTTAATTTTCTTCTCAAAAAGTTTTAATTTTCACTCCAATTCACCATATGTGAGGAGGATATCCAATTTCATTTTTTTAGATACAAATAATATTAATTCAGCAACATTTATTAAATTATCCACATTTTATTTAGTAAGCCATCTTACATGATAAATATAGAGAGATCTATCATCTATCTATCTATCTCTAGGACCTTCTAATGTATTCCATCTGTTTATATCTGGTAAAAAATTTTAAAAAAGAAGACTCCTCCCTCCCCATCCTTTCTTTTTCTTGAATGTTGTCTCCATTATTTTGAGTTTTTTCTCTAGTTATAAATAGCATTGCCCAATTACCCAATAATGCATATTGACCTTTTGATTGAATTGCATTGAATTCATAGACTAATTCATAAAGAATTACCATGTTCAAATTATTATTTCCTTCCACTATCTACCTTCATTTAATTAGGTCTTTTACTTCTTGCAATGATATTTTAAAAATTCTCCAGGAGGTCTTTAAAATGTTATTAGATTTATTCTTAGGTACCTTATAGTCCTCGTTGTTGTTGTGAATGAACTTGTCTTCTATTATACCTTTTAGTTGAGTATTGGTAGTATGTATGGATGTTAATGATATTTGATACTGATCTTGTAGTCACAAATTTGCTGAATTCTCTAATAATTTACACACAGAATCCCTATGTAGAGAGTGGTATTGCGTGAAGATAAAAGATTGCTTTTTCTCTTTCTTTCCAAATGTTTACTTGTTACTTCTTTTCTTTTCTGGTCCTATTGCATTGTATACAGCTGCAGGTGCACTTTAAAATAGCAATATGAGGATTTTTCTATTATTTCTGACATCAAAGGGAATGATGATTCCAGAGTCAGATCTTATAATGACTTTCAAAGGTTCTTGTCTCTTAGTAGTATTATCTTATTGGATATTGCAGACTAATTACTGAGTCATGGGAAGATTAGTTTAATTCTGAATAATAATGAAATTGAGCATTTATTCTTTGAGTCCTCAAATTCCCCAGCTCACTACCAGCCAAAGTCCCAGGTGGTCAGCAACCTATCTTTGTCCATCCTTTTATGGAGGGAGGGAGCTCAGCAGCCCTACTCAGCCCCCGACTTTAAGCAGTTATCCTAGTTACGGTTCTGTCACATAAAACCTTTTTGGCCTGCCTGTCCCTGTCTAGCAGTGCCTGCTTCCTGGAGTAGAGCAAGCCTAGCTTCAGCCACGCAGACTGCATTAAGTTTATGTTTACTCTTGTACAATACCTTGTGAGACTTTCCCCCGGTGGGTCTGGAAATGGAATCCACCAGCCTCTAGAATAAAATATGTTGAACCGTACTAGATATTGCAATGGAAAGGATTATCTTGTTTTTGAACCTATGTCATTTTTATTTTTATTTCTGCTTAAAACATTTTATCTTTTGGTACTATGTGTTTGCAGTAGAGACTGAAGCAATGTGGCTACCTTCAGAGCCATTTTGGCCATAAATATTATCAGTTCTACTTTTAAAATAATTTTCTTCTGTGTAAGAAAAGGCGAGAATCAGAAAATAAGTATACTAGTGGTGTGTCTGTAGAGTAATCCCTAATTTATGAATTGCCTGTGATCACAGATCTCAACACAAGGAAACGCCTCTTCCAGTCACCACGTGGCTTATTTGTCATTTTTTTGAACATGACCTGCACATATTAAAGAATTTTTAAAATGGAGCCAATAGAAGTTTATGATTAAAAAAGAAAACAGATATCCTTAAGGAACTTCCCAGCGAGGCAGCGTAGCGAAGGAGTTAAGAGAAGAGCTTCTAGTAACACCACTGAGTTGCATTCTAGGCTCCACCAATTATTAGCTCTTTAAGCCATGGTTTCCTTATTGGTAAAAAGGGACCATATCTACTCTAAAGGGTTAGTAGGAAGATTAAACAAAATAAAGTACATGTAAAACAATATTTGGCACATAGTGAACACTCAATAAAATTTAGCTGTTATTTAAGTTCACAAAGGTTAACATATTTCCCTTTTACATAGCATATAATTTGACAATAATCTGAAGCCTTTTATGTTCATTACTTTCAATTTGTCCATTATCATAAAATTAAGCACATATGCTTTCAGTAATTAGCATGTGGTATAGGATTTCCTAGAGTTTTTAGATAAGAAATAGAAACCATACTTAATAAATAAAATAGAAACCATACTTAAATAAAAATAGAGAAAATAAAACTTTATAAAATAATGAAAGTCCAATTAGTTTTGTGTCATTGTTGAGAACTACTTTAAACATTAAGCAAATTGTTTGCTTTACTTTAGCTGAAGACAAAAATGAATGATAGACTAGAAATGACAGAAAAGAAAATAAGGTAATTAAAAATGAAATATAAAAATCTAGGTTTAAGACCAAATAATATTTACTTATATTATAATGTTTTAACCATTTGCTTAGTATACAAGCACACTCCACTCTTTGAAATAGCATTTAACTGGTAAACTCATGGTTTAACCAATACGGTATATTTACCAATTAGTTTTATAGCTACACATGCAATGCAAACAACAGTACTTAGTTTATGTTGCTATGGTGATAGACATCTGTTCATGTCAGGAACTGGCCTTTCTCCACCAGGTGTTTACCAGTCACAAGGTCCACCTCTCTTATCACAGAGCTGAACGTAGGGTCAGAGAACCATCTTCCTGAACATTGCAATTGATTTAGAGATTCACGCCATGCAAAATGTTTTTTAGTCAAACTTACCATTCATTTGTCTCATTGCTTCTGGATTTTGTCTCTTGTTGGAAACTTTTCCATTTCTATGTCTAGCATTTAATTGTATTTACTTGTATGATTTATCCTGGTGTCTAATATGTTCAATTAAATTTTTTTATTATATGGCTATCTAGTTATCCCAACCCCACTTATTAAAAAAAATTCTTTCTTCACTAATTTGATATGCTGCCTTTATCATATGTAATATTTCCATGTGCATTGAGTTTGTTGAAAATGTGTCATTTTTCCTTGAATATTTTAAATATTTTTCATTTTGTTTTGTACCACTTTTACTGTTATGTGATTAACTGTGTTTTTAAAAAATTATGTTGCAGTTTGTAGCATATTTGAATTGTGATTTAATGTCAGTTTTGAAAGATTCTCAGTCACCATCTTCCCAAATATCGCTCTTGCCCATTCTCTCCACTCTCCTTTCGGGATGCAGTACACATATTGGAACTCTAAAACCATGTTCCACACATCTCATTCTTTTTTCAGTATTTTCCAAACACGTCTCTGTTTTAGTTCACAAATTTTCTTTTGATTTATCTTCTAATTTATTAATCCTCTCTTCACCTGTGTCTAATCTGATGGTCAACATATTTATTGAGTTCTTTATTTCAGTTCTATTTTTTAACAACAATTATTGAGATGATATTTACATGCTATGGGCAGTATCTCTTTTTAGCTTCTCAACCTTACAGTGGACATTTTCTGCTTAGCTTCAAGGGGGTTGGTGGCACAGCATATTAGGTATACATCTCTGAGTTTCTGTTCTCTCAAGGCTCATGGTTTCTCAGGTCTTCACTGTCTTGGTAGCTGTCTGATGTCTCTTGTACGGATACATACGCAAAACTATTTCTTTCTCTCCTCATAGTTATTCAGGTTTTTGCTTACTCTGAGCAGGATGGTTGGCATACAGGCTGATCCATTATTACAGGATGCATTTGCATGTTCTTGGGTTCATTTCTGGATTTTCTATTCTGTTCCATTAGTCTCTTGCCATGTGCCCAAACCACCCCCTTCTAATTATAGAGAACCTCATGACATACTTTTAACTGGTAGTGTTAATGCATGTGGGCACACTTGCACACCTAAACACACACTCAAAGAACTTGTATGTTTTTCAGTGTTTGATAGCTATACTTTTTTGGTTATTTTTCAAAATAAACTGTATAATCAAGTTATTTCACTCCAGAAAACAAAAGTGGTATGCATATTAAGATCAGGTGAATTTGTAAATTTACTTAGGAACAACCTACATCATTCTAGCATTGAGTCTAGTATTGAGTCTATTCAAAAACAATCTAAGTTTCCTCTGTGCCTTCAGGAGATGTTATACCTTTCTTCATATGGATGCTATGCATTTGGGGGATGATTTCACTTTGTTTTATTTCTATTTTAAATAGAGTCTTCTCACCCTGGCCGAGTAGCTCAGTTGGTTTGAGCACTGTCCCAATATGCCAAGGTTGCAGGTTTGATCCCCAGTCAGGGCACATGTAAAAAATCAACCAAAGAATGCACAAAGAAGTGGAGCAATGAGTCAATGTTTCTCATTCTTTCTCTCAAAAAATTAATAAAATAAAAATGAAAAAAAAATCAGCAAATGAATACATAAATAAGTGGAACAACAAATTGATGTTTCTCTCTCTTTCTCTCTCTCCCCTTTCCTCTCTCTAAAATCAATTTAAAAAATTCAAAATCAAAGTGGGTTCCACTTGAAAAAATAAAATAATAAAAATAAATAGATCTTTTTCTTTCATTCATCCTGTAACTGTTTATTGTTCATATATATGAAGGATATTGACTTTATTTTTGTATATTAAATTTATATCTTGTGCTGATAAAAGTGCTGAACTCTTTCATTTTTTATAATGGTTTTCTATCAATTAAATTGAGTTTTCCAGAGATATAGTAATATAGTCTACAAATAGAAAAAGTTTTACCTTGTACTTTCAAATTCTTGTGTTTCTAATTTCTTTCGTGTTTAATTGAACAACATCAGATTTTGGTGGGGATACTAGACAAATTTTCTTATTCCTGACTTATAGCAAAGGGTCTGGAGTATCTCCATTGGGGAAGATATTGGCTTTTCAGTGAGATGTCATTTTATTATTTTAAGAAAGAATCCATTACTGAAAGCTGAGTGATTTTTTCAAACAAAAATTGATGTTTTAAGCTGTTCAGTGCACATTTTGCCATGTAATATGGCTGTCTCAAACAATGTGCTTTTGAATGTCATCTATAATTTGTTTTTATTATGTCTAAAGCTCACAAGAAATGTATGTCTATTGTGAGGAAAGGAAAGAAAAAGAGAAGACAAACCAGATTACAAAAGGAATTTCCTGACTTTGCCTAAGATGGTCTATAGTATTTTGATAGGCCCTTTACACTTCCCCTCTGCCCTGTGATTGGCTAAAGTCACAGAACTATGTCAGAATTCACACTTAATGGGTTCAAGGCCTATGTATCACACTCTCACTTTATAGTACCCTCTGTGCCCGTTCACATATGTACTCATTCATTCTAGGAAACATCTGTATTTCATAATACAAGTTGAGACCAGGATTTTGCCCTGAGGGTTTACTATCTAACAACAAAATCCATGTAGTTAGTTTTCTAACCAAAATAATGCTTTCTCATTCAAGAGATGCACTGTGCATCTGCTATTTATTTGGTATGATTTCCCCCCTCTGTTACTCACTTCACAGTTTTGGTTAAGAAATATATTGAGTGAAATGAGGAAAATTATGTAGATCAAAACAGTAGGAAGTGCTAAATTGTCATCAAATAGCCAAGTGCTGAGTTTATAAGAGAAAGGTATATGGTTCAATACTCCAGTCACTTTTTGCTAGATCTTCCTAACATTGCTATAATTTTGTTTCTAGTAGACAAATTTCTTTGATCTATATGAAATCAAAATAATTTCTGACACAAGAGTTTAAATAAAATGACAAGATTTAAGAACAAACTATTGCCTATGTGTATTATGTACTATGGTTTAAAAGTTATATGAAATGTGATATTTTAATGTAAAATCATGAGTATCAAGCAAGCACTCAGTTTTAAAAAGGATGAGTTACCAGAAAAAAAGACGAGGTACTAAAATTCAATATTTGGCTCCAACTGCCTTCTGAACTTTCATTACTTGGTAGACGTGTAAAGTCACCTACTTAACATTACGGCACTCTCAATGCCAAAGTCAGGCAGAGTGGGAAAAAGGCAGGGTAGTCATTCCAGTTTTTTAATTTTACCATTCACTAAAAAAGAAACTCAAGTCGTCATGGTCAAATATGTTTTAGTTCACTGTTGCCTAGCTTTAGGTTCACAACTTGATAAACCTAAATTTTCAGACAATGGAGCAATGGAGATAAGAGACTTGAAAGGAACAGAGAGGAAGGAGGAGAAAAAAAAGATTCCTGAAAAAAAGATTTCTCAACAAGATGAACCTGTAATGGGGACATGACTCAGCAAAATCTTTACATTTATTTTTCTAAAATTATGTTTTACAAGTACTTACCTTTTTCCCTTCTTGCATTTCTCTATGAGTGCCTTAAATTATTCCTCTTCAGATTTAATCCTCTATTTTCTCTTCTCTCCTTCCATCTCTGCAAAGGGTGAAAGCTACCTCCATTCAGTGACTCACACTGAATGTGGTTTTGGTCATAAGCAAAACTTTTCACAACTTCACTGATTGCGGTGTCCTTCTTGAACAGAACGATTTTCCATACTAACTCTCCTCAGCTATGACCACACAGATGGCTCTGTACTTTTAAGCTCAACTAAAACATGCTGTGAAAATAAATCCAATGAGCTCATCCATAACAATCATGTGCAAATCCACTAACGATATTCACTCCATATACTTCACTGCTTTGAAGTAAATGATCGTCTTAGATCCTTTTAGTTATGTCTTACTTTTTTTTTTAAGTTTAAGTTAAAAAATGTGTAAAGTGGTGAAACAAAACAAATGTAACAAAACATGTTAGGATGTAATAAGTTTAAAATGAGTAATGAACTTTCATCACTTCTGGAAGACAAAGCAAGGAGGCCATCGAAATTGAAGGGAAAGGTGCTGAGAAACACATAGCTCCAGCATCAGCTGGTCATTTAAGACAGACTAAGGATGGATACATGCAGGCAGCCAGTAGTTTACAGGGCCTTTTAATATTTTCAGAGAACAGTTAAATGATCCAGTCCCTGAAGATACAGCATTTTTCCCTTCCTCTGCCCAGGAATCTGTTTTGGAAGCCAATTCAATGATTACTACTAGGACATGGAATTTTGATATCCATTTGGTACTGATTTACACCAGTATTTTTAAGGCTGCCAACAAGAAAGTCCAGAATTTCAGGCAGCCAAAATTCCACAGAGACAACTGTCTTTTATTTTATAGCTTATGAGTTTGGGGCTTAATATGATTTTCCACTAACAAGTTCTGTACCCCCTCCAGAGCGCTAAAGCCAGTGTGTAGATCAGCAAAGTAACACAGAACATATGAGGCAAGTTAATATTAGATGTGAAGGAAAACTATACAAATTATATTGTTTATTTAGGAAAAAAAGCACTCTAGTTGAAAGGGCTGACATATGATTTATTGCGAACACTTAACCAGCATGTTTACATTTTTTGCTCTTAACCCCACTTGCAGCATTTGTTTGGTGGTGGTGTGGCGTCGGATACAGTATTAATAAAGTCATCAATTAAAAGTCCACTAGATACTGGTAAGGAATGGCTCTAAATACTTCATGTCTTCTGTTTTTATTAAATGTCTTTTAAAAATTCAGAATCATGTCCAGAAGGGATAATAAATCACAGACAAATAACTTAAGGAAGAGTAGATGGACAACTCTTTTTAGGCTTAAGTAAATAAGGAACCTGTTTAATTAAAAACAATAAGATGTTCTTGGTTCCTAGAAATAATTCTGTTGCAAAACAAAACATCCATATATAATTAGAGAAAATCAGTATAAAATTCCTTTGTAGACTCAAAGTAATCTTTTGAAGGAAGTCAAAGAGAATAAATATTGGAAGAAAATAATTAAGTTTTCAAGGAAAACCAAGAAGTCTTCTTTCCCGGATGCCATGAAGAAAAGGAGACACAGGCATTGTCCTGTAATATTTGTTTCGTGCCTAAATGACAGTTCTCTAGGATTCCAGGCTTGACCAAAAACCTTTATGTCTCATACAATTTCCAATGTGGTTTTATACACTTGTTCTCAATTTAAGAGTCAGCAGAGATATATAATTGATCAAATCAGCATAAAAAGCGTTAGAATTATTCACCTACAAAATTAGATACCAAACACAGGACCCTGTAATGTTTTTCAGTAAAGAGAAATGAGTTATCTCACATAATTTTACAGATGAGGCCTATTGAAAAAAAACATGAAGGAAATATCTCTATAGTGGACACCCACCCACACTAACCACCAAGAAAACCATACCAGATGTCCTTGAGAATCCTAAACTCTTATGTCAAAGACAGGCCATGTTGCCTACCACGGATGACTCCCCAGCCATCATCGTGAGGACGTGCTCTGCTTTCCTGGAATGGGTCAGAATGTTGGATGGATTCCCAGGCTGACCAGAGAGGAGAATATAGCACTAAATGTCAGCACCACACAACACCGCTGTATTTCTGAAACCGTAGCCATACAAAACGGAATGATTTTAACCATGTTGCCAAACTGCTCCATCTAACATCAGTTAAAGCTAAACATGAACAAATGGAAGAAAGACTTCTGACATCCATTTTTAACTTTTATAGTAGCATATTTATATAAAAAAACATCATTTAAAAATATATTGCTAAATTACTCTATAAAATTATTATTAGCTAATAACATAATTTTATCTACACAAACATTTAGAACTGACCTTGAGTGGATAAATTATTTCTCACCAAAAATTACTCTATCTAGAAGAACATAAAATGAAAAAAATCCACAAATCACTTCAAACTTCAATGTCTGTACCCGTACAATGTTGTAAGACAGAATATTGAGAGAAGAAAAATCATTATTCTATTTCTGAAGGTCAAGGAAGCCTGTCTTAGGTGACAGCCAACCACACACTTATTGCTTTATCAACGCTGGCCCTCTGTCAGGAACAGATATTTCTGCTTCATTTAATTGAGCATAATTTTTTTTGGCACAGAGTTATGACAAATTTCATTCCTAATTTCTGATTAAATTTCCAAAAGACACTGCGTTAAAATTCAAATTATGGCCAAACTCCACAAGTGTGGCCAATGGAGAAAGTGAAGAAATGCATCTCTAAAATGTCAGATCTGTAGAAAATTGCTTTACTTTAAAACTTAAGATTAGCCTTCCAAATTTCTCCTCTGTTACTTTCTGTTCTACCCTCATCCCTTATTCTGTCTTCACTAATTTGTTTTAGATATAGCAGTGCTATCGGCAGTCATGTGACCGAGTGGACTTTACCTGTACTTTATTTCCATTTATTTTCACATAAACACGTTGGCAGTCAGTCAAGCTCACTGTGTCCTTTGGAGATCTAATCACACAGGAAACCAGGAATGACAGAACATGCACTACTTAACATACACAAACCAGGCCTGAGAGCAAAACATAATGGTTTAAGGAGGGGGTAACTTCTCATTAAGGCTGAAAGAAATTTGAGAAACTTACACGAGGAGGTTCTAAAAACCCTGACTAAATCATATCACTCACTTGTAGATAAAATTAACTCAATCTTGATGAGAGGAGCTTGCTTAAGAGCATTGTGTTGAATAATTCATGACCAGGTGAGCAGGTGCTTGACATCACAATCGTTCTATATTTGAACTTCATCTTCTGCTTTAAGTTCATGGCATGCATCACTGAGATGGGTTCCTAACAATTCTCCATAGGACAACAGTGGAGTCATGGCAGGGGTCTGTGTCGTCAACAGGGAGAGAGACGGAGAAAAACTGGGGGTCATGGCTCCTGGCAGAGAATTGGGGTGACGGACAAGTGGGGAGTGCAGGTATTTCTGCAGGACCAGCTCTGGGGTTATGGCTGGCATTCTTGGTGGAACTGCTTTAATTCCAGGTTGGGCTACTGCTGTTATCAAAGGGGGTGGAAAAACAAAAGACATCTTCTCTTTGGGAATTCCAGGTTTATGTAAATGTTCGTCCTTTAGTTTTGCGATATCATTAAATACGGAGGCGAGCGGTTGGAACTTGGGTTCCCAGCTGAGGAGATAATCCCAGCGATAGCTGCCTCTCACGTCATGATCAGAGGTTCTCTGTGTTGAAAGAGCTGCACATCTTGTTTCTGGACCACCCGAAATAAAGACAGGCTCTTTCCTGACCTCAGCCAGGATGCCCACTTTTACCTCTCTCTTCTTCAGTGTCTGGGGTAACACATTATTTTGAACATAGGCTGGGCCGCAGCCTTCTCCTCCATCTCCTTCCTCAACTGCGTGGCTGGTTTCTGCTGTTTCAACAGTGACCACCACATCGGTTTCCCCTGACAAGCAGGAGAGCTGGTCTGAGTCCCTTGGGATTCCCGAGTCTGGCACCCTGGACTCCCGGTCACTCAGAGCTGAGCCAGAGTCCTTTCTGTAAGGGTGTTCATTTATCCTCTGGATCTCCTTGTCTTCTGCACTCTCCCCTTCCACAGAACAGTGGCCACTGGAGTTTGAGTGCCTGTACAGGTTTACAGCATCCTTTTCCATGATACTTATTAAACTCAACCATTCCGGCATGGAGTCCACCGGCACCGCCTCGTTACTGCCGTCGTTCGTTGTCTGGAAGGGCTTGAGCAGGCTGGCGTCCCTGCTCAGTCTTATGCTAATATCTAAGGATGATGATGCTTTCTTGTCTTCATAATTGTTGATTGTGTCTTTTTGTTTGTGTCTTAAAATCAGGACAAGTAGAGTGAAGACGAGTAACAGGAACACTAAAAAGGAGACCGTGAGGCTAATGGAGAAGCTGCTAGTTGACAAGGCCAAGCGCATTCTTTCTGAGGAAAATGACACATTCACAAAAACAGTACAAGAGGCAAACTTGGAGTCCTGTTTGGGGCTATGAGCGATTATTTTCATTTCAACGGTGTCTTCTTTGCCGATATGACTTCTTATTAGGGGAAGGGCTCTGGTCAAATAAATATTTCCATTACTTCTATTTACAGTAAAGAAGAGAGATGGCGCTTCAAGGGAGTAAAGAATGACACCATCGATACCAGCATCTGCATCTGATGCCTCCACTCTGCCAATCAACTGTCTGATGTTGTTTTCTGGGAGGTTGAAAAAATATTGATCTTGAGTGAAAATGGGTTCAAACTCATCTATCCCTTCAATATCCACCCAAACCACTAAAGAGGCTGCCGAGTCCCCTCTGTCTTTTGCCTGAACTGTAAGGCAGTATTTATTGTCATTTTCATAGTCAAGGGTCTGTTTAGCGTGAATGTCCCCTGTTAGCGGGTCAATGAAGAAGGGATCACGGTCAGGAAGGAACCCATGTGTGAGAGAACAGGGAGACAAAATAGAATAGGTCAATTCTCCATAAGGACCTGCATCAAAATCCAAAGCATTTACAGAACATACGGTAGAGAAAACAGGCAGATTTTCAGGAACAACACAGTTCATGCTTGGGAACATGAAATGAGGTTCATGGTCATTATCATCTAGGACACCAACAAACACAACTGCAAAAGAAAAATGTTTCTTTTCTTCATCTGAAGCTTGGATGGTTAAAGTGAATTTTATTGTTTCTTCATAATCCAAAGGTTTAGTCAAATAAAGAATGCCAGTTCTTTCTTCTAAGTGAAAATGTCCTTTCTCATTTCCAGAAATTATGTGGTAGATGATTTCTGCATGGAAACCCACATCACGGTCACTGGCTGAGACCACAGTGATGTGACTCCCTGGAGGGGTACTTTCCTTGACGTGGGCATGATACTTCAGACTGCTGAACTTAGGTGGATTGTCATTGACATCAAGCACTTCTACTGACACGATGGCTGTGGAACTCAGCGGAGGGCAACCATGGTCAGACGCCAGAATGACAAGCTTATGACTGGCAAATGCTTCTCTGTCCAGACTGTGAAGCAGCACCAGATAACCAACTTGCTCATCCACATGTTCTGAATGAATGAGACTAGTTTCCACATGGAAATTGTTCTGTGAATTACCACCAATGATGGAATATTCAACACGTGTGTTTTCAGGGGTCCAGTCATGGTCAGTGGTTGAAAAGGTGACAAGGGTGCCTCCAATTTGAGCATCTTCACTCAAGCTAAGATTGTAATATTCTACTGTAAATTCAGGGGCATAATTGTTCATATCTTGTATTTCTATCTCCACTAAGGTAAGAGCCGTTAGGTCAGGAATTCCACCATCATGGGCTTCAACAAGGAACTGAACCGTTGACTGCTTATCCAGAAGTAATATAGGATTATTAGTAAATATCGTGCCTGAAAAACAAGACGTAGCATCTCAATGTTGTGAAATTACATTTTCATGATCCATTTAGTTAGCAAATACTTATCAAATATTTACTAATTGTTTACTTATTTGTTATATTTATTACTTATTACAACCAAGATTAACTCCAAATAGAAAATTTAAATTATTATATTTATGCTTTTGTAACACTTAAGAGTCAAACATAAGCCCTGGCTGGTGTGGCTCAGTGGATTGAGTGTCGGCCTGAGAACCAAAGGGTCTCTGGTTCAGTTCCCAGTCAGGGCACAGGCCTGGGTTGTGGGCCAGGTCCCCAGTTTGGGGCGTGCAAGAGGCAACCACACATCCATGTTTCTCTCCCTCTTTTTCTCCCTCCCTTCCCCTCTCTCTAAAAACAAATAAAATCTTTAAAAAAATAAAAGCTTTAAAAAAAAGTCAGACATAATATTCATGACATTCATTGCATTAAATATGTGTGCTGCCTGCAGGTAATTTTGCCATAAATTTCTCTTAATTTTCTTTTTGTATAGTAAGTTGCTCCATTGCTATGTTTTTAAAGAAAATGTATTCGTATTTGAAAAACATATATCTCACTCTACTACCCATAGACACATGTAGACATATCCTAGCATTCGTATATTTATTCTGGAAAAACTGGTTGACACGATTATAATAAAATGAAAGTTGTAAACATGATAATGCCGAGTTATGACTATTGCTTAAGTATAGAGATGTCTTTCCTAAAGTTTGAGGTTAATTCAGCATATGGGTTTCCCCTTACTGATGAAATATATTTAATACAGTAATATTTAATATTGTTTTAAATATAGAAATATGTAATTTTACAGCTATATATGTAACAACATTTTTCTAAGACAAATACGTTTTAACTGTGGTCACTGAGGAAGAATACAAAATGCTGTCACTTACATGCCACATTTCAGGGGTGTCCCACCGAGAACAAAACTGAGCTGATACCAGCTAATGTTTCAAAGATGATCTAATCGAAACCTCACTGCACGGTTTATTGCTAGCACATGTCAAGCAAAGGGACCACCTCCTACCGTCCACACTGTGATCTGCTGTGGCCAGGGCAGCAGCTGTCATCCTCTGGGGACAACTATAGATATTAAATATATTTATATATTAAAGTAAAAATAAATAAATAAATAAATAAATAAAAAGAGAGTAAGTTGTGTGAGAGAGAGAGTGGAAGAGAGAGGGAGGGAAGAGAAGGTAAGCCAACTTGCTGACATGTTTATGCCCACACAGCAGCCATTTATATTACTGTTATTATTTATATTAATATTATCATTACTGTTGTCACACGAGTGACAACAGTGTCTACTTCTCCCCATCACAACACTCCACGGGTAATTCTGTGCTGGCAGTTTGTGATTAAATTCTCCTTTCAACAGTCCTGAGGTTAAATTTAAAAAAATGGAGATATAATTGACATATAACATTGTATTAGTTTCAGGTGTATAACCTAATGGTTCCATATACATGTATATATGGCAAAATGATCACCATGGTAAATCTAGTTAGTATCCACCATCCCGAGGGTCATTTAAAAATCAGCCCTCACTTGTGAAGTGGTGCGTCGGTGGGTGTAGACGGGGACCACACTCCGTGCTGTGTCCGGGTCGCTCTTGTCTGTAGTGTGCTCTGTTAGCGACGGTGCTTTGCTAATCGTTCATCTTCATCAGATTTAACTTTGAGGTCTCCTCACTGTTCAGTTTTCCCTGCATAGTGCTTAACTGCTCTAATCTGAAATCACTTGCCTGAATGCATTTCACAGCCACGAATGTCTTACTCTAATAAAAACACAAAGAGCTTTGGGAGGCATCAAATAAACCAGAACACCTCCATGTTTTTTACTTAGTAAAGATGCCCAAGTAATTTTCTTCTTTTTGTTTTGGTCCATATTGAATGTATGATGCTATTACTGAACTTTTTGTACTGGGCTTCAATAAAAGCTTCCCAACTCCAGTAACATGAAGTCCTCAGAACTAAATGAATCCTTTCAACCTTCAAGTTTATGTGCTCCGTCTGAGGCCTGGGATGACTACCTGAACTGTGCTTGGCTGGACTGATGGGGGTCTCTGAACTTCTGAGCCATTGCCAGCACTTAATCAACTCCTCTTGCCTTCCAGCCACAGAGATGCCGGAGAAGAGAAACAATGGTGGGACTTGGTGCCGCAGCGTCTGACGTGAGGAGAATAAGTCGGCAGTGTCGATAATACCAGGCATAGGGGTATTTGAGGAGCACATAATAAATAATCCTTTGGAAAGGATTATTTCAGGTTTCCACCCTGTAACTCAAACCTAGAACACTGAAGCCACCATAAATAACTCACCATTCATAGGATCAATTGAGAAGTCCTTAGAAGATGAAAGAATTCTGTAAGAAATGCACTCGCTGCTTTCTAAGTCAGTGGCTGTCACTGTTAGCACAGAGTCCCCAGCAGGCACTGATTCTGGGATGGTGACCTGCGGGACAAAGAGAGAGAAATGGGCTTTGTGCTTAAAGACTATAGATACTTTCATGCTCAGGGCCAAAACATGAGAGCATTTTATTTCTTTTGCTTATGGAAAATACACAGTGAGCCTGACTTTATTAGGTGTGTTCATACAGAGAGCTGACATATTAAGAAGATTATATAGTGGTCCAAAATTTCAGAAAAAATATTTAAAAAATTACTTTTTTCAATTTTTATTACAAAAAAATATCCTCTAAGTTATTTCTGTGTGGTAGCAGATAGTTAATACATTCACCTATATATTATTACTTATTTACACTATATAATTTAGCAAGCCTTCATAGAAGATCATTACTTAGGTTACTTTCCCTACTGTGCTCACACAGAAACCTTGCATGAGTTACATTCAAGAGTCCTAGAGCCCATTTCCAAGTACTTAGTTGAATGTTAGCATTGTTTTTACTTCTATCAACATATAAAAACTAAAGTTTCCATGTTATATACAATTGTTCATACTTTGTTTCTTTAAAATATTAATCAGTATTCCAAAATATTCTAAAAATATGCCGAGGAAAGGAAATGCTTTCCCAAATTAACTGCCAATAATCCAGACACCTTATTGTCTCCTCTGTGACTGAAAATATGAAGCAAGTTCCAATTATTTCAAACAACTGGACCCCAATCCCTGAAAACTGGAAGAATGATGACATAGCTTCACGTGATGACATATGATTCACACTGAAGAAACTGCACAGAATGCTATGTCCAATTTCGCATGTACTTCTGTCCTCCATGATATTAAATGTAAAACCCTCAGCATCCACTTAAGCTCTGCACACAGTGACTGCTGTATGTCTAAATTATCTGTCCGCAGCGGTAGGCTTTCAAGCTTGGGCTGTGTTTCAGCATCTCTTTGAGCCGATTACCTGGTAGGAATCTTGAGAAAATACTGGTGGATTATCGTTGACATCCAACACTCGGACGAGGAGCACTCCCTCTGTGTGGTGCACTGAATCAGAAATTTGGATAAGCAGCTCGTATTCCGCAGCTTCTTCAAAATCCAACGTTTCCACCAGCACCACCACTCCAGTGTTCCGATCCACAGCAAACTTGGTTCCAGCGTTACTCTCTTGCGCGAAACTGAAGATGAAAGCTGAATTCAGATCCACATCATGAACTGATATCCGAGTCACAACTACACCAGGCAAAGAATCTGAAATAATCACGACCAATGTCAGTCTCTATTAAAATTCATCCTTTGCAATACTTTTCTTTAATAGTTCAATCCAAGCACTTAAAAAAAAATTTAAGTCCAACATGATTTGCTGTTTCTTGGCATGACTTCTCATTCAAAGCTCATTATAAACCAAACAAAAGCTTTGAAGAATTTATAAGCCCAATAAAAGTGAAAATTTACCACTGAGTAGGGAATTGTGGAGGTAGGGTATATTCAATTTTTATATTATGTTTTTCACCTATGTTTACAACACAATTCCAGGACCAAGAAATAGTCTAAGCCACTTACCTGTGCTATGTATTTTCTGTAGCTAAATCATATATTCATAGGGGATATGAGCGATAAGAAGGATATTACTCAAAACATTAATACGATTTTGAAAAGTAGGGAAGATTGAAATGAACATGCTTGGATACTGAAGTGAGACATAGATACAATACTTGGTTCCTTGTACTTATCTTGCAAAATTATTTCTTTTGGAGTGACACACACATTGCTTCCTTCCCTTAAAATATGACTCTCAAAGTTACCAATGCTATAGAAAGTCAAACTATGCATTGTGCTGGTTACGAAAACAAAATTTTTAATATTATTCACCCCCAAATCACGAAATAGATGAGATGCTAAATGCCTCACACACTGTATGTGTTCTGTAGCCTAAGCTGCCACGGAAGGGACTTTGTCTTTAAGCTTACATGTATGGGACAGGTAGAAAGAAGATGCCAGGGTACTGAGAATAATTCCACTGTATACGAGACTCCGGATCTCACATTTCAAGCTTGAACATCCTTGATGTGCACCAACCACGCCTTACCTCGTTCAATACGTTTCAGTTTATGTTGTTTGTCCTTACGATATATTTGTGTTGGGCACTGTTGCATTTTTATGTTAATGCATGCACTTTAGTACCTCCAGTAAAAGCACATGAAAATATAACGAATAGGTAGCAAGCCAAACTGAAAACTTTTTTATTAATAGAATATTTTGGCATATTTAGACTATGTGTAGATATCCCTAGATATAAAAATTTCTGAAATACATCCCTCTGGGAATGGTGATGGTTATAATTTGTTTAGAAAAGGGACATATAATGATAAGAACATGTTAGGAATAAGTTTGGTATTAAGAGGGAAAGGAGCCCTGGCTGGTGTGGCTCAGTGGATTGAGTGCCAGACTGCAAACCAAAGGGTCACCAGTTTGATTCCCAGTCAGGGCACATGCCTGGGTTGTAGGTTAGGTCTCCAGTTGGGAGGCATATGAGAGGCAACCACACGTCGCTATTTTTCTCCCTCTCTTCCCCTCTCTCTAGAAATAAATAAATAAATAAATCTTTAAAAAGAAAGAGTGACAGGAGAGAGGTGAGCGAGGGACTGGGTTATTTGCAACTGTAACTATAAAGAGTTGAGTGGGTTTTACCACTGGGGCCACTGACCACAAACAACTTTGGGATCAACGTCCACGGAGCCATCCAGAGGCCCAAACAATTAACATTAATCAATGTATCATCTAAAATCTGGTACTTGCAGCCTTTACCACTAATGTGGTAAATTTTTTCTGCAGATACTGAAGTTTAGTCTACACTAGAGGAAATGATGACTTTGTATGATGAACATCCATTTCCCTTCACTTATTACTTGTCATTAGTATACTGCAAAGACCGACAATGTTCTCAGTCTAAGATCGCTTCTTCCCAGAGAAGCTTTAGGATGATTATCAGTCAACCAAATATGCTTCTTCATACAGTAGGTTTCATTCTTATGAAATGTCTGAACACAAGAAAGAACCCATGTGAGATGATGGTGTGAGCATGAGGACCTGGCCTTCTGCTGATCTGAATGCAAACCCCAGCTTTAACATTGAACTTCTTTGACATTTGATTAATTAGTTTTTGAACATCCATACTCTATTCTGTACAATGAAGATGAAAACTATCTCTGTTGCATGTTGTTGAGTGTTAGTACTCATATTTAATATAGCACCTGGCTGAAAATATGGGAGATGATACCACACAAGTTACTCAAAACCCCTATTCCAAATTGCCACACTTACTTTCTGCAATTTCCACTGCTTCAAGGGGAAGAAAAGCTGGGGCATTGTCGTTTACATCAGTCACCTGTATCTTGACCACACTAGTACTGGAAAGCCTGGGCATCCCTTTATCTGTGGCTTGCACAATCAAGCTGGTTTGGAAAAGAATCAAGGAATGTTATCCATCATCCAAAGAATAAGAAAAAACACATAAATATCAAATTTCCAGTTGAAAATTTAAAAATGAGCTGACTAGCTACATTTATTTCTTCTCCTGGCTTTTTTCTAAATGGTATCATTTAAAATTTACTTCATAAGAACGGTAACCTGAAGTTTATTTACTTATTTTTGACATGTTTAGAGAAGCAAATCCAGCAAGCCACCAGGGGTCATGAGGCATTTATGTCAAAAACAATGCACCATTTCTAGGCGATTGACCGTCACATTCAGTCCCTTCTTACTAAGAACAATCTAAAAGATACAAACACCACGATCTGTTCTTTGGATAAATAGATTATCTCTATTCTGCCACATATGGCCTGTATATTGCTACATATTTTTACTTTTCTGTATCAACAAAAGATAGAGCCACTAAAAGATTGCTTTATATTGATATATTTTTCAGACCCAAATTGCAAAACAATAAAAATTGTAGAATTAAGAGAAGAAATTGCCATGATTAATACACATACAAAAAGCACATGATTGGCTAGGACTATAAAGCAGATGTAAAAGTCCGTGATCTGAAAGAATTCACACGCAGTGATTCAGTCTTTCTTGGATGATGGTACAACTACGTCCCCCAGCAACCAAGTTAGAAACACTATTAGTGTTTTCAACTCCTCCTGTTCTGTCACCACCCTTGCCACACCCAATGTTCTCATAGACTTTACCTCCTGAGTGTCACTTAAAATCTCATTCATTTCTACCTTCAGAGCTTCAGGAAGGCTGATCAACCACCCTGCTTTACCAAGGACTAAAGTGTTTTCTGGGACAGGAGACTTTCAGATTGCTTTAAAAACTAGAACAGGCCTAACCAAACCAGGACAAATTGGTTCTGTAGCTCTTGTTTTTACATGGAATGGTGCGTATTCATTATGACCTTTCTCATTTGGAGTACTTGTTTATTCACCGATCTCCTTTCTTGGAGCAAGTCCTATCTGCTCCTATCCAACCCTCATGTTGCAACTCAATTCTCTATCTAAAATCCTGATTGGAAAACCTGACTCCCTATTTAAAAACTTCCCTTTGCTCTCCATGTCTACAAGAGGCAGTACTAGCCTTGAACATGTACACATGACCTTCTATGATCTGGCTTCTGCCTGGATCCCAGTCCTTACATGCTCCAGGTCTTTCAAAGGTCACACATTCAATAAGCTTTCACTGACCTCTCATTTGATTTGGATGTCCACTCTCTGTCCCATAGCACCCTGTACATTCTTCTGCCATACATTCATCAGCTTTTGTTCTAATGATTTGTCTGTCTCTTCCATAAGCTCTTGGAGGGCTGGTGGGCTACCTTATCTGTTTTTCTTTAATATATGTTGAGTACTAGTTTCTCAATATTTGTTCAGGATTATAAATGTATTATATCACAGAGTCAAGATTCAAGCTCAGCTCTTAGGTAGAGCCTTGGTTGACTAGTCTTGGTTGACTAGAAAGCTTGTGCTTCACTATATACATGATCCTCCTTTAACCTGCCTCTTATTATGTGTATATCATTCCTTAATGCATAATCATAAGCTCATTTTTCACTTTCCTCTAAACACTGGGAGTCCCAGGAGGGTAGCTGAGTGATAAAGAGAGTTGTCAATCAGAAATGATCTTTATTTCAGAAGTGGTATTAGTCTTAGCCAGCTCTTGATTCTACCGTTTAAGAAACTGAGTCTTGGAAGTTGACACACTTTTTCTTTCTTTTCCATTGTTAGCTTACCTGATAAGTCTTCTTTCTTTCCAACTTTAAATTTAAAAATGATGTAAAATAAGCATCAACTCTTTCTTGGTTTAAATTCCACTTAATAGCAAATGGTTACTCTTTATCTAGCATTCATGAAGTACACAGGCTGCCTTCAACACTATCGATGTTGGGATATCAGTATAACAACAACTTGAGTTTCACACTTCTGGAGCCCAAGACTAATTCCATGTGAAAAGTTTGTTTTGTTAGTATGAACGTAAGTCAGGTACATATGGAAATACTTTACTAAAAATAATATGCTCATAATGTTCTCTTGCCCTGCTGCCTGCCCTTCCCCAGTGTCATGCTAAAGTCTCGTCCAAGACATCAAAGTTATGTCTTATTCTTCCACTCTAGCCATAACCACCCTTATTTTCACAACATTACAACTTCAGGGGTTCTATGGAACGCCTATGTCAGGTTAAAAAAAAAGTGGGTCTCTTTGATATGGAGAAAAATATATGATACAGTTCCAAAATAAAAGGACAAGTAAAAGGTTTATCAATGGATTAAAAAAAAAAAGAAAAATTATAAAGGCAGATCCACTGAGATTCTACACACAACCTCTGCAAGACCTTAAGTTTCTTAAGATGGCTCCTGGGCAGTCTTTGTGCAACTGTTGGCCGTAGGCAGTCCACTGGCTCCAGGTCCCAGAACTGCCGCCCTGATGACTGTCATCAGCAGACGCTATCGATGAGCTGGCCAGATTTAGAACGGGGCCATTCTAGTTCCGAGCATTTTTCTACTACCTTATCTGGCGGAAGCTTCTTTTACCATGTTAAAGTTTAAATGAGGCTTAGACCGGGTAGGATCTTTGCTGATTACTTTAACAAATACTAAAGATGTTAGTACAGGACTTTTCAAAACTCTCAACAGTATCTTAATGTCTATCAACAATGAGGTGTTCCTTCTGAAATTCTAAAAATAAATACATAAATAAAACAAAACAACAAAGATATCAGCCACTATCAGAAACACCTATGAAAAGAAAAGCAATGACTTGTGGTTACATCTACACAGTTTTAGCTCCTCTTCTCCCTGAAATTCTACTATAATGATAGCAAAAGAATTTAAAATAAGAAATATGTCCATAAAGCTAAAAAGAAATGGGAGAAGATATTAGTGGGTGGTGTGGGTGAGAAGTTTTAACAAATTTCAGAAAAATGCAAGCAGATTAAGAAGTGGTTACTCATGAGTGGGTCAGGGGAAAGCACAGATTAAAATGCATTTGGAGAGATATCAAGATGAGTGAGAAACAGATTTGCTCCCATGTATCCAAAGACAAGCTCAAGGCATGGCAAACAGTGAGGTGAGATAGAGTTAAAAAATAGCTGGAAGATTGTTTTAAACTCAGAATACAGAACAATCAAGTCCGCTTGCCTATTGCTCTTCACTCCCAGGCAAGAGAATTTCTGATGATCACACTCAGAATAAGTACTATCGAGGGATTGTGCCTGGAGAAGTGACAGCCCCTCCAAAGGAAAAGAAAAAACTCTCTTTATATTGTCACTTGTATGTCATCTTGGAAAGTAGTCCACTCCCTCTCTGCTTCATCCGAGAGTAAAGTATGTTGGTCACTAGCTCTTCCGGCCCGCTCAGAGCTTCCCGTGACTTTGATACTGTCTCTCTCAGAACCAAGGATCACCAGTTACTTACAGAGAGCCTCCAACATGAAAAAGAGAGTGCAAAAGAGACAAAAAGAAGAAATGAACCCAAAGGAAACAGAGAACATGAAAGTACAAAAGAAAATGTAAAAACAATTCTGATAATTCTAAGTAATGTCCTTGGAGAGATATCAGAAGATGATGCACGGATAAATCAAGAACGAAATGCTACGGAAAAGCTCAAATTCAAGGAAGAACTTTTGGAAATAAAACTATAAATGATATCTGAAAATGTTTTTTAACTAGAGCAAAAAAGAAAGTTTAGAAGGTTAAAATTAAGGCATTCTCTCTGAAAAATAAAACAAAAATAACTCAGTAACAAAACAAGAAATGGAAAGTAGGAAATAAAATATTATTGACAAAAAGGTGGTCTCGGCAGTCCAACAATTGATTGAATACAGTCCAGGAAAAAAAAAGTGCAAAGAAAAGAAAACAGAACATAACAAACCAATAACCACAACAAAAACAGAAGAGGTAATTATCAATGAAATAATAAAAGAAAATAGAAAGATTTCTCCTTCTTAAAAGAGCACACCAAGTACTCAGCACAAGGAAATACCCACATCACAGTATATAATCACACAATTTCTAAACATTAAGGATAAAGAAAATAACCTGAGAACTCCCACAGAGAAGGAAAAAAACAAATCATTTACAAAAAATATAATTAGAATGACACCCAGCTTCTCAACAGCAACACTGAGTTTAAAAAGATAACAGAACAATACCTTCAAAACTCTTTTTTAAAAAAATTCAACTTCCATACTATCCATTGTAAAAATCACATGTCAGAGTAGAATAAAGGCATTCTGAGATATGCAAGAACTCAGAGAATCTACTTCCCTGCCACTTTTTCCTACAAAGCTACTGGAAGAGAACACTAGGAGAAAGACGTGGTCTGTGGCATGGGCTCAACTAAGGAGAGCAGCAAAGCAACGTAAAACTTTGCTGAGGGCTTGAAAGCCCATGCAGATGGTCAACACTAGACCAGGGGGGCAGAAAGCAGCAGGAACAGATCTCCAGGGAGCAACGAGGACTTGACAGAATATTTGATAGGAGAGGCATCTGGGGGGAAGATGGGTGGGCACAACAGAGCTACCGAAGCACTGGCAAGGAATGAAGGCTGTGGATGTAGCGAACCGGGTGAGCAAACAAGAAAGATAAACCAGTAACTTTGGAACAGGGGAAGGGTAAGAAGGGGAATATGGGTGAGACATGGCTCTGAAGTAAACATTTATAGAATCATATAGTGTGAAGACTGATTATTAATAAAATGAAAATCAATGAACACATATATAGAGAGAACTGGATATGAAAAGGTCAAAATATTAAATGCACATCTATTATAATAAGAAGTTGAGAGATAATGTTTGAAATTATAATTGAGACATATTGGTATTAATAATAATGGAGAAAAGCAGTTAAAAATGTCAGTCTCTGGGTGATGCCATGGTGGCTGCCTTTCATCTCAGTCTGTTGATAGACTCCACACTGCTGCTTGATTTTAAAAAGCGTATTACTTTGATAACAATAAAAATCTTGGCCCTGAAGTGTCACAAGGCTCCCAGGACTGTCCAGCTCTCAATCTGAGTAGGGATGCTAAGTCTCCTTGTCAGTTATCAGTCAAGCAGTGGAAATGCTTTCAGATGACTCAAACCCCATTTTTGCACACTCATGCCCAGACTAGTGTTAGTTCAGAACTACAGGCTGGAACTTACGTTATTATTATTATTATTTTAAATTTGTAAAGTATTTTTTATGCTCTGTAGACATACAGGTGTGTACTTTTAAGATTCATTCACATGACACAATAGGAAGCCCTACTATGACCACTCACAAGGACAACAATCTCGATTCTGTCATTTACTAGCTACGTAATCTTGGCAGACCTTACCTCTCTGAACTTCAGTTTCCTTCTTCTGTAAATCTTAAGTCTATTATGGGAATTCAGCATGTAATGCAGGTGCTCCATAAATTATTGCGATTATTAATACACTTCCTGCCATGGATTATAAGTACACTCAATTTTTGAGCTCCCTGAAAACAAGAACTTTTTCATATATCTTTATATCCCAAGCTCGGTAAACAGTTTTTAAAATTCAGAAATACTGGTCAGACAGAACTTATGGTCTGTTTTATAATTTGTTATCATGTTTCCACTCAGTTTTCTTACATGTGACTTAATATAAGGCACATGAAAATTATTTAATTTTTATTTAATGCATTTATATTGAATACAACTGTAAGTGACAATATTGTTTTCTCCCCTCATTTTATATTGTAAAACAGAGGACTAGAATTAAGAATATTTTCCTTAATCAGACAAAATAACAATAGTTCAAAATTAAAGAAAAGTTAAAAGCTAAATGATTCCTTTTCCAAGGCATTCACTAGAGGGATGGCAGGTTAGGGGAAATCATCCCCTATAGTTCCCACTGCCTTAAAAATTAGGTAAAGCACTTAAATGTTAGATAAAGAGGAAGCAAAGCCACAGAGAGGAGAAGCTCCCAGCTGGAGACTCTGTGTGTGTGTATGTATGTATCGCTCTGTGGCTGTATGTGTTGAGTACAACTTCTCTGGGTCCTCCCAGCCTTGAGTTAAATTCTTCTTGGGGAACTGGGGAGGGACACTTTTAAATATTGGAACCGAGTTAAATGTCAGGAACATGAAACTATGATGCGCGTAGGAAAAACTGGAAGGAGTGAGATTTAATGCTAATTTGGCTCCATTGAGTAAGAGGGACACTGTAACAGAAATCTATGATCAGGAAAGGCTTAGTTCCTGGAACACAGCGAACCTTAAATAACCTGTGAATGTGTAATCACTCAGGTGGCCATTAGGCTGAGATTTACCTGTAGTCACCTATGGAGAGAGAAAAAAAGCTTAGTGCTTAAAGTTACTATAGAAACCAAGTGGCAGGGATAGGTTTTAACATACAGTCAGTTTTAATGTATTTATACTTTAAGCATGATAAAGATTGATGATAAAATATTATCAAAAAATCCTACTAGTTAATACAGGGTAAGGTCTTAAGTTTCTAAAAATACTTCTGAAGTATTTCAGACAAAAAGAACAAAGCACTTAAACGTTTAGAGTTGGGAAGTTGGGAAGTTTTTTAGAGGTTAGTGAATCCAGTCCTCCTAGTAACAGACCCATTTTAGTCAGTTCTCACTGCTCACCTACAGGGGTGTCCTGCACTCTCCTCATAAAGCCTGCACGTCGCCAACCTAGGAGGCTGCTGACACTGAGGTCTTTGGTAGACCTACGCCCACCACCCCAAACCGAAGGTCAGCTCTGTGGCGCGTACAGGGGAGACAGTGTGACTTAGGATGCGAACGCCTGGCCGCAAGTCCATGAAGGAACAGAAAATGGGTCTGTGACCCTGAGCAATCCACTGTGCGCCTGTTGACTTCTCAGTGAGTAAGAAGTCGCCCAACTTGGCCTCCTTGGGAGGTGACTGGGGGGATTAAAGGAAACACTGCATGTGCAAGGCCTTCTGGAAGAAGATACAGAAATAGAACAACATGTAGCACATTAAAACAAGAAATAAGAAAGTCAAGCATCTCTTTGACCCCCAGGCTTCTCACACGACCATGTCTCCAGAGTCAAACAAGGTTAACAGTTTCTTCCATTTTCTTCCTGAAGTCGTCTGACTATGTGGGTGTGCTTTTGCTCAAACACCCTGCTGTATGAACGCTAGGGTGCACCTTGTTATGTCGTCCACGTAGTCACACATCCTAGCGCTCTATCCTCATCAGCACATACAGCCGTACTTCTTCCTCTTTGAAAATCAGTTTCGTTGTATTTCACAGAAGACTTGGCCCTCATTCCTAAAGCAGACCCCATTCACTGCCACGTTAGGTTCCCTGGTCTTCTTCTTTTACAGACCGAGTTGCCATAAATGTCTCTGTATGCAAGGCTAGAGTTTTGTAGCACTGACGTTTAAATACCTAGGAGACTTGTAACACTATTACTCTCCCTTTTATGGAGTTCTGCATAAGGCTGGCATATCTTGGACTCAAGACCAAAAAAAAAATGTTTAATGTTTTGTGGGCTCTTTCAATAAGATCATTTCTATTAGAACACAGCTCTGCAACGAGGGTCCTGGTGACAGTTATAATTTTGTACACAAAAGGGGAATAAAGACTTAAAAAGAGTGATGTCCTTCAGTCTTTACTGTTTACAAAACAATAAGAACAAATGTTTGTAGAGTGCTCAATGGTTCAATAGACATTTTACAAATTCTGATTTTTTTAAAGTCTCCCATTTAGTTCTTAATGGCATCCTAGATTCATGAAATCTTAGAAGTAGAAGGAACCTTAAAGTTCTAGTCTAATCACCTTTCCAAAACTTCAGATACTTTCTAAGACTCAGTATATCCAAAGGGTGCTCATAAGTTGGATCAAAGGGAAAACACATTTTACAACTAAGTTTATATTAAAGGGAGATAACGTTGTCAGAAACAAAGCAGATCACTGATCAAATGGATTTGGACCTGCGACAGACCTGTAGGAGTTGGCCAACTCGTAATCCAGAATCCCATTTGCTGTTACCATGCCGCTCTGTGCGTCGATCTGGAACACTTGCCCTTGGTTGCCAGAGAGAATGGAGTACTCAACGAGGCCATTCAACCCGCTGTCCAGGTCAGTAGCAAAAACCTGTGAGGAAGCAACTCTTGCATGAGAGAAGGATTTATTCTGCAACGTGAGTTAAGTCAGTTTTTCAAGAAATGCATTATGAAAGAATCATAGATTGTCAAAAAATACATTTCAAAATTGGTGATCAAAGAAATGCCAACAAAACCCATCCGTGTGGTATGGGGAATGTAGCCCAACCCCTGATTTGGAAAACCAATGGGGAGTGAGGTCGGCACACAGAACCCACGCTCAGGGATAGGTTTTCCCTTGGGCAATCATTTCTGCATTGTACCTAGGCTGCTATGAGGCTTACTTTTGCTAAAACTCCCTCACCCTGAATTGAGGCAGTAAATCCTTACTGCATATCTTTAAAGCAACTTCCTAAAATCTGACCTAAACCTCCCACATATAGAGTGTAACCAGTTCAACCACTTTTCCCTTTGCATTTGCAAACATCCTTCTTCTTTGATGTGATTAGCAACATCCTCTCCTTTATTTTCTGTAAAAGGTAACCACCTAAAGCGAACCTCTGCATAGTAAATGAGGAACATCCTCAATGTAATATACCAAGAAAAACAATAAAAGCCTGCCCAGGCAGGGGTCGGGCCCTCTCTCTCACTTAGAGAGCAGCCATGCCTTCCCTTTTTCTCCACAGGACTTCTGTAGTCAGTGTGAATTTGTCCATCAAAGCCACAACACAGACCCTGAGGGCTGGGGTAAGCATCACTGCTGAAGCTTACACTTCACTTTACAATAAAGTGGGTAATGGGTTAGGAAACAAGCCTGTGTACTCATTCAAAGGATTTCCAAGTAACTTTCAGTGGGAGTCGCACATGTTTTGAGCTACAGTTTTAGGCAAGAGGAAAACATAGTTAAAAAAATCTAATTGCTTGAATAGAAAGCTTCCAGTACCATCTGTGGGTTCAGTCTAGCACCACAAAAGGAAAGAAACGACAGAGGAAACCTCTACCCAGTGAATGGTAATCTGTCATTTGCTTTTTTTTATTTACTGCTTTAAAGTATTGTCTGTAAAGGAAGCCATACTTGGACTTTTTTGTATTATATTGAGAGTCTCCTTCTAAAAGGATGTTTAAAAAGATAAAACAAAGTTGATTTAATGCTAACCAATTTACCTCCTGATCATTTATGTGACAAGTTATCAAAGTAGCGTTGAGGACGAGAGTTATCCATCGGTCTCCATGGAGATATGTTATTTAGTGTGCATCACATTTTGATCACAAAACCATTAGTGAATTTAAGATCTTGTTTATGAACGAGTTGACAGATGAATTTAAATTCTTTAAACTTATTTTTATACTCTATGCCCATCAACCTTGTGAATACAAAGCGTCAGTTCAACGGCGAGGGGAAAGGTAAAAGGGGGCCCTGCTGCTGCCCAGGTGGAGAAACTACCAAGGAGAGTGGGCCTTAGAGCTGCAGCCACGCTGTCTGGTGAACAGATCTTCTCCCAGGACCTGCGGGCTAGGCCTGAGAACAGTGCATCTGTTCCTTTCACACACGAAACATCTGCACATCTCGGGCTCTGGCAGCGTGTCCACGCATCTGCGCCTCAGCGCATGCTCGCCTGGTGGCAGCTCCACTCAGCAATGACTAAACGCGCTTTAAGACCTGGTACAAATGTCCTTCTTCTGTGAAGCCCTGTGCTTTCCACCAGGAAGAGTTTGCGTCCCCTCCTTTCTCTCAACACATTAAATGCACACTTGTATTGCGACATTAATTATGTGCATTTAAATTATATACTTACATTTCTTATTTCCCCACTAAATTGCATGCATTTATAAAACGGGTTGATTTTTGTGCCCCTTTAGATTCCCTGCTAGGGTGCGAGTCCCCAGAGTAAGTGGGTGGGCATGAATTGAACACTAAATAAACAGAGGAAGATGAGTGAACTCAGAAACGCCAAATTCCCTTTAACCTAATGTTTCATTCATCCACCAAACACTGGACATGCCTTGCAGAGTTAAACTTTAATTTATGTGCCCCAAAAAAGGCCTGCCATATTTTGATGCACGATGAATCATGATAATCCACATACATGCATGCACAAAACATGCCTCTGTTACCTGTATGATGGGAGCATTGTAGAACTGGCCTTCAGACACCGGTACTTGGTAAACGTTTTGCCCAAAGTGTGGCAAATTATCATTCACATCTTGTATCAAGACGGCTGCTTTGCTGTAGGCTCTATGCCCACTACTTTCAGCTAAAACAATGAGTTGTACTTCTTTTCTGACTTCAAAATCAAGAAACTTGGGTTCTTTCACAGTGAGTTCTCCTATTTTTAGTCCCGGGGAGAAAGAAAGACAAGAAGTTGATGTAGTTATTGTTAAAAAAGTCTCAAATCACCTTTGTGTTCACATGCTCACCTGTCCCTCAAAGCCCCCTGTTGGCGGGTCTCTCTCCTCTACTGACTGGGGACATTGTGAAAAAAGAGTTGAGGGCGTGCAGATGTTTGCAAAGAATGGAGGAGGCAAAAATGCTCCAAAATATCTGAAATCTGGGCGCTGTCTCTTATGCCCTCTTTCCCCCTCTTTGGTCCATCACCGTGTCTGGAAAATCTCCCTTTCACGCGTTCTTGAATCCACCCCCTCCATCTTCACTGCTCCTGCTCTCCTCCAAGCCTTTGGCATTTCCCATCTTGTCCCCTGCATTAGCCACTTCCCTGGTCTCCCCACCAACCCAGTTCCCAGTCTGAATTAATAATAAAAATGACATTGTCCTTGCCCTGTGTAAAGCCCTTCCATTGCTTTCCATAGCTATGACAATGAATTTCATCATTTTTAGCCTCTCTCACCTCAGAAGTCCGTCCCGTCATGACCCTCTCTGCCTTGGGCATAAGACTCATAAATGTCCTCTCAAAGGCTCATTCCAGAGTTGCCCTGTAGGTTCTTCCATCTGCTGCAAACAGTCCATAATTCTGTGCTTCCTCAGAGATCTTTCCAGACCTCCCACCCCCATACCATCACTGTCAGCCCTCAATGGACTCTCCCAAACACCTGCTATACTTTGTTCAACCACTTCAGTCGAGTTACTCCTCATGATTCAGAAGTTCTACAAGGCGAGGGTGGTTACCTGTCTCTTATACCATCCTATCCCCAGTACCTACCTGGATGTCTGGCACACATAAGGCACCCAATCACATTTGTCACACCCTTGTATGAAAAGCATAGTCAAGCTAGAGGAAGTGATCCTTTGGGGTTGTCTCATGTTCAAGTGTCCCAAATTAAGGACATTCCTCCCATGATATCATTTCTTTCTTTGGTTCCTATTCTATCTTTTCCTCCTCCTTTCAACCAGATTTCTTACTGAATTTATTGTTATTATTCTTTTTATCATTATGAATTACTTGGCTCTCACTGTCAGAGATTCCATTGAATAAGGATCTGCTGAATGAGCATTGGTCTGGAGTTCAAGAAACCTGAAACCAAGCACAGATCCTAGACCTGGCTACTTCATTTAGGTTGATTACCTGGCTCCACCGCCAGTAACCCTGTGACCTGCAGTCAGTTATTCAGGTTCTGCAGAGTCCAGGCTCCTCTTGGGCAAAATGAGGGTGTTCGTAATGACTTCATAGGGTCACCGTGAAAGGTAATAGAGTGCATGTTTAGAATGTTTCTTTGGAGTTGGATGGTATAGATTCCAGTGTTTGTGCCTACATCTCTCTTCCCCTCCATCACTAGTTATAGATTTACTATTTTATATAAGGTCTGTATCTAGAAAGAGAAAATTTAATAGCCACAGACTGTTAGGAAATTTTACATTCTGGTGAAGGAACCTGTTTTTGGATCTATGGCCTGGAAGTCCCAGTTCTTAGTGCTCTCTCTGAACCAGTCTCCTTAGGCAACCAACCCACCCAAGAAATGTTCTATCTCTGGTATTAAGTAAGTTTTTTGGCGGGGGAGGGAGGTTTATAGCTTCTATTCTGTTACTAAGAGAAATTAAATATATATATTCTATATGAAGAACTCACTATACTATCAAATTTAAAATTTCATAGAATCACGTTCATTTACTGACAACAGATTTAGTTACCAGTTTAGAACTAAAACCAAATTACTTTACAAACCACAGTCTGATGTTACCAACACCCCTGACAAAATTTAGAATGCATCTAATTATTGGCAGCTGGAGAATCATTAAGCTGCATGTTGATGAGCAGGTGATGAAGGAAGCTGGTCTTGAGAAGCCTCCATGAAACAGGGGCAGACCCCACACCCCCCCATGGCAGAGGAGCCCCAGTCTGAGGTGGGTCCAAAGCTCTCATCTGGAGCTCTGCCTCCACCAGGCAGGGTGCTCAGCTTGCTCTCATGCGCTGGTGCTGCCAGTAAAGGGAAATGCGATGGAAATGCAATACTAAATTGCCAGTGTCACTGAGTAGAAAGTGTGCCAATTACAGTGCAGATCAAAGTGGGGTTTTTAATAAAAGGCTTGTGTTTAGGCTTTGATAATTGGAATTTTGAACTTGGAATGGATCTGCAGCTCTAATGCTTTCCTTGCTTGGTTTTTATTTTTGGCATAATAATTGGCATATGCTGTGAAAGTTATGCAAGTGGAAAAGACAATAACCAGTCTGTGAGATAATTCGCGGCTGGCGCACCTACCAGACCCACATTTTGCCTTGGATGATCCACTCACACTTTTCTCAGAGACATCAAGGACTTGCTGTCACCGGTGAGATGAAAGTACTCCTGCCCTCTGACTGATAGTGTGGGCAGAAGACCATGTCTTCCTTAGAGGAAGGGCCTCCCAGCACCGAATTCATGTTCATTCTCATATGTTGGAGTGCCAGTTACACAACAACTTGAGAATGAAACTGTAGTAATCTTTTCCTTCTGATACAGGCACACATACTGCTTTTGTCCAAGTTATGAAATACACATCGAAATGAGGTTAAGAGTTTTCAAATGCTAAACGTTTGATAGCATGCTCGGGTTATTCCAGTCAGTTACAAACTGCGCACGTGCATACTGTATACACAACCAAAGCAGGATGTGATAAATATTTATGTTATCCCAAAGCCTTTAAACTCTCTCCTGTTAAAGCTGTGTCCTTGAAACACTGAAAGTTTGATCATTTTTGTTTTATGTCAATCGACCAAATAATGAAATGAATACTACCATCTGTTATTGACATACACATGGTTAGTCAAACTCCAGAATTCATGCTGGCTTAGATAGTGAATAGTAGATATTTTTAAGCTGAAGTGACAGGATGTTTGGATAGAAAAGTAAACCTTCGGTTTGTGTCTATGGAACACAGAGCAGACTCTGGCACAGATGGACAGAAAACACGGTGCCCATCAGAAATCCATCTAATCATAACTCATTTAACCAATAACTAATAGCATGGCTTTCTCTGGTCTTTTCCACTAAGAAAAGTGACCACAACTTATACCCCATTGATTTATCATACCTACTAGTTCTCTATTTTAACTGGTACACAGTTTAAAGAACATATATTCATAAAATCTTTAGGTAGAAGTTTAATGATTGATTGGGCAGAAGTGGCATAAAATTTGATGTCATATTTAATGATTTTTAAAAATGTTTCATGACAGCAATATGATAAAGTATATATTGAAATTATCTTCATGACAAAAAGAACTGAAACGCTTAGTCAATTGTGTGTGTGTGTGTGTGTTGAAATGCATTATTGAGTTGAAACAGTAGTAGACAGTCCTCAGAAGAGAAAAAATAAATGAAGAGTAATCTGGGAAGTAAGTGGAGCACTCAAATCCTTTTTGTGTTAAAAGGATTTCTGACACAACTTCCTGCATTGAGATTCACCTCTGAAAGCTGCACAGGGTGTGGAGAAACAGGAAAGAAGACTGAACCCACAAAAGGTGAAGGGTCTAATAGGAAAATCAGAATAAATCTATGAACCCGAAGGCTCCAAATGTACCAAATGAGTGATCAATATTTAAAAAGAAATTAAAAATGGATGCACAGAATCTTGCTCTTCTTGACCTTGGCGTTGACTGGCAGAGGGAAAAGAAATTGTCTGCCAATAATAATTAGCTTAAGCCTGAATGTATGGTAACCAAACTATCACAGTTATATATTTTTAAAAACCCTCAATAATTAGATTTAAGCTAAGTGTTGTTGATGATGTGTCCAGGTGATTTGCAGAAGGGAAAGCAAATCCTCTCTAAAGGGAAGAGAGTCAACCCAGGCTTTGAAGATCCCCACAAACAAAGCAAAACAAAAACGTTTCAAGGACAATGAGTGGTTCAGAGTTAAGCACAAAAGACACAGGGAAAAAAGGCATCATGAATGAGAGCTAACAAAGCCACAGAGAGCAAAATACATCCTCAGATGCTTAAGATGCTGGAATTATTGTCATTATTATATATGTTTACATATATTAAAAAAGCTTAGAAACGTGAACAAGAAATAAGAGATTATGTTTTTGAAAGACCAAGAAGAGTTGAAAAAGAACTCAAGAGAACTTCTGGAAGTGAAAAATATAGCAGTTCTCTAAACTGAGAAGAGACAGAGATGAAAAATATGTAAAGGAGATGTAGGAGAGAGTGATACTAATGGGGGAAGTAAGAATTGGAACATTTTAGCTTAAGGTAAAAAGTTATAAGCCTAGCAAGTAATGTATATGTTAAAGCTTTTGTTTCAGAGACTACAGATAAGGCCCATCCTGGCTCCTGGGAAAACAGCAGACCTCCTGGGGCACTGCTAAAGATTACCGCCTGGGGACAAGTGGAGGCATCCGGGCCTTTGTGTTCCAGGGAGGGGCAAACGACCACCTGCCCCGGGAACAGCTAACCGCCTAAGACAAGAAGGTTGCAGTTTCTTCTACCTAACCCTCCCTGAATTTCAAAACCCCTCACTGCACCTAGTTTATTCCCTGCTATAAAAACTTTGGCCTGGAAAGGGAAGGGAAGATGGTCTGTTAGGGTATGAACCCGCCATCTTCTCAGATCGCTGGCCACCTGAATAAAGTGCCCATAAAGATTCAGTCGCTGTCATTTGCTTATTGGGTTTGGTAGTGACAGGCAGCCCAAACGCTGGTGTCTTTTCCGGTTTCAATACTGCCCAATGTTTGTCTAACTGTGGCTCTAAAAAATACAAATAAATCGTATTTAGATCAAAAGCTTACTTGTTAATGCAACAATCAGAAACTAGAAGACAGTAGGATATCTTTAAAATGAGGAAATTAACTGTGAACCTAGAATTCTAAGCCCAGAAAAAAAAATCTTTTAAAAACAAAGATTATGTAAAGTCATTTTCAGATTATCAAAATCTGAGAAAGTTTACTATAATAGGCCCTCACTAAAGGACGTGTTTCAGGTAGAAAGAAAATGATACTAGAAATGATACTTAAGTTTGAGACATAAGAAATAACAGTTAGCAAAGAGAGTAACAAAGAAGCAGGTAAGTCTATTTAAAATATTATTAAGCCTAATTAGAAAGGGCTAAAATAGTGGTCAACAAAAGCCTATAAATTAAAAAAGAGATATTTGGAGCTAAAGAATTTTAAATTTAGGAGCAAGATATTGATTGATGTTAGACTTCAGTCACACATATTACAATAGCTAGGCTAGCCATTAAAAGAAGAGAAATAGCTATGTAGTTTCCAAAAACACAGGGGAAAATAGTCATTTTCAGACAACAATTGTATATATTGACTATACAGAAACATATCTAAAGTAATAAGTTTACAAGTTTGCTAGACACAAAATTAAAATATGAAACCAATATCAAGTGTGTACACCAACACTTCAGAAAAAGCATTTTTCCATTTACTTCAGCAAGAAAAAGTATAAAGTATTTAAGCTAAATCTAACAAAAATATGCAAACCTGCTACATAAAAAGATGAAAACTTTATTAAAATATCTTAAAGAAAAATATTGGTGTGATTTTCTATAATATCCCTGGCTTCAAAGACAATACTGTAAAGATAAGTTTTCCCCAAATTGAAATTTGTATTAATACAACTTAAAGAACAATTCCAACAACCTAAGTGTCCCCCGATGAATGAGGGATAAAGAAAATGTGGTGCACACCTGCCGCAGCGTATTATTCAGTGTTAACAAAGAAAACCCTGTCATATGGGACAGCATGAATGGACCTTGAGGACATGTGAAGTGAAACCAGCCAGTCACGGAAAGATGAACACTGCGTGATTCCACTTCCGTGGGGCATCTAAAGTAGGCAAGCTCACTGAAGCAGGGAACAGCAGGGTGGCGCCAGGGGCTGGGGAGCATGAAATGGGGTGTTGTTGTCCAACGGGCATGAACTCTCAGTTATGTGAGATAAGTCTGTCCCAGGGACTGGCTGCACAAGGCTGTGCCTGGGGTTAATGAGACTGTACTGCATACTTAAAAATGTGAGTGGGTAGATCTCACGTTCAATGTTCTTGCCACAATGAAAAAGAAGAAAAGTAAATTTTAAAAGGAACCTTTTAGTAGATGATGATTATGTACAACGCACAGCTATGCAGGGCTTTCTGAGATTTGAAAGGAGGACATTGTGGCCCAATGATGAAGTTACTTCAATTCTGGGTTGGAGTTACCTGATTTTTTTTTTTTTTGACATTTTCTTTGTTAATTTGGGTGAGGATTCACCTGAAATCAAGTGTGCATGCCCTGGTTATGTGGGCTATATGCATGAAGATATAGACTGCTGTACATCACCCCCAAATTTGTAAGTAAACCTCCTTTCCTTGGGGAAAAAATCCCAATAGGTATGTGGGTAAAATTTCACAAGTGAAATCAATTATTTATATTAGAGCAAAGGGTCAATAATGGCTAATATACTCATGAAGAAAAATATGAAGATGGGGTGAATATTGGGGGAAGGTGGAAGCTCCCCGATATGAAGACTTGTTATAAAGGCAATGCAATGGAGTGTGGGGTCAGTGTGTGGATACACAGGAAATGAATGAAAAAGAGTGACAGCCCAGTAAAACGTCATGGAAACCTGACCTATGACAACGGTGAAACTGCAGGTCATGGGAGGAGGTTAATGCCATTTGGACCAACTGGCAATCGCATTGAAAAAAAAAAATGAAAGAAAGAAAAGAAAAAACAATATCCCTAACTCAACTCTAGATATCCTAAGATATAAATAAGCTTTAATAAAGCTTATTGAAGACAACCTTTTCCTAGTTACAGGAAAGCTATCAAATTTAAAAAGACACTGTGAGAATATTTTCTTAAGTTCATGGAAAGGAAGAGTTTCTTCAATAACTGACAAAGAGACTGATTAATTCTAAGTCATTAAAATCATAATATGCCATGAATACAGTGAAAGATAAGTCACAAACAGTAAAAAATGTTTGCATCAAAAAACAAGAGAAAAATACTGACAAAATACATTTAAAATCTGTACACTTCAGAAAGAGACTGCAAACAACCCAGCAGAAAGTTAGGCAAAGATATCGATACCAAGTTCACAAAGGAGAAAACAGAAATGCCCAATAAACTATAAAAAAAATGCTCAAATTCATTAGTAATAGGGGTAACACAAATAAAAACCACGATGAGATACCATCTCACACCCACCAGGCTGGCAACAGGAAGTAGGGCATGAACAAGCTTGACAGCTGTCACTCAATGCTGAAGGAGTGTGAAGTGGGGCAAACCACTTCATAGAACAGTCTTGCACTATCTACACAGCTGAAGAATTCATCCTCCGAAGCATATGCCCAGCGTAGACTCTGGGGCCTAAAGAACTCCTTACCTGTGCATCAGGTGTTCCTAACAGGACTTGTCATTGTATCCCCAGACAGAAAAACTGTTGGGAACCACCCTGCCTGGTTTCAGAAGCTGTAACCCCCCATGGCTAAGGCTGAGTAAGAGATCTTGTGACCATAAGCCACTTAGCAGACAAAGCTTATCTCCCAGGTAGGGGCACCACCTCTGCCCCCTTTCACCTCACCCTGCTTGGCCCCAGGCAGATGACTGGTTAGCCCGTGATGGGTAAGATTCCTCAAAGTAGGGACAACCTAAGACAGGCATGGTCATGAAGCAGCCCTCAGGGAAGGACTTGGGGGGCTATAGAAAAAGGGGGTGATGGACCCTTGCCCCTCGGCTTTGACATAGCCCGAGTCCTCATTCTGTCTGCAAGAAGTCTCCTAATCTCTTGGCTGCTTTACTTTCCCTGCCTGACTTAAGACTGAAACAATGCCTTAAACCTGAAACAATGCCGGAGGTGGGTGTGGCCCTGGGCTGGAAAGGGCAGGTTCCCCTGGCTATCAGGCCTAAGAAAGAATGCATAAAATCCTATGAAACCTGCTTTGCTAATACTCTCAATTTAAATGATAAGGGTCCAAGCATGAAATGAGTTTGTTCCCCAAAGTTTTATGGCCCTTTAGCTATCTGACCCTGACTCAAAATAAGCCCTCAGAGTTCTTTGAATGTTATCTGTTGTTTGATCATTACTGCCTGACAATGATTGATGAGATTTACGTATATACCCTGTATTCCTATGCAAATTAAAACCAATAAAAGCCCATGGAAGAACAGGCTCCTGGCTCTTCTCCTTTGAGAGATTGGCCAACTTTCCTCCCCAAGCAGATTGTGTCTTGGTAGACTTATTCTCATCCATGATAGCCGGGGCTCTGTGGGCAGAGCCCGTCCCCCCAATCCCCCTACAAAAAACCTCACTGCCCATCAATAGCAGAATGGATAAATAAGTGGTGATACAGACTTACAGCAGAACACCAGAAAGAAGTGAAAATGAAAGGATCCCAACTACACATTAATGTGAAAAACTCTTAACTTTGAATGAAAAATTCTAATCCTATAGAATACAAGAATACAAATCCATTTATAGAAAATTTAGAAAAAATCAAAATTCAAGTGTTTTATGTAGGAATGCATTTACTGTAAGTCACAAGGGAATGATTCCTCCTGAAGCAGGACGCTGGCCAGCCTGAAGCAGTGGAGAGGAAGGATGCCATTGAGAGAGGCACAAGGGGACTGATGACAATGGCCGTGTTCTAGTTTATAACCTTGGCAGCAGACACACGTCATTCTTTGCTATTTCTCTTCAATGTGTACGAAGGGTTAAGGCACTATTAAAGCAGAGTAAAGATGTTGAGCAAAAATCAAGACACAATGGAACACACTAGGCATGATTCTATTCTCTGCTTTAAATCAAGGTAAAACTAAATAACTTATTGTTTAGGGATTCAAACACAGTGGGAAAATTATAAAGAAGAAATACAGGCAAGTATCAAGACCAGATTCAGATTACTGATTGCTGATTTCCTCTGGGGTGAAAGAAGAGAGATGTGAGAGGGACACCCAGGCTATTTCGAGGCTCTACTACTAATGTGTCATCTCTAAAGATGGGCGCAAGTAGATGGGTTTTTATTTTACTATTGCCTATTACACAGTTTTATATGTCTTAACATATCACCTTATAGCTATTGCACAATGAAATTTTGAAATAAATTTCAACATAAATAACTACTTAATTGAAAAAAAATAGTTTTCTGTGGATATTTTATCTGCATTTTAATGAAATACTCTAGAAAAAAACAAGGCCAAGCGTGGGCCATGCCAGGAGTGAAAGAGCAGAAAGATCTGGGTAGCCTGGGAAAATATGCAAGCTCTGCTCTCCTTCTTCCTCACGGTTCTAATCTTAGCTGTTTTCCCAGAACCCTCAGGCACCTGGACTGCTGGCTACTTAAGGCTTGGTGATACTTGCAATGGCCCTCTTCCCAACAGGCTTCCTGTACCACCCTTTAACCAAAAGATGAGATAAAGAGATGAAGACTTCTAGCAGGCCACTTCAGAAAGCTCCTGACCAAGGGCTGTGTGGATTAAAAAGTCATACCACTACTCTGGACAAGGAGGCATTTGCTTAAGAAATTACCCCCTCTCAATTCTTCCCATGTGCATGCAGTACAGATTAAATAAGACAGTTCTGTGGTAATATATAAATGATTAAAAACATTCTTCCTGAGGGTTGACAATGAAGCTGTAGATATGTATCTACTACATAGCTGTTAGTCAAAAAAATATGTTTCAAATAATCAATTGGTATTCATTTAAAACACAATAATGGTCTTGTTAAAACTAAATTTAATACATGCTGTATTTGGAAGTAATTTCTTTACCATGGCATAGAAACCTTTCCAGCTGTCCTTTCTCATTGCATTGTTGACATTCAGTGGCGAACTGGAGGAATCTGATGAAAAGACTAGACATGTGTGCTTATTTTCAGTTCAATGTCAATATTAATGATCTCCGTACTATAGCTCCAGTTCTCCCAAGTAGATGGGTGACTTTTAAGTAGAAACCAATTTATCTCAGAAATTAGAAAAGTAAAATAGGAACTATCTAATTTGGAAATGTGAAGAATAGAATTCTTAGCAAGAACATGTAAACAAATAGTTCTTGATTTCCCACAATTTCTCATCTGCTACCATAAAAACTTTCTTGTTTATCTTTTAAATTATTTACCTATAACAATTTGTACCTTTCAAATTTTGAGTTTCCTTTGGAGAAGTATTTCTTACTAATAACATTAATGGAACAGGACGTAAAATTGTCATTGTGTAGAGAAGACTTACCTGAGTTGGGGCACAGGGAAAAAACTCCATCTTCATTTCCGCTAAAAATTGAATATTTAATGCTATCTCGAATTGAGTTGGGAGCAAAAGCTTTTACAGTCATGATGGAAGTACCTGTAAGAATGAGGTAGAAAAAAAATTTTTAGAAAAAGAAAATTTCGGGGGGAAACAAGAGCAAAGACTGGGTATTTATTATTTGCCTCCTACATTTTCACTTGTTCATTCATTCAGTGATTACTTATTGGGTCCCTTCAGTAAGCTGATCCCACGTAGCTTCTGGGGAGATAGCGACAAACGAGGTATAAATGATCTCTATCCACGTGGTGGTTAGTAACTGATGGGGGGGACACAGACAACAGCCATTAAATAGATACACAATCAAGGTAGATTTTATATCTGCTAAGTTCCTTGGAAAGAAATAAACAAGGTTGTATGACAGAAAACACTTCGGTTGCCGGGAGGCAGACATTCCTTTGGAGGGGTCTCAGAGGAATGACCTTCCCTGAAGCATGAGAAGCCGTCAAAAAAGTGGGAAGAAAAGGATTCTAGGAGAAGAACAGCAGTTGCTAAAACCCTGGGCTGGGAAAGGTCTCGATTTGGTGAAACACAGTGAATAGGAGGAATTGAAGAGGTGGAAGGTAAAGATAGCCTCTAGTCAGGCAGGGATCGCATTTTATTCTAAGTGCAGTGGGAAGTCATGGGAGCATTTTAAGGAATGGAGTAAGAGAATAGGATTTACTTTTTCTTTTTCTTAAGATTTTAAAATTTACTTCTAGAAAGAGGGGAAAGGGGGGAGAAGGAAAGGGAGAGAAACATCAGTGTGTGAGAGATACATTGATCAGTTGCCTCCCACACGCCCCCTACTGGGGTCCTGGCCCACAACCCAGGCATGTGCCATGACTGGGAATTGAACCAGTGACTTTTCATTTTGCAGGCCAGTGCTCAATCCACTGAGCCACACCAGCCAGGGCATTTATTTACTTTTGAAAGATACCATTCTGAATGCCATGTAGAGAACAAAGTGGGGTAAGAATAGAGAAGAAAGACCAATTAAGGTAATACTGCAATAGTCCAAGCAAGAGACAATGAACTATGATTGTGGGAGAAGAAATGAAAAGAATGGGAGAGAAAGACATATTTTGACACATGTCCTTGCACAGCAAGTGGAACATGGGAAAGGAGGTAACAGAGTATAAACCTTAGAAATCTCCCTCAACCAGTTTCCAGTATGGTTGCAGGTAAAAGCAACTCAAGCAGAGGGTAACTGAGTTATTAATTGTATTACATCAGTTCATTCAAGGACTGTTAAGGTACTGCAGGAGTAGTCAAGAGCACCTGAAGGAAAAAAAACAACAGATTGAATTAGACGTTGGAATTACAAGGAAAGGAGGAAGTCATTTCAGGTTATAGGGAGCGGACTGGTTACCAGCATGGAAAAGGAAATGGCAAGTACTGAGGGTGACTGGTGTGATCAGAACTGGCCTTTCCTGGAAGGGTCCCTGAGAATCCATGTGAGCCCCAAGTTAGCACTTTGTTGTCTTCATTCGTGATGGCCTCTGCCCTTTGCTGCTCGCCTTTGCTTTGCTTCCTGCCCTGGTTGCCCATTTGTCTCCCTCCTATGACTACTTGTCTTGTTTTTTAAAATATTTTTTAATTTAATAAACTTTATTAAGTTAAGCTTCATATACAACGTACACCTATTTTAAGTAAACAGTTCTATGAGGTTTGACAACTCTGTATACCTGGGTCACCACCTCCATGATCAAGGTTAGCAGGTGTCCACCACTCCAAAAGTTCCCTCATGCTCTTTTAGAGTCAATTTTCTCCACTTTGGGCCCCAGGTAATTCCTGACCTGCACTCTGTAACTCTAGGTTAGTTTTGCAAATGAACAGTGGCTGTCTCCTTTTGTTTAGCATACTTTGAGAATCAAGCATGCTGTTCTGTGTATCAAAAGTTTGTTCCTTTGTACACAGCAAATGTTTAGTAAGTATGGGGAAATGGAGGTGTTAAAGAGGAAAGAGAAGACCCAGGGAGGGAGGCGGTCACTAAAGCATCCGAGCCTGAGAGATTAGAAAGATGCTTCTCTGCCTACAGGTCCCTTCTAAACCAACGGCATCTTTTTAAATCTCTCAATGCTGTGATATCCCATCTGGTAATGGGAACTGCAATAGTTAAAAAATAGCACCTATTGAAGTCCGCTGCTGGGCATCCTCATTGAGTCTTACTGTGCAGGCCCCGGGAACAGACCCCCTCCTACTGGGGGTCACGGTAACAATGATCCCTAAACTAAGCCAAATGGGTGTGCCTTTTCTTTTCCTAGATACTCAAAGTGTCTCACTAAAAAGAAGAGAGGAAGGAAAAGCTGGAATGGACAATATTTTCCCCAGGAGCCTTTTCAATACTTAATACCCAAAGAAACATGCCGTGAGTGCCATAGCTACTAAAAGAAACAAGGATGTGAGATTGTCTGCAAAACTGAAAATTCGGTGAGAAAGGCATAAACAGAATTTGTTATGGGGAAAGAATGGAACACCAAAACTTGATTTATTATTCTCTTTAAAAACATCATGCTTAACATAAACTGTGACAAAGTTTATCCATCATTTATTGGGTTTCCAAAGTCTTGCTCTTTTGAAGGCAGTTATGAAATCATTTAGTGACAAAGCCTTTTAACGAATCATGGCAGAATCCAGTTACCATACACGTTCATTATAATCTGAGCCTTATTTTCTCACATTTCAGAAGACGTACTGTGAATATAAAAATGTCTTACATGTTGGGTAGGAACGTTCCTTCACAGCAGGGTGCTATGTTTTATCTTCAGTGCTTGGCCATGGTACTGTGCTTCCTGATACAATTCGTGTTTTAAACACAGGAGATTTTATTTCAAGTGGCTTGTCATATATTCTTAAGAATGGCAGAAAGAAGAAAAACAGCTACGCAGACAAGATGTACAATCTTGCTGACGGCCTTTTTTTCGTGGGTTAGGATGCTTACTACATGCCCAGTTGTGAAAGAAAACGCGGAGATCACTCACACGTAGAGGAACAGAATTGCAAATAAGAACTGCATATGGACGCTCCCGTAAAAGGAACAATCCTAGTTTTATTGCACGTAAAATGTTCATAATATCAATGCAATTGTAGTGCAGAAACAGTTTCATTCAACGAAAATACTTCAAAATAGATGCTAAAGTCAGCAAAGAGCTGCAAGTATTTATATACTTTCTTCGTCTGACAAAGTTTAAATTTGTGGCAGGCTGAGAAACAGGACACCAGTAAAGGGCCTTGAACCCTTCTAGGGCTTGGCTTACTACACACATTTTAAATAAAAGCTTGCCTTTGGGCACCACTTACAATTACTTCTCAATTCACATCAAGGTAGAAATGGTAAAATATAAAAACCAACATTGTACCTTCAATTCTTAAGAATTTTACTTCATGTCTAACATTGCATCAGGAAGTCTGATATATATAATGTTCTTTTTTTTCTTCTGTACAAAAACAGGCTTTAAAAACTACTACCACCTACAGCAGCAGTAAACTATGCACTCAAAAGCAGAATTCTCTAAATATTCATGTTCTGTGATGATAGAAGTCACAGTCATGGGAACATTTAGGTAAAATATTATGCAAACATTTTATTATGAGTTATCCATGAGTAAATACTCTAGAGTTTTATTTTTGGTATTTCTGAGCAATTTTTTTAAAATGATGACTGACTTGAGAGAAACAGATTTTCAAAGATTTGGATGATTTTGAATTATCTATTATCTCTTAAATGTCCAGCCACTGAAGTGCTAAACATATTTCAACCGTTTAAGAAGAAAAGTTGGGAGTGACATTAGCAAGATGGCTGAATAGAAAAGTCTTAGAACTCATCCCTGATAGAGACACCACATTAACAACAACAACTGACTCCACTTGTCTTGGCCCACGGCCAGGGCTTCGTTCTGGGCCCCTGGTCCCTTATCACGCGCATTACCACAGGCCCCTCCTCAGTCATCTTGCTCCCCTTCAGCCACCTTTCACAAGGCCTCCAAGGTAATCTACAAAGTAAAATTTGTTTGGGCACTTTTTTGCTAATTTAAAGGCTGTCAGTGTCTCTCTGTTCCAACTTGTCACTGGAAAGCTTATGAGAACTTCTGTCTAGCTCTTCCACAGGGTTTGCTGTGCTGGATGATACACTCTGCACCTCTGTGTGAGCTATTTCCCTGCCTGGAACTCAGTACCTGCCCCACCGTTTTTGTGCCCGGTTCTATTCTCGGTTGGACATATGGCTTTTGTTATTGTCAAAGTATAATGGTTAAATAGTGAAATGATTTCAACAAATGTTTGGTGAACACCTAGTAGGAGTGAGCTTTTTCTGCCTCTGCCATCCACATCAGGGAACTTCTCTCAGCTCTTTCTAGCTGCATGTTCATCTCCACATCTTACATTTACAACTATTGATAATTGTGTTGGCAAAATGCCTTAGAGATTAGTAAGTGCTCATTTAATTCATCATCACTGTCTTGTTAGAGAAGAGATGAAATAGATGTTCAAAGCCCTTTACAAGGAAGACTAGTTGCTTCCTATAGCTTTCAAAAATTGAATATTGATTGTGCAGTATTGAGTATGCCATCAACACTAATAGGAAGTATGATAGGGAAGGACAGAAAAATGAGCGACATCTCAAGAACAGAGATAAGAGTATCTTTAAGAGTTAAGAATGAATGAAGCAGAGTTACAATTTTGCACAGAACAATTTAAGATGTGCAAATAATTTTAAAAATTTTTTCATGATTGATCTACTATTTCTTATGAATTCCACCCTGATAAACAATAGTCAAAAAACCGACCATCTTAAACATACTATTTAAAGTCATCCCAGTCTCTTCCCCTTAAACAGCACTTTTAGATGATTTAGTGTTCTTTGAGAACATGTTTAGTCTTTGAGATTCACTCCCTCTTGTGCTGCTCCTCTGCAAGATGACCTAGGTGGATGGGTGGGCTGGGACTTGCAGCAATGAGAGGGGATCTTTGTGTGCTGTCCACTGGCTCTTAGATTCGTCTCTAAGAAAGGAGTCTGCTCAGTCATGTCAACACGTTCAGGCTCAGAACTCTGCCCTGCTCACCTGGCCCTACCGCAGCTGTTCTTGAGACTGCAGACCCTCTGCAGGGTCATCCAACCCTGCATTCAGGCTGTCTACTGCACAGATTTGGGATGGGCTCATCTCGTCCATTGTAACAGTGGTCCCCCTGGCAGGCCGGCTGGCCTGTACTCCGTGTTCATCTGTGTCTGCAGGTGGGAATGCTGGGACCGAGGGATGTCTTCTAGGCCTTGTGAGAGCCAAACAGGGATGGGGCACTCACTTGTGCCTTCTCTTTACCTAAACACTTACCCATTTTACTCTGCTGTCACTTGTTCTCTAATAGCGTAAGAAGCCATGTCCTCCCAGAGTTGCAAGGTAACCTCTGATGTTAGCTTTTCCCCCAGTCTATATCAATGGCTGCCTCCAGGATTACAGCTTCAGCAAAGGGAGGGGATAGTATACGCCTGCTGACTACTTGTTTCCTATACCTTTTCTCCTTTGTCCTACCCACACTCCCCAGCAACTAGAAGAGAAGGGTTTTCCTTTCTTTTCATGTGGCAGACTTCCTTATGAACAATCTTTGTTTGTAGTAGGAACACCTATTTTGTTTGACAAAGGCACAACATTTCTTCTTTACCTGTTTGATGTAATTATCCTGATGTTATACAAAACAATCAGATGCTTTTGCAAAACAGATGGAAGGCCTTATCCACAGACAATAGAAAAAGGGTGGAAATATAGTTAAAAAACACTAACCCTAAGGAGGAGAACAAAGTTGGAGGGCTGACACTACACAGCTACAGTAATCAAGACACTGCAGTTGGTAAAAGAACAGACAAATAGATCGATGGAACAGAATAGAGAGCCCAGAAACAGACCCACGTGAAGAGTCAGCTGGTCTTTGACAAAAGAGCAAAGGCAATACAATGAGGCAAAAACAGTCTTTTCAACAAATAGTGCTGGAAAAACTGAGTATTCACAACCAAAAAAAAAGAAAAAGAAAAAGAATGAATCTAGATATAACCTAGGAGAAAACCTAGGTAATCTTGGATGTGGTGATGATTTTTTTAGATAAATATGAAAGGCACAACCCATGACAAAAATAATCGATAAGCTGTGTTTCATTAAAATTTGAAACTTTTGCTCTGAGAAAGACAATGTTGAGAGGATGAGAAGACAAGCCACAGACTGTGAGAGAATAGTTGAAAAAGATAAAGGACTATTATCAAAAATATACAAAGAACTCTTAAAATTCACCAAGAAAACACACTAATTTAAAAATGGGCAAAGACCTAAAAGGACACCTCATCAAAGAAGATATACAGAAGGCAAATAAACATATGAAAACATCCTCCATATCATATGTCATCAAGGAAATGTAAATTAAAATAACAACGAAATATTACTAAATGCACACTTATTGGAATGGCCAACACCCAGAACACTGACAACACCAAATTCTGACAAGGATGTGGAGCAGGAACAACTGTCCTCCACTGTGGTAGGAAAGCAAAAGGGTACAGCCACTTAGGAAGAAGTTTGGCAGTTTCTTCAGAAAACTAAACGTACTCTTACCATAAGAGCCAGTAGTCACTCTCTTTGGAATTTACCCAAAGGAGTTGAAAACTTATGTCTACACAAAAACATGTATGTGGGTATGTTTCTTAGCAGTGATTTTTTTATAGTAGCTCTATGCATAATTGCCCAAACTTGGAAGTAGCCAAGATGTCCTTCAGGAGAGGAATGGATAAATAAACTGTGCTATATTCAGACAGCGATGCATTATTCAGTGCTATCAAGCTGTGAAAAGACATGGAGGAACCTTAAATGTATATGACAAAGTGGAAGAAGCCCATCTGAAAAAATTGCTTACAGTATGAATTCCACTATTCAACAGGCTGGAAAAGGCACAACTACGGAGACAGTACAAAAAGATCAGTGGTTTCTAGGGTTTGGAGCAGAAGTGGGGGAAGGATGAATGGGCAGAGCACGGAGGACTTTTAGGGCAGGGAGAGTTCTCTGCCCTAAAAGTGTGATTCCATAGTGATGGATCCACGTCATGATACCTTTGTCCAAAACCAAGGGTGAACCCTAATGTCAACTGTGAACTTCGGGTGATGATGACGTGTCAGTGCAGGGTCATCAGTTGTAACGAATGCACTGCTCTGGTGCAGAGTGTTGATAATGGGGGACATATAGGAATTCCCTGTATCTTTCTCTCAACTCTTCTGTGAACCTGATCTTCTCTGGAAAAATAAAGTCTTTAAAAATATATTAATTCTATTACACTACAAAGAAAACATAATGGTTCAGAAAAGAGTTATGCAAAATCACCATAAAGAAACAATCACTCCCAGGGCGGAAGCCTTGACTAAGGTGTTAAGACATTTACAGGAAAAAAAAATGTGTGAATTAGAAGGAAACTGATGAGCCATGTAAGTCCAGATGGCTGTGGCGAAATCACGAAATCTCACTACGTCTCGTGGTGTGAGCCCGTTCTGAGGAAAGAGTGACGTAGGCTGATGACATTTAATACATGAATCGCGCCCTGCTGGAACTGTCAGAATTAGCAAGCAACTCTCTGATTACAATTTGGCTTCTTGAGTCATTTTTCTTAAAAAAGAGACAGCTGGTCATCCTGGCATGACTGCTGTAAGTTACATGGCAGTCATTTTTCTTCATATGAATAAGAGAACTTGAGTTCTGATTTCTATATATCCCTTTCATATTGGTAGTAAGTCCCAGACCTGGGGAAAGAACTCTCTGGCTTGTTAATAAAATGAGGTCTTGAGCTGATAGGGCTGAAGTCCGGATGTGGGACTGGGGTTAATTCACAAAGATAAAAACTGCCTTGTGAGGTGCTTGTCTCCTGAGAAAACTTGACCTTGCCGAAGGCCTGCCATTCTCCTTCTGTCTCCTCCAGAGCTATCTTAGGTAACGAAATTCAGTGTCCTTGTAAATGGCTAGTTAGATGGAACTCATTCCAATGAATTTCATTCCAAATATGAGACCAGCCTTAAATAATGAAGTAGGAATAACAGATAATGTTTCCTTCCTTCTTTCATTAAGATAAAAATTCTGCTCCAAAATCGCGGATGACACAGAGACACCACTGCCATAGTTACGGAAACTCTGGCACCTCAGAAAGGGTACCTCTTATCCGGTTTGGAGACAAAATGGAATGAAATGGAATCGCAGGGTTTTCAAACCTGCAAGTAGTTCACTGTTGCTATATAATTGTTTAGTAATAATGGGTTGCTCTGGTGAGGATTTGTACCCAGATAACTTAATAGCATTTAATTAAAGATTTAGGATAGAAGGAAGATAACAAAATAGTAAGAAAAGCATTGATTACCACACTGGGATGACCTAATTTAATCTTTCCAGCGTTTCTGGGAAGCGTTTATCATCTCCATTGTGAGCAAGAGAGCAGCTATACCAACTGCTGTCACACTCAAGCCGGGTGTCCAACCTTTTGACACCTCTGGGCCACACTGGAAGAAGAAGACTTGTCTTGGGCCCCACATTAAATACATTGCGACATGTAATCACATGGAAATCTCATAATGTTTTAAGTAAATTTATAATTTTGTGTTGGGCCACATTCATAGCCATCCTGAGCAGCATGCAGCCTGCTGGCCACAGATTGGACACCCCTGGGTTCCCATATTCTGTATACATGTACTAGCCTTTCCAAACATAGGAGCCAGACGCTACTGAATCCATTGCCAAAGGGCCAGAAGATTTCCTCCAAAATATTAAGATCTAATTTATTTATGATATAATATTAAATATATTTTACTAGTTAGAATGCCTCCAAGGGTTATCATGTTTTAATTTTATTACAAGTCTTTTAAAACTCTTTAATCTTAAAGTCTGAGCGTTAACTTTTAATCTGGGTATTAACTTTGATACAATTCATCATTTCAATTTTCTCCTCATGGTAATTCAAAGGAATGCATGACATTGTGGAGCGTCTACACTGGGGACTATGGTTGCTGATTCATCATCTCAGGACAACCAAACCCACCGGCAGTGAAACAGAATAAAAGCTGACTTCTAGAAGGCTCATTTCCACTGTTTTAGCGGATTGAAACACCATGGACAACCAGGTCTATTGTCCACTTCAGAAAGATTCAGAACAGTTAGACTCCCTCTCACCTGGGCTGAAAAGGAGCGGTGGGAAGAGGAAGGAGTGGGGAACCATTCGGACTCCAACCTGTCTTGTCACACTGTTGTAGGGCCAGCCTCTCCCTTACACCCAGCTGGTGCCCCCGAGAAGGGCTCTTTCTACGACTAAGTGAGCATTTCATGACTGGCTCTCAAAGGGATTTTACCTACCAAAAGGTTGCTTTCAAAATGGAAACTCTTTACTGAACTATATATTGTTTTAAGCAATTGATGTTTTAACATTATTGTTAATATGTGAATGAAAAGTTAATAAAAAATTCAAACTTGTGGGCTTCTAAGAAAAAAATGTTAAACAAACATAAATAAATTGGAGTAATTAGTTTTAACTTTTTACTTTCTTAAAATAACATCTAAATGTTAAAACCAGTTGAGGATGGTGAAAACCTAGGATAATACAAAAAATAATTCACTGAGGATGTCAAGTGGTGCCTACTGATAGGATTTTGAGTGACTCACAGAAAATTTAAGCTTCTAATAGGCATATAGTTTTCATTTGAAGATAAAATTAGGATTGCAGGCATATTTGGGAGGGAAATCATTCTGGAAGCTATAAAATCATATTAAATAATTTATATCAAGGCCATTCTAACACTGATTAGTGGATTCACACTCTTTGAAATCCATTGGAATTCAAACACACACACACACACACACACACACAAATCACCTTCTGGTGTCTAGGATATGATCTGGTGGTCTGTAATGAATTCATTTCCAGGCAAAGCTTTGGCCAGCTTGAAAATGTCAATCAATATTTTATGTACTTTGTCATTGTTTTTTATAGGATCCTAGGATCCAGGTGTAGTTGTATCATCAGATTCAACAGCCTTCTTGACTGGCATCCTTTCTTTCTCCCTTTTTCTCCCTGCTATATACTGATGCTTTTGGTTTACCTCTCACCTTGGACTTCATGTCCTTCACACATGTCATAGTTTGTCTTCAAAGCGAGGTCCCAACCTATTGCTTTAGATGTCCTGAAATGTGTGCCTACCTGGATATTTATGGATACCATATGCTTGTATTACTGCCAGAAGTATTTCTAGCAGTAAGTAAGTATTTCTAGCATTCCTTATGTGTAAGATTTAATAAAGAGAGTGTTAAGTTCTATTGAAAACAAATTTATCCAATCATTCCAAACACAAGAGGTCTAAGAAGGGCAACTCTGGCCTGAGGTCAAAGAAAACACAATGATGAAGATGGCAGGATGAAGGCTTCCCATCCATTTATTCACTAGCTTTTCTGGCAGAATCTTAAACAGGAGGTTGAGCTTCAGAGATAAGAATGTAATTTGGTCTTCACCGTCCTCTGCCCTAACTTTTTATCTCATGTTACTCCAACCCATACTGATTAATCTCAACTGTGATGTTTGGGAGCACATGGAAGGTGTATAGATTTGATGAGATGCTGCTGGAATGATGGGAAACAGGCTAAAATCAGGGTCATTTCCTGCTAGCAACAGAACGGCCCACTGCAAAAGGAAAAATGTCCCCTTCCACAGCAGTTTATATTGGTGTTATTGTTGAATCATTTCTGAATTTGACCAGAAATATTTTTATGCTTACTAATCCATAACTTAATTTTATATTGAAACAATTTCTTTGGGGTGCCTTAGACATTGCTTTTTATTTAGGTTTAGGTTTTTATTTAGATTGATCCTGGGAGAATTGAGAAAGGAAAGCTTAACAATTAGCAAATGCCTTAGGTATATTTAGAAATTTCACTCCCTAAATGTAACACAATTTTTGTAATAAATTGTAGTAACAATGATGGCTTCCATGCTGATTCTTTTGAGGAATGATATATTTAATGTCTATTGCTCTGTAAGATTTATACTGGGTGTGAATATTCACTAGCAGTGGTTGGAAACCCTCTTACATGAAGGATACATGAATGAACTAGAGAAGGGAAAAGTATTGCAAGTAAAATCTGAAGTCCTCCAGTCCTCTTAGTGGACCTTTTAGTCCTGCTGTTTCCCACTCTTCTCCCCCTTGCTTACTCTGCCTCAGTCACACAGTTCTCTCTGTTGTTCTCTGAACAAACCAGGCAGGATCCCACCAGCTTTTCTTCTTTTCTGAAATGCTCTGCCCCAAATTTAGAAATGGCTACCTTGTCTCTTCATATCTTTGCCCAGATGTCACTTGCTCAATGATGTCTGATTTTATCTACAATTTGTCGCTCCTCCAGCACTCCCTTCTTCTAACCCTGCCCTGTTTTCCCTGTATTCAATGGCTCTTACCACCATCCGACATCTCCTATACTTCAGTTATTTATTATGTTGATTGATATCGTCTCTCCATATCTACTAGAATGTAAGTCTCACAAGAATGAGCAGCGTTATATTTTAGTTCACTGATATATCCCAATGAAAAAGTACCTGGCACTTAACTCTAAAAAATGTGTTGAAGAGGCAGATAAAATATCTGCAGAGTGATTGCGCATAGCAGTGGAGTGCTCCAGAGGGCAGAACTAGGATTTATGGATAGACACGAAGGAGGCGGATCTGGGTTCAATATATAAATAACTTTCCACATAAAGGGGCTTTCCAGCTTTGACATGCAACACATCACCTGCAGAGCTTGTTAAAAACAATGGAGTCTGGACCTCAGACTTCAGCAGAACCTGCAAGAACTAGGAAGTGGAATCTGTGGTGGGAGAGGAGGTCATAGATCACTGGTTTTATACTCAAGTTCAAGATCCACTGTCTGAAATTCTCAATTACTGAAATACTCAAGTAGAGGCTGAAAGACCATGTGTCAAAGATGTTTAGGGAGAAATGTGTATTATCTGCACTGCAGATGAAGGCTGAGCTTTATTGCATGATTTTATCAGATTAATTTCAAGATTGATTAGTATATTTTGTGCCATATTATTGAGAACATGTAAACTTTACTTTCCATCAGGCTTTGCTATGAGGTTGGTATTTATGCCTCTTAGGAGGAATAGAAATATAGCTCTAAGAAGAATCTCATATTTCTTAACATTTAATTCTTATGTGGAAGTCTCATTATACATAAGAATATATGTAGATTGGAAATCTCTGACTTATTTTTGGAGCCACTAGTATTTCATTTAATGAAGATAACTGCAATTTACTTTTAATTATGTTTGGAATCCACCACAGGACTTCTGAGTAAGTAACCCATAATTCAAAAGAGGGTAGAAGTCAGGTTAATGATCTGCAATTGAGAACAGCCCTAATTGAATATTCAATATTAAATTGAGTGTTCTCTTTTCATATAGGAAGCAGTATATAATGTGCAAAATATATTTTCACTATAAAATAAAAAATTAATTTCAGAAAAATGCAGGCCGCCTCTTAAACAGTGGTTTATGGAGGTATCAAGTGACACTGAATCACAATAAAATGACAAACAAAAACAAAAAATTGGCATGAGCAAGCGCATGACACGCATCAGACCTTTAGCAACCAAACCCCTCCCGTTCCCAACCCTTGAGTCCCTTTGCATGCCTGCTGGTGGGTTAGGAGGATCAGAAGATTCAATTCTCTGTTCTCTAGTTGGATGTAATTACCTAGATTGAATTTTTAAAAATTCACCACTATCTACATAGTTTATTGTGTGTGTGTGTGTAGAAGGACATTTCAAATTAATCTGTTTAGTAGATTTTTTAATATTTCCCATTATGGCATACAGTTGTGGGGAAACTATTGAAAAACAATTAGGGTTATGAGGAAAAATGATCACATGTGTGTGTTTTACTGTATTTGAGTATATTTTTCTGGTATACTGTGGATGAAAATTAGCATACCAAGAATAGGCTACATTCAAAAATTTATAAATAAATTTACAATAGCATTCTTATTGTATAATCAATCCTTAGTTTTAAACATTTTGCCAAAGTAAGTGCAAAATACAAAAAAAACCTTCAAAGGGACACTTACCTGCCTCACAATTTTCAGTCACAACCCCCTTATACAGGTGATGGCTGAAGGACATCTTTACATCCTCTCCTTCCATGTGAATGACCAAGAGACCAATGCTTGTCCTAGAGGGGACCCCTTGGTCCGTAACTTTAAGCAGCAGCCAGACTGGAAAATATCCTGAAGACGGGTTTTGCTGAAGTTGAATCTCTCCTGTATATTTATTAACAGAAAATATGGACTGGGTCTCTGCAAAACTAAAAATGACAGTTCCATTGGGTCCCAAGTCTGGGTCATTGGCCCTCAGAATGGCAGTCGTCTGGTTTAAAGGTGACTGATGGGAAAGAAAAACATCAAAGGGGTTCTGTTCCCAAACTGGATCATTGTCATTAACATCAGTGACATGTACTTTTATAATTACTGTGGTGCTTCTGGAGCCCTGGGTGCTACAGTCTCTGGCCACAGCCTTGAATGTATATTGAGATCTGGCTTCTCGGTCGAGCGTATGGCCTGTTCTCAGAGTGCCTGCCACAGGATCAATGGTGAAAGCACCAGAAGCCTCATCTGTCAGAGAGTACACAGTTTGCCCATTCAGGCCTTCGTCCTTGTCCACAGCAGTGAGCACAAGAACCACTGTCCCCACTTCAGCATCTTCACTCACAGAGGCTTGGTAATGAAGTGTGGGAAAGGAAGGGCTGTGGTCATTGTCGTCCAAGACTCTAAGCTGCAGCTGCACTATAGAGCTCCTCGGTGGGTCCCCCAGGTCAGAGCACAGGATGATGAGGGCAAAATTGTTGACTTGCTCCCGGTCCAAAGCGCGAGTAGTTGAGAGTTCTCCTGATGTTTCATTAATAGCAAAGTACTCATAGGTATTTCCATCTATCAAAGAATACAAATTCAAAATTCACTTGAATTAAAAAAGTAGCTGCCCTTAGCTAGCAATATATACCTATATATATATATATATATATATATATATATATATATATCACTGATTCATTCATTCAACAAATATTTATTTCCTGATTACTTCGTCTTAATGCTTTTGTGAGTACTGAGGCTGTAACAGTGCACATGAATGATAAAGCTCCTGCCCTCATGAAGCTTCTGTTATCAGGGATGAGCAAAATAATATAATTCAGTATCTATCTTAATTCAATCAGTAATTAGAACATCTGCTTTGACTGATTTGTAGAAGTATGATTTTTATGCATGTGCATCTACAATGTTTATATTCATTCATTTTCCTTTTGAGAGGATTAAAATGTACATTTTATATAAAATAAAACAGTAGTAGGTAGGGATAAGAAATAGGATGCAATGTCTATTTTTATATATCAGTCACGAATTAACACATTGATAGCAGTAATTTTCCCAAACATTACTCACTACAGATTGCATGGCCCTTATATGGCAGCAATAAGCTCCTCTTCTACATTTCCATGGCACTTTGTGCGTGAATCGTAAAACACTGCTGTTAGAGACAGTGAAACACTTGTCTATTTCTTCCATAACATAAGCAAGGAGAGGGTTTTATTCGTCTCTGCATCCTTCAAAAACATCTTTGTTGTATTATTGTCTGTGGTACTAAGCGGAATAAAAGTTAAAACTGAACATAGGACAAAAAGTTTTCAAAGACACTTAAAGTCACCCTGAACATTAGTCAGGAGAAGTGTGGTTCAGTAACTTGCTGGCCATACTCTTCAATGAGGCGCACTATTCCCGATAGTGTGGAAATTTACTGGAGTCTGCCAGAGGCATATGGGTACGAAGTAGGCTGGCATTTAGAGAATACGGCAGTCATAGGTAGTGCTGGGGACTGAGAAGAAGGAACTTGCACTTGTATTTCTTCATAAGACATGGTTAACTTGTACCAAACAAAGGGATGATCAGACAAGCTGCACTTCTGCAGCATTTGTGGGTGACAAACATGCATTCACTCAGCAAACATTTAAGGAACACCTGCCATGTACCAAGTATGTGCTGGATGCTGGACTATGTGGAGAGCAGGATATGACCCCAGGCTCCAGGAGTTGATCATTCAGGAGGGAATGGGGGCCAGTGCCTAGACATTTAAGTACAGTGTGAAAATCCTACATAGGGGACACAGGGACGCCTAGAGGAAGGGCACACAGTCCTGTGTTAGGATGGGCGGGATGTGCTTATTAGAAAGAGTGACGTCAAAACTGAGTTGTAGAGGGGAGAAAGACAGGCCGCAAGTTCCAGGGAGAGGGAAGAGCAAGAGGAAGAGGGAAGAGCGTGCGTGAGGTCCCCGGAATAGGAGAAGTTAATGGCTATGAATGTTTTCGTGAACACAGGGCCCCCTGGGTATTTGAGCGTTGGGGGTAGGAAGAGGGTTTGCAGTGGGTTTTGGAGGTAAGCAGGGGGTCGAATATGAAGTGCCCTGTGTACACAGCTGAACGTTTATACTTTATCTTAAAATCCACGGGGAGTCCCTGAGGCATTGCAGACAGGAAAGTGTCAGGAATCACATTTCTGTTTTAGAAAGAGTCCGGGGCAGCAGCATCAAAACCTGATTAGAATACAGGAGGTTCTGAAATCATAGGTGCACGGAGGAAGTGGCCACATTAAAAAAATATGAAGGAGGAAAAAGAAGGAGTAAGGCAGGAAGAATGCATGGTGGGCGCAGGGGAAAGACCACAGGGTTTAGACCAGTTCTCGTTAAAGTGAGGTCTGAGTGCTCTCAGGGCTACGTGACGCTTTCCAAGGAGTTTCTGGATGCATATCCTTAAGAATCCAGAGTGCAGATGATTTAAGAAGCTTGAATATGAAGGAGAGAGATAGTGAATGAAGGGGTACTTCTGAGGGGGGATGTTTTTCAAGATGGGAAAGGCTGGACAAGCCAGTAGAGGGGGAATGAAGGAAAAAAGTTGGCCATGAAGGAAAGGGAGGGCCATGAGCATAGATGGGGAATGTCCCTGATGCAATGGAAGAAGGAAGGTGCAGTCTGGACGTTGTTTGCAATTGGCCCTTGACAAGGTGAATGCAGAAATGGAGACTGAGCATTTAGCAAATTTTATAATGACTGAAGAGAATAATTTTATGTCTGCATAATACATTAACAGTTCTTAAAAACTGGGGTTTGCATTTTGCATGCCTTCGATTCTTTTCCCCAGTTAGTCATACTTATTGCATTTTATAAAAAGTATCAGTCACAACAGATTGGAAATTTTAAAAATATAAACCACAGATAGTTTGAGAAGTTTTAGAAAATAAGTGGAGCTTACAGAAGAGGAAAATACCTATTCTACTGCAATAGGAAGGAAGAAATAAGAACTGGACGTACTGATATGAGTTACTTGGAGGGAGTGTTATGCTTTGGGATGGCAGTATGATATACCCTTATCATAAAAAATAATGTAAGTATTGGTCAACACAGCATTTTTATAATAGTAAGACTGTACAATATCTAAATGGCCATCAAAAGGGATGAGTGAAATAAATGATTTTCTGCATATGCATTAAGAGACAGCATTGGAAATGTGTATTCACTGACATGAAAGATTTACACAGCATATTCATTTAAAAAATGAAGCAACACACTAGCGCATATAAATTTTCCAATATGCATAAAAATGGTGTCTGTAGTTCATTGAGGTTCACGGAAAAGTGTTTTTCAAAATACCAAGTGAGTTATCTCTGCAAGGCATAAGAGTCTTTGTCATTACTTTTGTTTTTTATAAATTATATATATGTATATATATATTCTACAGCAATGATATATCATTGTGTAATCAGGGGGAAAGGCAATAAAACTGTTTTCCTTTTGGAGTAAAATGGGTGGTACAAAGAACATAGCTTGATTATAGAATTTATAGCATGCAGAAAGTGATAGCTTCCGGCAACCAGGCCTAAAACTGTGTTTACAAGACCTTAAAGCAGCTTCTCTTCATAAGCAGTCCCGAAGCACTGCTCTCTCCTTAGCTCCCTTCGTTCTGTGTACTCTCTGATGTGTGCTAAAAACCAGACTCTTCAATCACTCTTGCTTTAGATGAACACGATATGGCTCTCTCAAGCTGACTGCTGATGTGGAAGTGAAGCTGTCAGAAATCCTCACGCCTCCGACCCAAAGGGAGCCACGTCACAAAATGACCCTGAGGGAAGAAGTCCCTAAAGACCTTGATCTTTGGGGGATCGTGGTAGATCTGAAGTGTCACACTGGCATTCAGATCTGGGAATCGTTTGCCTACTCATGTCTTCTAGGCCCACCTAGAAAGACCTGAAAAAACTCTGAATTGCCCAAAAGACTAAAAATAAGTGATTATAAGAGAGAAACAAAAAAAGCCTATCTGTTCCACCTGTACATCCACTGATGTTAAATAATTCAGGGCAATAAAATGCATTGTCCTGTAGGAAAATTTACAATAGTTGTTGGGAACAGTGGTTCCGGATGGCTGTAGGAAGGAGGCAGAGAGGAAACCCAGGGCACCACCGTTCAGTTCTAACTGGGTGTGCATTTTGCCGACACTGCAATAGACACCAAATACAGAATAATCACCATGCAGTGTGTCAGCTTGGTCAGTCATGGGGGGAATTTTAATAAGACAGTACTTACCGATTATATGATACTTGACAGCTCCATTATTGCCAGTATCCATGTCAAAGGCCAAAACAGTGTAGACAACCCCTGGCTCTTGGTTTTCCAGGACCTCAATGCCGTGGGCGGGGACAATCATCTTTGGAGCATGGTCATTTTCATCTTCCACAGTACAGAGAACAGTGGTGGTGCCAGACAAGGAAGGGACGCCCCCATCTCGTACAAGTACTGACACGGAATGAGAAACGGCACAGGTTGGGGCTGTTCATTCGTACCTGAACAGGCACTGCCCTCCCTGGACGGCGCCAGGCCGAACTAACCCGGTGGCCCTGGGTCAATACTGTTCTATTTAAAGACACCCTACTGATATATAAAACTTCCTACTGCCTGTGTGTGTGTGTTTGTTTGTTTAGCAGAGCCCAGGGATCCCTTACCTCGAAGGGTGAAGACTTCCTGAAGTTCTCTGTCAAGTGTGGTGGTTGTCACCACCTCTCCGGTGTCAGGATTGATCTCAAACCACCCAAATGATGCACCTGGCATGATTTCAAACTGAAGCTTGGAGTTAATTCCTTAAGGAAAATATAAAGAAACATTTTAGCAATTAGCCCTTTGGAATCCATTCTTCTGTTCTCCTATTCTTTTTCCTATGAACGTATTAGGTGATAGATGAAAAAGCCAAGATACTTAAACAACCTTCAAATTAAAGTTAGAAAACAAAACAAAACAAAACAACTCTCTTGGCTGCTCTTGCTAAATAAAAGCCTCATGAGCCAAAATGCTTGCTTTTCAAAAGTCTTATGAGACTTCCCCACAGTGAATGCTTGAGATTTTTTCCCTCCCATAAAAAATTTCTTATGAGTGTGCAACTCTCCAACATATTTCTAATTACTCTTTCCAACACCCCTGATTGCGACTTCATGACATAACTGTAAGCTACAGGGCAAAGGACCGTTTCCGTGAATTGACCTCCTATTTCCAAGCTTGCGCTCAGTTATGATACCCTGTTCTTTTCCCAGTGCAGAAGGGGAGCTCTCAGAGTCACTCCTCTGCATATTTATTGTTTTGTTTTCTACTTAATATTCAGTCTCCTTCTGGAGCGAGAAAAGCTGCATTATTACATATTTTGAAAATAGTTCTTCCCATATTTTTTTGTGGTTTCATTTCTCCCCTGAGAAAAGAATCAGGCCATTTCCCCATGGGTTTTGAAGACCTTTCATCCCACAAACTTGAACATGATTTTCTGTGCTGATGTGACTTAGTTGTACTTTACACAAGTTCCTTTCAATCACTTTTCTATGTGTTCTTTTCTTAACAGACAAGAATCTCGACATAGATACAGTACTTAGAATATATGACTTTATACTTTAATAAAAGATGAAATATTCTTCTTTGTTCTTAGCAACAAAAAAACTTCAATGAACACATTTCCATCTTGTCAGTCTTAAAAAGTAAATTTCACTATGATCTCGTGAATGTAACATAGGAATGAGAGCCAAAAGGAGTGGAATATCATACAGTTTTATATAAAAATAAATATACATGTCTTCTTACTATGTCCCTTGAAAGACAAAAGATATTTGAGATAATCTGCAGGCATTTGAATGACATTTTTAAAAGTCTAATAAGATAGAATCAACATATTTGATATGATATGGCCAGAGGTCACCAAAATGTGTCATTCTATCACTAAGCATTGGTCAGACCATGACATTAATGATTCTCTGATAGCATGGTGATTACTTTCATCTCAAAACGATCACATAATCTTTCCTCTAGCCAGGACGAATTCCTCAAAACTCCAGGTTGTTACTCCTGTCTATCTCTTCTTACACTATGGAAATGGGAACAATACCATCTCACATCCACTTCACTTGCTCCTTGAATATTTGGTGAACAAAATTAGGTGACAAGCACAGTGTTGATCTGCCAAGGAGCTGGTGTGCCTCTGCCTATGTAGAGCTGTTGTGGAAAACAGCGCCTTTTAATTTTGGGGCCTTTTAGTTTTCAAATAAATTTACTCACTTATTATATGTTACACACAATATTATATATTGAATATCATATACTTTTAATTCCCAGCACTGGTCAAACCTAGAAAATATCTTTAAATGTTTCAACATAAACCCAAATCTTGATGTTTCCCCTCCATCCATTGTTTCTGTTGTTCTCTGATGTGCTTTGCCACTATAACCAGGATTCCCCTGACTTTTAAAAAAGTTTCTGATTTAATTATTCCTATTGTTTGATATAGCTTTTATCTGTAAAATAACCACTCACTTTCAACCCTCCTGGTGTGTTATTGAAGATAAATAAGATTTTTTTATAACTACAGTTTGCATATGTACATTTTCACACTCCAAGCTTCACACCCTTCACAACTTAAGTACTGTGAGATAAATTTAAAGTATTTGACTGTGGCTTTTTTGGAACTCAGTTCCTTGCTTCTTCCCCCACACCCTTAAATAATCCACCAGAACAAAGAGAGCATCACCAAACTGGGAAACAAAGAGAATAAAATAAAATAGCAATTATTTAGTCGAATCCCATCACCTTACTAAGCAATTTGGAAAGCTGGGCCTGAGCCCACTGTGTGGTATACTTATGACCACACCCAGTGAAGGATGTGTGGGCACAGACACGGGTGCACACACACGTACATCTGCTCTTGACCTCAAGACCTACGGCCTTATGACGCCTTCATTTCTCCCACTCTGGGATAGCCGTCCTCCTCAATTCACTCCTTTTCCTATCCAGGCCCACCCACGAATTCTCACTTTAGCCACCTTGCAAATTTCCTCAGGTCCTGTGGCTTTTTGCAAAAGGTGCCCAGCGAAGCTCCGACCCAGGATCAATCCAGCCATCTCTCTGCCCTCCTTGAATATCCAGCAGATAACTAGAGCTGGAGGAAATTTCACAACAGCATAGGCTGAGGCCACTGAAAGTCCTTGTCATCTGGCCATCTTTCCAAATCTTCTTGGTCACCTCTCTCCCATTCATGTCTCCCACGCAAACACCTCCTGGCTCACTCTCACAAATCCCTCCCCTCCCCATTTCCCAGATAAAATGGAGGCACTGGGAAAAGAATCCCCTCAACTTCCTGCAACTATGCTCAACTCTACGTTCTGCTTTCTGTCTTCATGGTCAAGTAATTCTTCAAATACCTTCTTTGGGATTTTCCTATTAGTTCTAATCTTTCTCATTAATTTCTTCCCTAAAATTATATTCTTCTCTAGCTACAAGAGTCAAGATTTTTTTCCCTTTTCTTTACAGCCAAGTGTCTTTTAAAAATACTGTTCATTCTCCGCAGCTAGCTCGAAACCACTGCCATACCTAGCTACCCTTTCTAAGGTCACCAATGACCTTCTGGTTACAAAATCTACCTGCCAATTTTAGTTCTTACCTTCAGATATTGTTGAATGATGTTAAAGAAGAGAGAAAGGAAGGAACAAAGGGAGAGAGGAAGGAGGGAGGGAGAGAAGAAGAGAGGAAAGGAGGAAAGGAGAAAAATGGAATTCAGTCTCTCTCCCACCCAACTCAATGGCTTCAGTTTCCACTCATACACAGATGACACCCATGCCTTTGCGTTGACCTCCAGATATTTGGAAGTTTAATTCATTCATGCGTACATGCATTCATTCATGTGTTCCTTTATGTAATGCACATCTCCTGAGTGCCAGGCACTGGAAAGGTACCACTGAATAATAAGTAATTATCTTGACCCTCAGAGTTACCCTCCAGTGGGGGAGACAATTAAATCAATGAGTTATAGACCATGTGGTAGAATATATTAAATCACTGAAGAAGTGGATCAGGGAAGACTTATCACAGGTACATAGTTTGCTCATTAATTATTTCACTCAATAAACGTAGACAAGGTGATAGTAAGTGCCAAGGTACCGTGGCCAGGTGCTAAGAATATAACTGATAGCAAGAAGACAACTTCTCTACCCTCACGGTACTCACAGGACAGCACTGGACACAGGTCAGTAAGCAGGCAATTATGATTCCTGATAAGAATGATAAGAATGACTGCATAATTACAAGTTGTCTTTTGTATAAGCTGAGACCCTAATGATGAATAGGATTTAAAGGGTAAGGGGAAAAAAGAGTGTTGGCACCCAGGGGACATCCCAGGGAGGCTGGGAGTCAGAAGGAGAGGAGGTAGAACTTTCTCCCCCCATTGGCTGTGATGCCATCTCACCTGGCTGCAGCAACTGCTCACAGCCTGCATTCTCTTCGGTACTCCCAGGACCAGGCTCTGCAAGGCTCCTCCTCTCATTTTCTTCCGAGGTTCTGATCATCTCAGCCTCTTTTCTTTGTTTTCAGTGTTTTTCCAGGGTTACTTCAAGATTCCCCTTTTGCTTACCCAGCCTCCCAACACCTGTGTAGTAACATCTGGTTTTCCTCACTGCACCTGACTGATACAGTACTTGGCACCAGCAGTGGGGCCCAAGTGACAGGAACTCTGGGATTGGTGTGGTTATGTTTTAGGCCTTGAATGCACTGCCGAGTTCCTTGCCCATGAGAAATGGAATACTAGTAATTCATCACTTGCATTGATATCACGATCAATTAAATTATCACCCGTGTTGGATTGCAATAAGTGACTATTAAAGGACTCAAATTCCTTAGAAGACCAAATGGTGCTGACTTGGGTCATATGACAGTAAAAAGAAATGTGATGGGAGATAGCTGTTTCTGAATGTACAAGGAATTTATAGAAAGAAAACGACAAGCTAAGGTTTTAAACTCGCAGCTCAGTCATAGTCAGAACACCAGAAATCTTCTATGGGAGCCCTAAAATTAATCTTCTTGAGATCAGACCCAAATTGAGTGGCAGATACAAGAGGTAACTTCTTGCAAGGGGATGCTTATGACCTGAAATGCCATAACTAGAGTCAGATCTCAACATATTGCAGGCGGTCATGTACGAATCTGACTCAGTCAAAGACAGATTATCATTTCAAAAGAACATCAAGTTTTCTAACTTATATTGGCTAAGCCTGGGGAATATATGTGGAAGTCATTTCTAAGGATGTGAAATCCAGGAAAATAAAACAGAGCTTTGATTTAGGCTGGATGTATTGATATGGTGTGCTTACCAGAGATCATGATTTAATGTGTTAGCTCATAGAGCTATGTCTCCTGACAGTTTCTTTGATTGTCTGGGTTTGACACTGGCCTATCATTGAAGCTGAGGGGTCAGATCTTCCCTTGTTCTGCACTATAAAGGATTGAAAGCTTAAGGAAAAGGGAATGTTAAGATGGATTTACTAAGTCTGGCATGCTCCCCCATTATATAGCCTGAGTTCAGAGGATTCTTCCTTCATAAAGACCCTTAGAAAGACATCGGTTAGAGAGACATGAGCATCCTTTAAAGCCCTCTAGTAGTTGTCTCTTTGTAGACTGTAGATGATGGGGGGGGAACCTTTTTAAAACCAATACTCTATACCAATTTATAAGAACTATGGAAGTGATTTGCTTTCACCTTGCAGGAACAACAAAGTACATCTATAGGGTAAACACTTCCGCTATCCACCATCATCTACCGGCAAAGATATTGATCATCTTGGCATCCAGTCGAACATCACATTGATCCACTACTTTGATGACGTCATAATTGGATCTGATGAGCAGAAAGTAGCACGTAACTATTTAGATGTGTTAAATAGATACATGCATTAGACCAGCAGTTGGCAAACTACAGCCTGCTGGCCAAATCCAGCCCGCCCCTGCTTTCGTAAATTTTTATTGAAACAGAGCCACACCCACTTCTTTATGTATTATCTATTGTTGCTGTCTTGCTGCTGTGACAGAGTTGAGTAACAGAGACCGTATGGTCTGCAAAGCCTAAAACATTTACTCTCTCCCCCTTCACAGAGAAGAGTTTGTAGAACCCTGTCCTAGAGTAAAGGGCGGGAGAGTGATAGGGGATGAGGACGGGGGAAAACTGGAGTCACTTCATAAAAATGCTTGGTTGTAAAGCTAGAAGACGATAGAACGCTCCCGTAGAAACCATAGGGAATTAACAAAGAATTGTGGCCAAGGGGGTGCTCTTTTCAGATACAGTTTTTAGGAAGATCATTTTTCATGTGATCCCTCAACTGTATGATGCCCTGCAACCCAGACATTTCTGAAGCAAAACCAGGATTGTGCCTGGTGGACTGAATGAAGGGATAAATAAATGAACAAATTCTGAAGCGTGAAGGCGACTTGAAGCAGCACAGTTCACAGATTCTTCAGTGTCTCAGATCCCACAGTTAAAAACATTTCCTGAGCTCCTACGTCACAGATCCTGAACTGTAGCTACGGGGCCTGGGATAGAAGTGAGTAGACTGCATCCTGGACCCATGAGAAGTTCACAGCCAAATGGACAGGCAGACAAGTAAACAATTACATAATTATAATACCGTGAATTAAATGAAATAAGACTACATATCAATTTCAACAGTGATTCTTTCTGGGTGAGTGAGGTCATGAGTGGTCCTTACTCTTTCTTTTTTTCTGTTTACTATTTCATGAATTCTAAAACTTTTTTTCACATGCTAACATTTCTAAAATTAGATACACTTGACAGTGAATGGTGCCTTTGGCTCCGTGAAACAGATGAAATGCTGTCATGGCCGTGTTTCTGCCTTGCCCCAAGTGTAGGATGTTGGGTGCAGTTATTCATCGAGTGTGAGACATTTTCCAAGAAACCAGATGTACAGTTTACTCAGGATAAACCCAGATGGAGGATACATTCTTATGGAAGAGAGAATACGATCTCATTATAGAAGTCCACACTTCTCTATGGCAATCTGCTGTTAAATTATTTTATATTTGTTTTGCCACTCTTTAGTAAACCTATCAGCTCCCAGTGAGTCGTCTTCCCTGGCGGGGCGCCCTGTCCTCTCCGTGGCAGAGAGGGGCGTCTGGGGAAGACCCTTGCTCACTAACAATGGAGCTCTTGTTGGTGGCACCAAATGCTGCAGCAGTTTTAATATCTTAGTTAAAACCTGGTAGTTGTTTTCCCGTTTGAATATAAGAAAAAAACTCCTGTTAGAACTAGTGTGAGTCATACATCATAAACATTCAGTGCTCAAATTCCCATGGGTTTTGAAGGCCAGCACTTTAGGCTTATGTTTTTGAAAACTACATGGCAGAATGCTAGGAAACATGTTAAGCTTTCTGGTATTAAGTAATGCTATATAGTATTTTTTAAAATACATACTACAAAGTAAACCATTCATAAATTCCTATGCGATGCTGGTATGTTAAAATCTTGACTACGTCATTTAATTCTCATGCATAATCCTTTTTCATTGTTTTAACCCAGTAAGCAAAAAAAAAAAAAAGATTGGTGGGAAATATGTTCAAAATCACATGCATACACACAAATTCACATGCATTTACATAACTACTTGCTTAACACATCTGGCCTCGTTAAAAACACTAAGATTTCCAGTAAACTGAAATTGTCTCCCAAACATGTGAGGGTGCCTGGGACTCAGGAAGATGTTAGATGTGTATTTAAAGCACACATAAGTGCAAAGCCAGAAAAACAATAATTTAACATCTAAATTCTCTGTACAGCAAACCATAATCTCTAGAATAATGAACATTCAATTCAAGTAACAGATTGCAGACTACTGGTTCTAAAAGAAAATACAACTAACACTAGGTAACTTGATAGTAAAAATCAGAAAGAATTTTTATGGTAATCATCTTTAGTCGATATTTGCAAATTTGAGAGAAAGTCTTTCTTCCCTCTTCAAACATTTAAAGCAAAAGTAATCCTTTCAGTAGAGTCAATTACAAAAAAATAAAATTAAGAAGCAAAAGTAAGGTCAACGGGAGGAAGCATTTTACATACTTTAATGATGGCTAAATCGCACATCATTGATGGGTTTGGCACATGGCTGTGTATTCTGTGAAGTGGTTTCGATGGTGCCCTGAGCCTGTGTTGTACAATTTGTATGAGAGCACGCACTAACATAACTTTACTGAACCAGAATTATGGTGAAACACAAGGCTTATGTATAGTCTCCCTTGTTTCTATCACCCTAAAAACCACACTGTGAGAAATGTGCTAAGTAAGTTCTTCAAGCTTGGTCTGGACAAGCAGTTGTTAGCAAGGAGTCTTTGGGCAAAATAAGAAAAACTGTTTGATCACACTGCCCCGCTCTGGTCAAAAGAGAGATTAGGTTAGCCCTTGAAAGGTTTTGTGACATCACATCTAAGTGCATGTATTTCATTAAAAGACGATGCTTTCCAAAATGGCAATGCATCTGAATGGCATACAATTTACATTAAAAGCTCAAGGAAATATATATTTTTATCCCTTTGAAACAGGAGGAACATACTATTGTTAATAGTATTTCTCCATAGAAACATCTGTTACTATTCGTATAAAGAAAGAACAAAATATCACACTGGTTATATAACGCCACTTGCCATGTACAAGTGTGAATCTCAGAAGACTGGCTTATTAAACTATTCGTATTAATTCAGGTGAGAAAATCTGGCATATGGTGTTAATGGAAAATACTTCACTATAATTTTTATAACTATTTTGTTTAAAATAAAAACAGGATATTATTAAAGTTACTGAAACTTAAATGCCAAAAAGGTCAGTGATATTGAAAAGTAATTCTATGAAATTCTAGGAATTTACAGATTCCTAGACAGGGTAACTATTTACTTCAAAGTCATTTGTCTCAACACAGTGGTTGACATTAATAATAATAATAAAAACAGAAGTTAACATATCTATTGACCATTTATTGTGCCAGGTTTTTAAAACTATACATCAGGTATTATTATTATCCATTTTAGAGATAAGCAAACAGAGGAACAGAGAGGATCAGTAACTTCATCAAGGTTACACAGCTTAAGTAAAAAATGGCAGTTCTAGGGGAGGGGTGGAGGGATGGGGAGAAAAGCCACACAACTGTAATTGAATAACAATAAAAAATTAAAATAAAAAAAAACAAAAAAAATGGCAGTTCTAGAATTCAAACTCAGGAAATCTGACGTCAGCGTCCTCCCTCTTCCATTATGTTATACAGAGAGGAACTAACCATTTGCCTTCCTGCATTCAATGTATCTAGTATACTCTGAAAAAAATGTGATACCTAGTCTATACATCTGCTTATTATCACAATCACATCAATAAATTCTATGTTAATTAGGTATATATCACTGTACTATAAATAATGGCAAAGATCAATCTAAGAAAATGCTATATAAGAGCATGCATTATCTTTACCCATGGAGAGGTCTTTCATGAATGCCATTTAAAGAGGTATGAGAAGTTTGAGATGACTCACAAGTGTTTCATTTTTCTGGGACATAACCAGTTTAAATGACATTAATTTTTGGTTTTAGCATTAATTACGTAGTTTCCATATTTTAAATTACCTGAATCTCTGTCCACAGCTTCAACCCTTGTGACAAACTCCCCCGGACTTTGGTTTTCTTTAACTGAAGCTCGATACAGGTGCTGCTTGAACACAGGTGCCTCATCATTGACGTCAAGAACAGTGATTGTCAGGGTCTGGGATGAAGACAGTGCTGGGACACCATCGTCCAGCGCCAGAAGGGTCAGAATGTGCTCAGTTTTAATTTCATAATCCAGAGAGCAAGCTGTAGTTAGTAAGCCTGTTTGGAAGGTGGAGAAAGGTAATACATAATAAATGTTCTTTAGAGTAGCCAACCTCACTCTACCTATGTCTAAAATTTCAGAGTCTTTCTTTGTTAAATAAGAAATCTTATGAAACCAACTTTAAATTTATATATTATCTAAAGTAAAATGACATTTTTTCATCAGAAAAGTCATCCTAATTTAAACTACGAAGATGCATGAAAATTCAGAAGTAGTCTATCGTATACCATTATTTTCTGTGAAGATTACATCAAAACGATTTCTGTACCCAACATCTACCTTCATTTAAAAAACTGTCTTCAGGTCAATGGCAATTCGTGTTTAAAGTGACCACGTAGCAAAAAGGTGAGTATGGCTACATTCTTTAAGATATTTAGTCTTTCAAAAATTAATTTAGTTTTTGTTATCCTCTCTTCATATGTATTTTGGTAACTGTCTTCTTTATTAACAAAAAACTGTAACGACTTTATAGCCCAGACACGTTTCATGGACAAAGCGTGTCTCCATGCTATTGCCATTGAAGCATGTGACTCATTTAAGCAAAGTGCTGCGAAGTCTCGCACACTGTAGCTGTCCGTGATTACGGCTGTCACATGTTTTCTTTTAGGGTTGCTGTGTGCTTCTCCAACACACGCTCATCCTCTCAGAACTTTTCTTCAAGTAATTAAAGAGGTTTACTGCTTCAGATTTTGTAAAACAGCTTTCCAGTAATTATGTATTATTTCATATTTCACAGCCCAAAGCCATTGAAAAATTTGCTATGTCTTCTTTATAAGAAATATGAGCCTTGTGAGAGAAACACAGTAATGCATTCAGCAAGTATCATTTTATGTCTTCGAAAAAGATCTCAACCGAAACAGCCTCTGCAATTGTTCAAGATTCGTGATACCTATATTAGTGAGGCGCAGTTCTAATTTTAACCATCCTCTTTAACAATCTGAAATAGACCTGCCTTAGCTGTCATGGAAAACATTTTAAGGACTGTTGGAATGGGTCCTTGGAGAGCCCAGCTCCAACAGCAATCAGTAACTAGGTCTGGACTATCTCTCTGTCAGCTGGGCTTTTAGGTGGTATTCACACATGCCTCAGAATGGAACCATATGTACAGGATTCAATAAATATTTTGATAAAAATTTTTAACAGTGTATAGCCAGACTATAATCACGACTTCCAAATCCTACACATTCAGTCCCATTCCAAATCATGGTCTTACTAAGAGTTGGGCCAATTGGCATACATCTGAGATTTTTTTTTCTGAGGCTCATGCAGAAATAATTTTTTTTTTCTAGAGATTGAGATGGTAGTCCATCTCTTCAATATCTCCTTAAAATCAGGTTGAGGGCACTTCATTTCCAGTTTCACAAGAATGACACTTTATACCTATAATCTTCCATCAAACTACATCAAAACTTTTAGTAGATGTTATCTGGCAACATGGTAATAGCAAGCCAAGTATAGTAACAGCGAGTGACTTTGCTATAAAGTCCTTGACAGGGAATAAATGCTTCTGCAAAAAATAAAATGGTACAGTGGACATGAAAAGGGTCTTATGCTCAAACCAACCCCGCCATTTAAAAACACATTATTTCTTGCCGTGGCTGGTGTAGTTCAATGGATTGAGCACCAGCCTGAGAATCAAAGGGTGGTTGGTTCTGTTCCCAGTCAGGGCACATGCCTGGGTTGCAGGCCAGGTCCCCAGTACAGGGCGTGTGAGAGGCAACCACACATTGATGTTTCTCTCCCTCTCTTTCTCCTTCCTTTCCACTCTCTAAAAATAAATAAATACATACATACATACATACATACATTATTTCCAACTATTTACAAATGTATGTTTGTAAATGTATGATCTTAAAGATAATTTTCCATGCTAGAGCCATTGACTAATGTTGCTGAGTAGTCATATTCTACCTTTTTGCATTTTTGGTAACTTCTACCCTGTGGGACCCACAATGGTGGCAAAGAAGTTTGCTGCTGTAGATTCATCCCATGAAATGTGAGCTAGCTACAAAGCATAGGCAATATTAATGAACAGGCCAATTACAGTTGGTTCTCTGAATACAACTTCTGTGCCTATCAATATATAAGTTAAAGGCAAAATCAGGTCACATTTCTTTAAAGCTTGTTCATTTGGAACTGTCATTTTAACAGAGGGAAATGAAAAGGATAGATGTAAGCAAGTGACAGAGGCTTTGATTGACAGTGACAAATACCTGATGACTTATCAAGCATAAAGGCCATGTTTTCATTTCCTGACAGAATGCTGTATGTCACTCTTCCATTCCTTCCTTCATCGGGATCTTGGGCAGTTATGTGGTACACCAGGGAGCCCACTGTGGCATCCTCTTTGACATGCACGATGGGGAAAGACATAAAAGTGGGGCTGTGATCATTTACATCCAAAATCACCACCTCTGCCACTAGCGATCTCAGTCGCCGGTCCGTCACATTCACAGCCTGGTCGGATGCAGTTATTGTCAGGACGACAGTCGGAACTCTCTCTCTGTCAAGGGGGGATGCAGTGACTAATGTGCCAAATGAGGGGTGGATGAGAAATGGATTGGTTCCGGGGTGGTGGGATTCAATGAAGTATTGGATTCTACTGTTCAGAAAGCTGCCATCTCCATCTTTGGCATTGAAGACGTGCACCAGAGTTCCTATGGGGACATTCTCTTCTACGCTTATCACAATGAACTCATCCTGGAAAGATGGGGAATGGTCGTTCTGGTCCTCCACATCAATACTGAGGAAGACTGTGCTGTGCAGGGGAGGGGTTTTGCTATGGTCCTTAGTAACCACCCTGAAAAGATAATGAGATGTCATCTCATAATCAAGTTCTTTAGAAAGGAACAAGTCCCCTGTTGAGCTGTTGATTTCAAAGTGACCATCCTTGTCCTCTGCAGTGATACTAAAATGCAGTTTTCCATTATGATGTTGTTGGAAGTGATCAGGTGACTTTACCAAGCTCATTATTTTTGCAGGTTTCAAGTTTTCTGGTATAACTAAATGTCTGATATTCTGAGAAATGGTGGTTCTCCCTTTGGATAGTGGTATCACCTGAAATAAGAATTAAAAAAAGTTGTTAACCTGAGGTATTTTTTTTTGACAGTTGAATCAGTACATGTGATGATGCTATTTTAGAAAATAGTTCCTTCTATTTGTGTGAAATACATATGTTACTTGGTGATAAAATTCATTTTTATTATATAATTCCAGTGTGCCTGTGATGATTGAAAATGGCATAACATCCAGGAGATAAGAAAGTACAAAATTTTCCACTTCCTGTTTGTTCTAATCTGTGAAATGAGATGCAGCTTCATTGGTGAGGCCATACTATACATTATAGTTAAGCTGAACAGCAGTCTTGTGATTCTTCAGTAAGAATGTGGAATAGCTAGTTCTCCCAACTACTCTAAATCCTAGAGACCAATACATCCATAATGACAACATCTGTGTTCATTTATGAATCGTGTGTCTTTGTTTATCTGCAACCAGGGACTTGAGGAATTACGATATAGAATTTTCTCCTAACACACACATCCTCTATCAATAAAGAATATAATTTGGAAACAGAACTCTTGGGGCTATATAGTCTTGATTTTTATACATGCCAATATTAATATTACTGATTTTCATGCACATGAACAAAGAAATGCCTTTGCACAGTCCTCTTATTTTTGACTCGCTGGTGTAATTTTTTCCTACGATGAAGACTTCCCACAACTTGTTGGCTCATTCTGATTATAGTAACGCCTTAGAATATGGATCCCAAGTGACTTTCCTAAGTTTAAAAATGATTACTGGCCATTTGTTTATGTAAAAGTTTCTCTGGCAAGTTTACCAGCTCTTCGCAACTAGAAAAAAGTAAAAGAAAAGACATTTTTTTGTTGTTTATTAAGACAAAGCAACAAAGGCTTATACAGTGATGAAGGTAAATATCTTCTCAAGACCTGTGCAAAGTTCAAATAAAAATTTACTTGAGTCTAATCATTTCTCTAGTGATAATAAAAAGGCACACATGTGTGCAATGCTCTCTAAAAATAGTATTTGTACATTTAGTGTATCTTCACTCTCTATAGTTGTATAGAAATCCAATGGCACCTGAGAACGCCCTTCTCCCTTTTGTGGCGATGACAGACCATTACCTGAATATTAATAACTGCCTGTCCTTGCAGAGGAGGCGCGCCCTGGTCCCTGGCAATTACAGTCATCCTGTAGGAAGGTCTATAATCATAGAGAAGTACTGTGGTCGTTCTGATTTCACCACTGTTGGTGTCAATCTTGAAGTGATCAGACCTATCTTCTATACACACACACACAAAATTAAGAAATTAATGTTAATTGACAATGCAGAAAACAGAATTAATTAATCCAAATACATCTGTGATTATTTGGAAGATATATTTGTGTTAAGCTCTGTGAGAGACTAAACGCAAAAAGTAATACTAAAAATGTATATAAGAAACAGAACAGATATTTCAAAAATTTAGTATGGAATTTTAAAACATATAAATAAGTAGACAAAGTGATATAGTGGACTCTCCCGTGACTATCACATTGCTTCAATAATTGTCAACTCATGGCCGGTCTTAATTTCCCATTCATATATTTCCCTTTGCTATCCTTTCCTGGTGTATTTAAAAATTATGTTTATACTCTACTGTAGTCTAGTGAGTGTGCAATAGTATTATGTCTAAAAAATGTATGTATATTAATTAAATAATTTATTGCTAAAAAATGCTAACCATCTACCAGGGGTGTCCAACGTTTTGGTGTCTCTGGGCCACACTGGAAGAAGAAGAGTTGTCTTGGGCCACACATTAAATACATTAGGACAAGTAATCACAAAAAAATCTCATAATGTTTTAAGCAAATTTATGATTTTGTGTTGGGCCACATTCACAGCCATCCTGAGCTGCATTTGGCCCATGGGCCACAGGTTGGACACCCCTAATTCAGCAAGTTGTAATATTTTTTCTGGTGGAGGGTCTTGCCTGATGGCAATTGCTGCTGACTGATCGGTGTGGTGGTTGCTGAAGGCTGGGGTGACTCTGGCAATTTCTTAAAATTGGGCAACAATCAAGTTTGCTGCATCGATTCACTCCCTTCATGAACAATTTCTCTGTTGCATGCAATGCTGTTTGATGGCATTTTAGCCCCAGAAAAAAATGTCTTGCATAACTGGAATCAATCCTTTCAAACCCTGCTGTTGCTTCATCAACTAGGTCTATGTCATATTCTAAATCCTTTTTCCGTTTAACAGTCTTCAAAGCATCTTCATCAGGTGTAGATTCCATCTCAAGAAATCACTTTCTTTGCTCATCCGTAAGAAGCAGCTCCTCATCTGTTCAAGTTTTGTCGTGAGATTGCAGTAATTTAGTCACATCTTCGGGTTCCACGTAAAATACTAGTTTCTTAGTATCTCCACCACATCTGCAGGTACTTCTTCCACTGAAGTTTCGAACTCCTCAAAGTCATCCATGAGGGTTCTAATCAACTCCAAGCTCCTGTTAATGTCAATATTTTGACCACTTTCCATGAAGCATAAATGTTCTTAATAGCATCTAGAATGAGGAATACTTTCCAGAAGGTTTTTAGTTGATTTTCCCAGATCCATCACAGGAACCACTATAGCATCTATGGAAGCTATAGCCTTCTGAAATGTACTTCTTAAATAATGACTTGAAAGTCAAAATTACTTCTTGGTCAATGGGCTGCAGGACGGATATTGTATTAGCAAGCATAAATACAACAATTAATCTCCTTGTATATCTCCATCAGAGATCTTAGGTGACCAGGTGCATTGTCAATGAGGAGTCATATTTTGAAAAGAATCTTTTTTTCTGAGCAGTAGGTCTCAACAGTGGGCTTAAAATATTCAGTAAAGCGCCATGTTGTGAGCAGATGTGCTGCAATCAGGCTTTGTTGTTCCGTTTTTAGAGCACAAGCAGAGCAGATTTAGCACGATTCTTAAAGGCCCTAGGATTTTCAAAATGGTAAATAAGCACTGGCTTCAGCTTAAAGTTACCAGCTGCATTAGCCCCTAATTGGAGAGTCAGCCTGTCCTTTGAAGCTTTGAAGTTAGATATTGACTACTCTTCTCTGTGTAGAAAGTGCTATATGGCATCTTATTCCAATAGAAGGCTGTTTTGTCTATATCTAAAATCTATTGTTTTGTATAGCCATCTTCATTAATTAGCAAGATCTTCTGAGTAAGTTGCTGTAGCTTCTACATCAGCACTTGCTGCTTCACCTTAAACATTTATGTTAGGGAAACAGCTTTCTTCCTTAAACCTCATGAGCCAACCTCTGCTAGCTTCAAACTTTTCTTCTGCAGCTTCCTTACCCCTCTCAGCCTTGATAGAGTTGAAAAGAGTTAGGGCCTTGCTGTGGATTAGACTTTGGCATAAGGGAGTGTTATGGCTGGTTTGATCTTCTATCCAGACCACTGAACTTTCTCCATATCAGCAATAAGGCTGTTTCACTTTCTTATCATTTGTGTGGTCACTGGAGTAGCACTTTTAATTTTCTTCAAGAACTTTTCCTTTGCATTCACAACTTGGCTAACTCTTTGGAATAAGAGGTCGAGCTTTCAGCTCATTTCAGCTTTTAATGTACCTTCCTCACTAAGCTTAATCATTTCTATATTTTGATTTAATATAAGAGACCTGAACTCTTGTTTCACTTGGACACTTAGAGGACACCGTAGCACTAATAACTGGAGATTTCAGTATTTTTTGAGTCTCAGGGAACAGGAAGGCTTAAGGAGATGTAAAGAAGAAACAAGGACAGTGGGTCCGTGGAGCAGCCAGAACACAAAACACTCATCAATTAAGCTCACTAGCTTACCTGGGCATGGTTCATGGCATCCCGAAACAATTACAATAGTAACACCAAAGATCACAGACCACCGTAACAAATATAACAATAGTGAAACACTTTAAAATAGTATGAGAATTACCAAAATGTGACACAGACAGGAAATGAGCAAATGTTTCCAAAAATGTTGCTGATAGAGCTGCTCAACACGGGGTTGCCATAGCCTTATATCGGTAAAACAAATGCAGTATTTGCAAAGAGCAATTAAGTGAACTGCAATAAAATGAGGTATTCCTGCATTAGTTGTGATTTCTATGCTTGTTCCATTTACTTTACTCTCACAAGGACACTGTAGAATACTTTCATTGAATGTGATACATATCTTCATTCCTATTATATTGATTTTTTAATCTTATTTATATTTTGCAGTTGCCTCAATTTTGGAATTAGATAAGGGAAAAACAAAGGTATGAATGACATGATTTTGATATTGCTATGCCATATTTTTATATTTCTATACCCCAAGTATCACTTTATAAGCTAAGTTTCTTTTTAAAATTAATATTTCAAACATTCAGGAATATATGAGGAACATCCATGTAAACATCTTCCAAATCCATTCCCAATATTTCTTTTAAAAAATGTTTGAAGAAATGACAGAGTTTAAGTACAGAAGAGGACCTGTGTATACTTCTAAAGCTCATTACCCTCCTCCTTTCTGTAGACAGCCCCTTTTCTAAAGTAAGGGTTTGTGTTTCTAGTCATATATCCATGAATAATATATAGCCTGTTTTAAATTTATAAGTAATGCTATGATATCAGGATTATAGCTTAATTTATTAATCTGCATGTATATGTTTGTGTGTATTTTCTTCACCCCAGTTTGTTTTACAAGTACACCAAAAAATATGTTCTCCTCCCAGCCCAAATTTAAAAAGGAACAAAAAAAATGAAACAAAGATCTCATGGACTGACCCTCGAATGCATGTTAGCCAAGCCTGTTTTTCTTTTCTCCAGGACCAGATTAGAATAGGCTCAGGGGTGGGGAGAGAACGCCGAGTGGTGACTAATGGGAGGAGAAATGAAAAAGGAGAAGGCATCTCTGAAGCGGAGAAGAGGGCCCAGAAAAAGGGGAGTCCTCAGTGTGGTTCTGCAGCAGGCCCATTGTCTCCAAACCGCCCCCCATGTCTTCCTGCGGGGACTGCACCTGCCCCATCAGGAACACGACAGGCCTTTCATTTCATTCTTTTTTCCTGTCTTTGTTAATGTTTTGTAATTTTCTACATAAAAGTCTCAAACATCTTTTACTGGAGTTTTCCTGCCTGTGCTCTAATCAGGATAATCCTGATTTCAGAAGTTTTGAAACTTACGTAATTTGAGGGTCCCTCCTTAAGGAAAATAGAACAATATTACAAATACAAAATACTCACTAGTTCCCGCCCCACCCTTGAAGAGCCTGGGCAAGTGAAGGAATCCGAAGCTTCAACTTTGTGGTGAATGAGGTCTTTGAAGACCTGCTTCGTTTTTTAAGTGCTAGAGACTTTTGTACAGTGACGTTGTTCCCAGAAATTTCGCATCTTGTCAATTCCAATAGTTGGCCCGTGGCCTCCTTTGCATTTTCATGTAGACAACTTATCTGCAGGTAAGGGCAATGCTGTCTCCTGCTTTCTCACGTTTTTGTCAAACACGACAAAGCACTGACTGTCTTAAGATCATGTAAAAACACAATGTCAACTCAAGTTAATCACTGGAACACATCCGAGGTCCGTAGGTTCCGAAATATAAACACAGAAGCACACCTGCCTCTATCAAGTTCCCACGTACACATGAATCATGTACATGTGTGACATTTTCCAGGTGTGATTTACTCTAACCTTGAGAATAGTTAGTCTTCATAGAGATTCATAGATGCTCGGTATTCATAATCATATTTCTTATACTAATCCCACTTTCCACTAACTACTACTTTCCTTTCAATAAATGTTGATTCACACTTCAGATTATTAAAAATTATTCATTTAAGGTGGATGGTAAGTGGGTTGTTTTTCACTAAATTTTAAATTTTTTTAAATATAAAGGTGATTCTAGACAATAATAAATGTATTTTGTTTGTAATTTGGTGTTATTTTCAGTGTTAACTATGTTCCCAGAAGGAGAGAGACCGTTAATAAACAACAGAGAAAATTCTAAAGGCTCTTAGTTCTTTATGGGTAGTGACGTTTACCTGAAGATACTGAGTATATAACTTCTGCATTGTTTCCTTCATCAAGATCCTTTGCAAACACAGTTGTAACCAACATATTTACTGGCTGACCTTCCAGAACCTGTCAATAAAACCAACAGCTTAGAAATCACTCGATGAAAGTTTTCAAAGAGAAAGCAATGAACTTAAGTGAAGGAAGACACTACAACTAAGCATTTGAAAAAACTATTTTAGGTCCACATATAATTCAAATGTCTACCATATAAAACTATATGGATATAAATCTGTGAAAATAATCCACATTACAATTTAAATCTTTTACACAATTTGAACAAATTATCTACAGCAGTTGAACTAACTCTGAGGGGTGAAAACGAAAATCAAATTAACTAAACAATCTTAGATTTTGAATGTATTTTAAGAATTCTAGCATTTTTTCATTCACCACCCTCTCAGGGTGTTTTTCTAAAGATTGTTGTAAGGTCTAAAATATACAAAAGATAAACAAAAACTTTATTTCAGGAAACATACCTCATTCAGGAAAGATAACTAAGTAACAAACTTTCCTAGAATATTGAAATTTACATGTGGAGTTGAACTCTGTGTTTAAAAATCCTACTCCCTAATTAAGCCATAAGATATTTTAATGACATGATTAAAGTCATAATGATAATATCATATTTTGCTTTGGTAAAATTTTCTTTAAATATGACTCTGGAAGATGAGTTTAGAGCTATTAACTTCCTCAGCACCCTACGCATATCTGAGCACAATTTGAATATCCAATTCAGTTTGGGAGCCATAGCTTCCAAATTTTTTATTCATATAACCCATTCATTTTTAAAAAGTATGAGCACCTCCAAGATATGTGTACTTACTACTTATGTTCATGAACTAATATGCTAATTCATTGTGAACATTATAAAACACACAAAAACATAGCAAGGAAAAACATGAGATCATCTAAATATAATGAGAAGTTTCTGCATGTGTCCTCAAAAAGATCAGCTTTTATAATCTCTGGATATGCGTCTCTCCACATGAGAGCCACAGCTTGTTCCGCTCCCTCTCACGGCCCATCTTCGCGACGTGCACCGATGGCTCCGGAGGAGCTCTGCACAAGGAGAGGCATGCCCATTATCGGAGCAACAGTCCTGGGCTGAGCGTAATAACGGGGAACCATTGTGTTTGTATACAAAGGGCAGAACTCCATTAATCATAAAACAGCTGGATGTTAGACCACAAATGGCACATACAACCATTTTATTTTTTTTAAATGGGACTTTTTTGGACATGCACACAATTTCTAGGTCGTCTAGAAATGAATGTACTGCCACACTGTGACTAATTTGATACATTCATGCTTTTTACCACAAGATGGTGCTCAACACAAATATCTAAGAACACTACAAGTTCATTGCAAGGCTGTTGCACCCCACAAACCTTGATGTGTAATTCCTTCCCGGGGAAGCACTGTGGGAAGTACGGCCTGTTATCATTGACGTCAGTGACTGAGACATAAACCACCATGCTGGCATTTCGTGGGGGGGAGCCGTGGTCGGTCACGAGGACAGTCAGCTGATGGTGCACCTGCCGTTCGTGGTCCAGTGCCACCCCACTGATCAGCTCACCTGAGGAACGCAGGGAGAAAAGAGGCCGACACTGTACCAACATCTGGCATTGAGCACTGCACTCAAGGTCTTTTGGGAAAAGGAAAATCAAACACTATCAACCTCAGAGTGAAAGAACAACTTCCAACACCGTGTACATTCGTAGTTTGACTCTACTGTTGAATTTTCTGGTTTCTCCTAAAAATGCCACTTTGAATTTTCCATTCTTTGTACTTCAACTTAGCTACCATCAACCATTTGAATTAAAACTGAATTCATAGAAGTAGATGATAAAATACTCTGTGAGAATTCAGAAATAACTCAGAAGATTTTACACCACAGCATCTCCCCCTTCATACTGCTACACAGAATACCAGAAAGAAGCTCCTCAGCTCGCACATCACAGGCTCTGAGTCTGGGTCCCAATTTCTCCATCTGAGACGCAGAAGGACCCCTCCGAGCCTACTTCCCATTGGCAGCAAGTGCATTCATACATTTAGAAGCATTCTGTAGCCTGCCAATCATTACACACATGGCTGCTGTTATCATCTCTTTAAAACAATGGTATCTCCCCAAGAATCTAATATATCCTGCCGGCTATGATTTTTATTTTATATGTACAGTTCTTCATCATTATCTCACAAAATATATGTGTAACAATGGATAGTGACTTCCCAAATAACTCTTGATGCTTTACAAGCCTTATTTTACACACTCTTGCTCAGAACTCACTTCTAGGCAATGTTCCTAACACTTCAGCATTGGAGACTCGGACACAAAATTGTGACTGCCTCCACCTACTGTCAAGGGCCATTACAGGCCAAGGGCTCTGTCTGGTCTGAGCATGTCAGGAACTACCTGCTTTATTCATGGTCAGGAAGCCACGCTCTGAGGCGAAGCTACTTGCTCAAAGCCATGCAGCAAAACTAAGAACACTGGGACCCGTGCTCCTGCATAGCTGTGCAGTGTGTGACCTGCGGAGGGGAACCAGATTCCGAGTGAATGCGAGCTGGATTCCAGCTCCCCAGTCATCTCTGTGAGCTAGTGCCCTGGGGAAAAGCTCCATCTGCTGGAGGATGGAGGGAAGGGCACCTTTTCCCAATTCACACAGCAGGGGTCTCTGGAATAAAGTTAATCAGAACTGAATTCAAATTCAATGCATTACTGGGCATGGGGCGTCGTTTGCACAGGCCACAATGTCCATGGTACCTGCAGGAACTGCACCAAGTGGTGACCACTTCTCCTTCTAGCTCTGTGACCTTGGGCATGTTAGTTGAGCTGTCAGAGTCGGTTTCCCCAGCTACACAGTTGTACCATGAACATATTTCATTTGTGAGTGGTTTCAGGGATTAAATAAAGTCCTTGTAAATCTATACAATTTTTGAACACCTTTACATTTAGCTTTATAATATTTATAATAACACTTTTATACTTAGTTCCATAATTAAGTATAGAAGACTCGAAAGAACTCACTGTAAGAGTCTGTCCAAACCCTTATCAAAGTGAGAATGGAAAAAGTATGTCAGTGAAGTGGTTTTGAAATCTTGGATTGATTTCTACTTTTACATCAATGACACTTATATTTAACGAAATATTATTTGACTTTTTAAAATTTAGAAATGAAAAAGGTTGGTGAAAAAAATTAGACTTTACAAAAGGATTTATTCAATCCAGTTCTGACTGTATCTCTAATTTAGAATAAGAGCCATATATTAGCAATATGTGGGTGAGACGCAAGAGAAGTATGAATCATTGTAGATAAAATTCTATTCATTTTCACCTCATGTTAAAATCACAGAACTATAATCAATATGGTGTGTACTAAAACTGTGATTCTAACTATATGTTTGTACTAATGTTATAACTAGAAGATTTGGGTTCTGTCAATTCCAGTTTGAAAGGAATAAGTGGAAGCTACAAAATGCTACCTGTATGAGGATTCATCTTGAAGAATTTTCCATCAGACAAAAGGAAATATGACAGCTGTCCATTCTTTCCCGAGTCTCCGTCAATTGCTGTAATTTTGCCTATTACCCCTTGGGGAAGGGGGCTCTCCTCCACTTTCAAAAACAACACATCATGCAAGAAGGCAGGGGAATTGTCATTCTCGTCCAGAACATGCACAATTACTGAAGTGCTCACATTGTGTGACAATCTGTCCCCCGGGATCCGGGCAAACACTCTGAAATTATATGTTTGGGTGGATTCATAGTCGAGCTGTCGCCGCAAATAAATCCAACCCGTGTAAGGGTGAACGGCAAACACAGCAGAGTCTGCGCTGGGCTCCAGCGAGTACAGAAGCTGGGAGGTTCCCCGCTGTGGGCCCAGCGGGTAGGCTTGTATTTGCAGTATTCGGGTCGTCAGCGAGAGAGACTCGCTAACTTCCACTTGATAGACCAAATTTCCGAAAATCAAGGATGGGCTCGATTCTTGTTTCTCGATAACGACTGTCAGCACGAACAGGGATGCTCGGGGAGGAACGCCGAGGTCCTGGGCCATGACAGTTAGCGTGTGCTTCTGGGGCATGCCGCCGTCCAGACTGCCATTGAGGTACACCACCCCCAGCCCGGGGTCAATGGAATAGATGCTGGGATTCTGGCTGGCCAGGGAGTAGCGGATGAATCCGTTCCAACCGCTGTCCTTGTCCTCCGCACGCGCACGGTACACGGCTGTGCCAGGCAGTGCGATCCAGGGTACTGTTACCTCGTCGGAGGCTTTAGGAAACACTGGGTGGTTGTCATTGACGTCGATTACAGTTATGTTGACCTCTGTGCTGCTGCAGGCTGGCGGGCTGCCGAGCTGTGCCTGGACGGTGAGCACAAACACGGGCTGCGTCTCGTGATCCAGAGGCTTCTGGGTTCGAATGGTGCCTAGCCACGGGTGAACGGAGAACTTCCCGTGCACATCGCCAGAGGAGATTCTGTAAAACACTGGCTCTGAGGAATCTGAATAAAAAAGGGGAAGAAAAAAAGGAAGAATAAAAGGATGAAGCAAGCACTGTATGTCAAAAGAATGTACCTACTGGGAACACTAACATCTGAAAATATAATATTAATGTGTACTACATCTACAGAGAATACAATGCAACATCTTACGTCTTGCTCAGCTCTCCAAGGCCTGTGGAAAGTGGACACATGGTTTAACATGCTTTCATGGATAAAGGTAACGTCCAGTGGACAAAAAGCAAGGCACAGCTTTCACTCTCTCTCTTCATCCCTCTTGCATGAGGTAAAAGGATAAGAAAATTATTTGGATGTCTCTTTAATACATTTGAGGGAGCCAAGTTAAGTTTATGTTGCTGTTTCTCTAAGATATCTACCTACGAATGGCAACTCCCCTTCACCAACGCTGAGGGAAGGGACAGAGGGAGGGAAAGGAGGGGACTGGGAGCAGGGTAGAGCACTAATCCCCGTCTAGGGATCTCTCCTGCAAAGAGACTTCTACAAGTCGCCCAAGGGCACTGCTTTAGTATTACCTGGACTTGCAAAATACTGTAAATCGTTCCAATTGATAGCAAAAGAGAAATGTTTAATAAATTTTTTTTAATATATAATCTTTATTAAATTTTTTCCATTACCATTTCATCCCCTTATACTTCTCTCCCTCAGATAAAACATGCTTTATATCTAAGCTGAAATACTGTTCAAACTTTTAAAATGAGGCAAAATGGTGTACAGTTACCTGCAAAGTTGTACAGTAGAAAAAACAGTGTAAATGATACAGTAGAAAAAAGATATTAGGATATAGTTTTGTAAAAAAATTTTAAAAGTGTGTGTGTGTGTGTGTGTTTGGGGAGTGGGATGTAGGAGATGTGTGCTTTCCACATTATGAGGGTTTTTTGTTTTAAACTTTCTTTTAAAAGTACCTATTATTTTTGTGACTAGAAACAATTATAGGATAGAAATAATGTTGAAGGACAAAGACCAAGCCACAGACTGTGTGTTCTCCCTTCATTCTTCTTGCATGGAGAGGGGAGATTCAATATAAGGCTATACAGCCTAACAAAATACAGGGGATGTTCCAATAGGGGATTTCAATGCAGCATAAGGAGGGAATACTTACTCAAGGACTCTTTTGCTTTCACTGTTCCAACAGGACTGTCTTCGGACACATCTTCATAAACTGAGAAGGTGTACTTAGGCCTTTCAAATTCAGCCGGTGCCAGAGCTGTCTGAAGAATGTGTATGGTAACGTCAGCATTAATGGCAGATAGGAGCCCGCCACCATCTCGAGCACGGACCATCAGCAGAAGTGTAGAGGATTCCAAATGACTAAGGGTGGATGATAAGTAAATAATTCCTGGGGAAGGGAAAAAAAGAATTAAAAAACAGATAACATGCAATAAATACTGATGAGCAATAGAACATCTGATCTGTCGATTGTACTGTGATGGTTAATTTTATATTGACCTGACTGGGCTATGGAGTGCCCATGTATTTGTTCAAACAGTATTCTGTGTGTTTGTGTGAGGGTGGTTCTAGATAAATGATACAGACATAGATACAGACATAGATACAGACATAGATACAGACATAGATACAGATACAGATACACAGATACATAGATACAGACATAGACATAGACATAGATACAGACATAGATACAGACATAGACATAGACATAGATACAGACATAGATACAGACATAGATACACAGATACAGACACAGATACATAGATACAGACATAGACATAGATACAGACACAGATACAGACACAGATACAGACATAGATAGAGACATAGACATAGACATAGATACAGACACAGATACAGACACAGATACAGACATAGATAGAGACATAGACATAGACATAGATACAGACATAGATATAGATAGATGTAGATATAGATATAGACATAGATATAGATATAGAGCTGCTATTGAATTCATTTCTCTGGAGAACGCTGACTAATACATCCACTTTCCAAAGATTTAAGCATATTTGCAAAATGACGGTCCAGAATCTGTCAAGTAAACAATGCTTTCTTAGAGCTTAAACATCGGACATCTCAGAAGTGTATCAATTCAATGGAAAAACATAAATTGTGATGCCTTTGTCAGGCCTGACTAGCATATCACCCACCCAGAATGTCATGTCAATGAAGGCCACTAGTAAGAAACGGCTGTCACAGACGGGCCCGAGATAACACACTTTGTTATGTGTCCACATCGAAGCACTGCACCAATGTTAACTATGATAAAGAGTGCTTAGCTTGGAACCTCACGTACATAGTAGTCATTCAGAGAATAAATTGACCAGGCAGAGGGTCGAGAGTCCTACTTTCCCAACGGAAGTGCCTGGTTAAAAATTTTTTTCCATGCTTTTTAAAACAGCGATTGATCATACAAGGTAAATTTTTCCGATCTCAGTTTTTCACTAGGTTTTGAAAAGAAAAGGCTCATTATCTTATTCCTCTATGTCTCATTTCAAAGCAGTCTTAAAAGTAAGGTCTTCACGCTCGGGTGTCTGTATTAATATATTTTATACCCACATACATATACAGTTGTATACACATACACATGTACATATACTAACACATGTGATATACATATATACACACACACACGAAAATATATATACAACTGCTGATCTACCCCAAATTCTTCTGTAATGATGGGATAGTCAATATCGTATGAACAAGAAACCTGTTCATCAATTGCTAAGCCCAGAACTTAGTTTAACGTGGTATAGACTGGTAAGATACTTGGGCAAAAAAAAGCTACAAACACTTTCCAGAGGAATCTACCTTCATCCCCAAGGTTGAAAGAATTCTCTCAGATAAAGATCCAAGCCTGCAGTAAAACACACACACACATACACACAACACCTGAGGAAATATGTTAACATGAATGAGACTGACTACCAACAGCAGATGTTGACTGGGAAAGGCTTCAAAAAATATAAATGGACAAAATGCTCTGGTTAAAAGACAAATTTTTTCAGAATGGATTTCAAGATAAATCCAAACACATGTTTACGAGAAACGTGCCTGACAAAAAAAAGGGTACAGACGGAAGGAAGGGAAAGGTGGGCGGCGGGATGTCGTCTCCAACCTCATGCTCTTCACCTCCTACAGTCACGGTGACCTCTTGGTTTTGGATTCTTCCCTTTGGTCACATCATAGTTTTCTCTCGCCTTTCCTAAAAATTCCCAGGATTCCTACAATGGTCCTACCTACTCTTCAAAGTTCTAAGCATTTCTCTATTATAGGCATTTCTCTTTGTTCTGTTCTCTGGAGGGTCTCAAAGGGTGTTTCTTGACCACCTGCATTAAGTCACCAGGTGTACTTGCAAAATCAAAATTTCTAGGCTCTTACACAGAGATTCCGATTTGTAGATGTGGGGAAGGACCCAGGAGGTGCATTTTTCACAGGCTCCACCAGGACTTTTTATTGACTCTAAAATTAAAAAACCATTGTAATGTACTCTCTTCAAAATATTCATATGTTCTTTGATAGGTGCTTATCCTAGTTTCTTCCCATGTCTTCCCACCTGACTTAGAGTTCCATGCCTCTTTCTGGGTGGCATTTATCAATTTGCCTTCAGTTGGATCATCAATCATCATAGCTAAAATTTAAAAATTATGTATGACTCATCATCTTTCATTAATAAATCAGTCACCATTCTTATATTTCCCTCTTAAAGTACCCTCGATTAGTTTTTATTACTATCTCCTTAACACAAACCTCTAAACTTGACCCTTAGATAATAATATCCGGCTGTCATAAACATGTACGACACATTACATACTTATGTAATCAATCTGTGTTTCCTGTTAACCAATATGTATGTCTTATTCAAATGTTCTAGTCCTAAGACCCACCTAGCACACTGCCGCCAGGGTAATTGTCCTGAAATGTCACTTTCCCCACAATGTGCCAGTGCTCGAAACCTTTATGTCATTCTCATTTTCTTGTAATAATCAAAGTTAAACTTCTCTGCCATGGTTTTCAATTCCTCCATAAGTCGTCCCCCTTGCTGTAGCTCCTCATCATTCTGTAGCCCATCTCCCCACTTCAGACACGATGCTAGCTGGCTGCCATAAACTTGACAAGTATGAAAAGGGAGCACAGCTCAGGGGATGCAGTCATAGAGCGACTTTACTTCTTTCTCCTATTGCAATTTATTTTGTACGGCAAATCCTCCTGCCCCTAAGTCAAAATTCAAGAAGCTCTTACATCTTCTACAATCACTATCAACCAATTAAAATTCTGTTACTTGAGTCACACAATAGTCTCGATTTAATAGCTGGAATAGAAAGGCCCACACGATGATCAGGAGGCCAAGATGAGAGTCCAGGTGGGGCACCGGCTGTGGGTCGGAAAGAGTGGGCCTCTCTCTTTCTCTTCTAGCTTGCTTCAGACCCCTAATCTGCAGCTGCCTTAGCAGGGATGAGCACATCTGTCTTCAGACTTCATTCACTGGTTCCTTCTCTCCTGCAGAGCTGGCCATGCTCAGAGCTTCTCCCTCTGGCCCTTTCGGGGCAGGGTCTGAAACAACTCCGCACCAGCTATCTCTGTCACAAATGACCCGCATCCAGGAAAAACAGTTAAGTACCCTTTGCCTTTACAAACTCCTGGAGCACAGTGTGTCTCCACCCCAGAGACTTCTCCTTTGGTCCCTCAATTCCCTCTTTAGATTTCTCAGGAGAGAGGCTGACTTGAGCCTGCTAGCTCCAAACAGCAGGGAACACACAAGTTCTCCCAGTACTCATTGTTAAGTATAGATATACCACCCTAGGGGAAACCCACAAACCCACAGCAGGTGTCTACAAATTAGCAACCCTTTTATCTCTAATTTATCAATCTTTTATACCTTCGACAGGTGGGTTAAAGTTCAGGAGAATAGTAAGACTTGTTTTCTAGTACCTCCTTTGGCAATCCTTCATAAAGCAAGACAGGAAGGATGACTTAGGCCATTAACTGGGTGAAGATGTGAGTATGGGAAGAGGAGAGGAGAGGGAACAATCAACCTCAGCAAAAGAAAAAAATACGCAAGGTGCCTGCAGAAGGAAGCACGGCATAGGGAAGGAGGGGGAGGAGGAGGAAGAGAAAGGCAGAGGAAGAAGAGAAGAAGTAGTTGGTGTGAGGAAGGAGTACAAAGATTGAAGAGAAGAACTATCTCCTGAAGCCACACCGGAAGGCAGGCAGACCATGGAAGGCCTGGTTGACCAAAAGGAGGACTTGGTCTTCAGCCAAACAGCCATAGGAAGTCATTAAAGATTTTAGGCAGGGGAGCAAAATGACCAAATCTGTCTTTTTATATTTGAACAAGGTCCATTTAATGCTTACATGTATAAATGTTACTAGTCTTCCTGGAAGCCAATGACTACTTTAGCTGGCCTTCAAAGTCAATTTTGTATAGCAGAACAATTTCTACTAGAGACCAGGAAGAAACTAGTGAATTTCTTTGAACACTCACCACTTAGACGAGGAAAGTATTAAAATTAAGTTCATTCTTCTATATGCTGAACTTTTCAAAACATTCACTTTTTTTGATGTTTGAATGTAAAAGTAACTAGAAAACTTATTTACTTGAATTTAACATTCTTAAATAAACTGAGCTGTCTGATAAAGTTAAGGAGCCAGAAAATGTAGCTTTATAATATATAATACATGTAAAAATGTATAATATATAGTAAATAATGAAATAGGTAAATAAAATAAATAGCTGTCTATATATTTTGTTAGCTTAAAATTTATACTATATTTTAATATTTTTAAGTACAGAGATTAATTGGCTCTCATTTTTTCATAACTCCTGAAAATCATCATTAACCACACATTCAGGGAACCAACTTTAACTTTAAAATAAACACGGATTCTTTTACAGAGCACTGATTATTTTAGGTTTAATTACTGGGTGTTTAGATTTATACTTACCAATTATAATATACAATAATATTTGTCTGTTATCTTTATCTTGTCACTTTTTATTTAAAAGAGGACACTGTTGGAATAAAATTTATTTTCACTGATAAACTAATGAAACAACTTAAAAAGGTCTTAATTAAATTTAATGTATGTAATATCATGTTCACTAACTAAGCAATATTTACTTTCTGGATCAAACCTCCTGCAAAAGATGGGATACTCTTAACCAAGGTAGTAATTCCTAGTTGGGAAAAAATCTGTAGGTCATCACTAAAATTGTAAGCTGTGGGAGAGTTAAGAAGAAAAACAAGCACAAATCATTACCTTCACTAAACATGTAGTCTGTAAGTGTGGTTTTCTCAAAAACAAAGAAAGACTAAAAACTATGGGATATCAATACTACTTTCTGATTTGTTATTGACATTTATGATAGCTCTTATAGTCAGTTTGTGAGAATATATAAACTTATTAAATGGATGACATTATACTCTTTATTTGACACACAGATCTGGGTAACCAAGTTGTAGAGGCTGACAAAAATAGAATGGATTCAAAATTCTATCTGATATTGACAACTAAAACAATTATACAAAATTTATGAAGAACTTACGAAACTCAACACCAAAAAAACACACAATCCATTTAAAAGATGGGCAAAAGACCTGAATAGACACTTCTCCAAAGAGGACATACAGATGACATATGAATATGTCATGTTCATATGTCATCTGAGGACATCTGAGGACATACAATAGACATATGAAAGGATGCTCAATGTCACTAATCATCAGAGAAATGCAAATTAAAACCACAATGCAATATCACCTTACAGCTGTCAGAATGGCCATCATCAATAAATCAACAAAAAACAAATGTTGGCAAGGATGTGGATAAAGAGGACCCCTCATGCACTGTTGGTGGGAATGCAGACTGGTGCAGCCACTGTGGAAAGCAGTATGGAGATATCTCAAAAATTAAAAGTAGAACTAGTAATTCCACTTCTGGGAACATATCCAAGGAAACACTAATTCAAAAAAACATATGCACTCCTACGTTCATTGCAGAGTTGTTTACAACAGCCAAGATTTGGAAGCAGCCCAAGGGTCCATCAGTAGATAAAATATTACCTTTCTGGACAGCATGGATGGACCTGGAGAGTATTATACTAAGTGAAATAAGCTAGTCAGAGAAAGACCACTACCATATGATTTCTTATGCATGGAACCTAATGAACAAAATAAACTAACAAATAAAATAAAAACAGACTCATAGATATAGAGAACAGACTGACAGCTGTCAGAGGCGTGGAGTTTGGGGGGCTGCGTGAGAAAGGTGAAGGGATTAAGCAAAAAAAAAAAACACAAAAAAGAAAAACCTCAGAGACAGGGGGGTGGGGGTGGGTAGAAGAGGGTAAAGAGGGGATAAATGGTGATGGAAGAAGACTTGACCTGGGGTGGTAAACAACACACAATACAATACACAGATGATGGATTATAGAATTCTACACCCGAAGCCTATAAAATTTTATTAATGTCTCCCCAATGAATTCAATAAAAATAAAATTTAAAAAAGAACAATGAACCTGTTTTGGAAGTTTTCAATCAGTTGTGTTTACTCAATGGCAAAGAGTAAATAAATCAACAGGTAATTTGGTATTGCAATAGGCTTGTGTAGGAAGTCACAATGAGAGATCTTTTTTACGTTATCTGGTTGAAATCAATGGAACCTATATTTATCTTAGCTTTATTTTTAGTTTTTTTTAATGTCACACTAATAGAAAGATCCTTGAAATGGAAGTTCATGAAGTAAATTCAAGTGTCGGGGTTCCAACTATGTCCTTGAACAAACCACTAAGCCTCAAAGGGTTCCATTCTCTTAATTTGTAGATGGGCGTAAAAACATCTGCTTTGCTTCTCCCATAAGCTGTGTAAGGCTTGAACAGGCAATAAATGGAAAAGATGTTTGAAAGTATTATTATCTGAGACAGAGCAATGCAGGGACAGATCACAGGTCTAGGACACCAGGTTCAAGTTCAGGTCTGCCATGTACCAACCGTGCACCTTTAGGCAAGACACCACATTCTTTTCTACCTCAATTTCTTCCTCCACTATATGAGGGAGCTGAATTTTAAGGTCCCTTTCATCTCCAAGAGTCTGTGATCTTAGATTGGAAAAACACATAAGAAAACTCTCTAACATGCTTTTGTTTCCTATAAAAGTGACACATATACTGATTAGGTCCCTGTGATTAATTTTAGTCTCTGTCTTGTGAATAAAAGAAAGAATTTTTTGGCGTGAGCAGGCCCACATCCCTTAAAAAATAAGATGTGGTATTAATTTATTAACTACATATCAGAATGTTCTATATGTAGAAAAGCGACAATCATGAAGAATTATGAGAATCATTACGTGGTATGAAATCTGAGCACGAAACTAACATTAGAAAAGAATCTGCCCTTGAAAGAAAGAAAAACAGAGCCTTTGCTACATCACTGAGAGTCCATATGAAAATCCATGCACCCGTACAAACAAAAAATTACAGCTCAACATGGAGACAGAGCGTCCCTTGTCTGGCAGTTTAATTCACTCAGTTACTCTTTTAATTATCTGTTCTTCTGTAGTGCTGAACTTGGATTTTGTGTATGTCACAACTAAACATAGATCACACAACAAGAGAGGCTGCATAAGCTTTTATTATAAGATATATGAGAACAGGAATTTTCATTTTATTCACAGATGCATTCCCAACATCTGTAACAGTACATGGTGCATAGATAAATAGTCATTGAATAAATACGTATTAAAAGGATGACCTTGCTTCCGTTTTCTGGCTTGAGTAGACAAGCTACTTTCTTTTTTAGAACTTTTATTGACTTTTCTTTATGTCAACTTGTTTCTATAAAAAGAGCTAAACCACAAGAATTTAACCAACAGTTAATTTCGTGGGGAAAAATGGCTAAGCAACAACAAACAACCAACACAAATGCTGGCAATCTCTGTCACCCCAAAATAACCTGAAGTAGAAGTTATGTTTGTTTCTGCGTAAAATTACTAAATAAACAGGACAAACACAAAGGCTAAAGAACTGCTCTTTTCATGCTACTAAAGGGATACTTCAAACAATGTAGAAAAACCCTACATATATTTCATTAAATGGGATTAAAAATACACGAAAAAGAGCTATTAATAAATATGCCTCTGTGCTTCCTCCTTTTAAAGCTCAAAACACTGTGGTCTGCCTCGTGCCCACATCAAAGGAACCCAACAAACTGAGAATAAGAGAAAGGAAAACTCCATTCAATATCTTTCTCCTGATGCCTAAACGCATTTTACAAAAATGTTCTTTGAACTAACAACACACTGAGGAAACCAGAAACAGACCAGGAAGATAAACCCACGAGAGAAAACAACCATGATGTCGCCATGCCCCCTTCCAGTTTTCTCCAAAACACTGTTCTTACCAGATGAACACAGTAAGTCAAAGGCTCTATTTTTAACGCGCGAGTCTTGGTTACGCCACAAATAGGTCAATGGAAAAATCTCTTGTCTTCAGGAAAACATGAGCCTGTAACACACACTCCATAAGCTGACAGGGTAGCACGTCTGGTATAGGAAGCATCAAAATGAAAAGGCAAAGGGACCAGTGAGCCAATGAATGAATGCCTCGAAGAGAGAATTTTAGAATAACTTGGGAAGAAGTGACAAAGTAGGAATTTGCTCATCAATTCTCAAGATTCTTCTCATACAACGCAACTATATGTAACTATAAAACGATTCAACTATATAATCAATTATATAAAAACTATAAGCTACATAGTTATAAAACTATATATAAATAGGTACATTATATATATGAGTATTTATTTAGCATATATATCTAGAAAAGTGACAGCCAGCACAGACAAGCTGGAAAGAAAATGAAAGAGTTTGGGATAGTTTTGAGGAAAAACAGGGCAGGCCACAGAATCACCTACCACGGTGTGACAGGGAAAGAGGGTTTTAAATGAAGTTTTGCTCTGTATTATCAATGACACTGTCTTGTTATTTCTTACAAGAATGTAATAAGGATTTAAATCATTTTTCAATTTAAAACATGTGAGTTGTTCTTTCATTCCACAAATAGATAGATATAGATGCACTTACATATACAAATACATACACATATCTACATATATATGCAATTCCTCGAGACTGTTCCCATTGGCAGCTTCTGCAGAGATAGGCCTTACAGGCTAAGCAAGGAAGCTCAGCTTTCTGTAGGCTACAACAAAAGCACAGATCCAGAAGAGGAAAACCATAGCCCAAACAGCTCCTTGCTCTACTCTTTGAGAACACCAACAGTTAGATTCCCTTCATGGCACGGCCTGAAAGCCTGTTATGCGCAGTGTAGAAAATGTGTGTGGCGTGTCAGTCAGCCAACAGATGAACTTGAACACAACTGTTCAAATTGGAGACTCCCTGCTCACTAGGCAACCTTTTTCCTATAGTTAGTCATAATGCCATTCAGCTGAAAGGTTAAAGCATAGCATTACCGGCCCTTATGAATTTCTCATGAGTTGTGATTAAGTGCAACTAAATTCTAAGTACCGTTAGACTGAGAAATGTCTACAACCTAAATGCTCCGATATGAAATAATACAGGTACCGGCCAACAATCACCCGAAGCTACTTCCATTACGAAACTGGTCTGTGCTTAAAAAAAAAAAAAAAATAGCATAATACTTCCTTAGATAATGACTCACGTAAAGTGTTCTCCATGATTAACGATGGCATTTGTCTTATGCCTGGTGCCAGGAGTGGGGAGCCTGGGGCTGACCGAAGCCAGCACAACAACAGAGATGTCTTCTAGAAACAGGGCACTAGGCAGCTCACTCTTCCAGATTTTCTAGGGGAAACTAGGTGATGAGTGTGTTGACGTCTTCTAAAAACAATCTCCTAAGTGCTTTTTGATTCTGTGCCCTGATTACTGGCTGACCTATATAAGTTTGGCAATGCTATTGCCCTAGAGGGCCTGGCGTTTTGACAAGCAGTTAAGGTCCTCAGTTTAGAGGAATTTTGAAAAAGCCAAGATAAGCAGACCAATTTCCTAAAAAAGTATGTTCTTCTGATCTTTTAAATGTGAAAGGGGCCATGTCAGTGGATTATTTTAAGCAAGGAAAGCTCTGCCTTATGCAGACTGCCATTGTAAACAACTAGTCCCGAGCAGTCACACACTCCAGATAGAGGGCACTTCCCAGGCAAGACGATGTGACTGTCCACCTCTTGGAGCTGGGTGAGAAGGCAAACTAACTCGGGAGATTAGACGTCCTGTGTAAATTACTACTTGTTGCTAATGAATACGGCTGTTGCCAAGGGTGTTGTAAGGATCCAGTCGGACAACGCACAGAGCATGCCTACCGTGGCACACGATGCTATCATCCTCATCACAACAGAAACCCATTCTGCCCGAGCTCAGATCAGGCGCTTTACAAAGAAACGTAATCTCAAAGGGTTATCTGCACTCCCACATTCACTGAGGCACAATTCACAACAGTCAAGTTGTAGAAAAAACCTAAGTGTCTACCAACGGATGAATAAAGAAAACATGGTATATATCCATAACGGAATGTAATTTAGCCTTCTAAAAAAAGGAAATACTGTCATATGCGACAAGATGGATGAACCTGGAGGACCTTATGTGAAGTGAAATAAGCTAGTAACAGAAGGACGAATCCTGTATTATCCCACTTACACAGGGAATCTAAAATAGTCAAACTCATAGCATGCGATAGCGGCATTGCCAGGAGGAGATGGGGAAGGAGAAACAGGAGGTTGCTCAACAGTGGGAACAAAGTTTCAGCTGGCCACATGAGGAAGTTCCAGAGACCTGCTGTCAACGCTGTCCCCAGAGTCCACAACAAAGGACTGTACATTTAAACACTTGTGCAAAGGGCAGATCTCAGGTTAAGTGTTCTTAACTACAAAGTAAAATGAAATTTTTAAAAGAAGAAGAAATGTAAAAGAGAAAAAATCTTTTTTTTTTGCAGCCTGATTTTTGGACCAGAAGAGCTCTAATATCTCCAAAGTATTATAATGTAATATACTTGAAATTTTACATTTTCTAGTAACGATTTTTCAAACAGTTTGTTAATTTAAGAATCTGATAGGAAGGGGAGAGTAACAACTTAAGTGCTGATTATTTCTTTAAAAAACCCTAAAACTCAGTTTGCTCACTGGTCTTTTTTGGCAGGAACACAATTACTGTATTAGAAAACTAAAAGGAGCTTTAGATATTACTTAAAAAAAAATACCAAGGAAACTTAAGACCCCAAAAGATTAAGGGAATGCCAGACCTAGTATTAGAAAGGGGTATCTGTCCAAGGCTCTTTGCATGAATATGATTTGTACACTGAAATGATGCAAATTATTCTTAGATGGTATACAGAAAAAAGAACCCACTGTTGACCAGTTGTTTCTCATAATTTTCTGCCTTTAATGCTCATGAAAACTTTGCCACTCTGGGGTAATTGGCACTACTTTTTTTTTTCAGGTAAGGAGACTGAAGCCAATGAAAATCATAAGACCAGGGGGAGGCAAGCTGGGACTCCAATCCAGGTCTAATCTAACTATAGCCCCGGCTCTTCTAAATATACCTCGTGCCCTTCTGGAAGGTGATATGAGCCTTGCGACATCCTGCTAATAAAAAAGAAATCACTTGGCAATTTTCTGGCTGTTTCACAGAAGATGTTGACTTTGGAGGAGAGCTGTTCCAAGGTCACGTACCTGTGGTAGAGTCGATGGTAAAAAGGGATGACGGGTCACTGGGGATGAGCTCGTAAGCCACTGTTCCATATATCCCAGAATCCCTATCAGTGGCAAGAACATTGACGATCTCAGTTCCCGGCTGGGTCTGGCCACTAATGCTCACCACGTAGGTGGACGGGTTAAATACAGGTTCGTTATCATTCATGTCCTCCAGTTCCACACGAACAAAAGCTTGGGCACTTAGTCCACCCTGTTGATGAATGAGAAGTGATTACAAATGCATCTCTCCTGAACACTGGGATACAGAATAACTGACAAAGATCCTAGAACAGACTTTTGAAACACATCAAACTTAAAGATGAGCTCCTTGAAGATGAGCTTACGTGTAATATCATATCTATACCTCAGCACTTATTCTTAAATATAAATGCTATTACACTTAAGTATCTTTGAGGCAATAATTTCAGACTGGAGGCCAAAGGTATTCAAAGGAAGTTTTCCTGATGTTCAAAGAGAACAAAAATTCACCTTTATCTCCAGAGCAATTTTTAACTGGTAAGAAGAAGGGATGAGGAAGTATTAGTGGAGGATACAATTGTAGAAATGGTCATTGGCAAAAGCCTCACTAAGAAGGTGCCATTTGAATTAAAGACTGACTGATATGGGAGCTAGATTTCAACGATCAGGATTGGAAAAGCATAACAGAAGCAAAGAGCAAGTGCAAAGGCCCTGAGGCAGGAGTGCAGCAGTGCTTGTCCCGGGCCTGTTCCGGGAACCGAAAGGCAGGGACAGATTGTGCAGGACTCTGGGAGCCTCTGAAAGGACCAAGGCTCTGACCCACCAGAGGGTTTTTAACAGAGAAGTTGCTTAATTTGACTTCGATTTTCACTGTTACTCTGGCTGCAGTATTCAAAACAGGCTGAAGGCCAGCCAGGCTGGAAGGAGGGAAACCAGTTGGGGGCTGTTTGGAATCATCAGTGGTAGCACTGAAGGTGGTAATCCTAAATACCTGGGGCCAGATTTGGTTTGGAATTCTGAATTGTTCAAGTTTTAGAAAAATAACACACCGCATAAAATAGTGAGAAGTGGATCTGATACTGTTTATTTTCTGTTGCTTCCATCTCAAAACAAGGAGAAGCGGAGAGAATACAACAGAAGAAAATAATCCTCTGCAATTTTTACTTTTCCAGAGTAAAAACATATGTTCCTACTTTAAAGCACCATTTTCCATTTGTATCTGGGACACTGTGATACTTTCATCTTTGACGAAAATCCTTGGTAAGTCACACAGCCTGGGTTTTCTCACTCACTTATCCTCCCCCATTCCCTTGCTCTCTCTCTCTCTCTCTTGAATTGTTTTTTTTTTTTTTTCTTTTTTCTGCTGTGGCAGGGAGGCACTGAGGAGGAAAAAGAAAGACAGTGGGGAGGAAGTTTTGACAGGAGCGGAAGGGAGGGCCACTGCTGGGCAGATCTGGAGGAAGCTCACGTGAGGGCGAGAGTGTTGTGCGGGGTGACGTTAAGGACGAGTCTGGAAGTGGCTCTCACACTCTGAGGTCCCACATACTGCAGACTTTGGGGACTAAAATAAAGTAAGAAATACATCTTTAGAAAGCATGATCTTCCTTGTTCTCAGTTGAATACGGAGCCAGTGCCACACCAGCAATGAAGTAAAACAGGAGAAATAAAAACAATGAAGTTCCATGTAGCCTGTATGTGTAAAATGCAGATTGGCTCTCTATCTTCAGCAAACCTGAAGGTCCAGGAGGTCCCCAGGTGGGGTGGAGTAACAGGGACTGCAGGCTGATTGTAAGCAGATCGAAAATACTGCAGGTACCCTGCTGTTTCTCTAAACGGTCTTCCTTCCTGCTGTGACTTCCTGTTGCCTTCCCTTCCCCCTTCTTTTTCTATTTCCAATCAAGTTCAAGATGTCCCTGAGGTCTGAGGAGGGCCTGAGACAACAGGTAATAGAAGTAATGAGAAAGTGGGGAAGATGTGAAGAGATCAAAAAATCTCCACTGAAGATCTTTGAGAACAAAGATGTTAATTCCTAGGCTCTCCATGAAGATCCTAAATCTGGCAACGCTACCCAAACGAGGCATGTTAGATGGACAAAGTGAGAAGTGTATTATCACAAAACAATGAACCGTTCTGCAGTATTGTAGATGTCAGTCTTCCTTTCTCAGGACTTCAACTTTTATCTGCTGAATTTATCAAATGGGATAAATTTTATCTCGTAGTAACCATTTGTGAATGTTTTAAGTATACTTCACATATAGTTTCTCCTTTGATTGTTATAATCTTCCTTTTTCAGACTTTTATGGCTTCCCCCATCTTAACAGATAAGAAAAACAAAGCAGAGAGAAGTTAAGGGTTTGTCTAAGATAAACAAGACTAAACAGCAGATCTGCAGTGTGTCCCCAAAGCCTCTGGTGACTTCTTTTAGATTAGATTTCTTTAAGGATTGCCATGGTATCAATTCTACTTTTCACAAAAGGCTCGTTTACAGAGGACTAGGGGCAGTGTCAACCACAGACTCAGCCTTAGGGATAAGGAAGACAGAGCACTGTGTACAAGGACTTACAATGCAGGAGATTGATGCTACACAAGCGGGTTTGTGGCACAGTGGAACAGTCTGAAGCCAAACGGTCTGGGTCTGCTCTCTGGCCCTGCCCGCATCTGGGACCGCAGCCTCAAGGAAGTCAGAGAGTCCCTGAGTCAGCGTGGCCTCTTCTGTAAGGCAGGGCTACCTGCTCACCTTGCAGGCCTGTTGCTGGAAGAACTGACATAACACGTATGAAAGCGCTTATAATGGTTAATCTCCATCAATTATGAGATTTTAGAGGCTCCTTATCCTAAGGGCTTGGGGCCAGGTAGATCTGTCTTAGAATTCTGAATTATTCAGATTTTATAAAGGTAACATTGTGCATGTACCTGGTAAGGTCTAAAGTGGCACCCCATAATCAAGCGCTTACTATTCTGCAGCAATTTAAAAAAAACATGACAAGAGTGTGGTGATGGCCATAGGGAAGGGGGTGGGGACCGGGTGGAGGCAGGCAGAGGAGGGGAAAATGGGGACACCTGTGACAGTGTCAACAATAAAGTGAAAGTAAAATAAAAACGATAGATAGCCTCTTGTCAGTTCAAGTCAGGTTTCTCATCAAATGAGTTTTTAAAACTTCCCAAAGTGAGCTCTTTGGGGTTTCAGAACTGCAGATAAAGGATGTAGATCTTTACTATTCAGAAGCTGACCTGAGCTATGAGCAGTGAATGGCAGGAACCTCAATGCTGAGGGGATCCTTGAGATAGGTCCTCAGAAGCAGTAGGATTTTAGATCTCCGGCTGGTGTGCAGTCCCCAGAGCATGGAGGAGCCCTTTTAAATGTGGTCCTGAAGGGGGGCTGCAAGTGGGTAGTGAGGAGGACTACCTATGGTCCCTTCCAATGGGGTTCAACAGCACTCTCTGTTGTCAGCGACTCCAAATCAGAAGGGTGGGAGAAAATTGGAAATGTTGGTTTGATGAGTCATAGCTAAATATTGAAGAAACTAAAAAAAGTCAGAATTCAGTCCAGTTTACAGATAGATAACAAAATCTCAAAGGCATCAGGTCGTACACCTTATTAATTATACCTCAATAAAGCTGCAGCAAAAAGGTAAAAACTGAGTGTGTCCTTTTACTCAGTAAGTTTGTTTCTAGAGAGCTATTTGCTTTACACACAAACCGTGCAGCACAAGCTCAATAGCCAACTTTTGTCATGAATACATATAATGGTGAAGGGCAAAATCAATTTACTTCCTATTCTGCTAGTGTGACACAGCCCTGCCCAGAGCCTGGAATGGGGAGATAGAGACGAAATAGCTTTATCTCAGACACAGGTTTCGCTGCAGAATTCAAGATGTCACAAAAAATAGAAATAGAATGCTAATAAACATACACACCAGTAAAAGAGACATTCACATGATGAAAATGAATGGAAAAAGGAAACAGGAATTTATATATAAACATGGAATAATTAAATTATAGAGCTTTATCATGAAAACCCATTTGATTTCCAATGTAATCCAATTACTTGTTTCCATTACATAATTTTATAGCACCCTCGTGGCTTCTACGGATGAGATAAATAGCAGCAACAGTAGCAGCAGAAATAGGTTATTTCAGAAGTGACACCAGTAAAATAGAAGTGATTGAATTTTTTAATATATTGACAGTCATCCTAAGATTAAGTAGAAAAAAAAGCCCAGAACATCTTATAAGAAAAAAATTCTTCTATGGACAAATAAATATCTCAGTAGCCACCAGCAAATGGGATCACAGCAATCTTCTTCCAAAGCACTTTCAAGACATGTATTAGGAAGAGAAAGGATAAAGGAAAAATCACAAACTGTCAAGGTAATTCTGTAAAATTAAAGGTCTTTGGTCAAAGTGCAGTTTATTGTTTTAAATAAATTCATTATGGCCTAGAATCCAACTTCTTGAACCTAAAATATCTTGTCTGAGTTCGTTTACTCCTCTGATTCAGTCGAGACTACTATTTAAGGGACAGCCTACCCAGTCTTTGTCAACATTAACTTCATCTTTGCCAGCCTTTTGGATTAGGGACGTATGCTGCTGGCAGGTATTGCACAGAACAGTTATGACAGATGCGGACTTCACCTTGTAGAAATGCACAGTTCATCACAGAAGAAATGTATAAATATGATGCAGGCAACCGCATGAACACTGTGCACTGGACAATACACACAGGGAGTCTCATGTTGCGTGCTCTCATATATCCTGAGGCAAACATGGGAGGCAGTTTTAGGGCCAAACAAAGTGAAAGCAAGGAAGCTGTTAAAAGCCTGTCATTTAGAGGAAGGGGGAAGACTCTTCTAAATATTGTCTTTAAAAATGCATGGCCAGGCGTGCCTCCAGGAGAACCCGTTTTCAGGTGAGCTGCATGCACAGCTCTCTCTTCCTGCACCTCTGCAGACTCACATGATGGTCAAGGAGGAGAAGGCGGCCATGCAAATGGAGACTGTGTCCAAACACCACAGAAGAAGGAGACTTTGAAGCCCCGATAGCCCATGTCCAGACACTAGATGCTAAAAAGATGCAGACCCTAGAAACACTGTGTCCCCACGTTGGATGTGTCATTCTCTGCTCATCCCAAGAAAACTGAATTGGTCCTCTTTACTACATGGATCTTTAAAGGGTCCTACGTTTGGCAACAGAAACCTGGGAGCAAGTCAAATCAACACAGGGGTCTTTAGGTCAAAGTGGGTATTGGATGGTAGCCTGGAAGACAGCTAATTCTTTTGGTAGTTTCCATGAGTGTGTGAGGGATTATATCATTATAATGACATGTATGCCTTTAACCTGGACACATTCATATGGAGCAAGCTGTCCCTATGAGCAGCTGGGCTTGCACCCAGATTGGCTGCCAAAGGTCCCCCACTCCCAGGGGAAATAACCATCTACGGAGGCTACTGGAAACAGTCAGCAAAGGTGGACAAACACACCCTGCATTCAGATATGCTCTGACTGAAGTCTGAGGAAGGAAGAAAAGGCAAATAGGCGTGGACTCAGGGACCTCACAGGGAATAGAGCTTCCTCCCTCTAACATCAGGCATCACTGTGGTGAGGGCCCTGAATCATCAGACACTGCCCCCCAGGGGTGTCTGTGGTGGGGAAGAAGGGGAAAGCCTGGAGGACAGCTTCATTAATGGCCTGTATTCTATGACACCACAAAGAACTGCTGGTTTGTGGGACAGCTGAGGGGCTCTGCCTGGGTCGGAGCAAAGGAAACGTAGGTGAAGCCAAAAGAAGTGGAGCCTGGAGGTGATAACAAGCAGGAATGTGGGGAAGCCCTGGGGGTGGTCAAAGCAGTGGCCACAGAGGGTGTGACGGTGATCACTGCTAAACAAGTGCCCTCTGCCCCAGCCACCAGAAAGAGGAAGATGATTCTGACAAGCCAATGGCCCTCTGGTAGAGCCAAGGTCTCACTCCAAGGCCACATTGGCCATGAAGCATGGTCTCCACGGATGGGAGTAGAATTGAAGCAGTTCACCCCAAAGACTAGACGGAAGAACAGAAGACTGTGCTGGAGGTGGATCCACACTCAAGAGCATCTGGAGGAGATAAACTTGGAAAAGGGCGGAGATGAGATGCAGAGCATGAAAGGAGGAGATGAACATGAGAGATGATGACAGCAGAGGGGCAAGTGGGGAGGAGGGCGAAGGGGAAGAATGCTTGTTGGTGGCATCTGAGGAAGAGGCTGAGGACTGACTGCCCAGGACTGAGCAGAACTGAGTGCAGCTTGTGTGGGACCACACAGGGCTTGGCACAAAGAAGAAGAAAGTGCTGAAAGTTGCCCGCCATGCCCAAAACTTTCTTTGATGATTTAAGGCGCTACCCTGGGACAATAGCTAAATTGAGTGGTGAATTCCCTAGGTATCACCAGGTGCTACTTCCAATAAATTGGAGTGAGACAAGGTAGCTACAGGGATCTTCCTTTGCGTGGCCTTAAGTAGAACAGGAGAGCCGGTGAGCCCTCTGCCCTCCTCTTCAAGGAGACTCCGCACCGGAACGGCATATTCTCCATGTACTCTACTTGCTGTATTCTGACACTTTGACATCTGGGACCTTGCTGATCTTGGAGGGACTGACCAGTATCCGGTGAGCATGCTTCTCAAAAGCAAATCAACCAGTCCAAAGCCCACACCCCCGACCACCTCCTTTATTGGGATTTCACACTCCAGGCCACCATGCATCTGCCCTAATCACTCCACAGCCAGATACCAGATAACTAGAGGCAGCCCCCATGCCCCAAGAGTCCACTGAATTTATTCAGAATGGCCAATCATAAGCCTGTTTATTCTGCCTCTCCCCCTTGCTTCTCTTGGAAACCACAATAAAGACCCTTGCCTAAAGTTTTTCCTCTCTCCCTCTGCCTCCTGTCCCCAGTGTTTCTCTTGTGCACACACACACACCCTCCCTTGGTGTGGCATGCCTTCCTCTTGGCATCTGTGAGTACAACAAACTGTTCCTACAGTGGCAATCATCTCCTTACCCACACCTAAATAATAATGAAACCTGCATTAAACCAGGTAGGGTGCAGACCAGCTGCCATCTGTCCCTGGGGCGGGCTTAGGATGAATCACCCAAACAAGAGGATGGAACCTTGAATATGAAGTACCCGCAGGAAGGATGTCTCTGGTCTGACAATCTAGAATATGTTGTGCTTTGTTAGGGGGTTTTCCTCCTATGAAACAAGGGATTTTTACAAAAGAATATTCTGATTCACATACATCATTGTCCGTTCAGGCTGCTGTAACTAAATGCCATAGACTGGGAGATTTATACATAACAGAAATTTATTTCTCACAGTTCTGAAGGGTACAAGTCCAAAATCGAGGTGCCAGCATGGCCAGGTTCTGGTGAAGGACCAGGGACTGCCAAACTTCTGGTTGTGCCCTCAGATAATGGAAGAGTTAAGGAGCTCTCTGGGGCCTCTCTTATGAGAGCACCAATGCCATTCATGAGGGCTCCGCCCTCAGGACCTTCCAATGGCCCCGCCTCCTAATACCATCAACTTCTACATTTGGAGGATCACAAACATTCAGACCACAGCAATCATCACCCTGAAGATCATTTCCTCTTTGATTTCTAAAAATTACCAAAGCTGCTACACAGCCTGTAAACACTTTCTTAGCTATCTTGAAAAGAAAATAGCTTTTGGCTGGGGGGAAAAATGCGTTCCCTTTGTTCAAGCTGGGAAAGCTTTGTGGAGGGGTGACATGGTTAGACATGCACTTGAATATTGCCATAGACACTGGTAAGCTGAGAGGAAAGGAAGGAATTTCCATAGAGTAAGTGTGGAGAGTAGGTTCAATATGGAAACAGAAAGAAGTAAGCAAGGAGGTTTAAATTAAATATCTGGATTGGTATCCTTTATTCCACTGAATATGCTCCTAATTAATGCACTACTTTTTGGCAGTAAAATTTTTTTCTGGCATCAAACAATCTTATTTCTGTTCAGATAATTTCTATATACACTTTTACAAAATCATCTGAAACCAACTAATTAGAAACAGATGTTTGACTACTGCAATATTGGATTTATACTGGTTATGCAATCTGGGATGGCCTTTTATAATTGCTTTAAAATCTACTAAGAATATATTTCTGAAGCCCTGGATAAATATTTGTGTGTGCATATATTGAGCTTTAAATAATCACACAGACTTGAATGAATTTAAGCTCCTCTGTTTACTCCTATTGTTGCTTCCCATGTGTTTTCTTACATAGAGACAAGTATTCCTGGACTCACATAGTCAGGAGTCCATGATTAGGTAAAATCTAATCAAATAGTTCACAGTAATTCTACTGAATATAGTAATAGATCATAGTAATTTTACTGAATATTTTCATGTAAGTTTCTACATGTTTACTTATAATAAGTATATTTAGACTTATTTTTGTCCCATCGACTCATGCCATAAGTAGGTAGATTTCCCCATTAATTTCAAAAGAGAAAGATTAACTATAAAGGTCAGCAGTGCCCATCTAGACAAAGGAGCAGTCAGTAAGCAGATCAAAAAGAAAGGAAGAAAGTCTCCAAAAGAGACTTAGTGGAAAGAAAATGTGCAAAACAGTGTGTATCTCTGCTGTAATGGAATGGGAATTGGACCAGCTGTTTCTAAAATGTACTTGGAAATGTAAATGGTCAGGAATAGCCAAGGCAATCTTGAAAATGAAGAACAAAGCTAGAAGAATACATATATCATGATGACTATTATAAAGCTAAAAAATTAAAAGGGTATGGAGCTAGTACAAAGTTGACAAATAAGTCAAAAATGGGGTGTCTAAAAATAGACACACACATACAGTCACATGATTCATGATAAAAGTGATACTTTAGTGCTGGGAAGAAAGAATGATCATTTCAGTAAATGGTGCTGCGTGAACTGAATACCCACACACGGAAAAAATAAGCTTTTCTCCCGCTAGATTGAAAAAGTAAGTGTAAAAGGTAAAACAATAAAGTTTTTGGAAGAAAACATAAGAGAATACCTTCCTGTCCCTAAGGTAAGCAAGTACTTCTTGAAAGGACAGTTGTAGGGAGTGGTGCGGGGGAAATGGAGACAACTACTTGAACAGCAATAAAATAAATAAATAAAAATAAAAAAAGAAAGGACAGTTATAAAGGGAAAAAGTACTAATCATAAAGGGAAACAGATTGATAAACTGAGCTTTATTAGAATTAAGGACTTGTGATGCTCACGAGACACCAATAAGGGAGTGAAAAGGCAAGCCCCAGAACGGGAGAAGCCATACGTAATAAATATATTCAAGAAAGAACTTGAAAACCAAAAACGCAAAGAATTCATACAAATCAATAAGAAAAGAAGACAACAGTACAATAGAAAATGGGTAAAGTATTGAACAGACACTTCACAAAATGAGTTAAACAAACAGGCAAATGAACATATGAAAATGTGCTCAATTCATTAGTTTTCAAGGTAATGCAAAGTAAACCCCCAATGTGCTGTACCGCTGCACCAGTATCAGAATTGCTATAACTAAAAAGACATTAAATATCAAATGTTGGGGGACCATGTGGAGCACACGAACATCTCATCCTTCACTGGTGGGAGTATAAATTGGTGCAACCATTTTGAAAAGTTGTTTGGTTTTCTTATACTCTAGCAATTCCACTCCTAAATATACACTCACTATAAATGCTTACATTTGTTCACCAAATTGTAATTTATGAGATAGTTAATGGAAGTACTACTTGCAATAAAAAATGGATACATTCAACTATTAAATAAATATTACTGTGAATTCACAGGAAAAAATACTCCAAACCAATGAGGATGAGTGAACTATTGATACACACAACAGAATAAATGATTCAAACAAATGATGTTGGACAAAAGCAGCAATAAAAACACATGCTATATGAATCCATTCACTGAAAATTTAAAAATAGGCTGACAATGTTTGGTGCTCCAAGTCAACAGTGCTTACTCTTAAAGGGTGAGAGGGTGGAAGGCATAGTTACAGCAAGAAGCCAAGAGAGGGGCTTCCCGGGCGCTAGTAATGTTTCTTCATCTGCTCTCATACATGTGTTCATGTTGCAAACATCCAAGAAGCTGTATTTATCATTTGTCTACTCTTCTGCATGTTTTTAAAATGTCAATTTAAAAGTTTGAAAAAAAAAAAAGACATAAGAGCCAATTTAAAGGGGCCCTCACTGATCTAAGATGGGTCAATAGGTACATCAGAAAGGAGATGTTCAGCCACATATGAAACAGATAGAATATGTTAAAATCTAAGAATTTATTGGATCCATTTCATATGTTGCTGAAGGAAATGAAGGGATGAAGGAAATGAAGGGATGAGGGAAAACATCATCAGCACTCTTTGGGGACGGCAAATGCACCAACTCATTATTCCCAAAACTGATAAAATAAAGAGGAATAATCAAGTATAACTTGCCTTTCCTGTATGAATCATGTGGCAGGGTAATCAAGTAGTTAATGAGAGAATATTCTTCTTAGTTGAACATTCCACATAATAAATGCAAAAGGAATAATAGGATTCAAAATCGCCATATCATTACCCATAATGGAATAATGGTGCGCGTCTGCCGATGCAATAAAAAGCACACAGCATCGCCTAAATGAACGCAAAACTAATCAGGTCTCTGGCTATAAATGCCAGTTTATAGGAAATACGATTTTTAAAAAAACATACTAAATGAATCCGAAGGATGTAATCAGCCACATTCAAAATGTAGAACATTTACAGTGAAAATGACTTGATTTCTTCCAAAAATAAGTATCTCATGAGAAAAGGTAAGGGGGATGGGGGCTGACTATCATAGATTGAAACTTAAGGAAGATAAGTGATGAAATCAATTTGTGATCTTATTTCAATCTTGATTCAAACAAGCAAGCTATTAAAAGACACTTTTAGATAATCCAGAAATTTTTTAATGGAATGGATATTAGATATTAATTAATGTTAATTTGTTATAGTTATGTTTTTAAAAATCATTATCTGTTAGAGATATTATTGAAGTATTTATGGATGAGATAACATGATGGCTGGTATTTGCCTCAAAATTCTCCAGCAAAAAAAATATATAGAGGTAGTGATTTATGAAACAGTATTGGCCACTGGTAATCATTGGTACTCTCTAATGTATACACAGTGGTTCACTTCTGAGTCTGTTCCAAGTTTCATACACAAGACTTACCCCATCTCTAGCTTTCACCAAGAGATCATAGGTGGCTGGATCCCTTTCCCTGTCGGTATCTTGAGAAACACAGATTCTCCCATCATGTGGATCAATCTGGAAGGCTCGAGGTGCTTCATAGCTTTGGAACCCATCATAAAGAGAATACTCAACCAAGCCATAGAGTCCTGCATCCGCATCGGAGGCCTTTACCTACAAGACAGAGGTTGACCCGTGAGGAAAGAGGAATGCTAGTATCCTTCTTCAGTTGGTCATGCATTACCATCATGAGTTGCATAACCAAGTAACTAACCCCCACAGCTTTTCACAGAGTGTAGGCTTTGGTTTCATCTCTCTCTCCTCTTACCTTCTGTGCAAACTCCCCCACTTTGTGAGTTCTCCTTTTCATTTGGTCTCCTCTACCCATTCCTGTACTTTCATAGGACCTCTGAAAGTTTGAGTTCCTTGGGACTCAGCCCTTGGTCCTTTTGCTTCCTTATTCCTCTCACTATATCTGAGTGATTTCACCCAATCTCAAGGTTTTAAAAACATCCACATGCTAACAACTTGACAACATATCTATGGATTCCCTTTCATACCAAAGTCCTTTAAGTGATGGGTTCAAAACCCACCCCCACCCTTTCAGAACAGCAAGGGAAGGGCAGATAAACCAAGGTCATGGGTAGCACAATCACTAGTAATCAAATCCAACTGACAGAATTCACCTTGGCATATGAAGCTTGAGTTTCCCAAGCCAGGTTCCTTGCAAGAGTAAAGTCCCCATCAGGGCCCCATAGAGCCTGCAGACAGAGTCCTGCACAGAGGCCTCACAGACTGGGGGATGTGCAGGGATGAGATCCAGCCCATGCTCTGCTCATCGAAACACACACACTGGCGTGGAGCAATAACTCACTGACCAGAGGAAAGGGCACATTTCTCTTTGCCCATAAATACCTTTTATGTTAGCAGCGGGCATGTGCCTGGTGGAAAAGATGAAGGAACTGGAATCATGAAAGGCATTTAAACTTATTTATACTAACTGTAGGAGTATTTAGTGAGAAATACAATAGGCTATATGGAACTTAAATTATTTTTGAGCTCAAGGGCTTGGTGTAATGCTTTTGATTTGCAATCCAATTAACAGCAAACATCTAAATAGTACTTACAATAAAATAAGCCCTTTAAGGGAAGATCAACCAAGAAAGAAAGAGAGAGAGAAAGGATGAAAAAGAGAAAGGATGAAAAAGAGAAAGGAAGAAAGGGAGGAAGGAAGGAAGGAAGGAAGGAAGGAAGGAAGGAAGGAAGGGAGGGAGGGAGGGAGGGAGGGAGGGAGGGAGGGAGGGAGGGAGGGAGAAGAGAAAGAAAGAAAGAAGGAAAGAAAGAAAGAAAGAAAGAAAGAAAGAAAGAAAGAAAGAAAGAAAGAAAGAAAGAAAGAAAGAAAGAAAGAAAGAAAGGAAGAAGCAAACAAACAAACAACTACATGTTATGGAACAGGTATTATCCCAATTGCTTAATATATATTACATACTTATAATCTGTAACGACCTCCACTTTACAGATAAGAAAAGTCAGACTCAGAGAGCTTAAGTAACTAGCCAAAGATCACATGGCTAGTAAGTGTCAAAAGTGGCATTCAGACCCAGGCAGTTGGACAGCAGAGCACATGCTATTAAGGATCATATTACCCTACCTCCCAAGTCCTACTCTTGTCAGTTCACCTGTCATTTATTGAAAAAGAAAACAAAAACCTCCCAAATCTCCTTAACTTCCTCTAGTGCAGAACTTGATTGCGTGCAACACCATTCCAAGTAACTGTTTACTTAATATGCACATGGCTTTCTCCCCAGAACAGCATTAGCACAAAGAAAGTCAACTGGCAGTAAAACCGGTGCTCTTGAGTCTTAGCTGAACCTTCTATTCCATGTGGTCAAATTCCAACTGGGTTCCCAAAAGTAGAAAAACAGATACAGTGATAATAATTGGAAATAAAAGAGAATTAAGCAGATAATTCAGAGTCCACCACCCCCCTAAAAGATATCTTATAAAGAAAACAGAGAAGAAGAAAGAAAAGGAGTGGCTGTTTCTTTGATTCATAGGACACATACTGCTGAGGCCCCAAAGTCACCATGATAGTGGAAGAGAGAGTGGAGGAGGCATTCTTGTTTTGAGCTTCCTCACCCCAGAAGTTAAGTTCAGATCCTATTCACTGCACAGAACTAGTTACATGGCCCCAGCCTAACTGGGAGAGAGACTGGGAAAGTGAAGGATCACAAAGATGTTTGGTGAATACAGTCTCTGCCACAAGGGCCTCTACGTCTTCATCTGAAGACAAGCAGGTAAGATTATGTAGGTTTCTAAGTAGCCTCTACTATGCAGTGAAATTTAAGTAAGTGGAAAGTCATACCCACACAAGGCTTCCCAATGGGCTCCTACTTGGGCAGCCCTACATATTTCTGCAAGACTTTTTGGAGGGAGGCACAATAGAAAACAATCAATCACTTACATTAATAGTATTTCTACTATAGTCAATTTAACTCTGGATTTTAAAAAATTGATCTACTCATCATCTACACAATATACATTCAGGAGCTATGCCCTAATTATTATGTTTCCCAAAAAAACCTCATCCCAATAACATGTTCAACAACCAAAGTTCTCAACAGGCAGGACCCTTCATCCCATTCTACCTTGAGCAAATTACTGGAATGGGACTTTTGGGGCTATTGTGTAGTCTAGCCCAGTGGTTCTCAATCAGGGGCAATTTCGCTTCATGAGGACATTTGGCGATGTCTGGAGACATTTTTGATTGTCACAGCTGGGGAGAGGGGGCTGGTGGCATCCAGTGGGTTGAAGCCAGAGGTGTTGTTAAACATCTTACAAGGCACAGGGCAAACCCCACAACGAACAATTCTCTGGCCCAGAGTGTAAATAGTTCCGAGGTTGAGAACCCTACACCTGATGAAACTCTTAACAACTGGCGATATTACTTCCCTCTTTGTCTTTAAATTCTTTCAACTAATGACACAGTCTTTTAAATTTATCTTCACTCTCATCTATCATGTTCTCTGGCAAAATTTCATCCTGTGCAACTAGCTAACATGTTGTGAGTTATTCTTCTCATCAGATGGGCTGAACCAGGAAACCCACGAACTTCCCCACTACAAAGGACTAAATTCCAAGTACATTTGGTCTATTCCATTTTGGCAGCTGTTAATGATTTAGTAGCCTCAAGTTCCCAAAGACACCAAATATATCTTCTAAAACCATATGGTATTCTCAGTAACTTTGGCTTGGTTGGAAGATAAGAACAATGAACTTCGAATTCTAAAACTCATTCTCAGCCTTTAACAGCACATAGTAACAAGTTATTTAGCTTACATAAAACAAGTTTCCTTATTTACGCTTTTTGCTCATCGGGACTTTTGGAAAAGCAAATGTAAGGAATAAAAGTAGGACAAGAGTACTGATCTCAGTCTAGGTTAGCAGTGCAGATTCTGACGTTCGGGATCATAAAGTAAGAATGCGTTCCTCTCTGTTTGTAGTCAGCTCCCTAAAAATACTGACCTAATATTCCAGAACAACAAGTCCACCAACTAATATTTGGTCTTGAATGCCTGTAGTTAATGTTGCCTCTTTATGAGGTCTATAATTCCCAATAGCCATTGACTGGCACATAAAATGCTGGCAACTTAAATAAATTTAAATTTAAATAAATTCTATCGAAAGTAGAGATGGCTTTGCCAAACCTTCAAGAGGAAATCCTGACTAGTAAATAAGCTCAGTGTGCTCTTTCTCCTGAGATAGCGGCTTAAAGCAGAGAATCAGAGAAGCATCTGACCAGAGTCTATTATCACAACCTTCTGGGGCTAAGGGAGGCATCTAGAGATCTCTGGAGGGGTTATCCTTGAATCTACTCAGAGGCACATTCCAGCACTGTCAGTGGCATCCCTGTGTGCTTCTTGCTCTCCATTTACCTCTTATAGATGGAGATGAACTTGATGATTTTACTTTAAAATGATTCTAAGAACTGCTCTCCCTTAGCCTGATCTTTCACAAATTTAATGGAGACATTATAAAAATGCAAAATATTAATAACTCCCTGATTCCATTACTAGCTTCCTGAAATGTAAAGAATGTTTACCACTTTCTTAAGTGGTAAAGGAAAGATATTCCTTTTATCCCCGGGTAAGGTTTCCTCTATGTGCACATGTCAGGGGGACAGGAGATAAAGGAAGACATGGGCTCTAGAAAGCATGTTTGCATGTTCCACAGTGGAGTGAATTGATTTGCATTTCCCTCACCAGAATAGCTCCCCCCCAACCCCATTTAGGAAAGGCTTCTCTTCAACAACTGGGCAGCTCTGCTGGCGGTCACTTGCCCGGCCAATCACATCAGCGCCCCAAATCCAAAAGTCAACCCAAAGTCATAGGGTGATATATTGTCAATCATGTCATTTAATTCAGTGACATTTATGGAAAAGTCAAAGAGCCCATTAAAAAAAAAAGAGCAAAACACCAAAAATGTCCTAGAGAAAAGTAGCTGTACTTTAGATGAAATTTTAAATTAAGTAACTCACTTTAACGTTTTTCTTACTATAATTTCCAAAATTGCGTGTGCCATATCCATGAGCATATAACAATTTGTCTGGAGAAACAAAGTTATTGACACAACAAACCCACACCTAGAACTTCAAACAGAAAGCACAAGAAAAGAAAATGAAATGACAAAATAACTTTTTACTTTTGAAGTACTCAGCCAATCGCTGATCTTACAGTTAAAACAGGATAAAAATATTCCAGTGACAGTTGGATCTACAGCATTGGGTCCACAATGGATGGCCCCCATATGCAAGCATGCCACTCTCTGAACACAGTTTGGGCAACTTCACCAACGACCTGTGTCTTAGCAAGTCTAATAATCAAGACTGGGTCCTTATTTTCCATACCATTCAGCCACTCCTAACACAGTTAATCATCTCCTTTTCAATTGAACACTTCCTCATCACACACCACTCTCTAACTCTCTTTCTCCCACTATAACTAAGTTTCCTTTGCTGTCCGTGTTCTCTTCCCAGCCTCTGAACGCTATAGCGCCCTAGGACTCAGGCTTTGGACGGCTTCTCTGTTCAAACCACATACACTGCCTGTAGTGGACATTGCCCATTACAGACAACTCTAATACATTTGACTTGCTTTTATCTTAACCATCAGAACATTCCTTCTGTAGCCCAGAACATCCTCGTGCTTGTCTGCTTGACATCCCCTATAGTCCTTGTGCTCTTGCTGCACTTGTTTGGGATCCAGAGTTTCTTCACTCTCCCCAAAGTCTCTTCTTGATTGTTTATTATTAACAGCATTGGTAACAAGAGTAAAGTTTTCTTAGTTCTGGTTCTTCTCATCATCTTACATGTACTATTCACCTCTCTATTATTACACTTTCACTAGCAATATTGCAGTGTGAACTCCTTTATTTGTTCAAGACAACCATCATGTTCAAATACTTTATACTACTCTATCACCAAACTATAATAACATGAAAGAAAACTCATATTTAAAAAACAAATCAATCTTCAACTGAATGTTTTCATAGTATTCTTACAGGTATCTAGAAACGCAAAGAATGACATCATCAGAAACATTTTGCGTATCCAAAAATGAACTTGTATTACAAATGCTTTATGATTATTAGAGATATTCACAATGTGTACCATTATTTTTCAGACTATAAGACACACCTTTTCCCCCAAATTTGGGAGGGAAATGGGGGTGCATCTTACAGTCCGAACGTAGCTTACCTGGCTCACTCGGGGAGGGGGCAGCGATAGAGCTGGGGTTTTTTCTTCCTTTTTTCCTCCTCTAAAACCTAGGTATGTCTTATGGTCCGGTGTGTCTTATAGTCCAAAAAATACGGTAATATGATAAATCCCTAAATGACAAACAAATTCACAAGAGGATCTTCGCTAAATATTTCCTCTAAGGTTTTATTTTTCTGAAGTTCAGATGTAAATTCTTTGGCCAGTGAGAACTGTATGTAAGATTTGGCAGAATAAATAAGGAGTATAAAAGCTGACATCCTATTCCTATTATTTCTCCCTACCTCAAGGATTTCACAATGAGATTTATTTTCAAATATACCTAATATACACAAACATCAGTGCTTTCAAAGTGCTGGATAAACATCTCCTTTTCTCTCTCTGGATTGCCTGCTTTGGTGATCTCATCCAATCTCATAATTTTAAATTTCTCCTGTATTAGGACAAGCCCAGTTTTGTTCCTCCAGCATGAACCCTTTTCCTGTGCTCCACACCCACGTATGAAAGACTTCCCTAACTTGCCCACTAGACAAAGTTCATGGGCACCTCACATTCAACACGTCCCAATATAAATTTCAAATTCTTCCCACCCAGTGTCCCAAGTTACTTCTCTCTCAGCCTTTTCCAATTGCATGATGTCTCTATCCATCCTGTGACTCAAGTAAAGAACCTAGGATTACCCTTCCACTTGTTTCCCTGACTGCAAGGAAAAATAAAAAACACCCAGCAAAATAGTTATAGACTCTGTCTTTCAGCTTCAAAGTGGAAGCTGTAAATGATGCTGAGAGATCAAGTGAGATAAGCGCAACCCATTAAACACAAAAATACTTAACTTCAAAAAGACTCAGATGAGCTCTGATCCAATCGTTCTCATTATTGTTTATGTTATTTTTACCTTTTAGTTTGGGAAAGATGGAAATGCTGATCACATCCAGTGACTGTTGAAGACATTCTCATTTTTCAGTAAAAATTTGGGAACGATACAAAAGGTCCACCAAAATGGAGTCTGTTAATTGAAAACTACACGATGGAACAGTATGCATTTGTTGAAAAGAATAAAGCAGAGCCACATGTGCACACACACAAAATAAACAGAATACACTGTTAAAAAGAAAAGTTGTAAAAATGTAGAGGTCCAGTAAGATCCCACTTTTGAATTAAAAAAATGTATATATGCTGCAATGGTCCTATTTCTGCCGAGTCTAGAGCCTCCCAGACTAAGGGAAGAGAATGGCTTTTCTAATGATCCTGGAGACACACGGGCTCTGTCCGCATAAACTAGGATCAATGTCAGCCCCCATCACGAGAGACGTCTGAACCGGCTTGGGCCTCCCACAGCTGTCTGGATCAACCCCCACCTTAGGACTAGAATCATCCCTGCTCCCGGAGCAAAAAGGACAGATCAGAGAATTTCTGGGTCCGAGAGAAGATAAGGTGCTGAAGAAGAAGAGGACAAGTTAAAAAGACCGACAGACTGAGGTAAATGCCTCTCCAAGAGACGGGTCACTTGCAAATGGGAACAAAAGCCCAGGCCAGACAACAGGGCAAATGGGCAGCAAGGCTGGGGCCCACACCCAACTTCGTAACCCTCTTGACACCATATGTGTTGTGTGGCGTGCAACAATCTCAAACACAAAGGTGACTTTACAACGGTAGTTACAGAATACTCACATCTGTATAGGGATACACTCAGTAATATTGTAATAACCATGCGTGAGACCAGGGGAGCACTTGAAACATGTACATCTGAAACTAATATAGAATAATATTGAATGTAAACTGTAATTGAAAAATAAAAATAATACATTTTTTATTATTGACATGTTTTGTCATGTCGATAATACTGACATGTTTTGTGGCTCCACCTGTGTGTTCACCAGCAGCAGAAGAAAACCAGATATGAGCTTCCCTGCCGGCACCTGTGCACCTGTGGTCCTTCCGCAAGGACACCAAGAGGTGTAGGCGATGGGCCGCGTGTACCACTGGGCCCGCTCAGAGGTACGGCTCATTTCCTTTCGGCCAGTTACCTAACCCAAGAGAGAAGACTATTGTGCAGAGTTACATAAATGTTCCTATTTCCAGAGAAAATAAAAGTCTGAAAAATACACCCCAAACTCCTAACAGGTGTTCTCTCTTGGGATGCACTCATGGCAAACTTCACTTTTTACAAATGTTTCTGTGAACAGTGTTTTCTATTGAGCCTGATATATATATATTTGCCTGATTCATATATGTATATATTTATGTATGTGTGTATATATATATCAGGCGCACATGGGCTCTCTCTCTCTCTGTGTATATATATATATATATATATATATATATATACACACACACACATATGTATGTAATACACATACATATATATGTATATGTGTATATATATATCTTCTATATTATAGGATTTTAAGGGCCACTTTCTCCCCACTCCACCCACAAAGGACACCTTGAAAGTTCTACAGAGTCAAAAAAGGGGAGCTGGTTGTTGAAGGTTTTAAAGCATTCATTTTAAGCATTATGTTCTCTTTTGGGAATGAGAATCATAAATTACGACCATGAGACTTTTATCTTGCAGTTGTACTTCTCCTGTATGTGTTTTGGAAGATGAAAAGTTACCCTAAATTTATGCCCAGAGGTCCTCCCAGGGGACGGGCACGCTCTCAGATACAAACACAACCACGTGTGCTCTGCAGCCCAGGGCGGCCAGCGGGTTTGAAAAATTCTAACAAGAAAGCAAATAGTGGGAAGGCCAAGTGAAGTTGCAGCCACAATGTAACTTCAGGCTATGAGTTCCAGTGTGGACTCTGACCTTCGGAAACACAGTTAATGCTGTTTTCACACTTGCAAAGGCATCGTAATCACAGTTGGCTAATGTTAAGGTTTGGAAACTGAGACTCCATTTGGCAGCTTTGCTCTCCTGGGGGAACAGAGAAGATGGTGCACGTAGGTCTAGTGGAAGCACAGGTTGCACTGCTCCGCCCCCCCTTCCCCCCGTACAAACACTGTTACAGAACCAAGTGTTTGTCATAAGCACACTCTTTGCAGGGGTGTCCAACCCGCGACCCGCAGGCCACATGTAGCACAGGATGGCTATGCATGCAAAATCATAAATTTATTTAAAACATTATGAGATTTTTTTGCTTTTATTAGTGTTTGTGTATTTAATGTCTGGCCCAAGAAAACTCTTCTTCTTCCAGTGTGGCCCAGAGGCACCAAACGGTTGGACACCCCTGTTTAAAGGAAATTTTATCACATTTCAGTGTTCTCTTTTATAAGGACTTACAGGGAAAAATTCCCCCAGGCTTTAGTTCCAGGGAAGTCAACGCTTCTCCTGGGCACCAGGAATGTTTTAAGTGGGCAACTTCAGGAGTCTTGTCACCCTGAGGACTGGTACCAGCTCTCATGCATGTACATGATCTTGCAGATTCTACTCCATGGAGTAAATTCTTCCTGCCTCTATCTTACTGTGCTACTTCATGTTCATCTTCCCCGTTTTCCTGAATTTCACTTTCATCTTCCCGAATTTTGTATAGTTTTGTTAGTAGCTTTGTTAGTCTTTTAATTAAGTAGAGCACAAAATACACTTACTTAGTATCATTGTACAGAAATGGATATTATAAACATAACAGCTGTATGACTGATAGTTGGCCAAGGAATGCAAACTTAGGAGGCATTTTTAGGCTAGAAGAGGCCAGAAGATCACTTGAAACATGCTGCCAAAATGAATTAAAAGCAAAGCATACCTTGCAAGTTTGAATCTCTATAGATTGACTCAAGTGCCACTCCTATGGCTGTTCAACCCATCCCACAACGTTCCAAGTCAACATCTGGGCTTGAAAGCTTTTGTTTGGGGGGAAAATATTGGCCTCACATTTTAATGCATACGAGGTGAGACAAAGACAGTATGAGGATGGTAAGTGATTATTTAAAAAAGAAACAGTGTCTCTTCATTGAATTAGCTTCCCGTGTCTGTTTGGAAATTCTGTCTAATTAGCAAGCTCACTTGGCCACCAGTCTGAAAAAAAGAGTCTCTAATTAGCATTACTGCTAATACTGTCCCAATTTGTTGACTCCTGAGATCTTTTAATTGGCTCTGAACTCAGGAAGGGAATAGAGTCTGTTGAGTCTCCACTGCCAACACTTTGCAGTCACGGTTTCCGTGGTGTCCCTAACCCAACTTTATAACCTATTTTCTCTTATTTCACTTTTAATGCATGTGTTCCCGTCAAAAAATACAATCAACTGTTTCACACACTCCTTGTTCCAGGATTTGTCTCGTGATGCTCTTTCTGCATGGAATTCCTTCCCCATCCTACTTCAATATAATCAAATCCTACTCATAATTCATTCAGTTTTTAATATAAAGGCCCAATGCAGTTGCCACCTGTTCCAAGAAACTCTCCCTAAAGCACTCGGCTGAAGCAATCTTCCTTCCCACTGAATTCCCATGGGACGGACCTCTTTCATTCTTGACACTGATCACTCCCAATTTGAGTTGTGTGTCTTAAACCTTACTTGTTTGAAAAGGATTTCAACGAATTGGTAGGAAGTGAGTACTCTAAGAGAAGAGGAAGGCATCCTTGGTGAAATTAACAGCCTTAGCATAAAATCAGATCCATGGCTGTCTAGCCCACGCCTGTGTGGCGTTGAGGGGCACAGAGGCAGGTAGTGTAAGCTAAGAGCAGGCAAGGACATTGCACTCTGAAGTGGAATGTGCAGTCAAATATCTGCTTTATTTAATGACACTGGAAGGTCCATAAAAGTTGGAATAGCAAAAGGGGCATAAAAGGCTATACGAGTGAACATTTATTAGGCAAAAGTATCTTATATATTTGTCCAATCTTATTTCACCACACATACAATTTGGGCTATGACTTAATGACTGGTTATTGTCTCTATTTCTGTTCTCAACTTCTTTCATAAATTAAGCCAACTGCATGAAATTAGAGCTGTCTATGTCTAGGAAATCTATTCTATATTCAAGAAGAAGCCCATTTGTATTCCTGAAAATGGCTTAAGTTAAAATATGAGCTCCATTTTAAATAAAATATTGCATCATGTGAAATAAAAACAGTTCAATTCCATTTTTTCCAGCTTCGTATCAAATAAGACTTGCTTTTTCACAAAACTACAACAAACCTTTAATGACATGACACTGTGTCCTCTGGTTTTTCCAGACGACTGTCCCTCCTTAGTGGGCACTCTTTTACTCTTTAAGCCCTAGGGTCCAAGTGTTACTCGTTCCATAGTTAACTTTCTCAAGGAGAGAAAAAACATTTACTTTTTGCTGGAGGTTTTCTTTTAAAAATAGCATCTCCTGAGACCCATATTTCACCTTTGCCAACACATTCCGCGTGCTGTTTGTACAGTAACAGCTTCTCAAGACGAGATGAGAGAAGGGCTGAGAAGCAATTCTCCCTTCTCCTTCATTCTCAAAAAAATGAATAGTGGAAACCTGGCACACCATCTCAAACAGCTTCTTACCTCTCAGCTGGACAGAGGAAAACTAGGTAGAAGACATACAGCTAGTGAGAGGAGAGTTTGAAGGTATAAAACAAAGGGTTGACGAGTGGACCAAGGACTGAGACTGCAAAAGAAGATAAAAATGGGTGTAAAAGTACATACATATGCTTTGTTTTTTGTTTTTGCTTTAGAGAGGGTAAGGAGTCACATCTGATACATTCACCTTTCTAACTTCTTTTTAAATTTAATTTTAAAGTAACAACTGTATGTGTGTGTGTATATACATATATATGCATATAATATATTTGATGTACAACATGTTTTGGTATACATATACATAGCAAAGTGATTACCAGAGTCAAGCTAATTAACGTACCCATTTCAGTTAGCTTTGCAAGGGTGTGTGTGCATGTGGGAGTGAGAACCTGATATCTGCTCTCTGAGCAAGTTTCCAGTACACTGTACATTATTACTAACTAATGCCACCGTACTGTATATCAGGTCTCTAGAATGTATTCATCCTACACAACTGAAACCTTGCACCCTTTGACCAGCATCTCCCCATTCATTCCCCCCCGCCAACCTCCTTGCCCTTAGTAACCACCATTCTACTCTCTGCTTCTATGTATCTGACTTTTTTTAATTCCACATATAAGTGGAATCATGCAGTAATTTTCTTTCTGTGTCTGGCGTATTTCATTTACCATAACATCCTCTGGGTTCATCCATGTTCCAAATGGCAGAATCACCTTCTATTTCAAGGCTGAATAGCCCAAAATCTATGTCCCCACAAGGCTTTGTACTATGACCAATCAATATCTGTTGGTTTGATTTTAATTTTATTCAAATAAAGAATTCTATATGATAAATTTTCTCTATGCCCTATAAGAATAAAGCACTAAATAGGAGTTTAAATCTGGGTGAACCATTTACTAATTGTGTCAAATGGGATTTTTAGCCACTTCCCAGGGTGAAGAGTCAATAAAATAATGTACAGAAAGTACCCAAAGCCTGACACAGAGTAAACGCTCAGTGAAACTTGGGTATGAGTATTCCCAGTTCTCATTTCCTGCCCACACCTCTGTGTCTACCCATCACACCTGCAGCTGCCGTTGTCGCCCTGAGGTCAGCAGTTCTCAGCCACCACGCGCCAATACATCTCTCAGGGCTCAGCCATGAAGCACATCTCAGATAATGTGCTTACGATATGGATTAACTCCCAAAGCGCTTCAGTGATTTTTGGAACCTAAATGTTATTCAATGTCAATCCTTATAAGGCTATCCCTATGAGAGTGTCGCTCTTAGTCCCTCTCATCCCAGGAAGCTCCCGAGTGACTGGCAGCCCCAATCACCGAAGTCATATTAATTTACTATAAGAAGTTAATTCTCCATTCCTACTCAAAACTAAAGCCTGAGACTCGAGTTGCCTATTCAAAAGCTCATTAAGGTAGTCTGCTTAACAGAGGCCATTCATTGCAGGTCTATGTCTGGGAGCCCAACGCCGACAGCCTTCAGAAGGACAGTTTTTCCCTTAAACATGATCAAGTTCTCGGTCAGGGCTCCACTTCCCACTCCCCTCTCTCGCCTCCTTCTCACTAGGCCCAAAGAGAACAGCGAGCAGACTTATTTTCCTCTTTTCTACTATAAGCCCTCAGTGTTTGTGGGCTTTTTCCATGCCTCCAAAAAACATCATCTTAAGAGCAGATTTGGAGTTTCATGAAAGGTTTCACGATATCTGTCTTCTGGGAGAACTGGAAACAGAAATTGAGCTATAAATGTTCGACTGTCATGCCTGAAAGCAACCTTCCATTTTCCACCCTGGATTGATTTTGAAATGTGGTATCATTGCCAGAACTGCTCAGAATAATTCAGTGTTTACTTGCTCACCCTTCCCCCTGTGCTCTTAATCCTCCCCTCCAATCAGATGGCATGCAAGATTTCAACATTCATATCTGCCCTCCAAAATACAAAAAACTATTAAGCACAAATCTGCTTAATATTGAAATATTTTATGGGAATATTTCAAATACTCGGCATTTAGGAAAAAACACATTATTTGAGACATGCCTCCTTGCTGTAAGTGGTACGCTGGGGTGTGAAGTTGAGAACTAGGGTCTCGCGTGACAAGAGAAGGGCTGGAGGTGTGATGGATAAAGACAGAAAGGTGGGCAGGATGATGGGGACTGGGTACAGTAATAACTAAGTTTTATGGGGCTTAGTCATAAGCAAATATTTCGCTTTGTTTATGGTTGCTATCTTCATATTCCCAGGAGATTTTTTAAAAAAATCACAGCAAATGGTACAAGGGTTGAGTAGTAAGATGCAAATTCCAGGCCAGCAGGGGGAGTTGGTGGCCAAGGGATTCATATATCAAAGCTGAATCCATAAGTAGTTGGTCTTTAGGGGCTGAGCAGTAAACAAAGTCAGTTCCAGCTGTGCCCAGAATGTTCTGCTGAGGTTTCCTAGCTCCAGGCTGTTTCACACCAGTCAGGGAAACCCAGGGGTCCCCTTGGGAACAAGAAATAAAGAGGCAATTCCAAACCACTACAACAAGTTGCAAGAGAACATAAATCCACAGGGTGCTTCACACTGTACCAGTGGCCTGTAAAGAAATCACTGGGATTTTTCATTTATAAAACACTTGTAAGATTTCTCTTTAAAGCAACTAGGCTCTCAAGACCATCCCTTATTGATTGATGATATAAGGACCCTGCAGACTTCCTCTAAAGCCCCTTGTCACCCAGGAAATCAGCAATTTACAGATTTACACTACACTCCTCAGTATCGACCCCCCACAACCAGCCTGTCAAGAGTACTGAGAGTTACACACCCTTTCATGTGCTACATGAAGCCCTTAAAAACCTGAAGCCTTTTATGCCTAGTCTCAGTATGGTGACACTTTCAAAAGCAGCATGATCTACTCTGAAAGCCAGGAAGAATATCGAAGTGCTTCAGGGTTTCTTGAAGTGAAGACAAGGGTCTTTACACTGTTTCAAGCAAACAGAACTCCCTAAACATCCTTCTTAGACGTTCTTCCCTTTCCCCCAGGTTTCATACTCGTGACGGCTATGAGATCCCTCCTTCTCTCCAATGCCCTGCTGTTCTTGTGCTCACCCCTTCCTTTACCCTCCACCCACTCATCATTCTCTGCCCACCCCTCCATGCACCTGACTTGCCAGCTTCCAACTGTGTGTAGCTCCAGAAAATGAAATGAAGGGGTCCAGTCTCTTACTCTGAGCTGTTTTCCTTCATTTCCCTATTATAGTAAAATTTATATTCAGTGATAGGCATTGATCTTAAGGTATAGTAAGATGAGTTTTGAGATAGATATAGATCAATGATACAGGTATAAAGAGATATAGATATAGGTACATATATATCTGTGTAACTAACACATAAATCAAAATATAGAGCATTTCAATCCCCCCAGAAAGTTTCCCTATTCCTCCACTCAATCACTCTCCACCCCCATAAGCAACCACCATTTTAATTTCTGTCGCCATGGGTTACTTTTGCTAGTTTATTATCTTCACATAAATAAAACCATATATGTGCTTCTTGTGTCTGGTTCTTTCATTCAACATTAGGTTTGTGAAATTTACCCGTGGTGTTCCATGTTTCAGTCGATCGCCCGTGTATACTGCTGGGTAGTATTACATTGAATCTGTACGGCACAATTTATTGTTCCATTCAGCATGAGCATTTGTGCTCTTTCCATTTCGGGGCTATTGTGATTGAAGCTACTATGAACATTTTGGTACGTGTTTTTTTGTAGACATATGTTGACATTTTTCTTGGGTGAAAATCTAGCCATGGACTTGCAGGGTTATGAGGTAACAGTGTATTTAACTTCATAAAAAACTACCAGACACTCCCCCAAAGTATTTTACCAGCAATATGTGGCAGTTCCAGCCACCCCACATCCTAATTTAGATTGATGCTATCAGACTCTTTAATTTTACCCTTTCTAGTGGATGTAAAGTAGTATAATATTATGACTTTAATTTTCATTTCCTTAATGATTAATGACGTGTGTAGATGAAAAAGGGGTCGTATACTAAGCCTGACAAGCTCAGGGGAGGCCTGCATGGCAGCCTTACAAACTCAGAGGCCTGAAGCAATCAGACAGGATGGTCTGAAATTAAAACTTTCTAACTAAAAGCAGTTCATGGCGCGTAGTCATGTCCCAGACCGGTACGTTTTCCTAACAAAGGTCAATCTTTCCCTTAACTGAGCCTGTTGTCTTTTTTCGCATCTACCATAACATACCTTTGGAATGTCAAAGTAATTTCCTTCCCCCCTCCACACCTCAAAGAACAACCACAGCACTGGAGCAGAGACCACAAATCCCTCCATTGTTATTATTATCATATTAATTGCTAACTGTTAACTGTCCTATACCCGTGTAAAAGAAGTATGTGTCTATTCTTTTCACTTTTTATGCAGTCCCAGAGATTTCCCTGCTTTGCTTTCTCCTGCCTCCCTAACCTATCACCAGTGTATTTCCTGTAACCTCCCTAAGTCTTCCCCTTTGATTCTCATGTATAAAGTAAGCTGTAAAAAACTGCCATTTTCCAGAGCATTTTCTCAATCCATTGAGATTTTGCTTCCCAGCAATTGTCACCACTTTGGCTCAAATAAACTCATAAAAATTCTTACAGGTTTGGACGTTTCTTACGTTGACATGTGCACACTGCAGCACAGGAGCCCCAAACGAGGGAGCTGCTTAAGTGGCCATGATATTCGGAAAAAAACACCCCGAGGACTGGCCGTTGTGAGTGGATGCGAGAGAGACCGCACCTCCTCCAGTCTGAGGCTTGTAATAAGGGAGCCCAGACAAACGCAATGCAGGTCCAGGTGGCACAAACCTGTGCATGGCCCGGAGCTACATTACATCAGTGTGTACGTGCAGAAGGAAAAGGTCAGGAAGCAGTCACAGGACCAGAAAGAGATAAGGAGGGAGTTACAAGCCATTCCCAGAACAATACGCACTCCTTCTGGCCGGGGACCCTGGCGGTCCACCCTTGTCTCAGGTGGGGGGAGGAGAGTCCTGTATTGAGCCCACACCCACTTTCCATAGATTTATTGGACATTCCTACACATCTCTTTTTTGTCAAGCATCTACTCAAGTATCCTGCCTATTTTTAATAGACTTGCTTGATATTTTATTATTGATTATTACAAGATAGCAAATATACTCTCCCAATATGCATCTTACTTTTTCATTTTCTTAATGGTATTTTTTGGTGAACAGAACTTTTTGAATTTTATGAGTTTAATTTTATCAGATTTTTTTGTTGTCGTTTTATGTATGGTTTGGGCTTTTTGGGGTCCTCTCTCAGAAATCTTTTCCTACCTAGAGAGTGCAAAGATATTCTCCTGTGTTTCCGTCTAGAAGTTTGAAAGTGTTCACTTTTACATTTCAGTCTATGAGCAATTTCAAATTAATTTTTTGTGTATGGTGTGAGATTGTGGCCAAGTTTTCCCCTTACAGATATCCAATTATTCCACAATGATTTTTTGAAGTGACTTTTTTTTTACCATTGAACTGCCCTGATACCTTTGTTGAAAACCAGTTACGAGGATATCCTTCTGAATTCGAATTCTGTCCCACTGATTTCTCCGTCTTTATGCCAATAGTGCACTGTCTTGATTAATATAGCTTTATACAAAGTCTTGAATCAGTTAGAGCAAGTCTCTCAATTTTCTTTTCGTAAAAATGTTTGGCTATTCTAGATCCTTTATACTTCTATGCAGATTTTAGAATCAATTTGCAACTTTTGTCAAATAAGTATGTTGGCACCTTGATTGGGGCTCTGATAAGACTAGTTCTATTTGGGAAGAAAGGACATCTTAAAAGTGTTAACTATACTAGTCTATGAATATTATATGTCTATATATTTAGATCTCTATTTTCTCTCTGCAAAGTTTTATAGTTTTTAAAGGACCTATGCATTTTGTGTTAAATATATTTCTAAGTATTATTAATTTAGATAATATTTAAAAATTGTTTTAAAAATTTCACTTACTATTTTTATTGCAAATACAGAGCAAATAAATAAGTAAGTAAGTAAGTAAGTAAATAAATAAATAAAAGTGATGAAAATAAGCATTCTTGCTTTTTCCTGATCTTAGGAGAAAAGCATCCAGTCTCTTGTCAAGTGTGAAGTCAGCTATAACTTTTTTGTAGATGCCCTTTATCAAGTCCTATAGCCAGTTCGTTGACAGCAGGTTTGATTTTTTTAAATCTTGAAAAAGTGGTGGATTTTGTCAAATATGTTTTCTGCATTTGTTGAGGTGATTATATAAGTTTTTTCTCTTATTCTGTCCATGTGGCTAATTTACATTGATTTTCAAAGCTGAGCAACCCTGTGCTCCGGGGAGACACCCTACTTGGCTTTATTAACCTCTCACATGTTATTAGAGTTGATTTTCTACTGTTTTGTTGAGGATTTTTAAATCTATATTTATTGAATATACTCATTATAGCTTTGTGTACTTATGTCTTAATCAGGTTTTAAGTCAGGATTATCCTGGCCTTATAACATGAGTTGTAAAACATTCCCACACCCTCTATTATTTTAGTTTATATATGATTGGCATTAATTTCTAGTATGCCTGATGAAACTTCTGAGCCTGGAGCTTTTTCATTTTGAGGGAGAGGGGTGGGTCGTTATTACAAATTCTATTTCTTGAGTAGATCTAGAGCTAAGATTTTTGCTTCTTTTTTGTGTCAGTCTTATAAAGTTGGTGATTTTTCCTGTCATATCAAATTTATTGACATAAGATTTTGCATAATAATCTTTTTAGCATATATAGAATCTGAAGTAATATCCTCATTTTCTTTCTTATTATTGATAATTTATTTTTTAATTTTTTTCTTGATGATTCTCATTAGGGGCCAATTTTATTAATCTTTCCAAAGAAACTTTCACACGGTAATTTTCTCTAATATTTATGTTCTCCTTTATGGAATTTTGTTTTTCTCTTTATAATTCCCTCCTTCTATTTACTAATTTGCTCTATCTTGAATTTTGTTCTTTTATGATAGAAATATGTAAAGCAATACATTTCCCTCTAATAAGGGCTTTAACTGCATCCTACAAATTTTAATGTTGTATTTTTATTATCATTCAGTTCAAAATATTTTGTAATTTCCTTTTCAATTTCTTCATGTACCTATAGATTATTTAGAGTATTACTTAATGTTCAAATATTTGTGTTTTTTCCCTAGAAATTCTATTGATATTGATTTCTAACTTAATTTCACTGTTGGCAGAGAACATGGTCTCTATGATTTCAAGTTCTTAAACATGTAGATACTTTTCTATGGGCCAGCATATGACCTTTGAAATTGAACATTCCATGTATAATAGAAAACAATATGTTTTGCAATTGTTGAATATAGGGTTCTGTAAGTGCCAAGTGGGGAAGAGAGTTGTTTAAATCTACATGCTTTTGAATCTACTTAATCCATCAATTACTCAGAAGGGCTATTAAAATCTCCAACTTGTATATTTTATTATTTCTCCCTTTAGTTCTGTCAGACTTTGCAAGTCTGTTATTAGATACATTCACATTTAGGATGATTATGTCTTCATGATTAATTGTCCTTCTGTCATTATGAAATGTCCCTCTTGATCTGTGGTAATAGTTTTTGTTTACTTCATCTGAGAAGACAAAGCCGCACCAACTTTCTTATGTTTATTATTGATATAGTTTATCTTTTAACTCTTCTTCCCTGGTGTATCTGTTTTCTTCCCTTCCTCCCTCTGGCCTCTTTCATAGTATTCTCCTTATCTTTAGTTTTTGGCGGTTAAATGATGATGTATCTAAGTATATTTCACTTTTTATTTACCCTACTTGGGATTAGTTGATGTTCTTAGACATGTAAATTGCTGTTTTTCTCCAAATCTGGGGACTTTTAGACCTATTTCTTCAAATACATATATTTTGTATTGCCCCATTAATTCTCTTCTTCCCGGGGACTCTAATTATGTGTGTGATACATTACAGGGTGGGGCAAAAGTAAGTTTGCAGTTGTGAGGATGTGGATACAGAGTTTATTCTTGTATTATTTATTAATTATTGTATTATTTTCCATAAGAACGCCCTGTCTATTGTCTGACACATCACTAAAGTTCTGTTCATTTTTTTAAAAAGTCATTTTTCTTTCCATTCTTCAGATTGCACTTTTTATTTCAGATATTGTCCTTTTCATTTCTAGATTTTCCATTTAGATCATTTTTATAGTTTCTATTGTTTTATGGACATCCCCCATATGTTCCCTCATTCAAATCTCCTTTCTTTTAAGTCCTTGAACATATTTCTAATAGCGATTTTAAAATCCCTGTCTACGAAATCTAACCTCTGGTTCATCTTGAGGTCTACTTTTCTCTGACTCACATTTTCCTGCCTCTTTACATGTTCGGAAAAAATTTTTACTGCACATTGGGTATGGTGTGTGACACATTGTAAAGAGCCTGAATTATGCTGTTTTCCTTTAAAGAGGTGGTGTGTTTGTTCTTAGGGTGTGGCCCTTACTGGAAGGCATGGTTCTTACTCCCTGGGTGTGAAATTTCTGTGATTTCAAAAGAATGTCCAAGTTGTTCAGCAAGGTCTCCCCATCCTGCGATAAAACTCCATTCTCTCTTAGCCCTGGGGAAACGCCATTGTTCGGGTCACCTCTCATCCCCACAGTAACTGCTCTCTGCTACACCTCATAGCCTTGGCCGGCTTGTGCACAACCCAGACCAGGACCACAGTCCTAGCGTAAGCGCCCACACAGATTTGTGGGTCCCCTCTGAGCAAATCCATCCCCTCCAGCATGCTACCCACAAAGTTTTAGCAGCCCCCAAGACCCAACCACTACCTCTTGGTTCAGCAAGACTGCTGCTTCTCCTGGGCTCCTCACTTCTCCACAATGACAGAAGTGCTCTGAGACAGGGCAAATAAGGGGCTCATCTCACGTGTTTCTCTTTGCTCAAGAATCTCAGTCCTACTCTGCCTATTGTCTAACACCTGAAAAACAGTTGTTTCATATATTCTGTCTGGTTTATAGTTGTTTATGGTGGGAGGACTACTCTGTCGTGGCCGGAAGTGCAAATGATCGCCCTTAATGTTTTTCTTGTGCGAGCCCACACCATACAGGAATGTTATTGATTAAACGTCTTTATCTCATTACATCTCACTGCAAGGAAACTTCCTGGACTCCTGACAAATCTATTACATAGTTCTCTCTCGGCGGGATCATGAGTTATATTTGCTTGTGGCGAGTGAATCTCTTCTGACTTGCAGCACAGATCCCGTCTTCCTTTCTTTTTCTGCTATTGTGTTGGCGACATTACCCATTTCCCGACTGCACATGACTGCATTCACCAAAGTTTCTTATAACAAATTTTGGAGCTAGGATCTAAGCATCTGTCTTGGAAAGGAAGCAGTCAGCATCAGGTTCCAATCTTCCCCTCCTCTGGGGTCTGCATCTCTCACTAGGGAAGAACGATGCCAACTCCCCAAATCCGCTCCCTCACGAACACAGCTGGCTATCAAACCCTGCCAGAAACATGGAGGTGCCCGCACTCCCCAAGTGCTTGGCCATCTGAGGCTGTCCCACACTTATCGGGGTCTACACGAGCCAGCAAATAAATGGTCACAGAAAAATCCCCTTTAGGACGATGAGGGAGAAGACAGGATACACACTCAAATGCCCAAATTCTGGGCCCACAGGGTCTTTTGCTTGGAATTGAGGGCTCTTTTTTTCTCCCTCCCCATCACGGGAACTTTCTCACTTATTACAGATCCGACTTTGAGGGGCTGAATCATATCTATCTTAATTTCTGGTTCAAAAACAGTTTTATGTCTGGTCTCTGTTAGTTTGCTGCAAAAAGGCTACTATGTTTTCCTCTTTTTTTATGTCAGTCCCAATCTACTTTACCAGGAGAAAAACTCAGAGGCTCTGCAGGTGTGTGGCGGTCACTCCACTCCAGATGACTCTGGCACAGAGTAGGCATTCCGGACGGAATACACTCAGAAAACCTTTCTCTCCTTCTCGTTGACAAGTACTCAGGAACTTAAAAGTCCTAGGGATGCTCTGCTCTTCCATGTGCTTTGGAGCACATCATGCAGTTAGTCACAAGAAATGGTCCTGGTAACTTTCTATCAGAGGCTGAGAACACACACTCTGACATCCCTGCTACGTCCATGAGATCTTCCACACACACCTGAGTCTCTCTTCCACCCCACCCCACACCTGGTCTTTTGTACAGCACCTCCTCTCTCCAGGATCTGGAAGACCACTGTACCAATGCTTGCAAAGCCTGCTTCATTGTGAGCTCCACAGTAGCAGTCCCCAGGGGAACCCCTTTTGGGTGGTGGGACAGGGCAAAAGCCTGTCTCCATGCATTCCCATTATTACATCCTGCCTTTTCTCCTCTTTCTGACCCCTTCTTTCCCCCACCTCCTTCCAAAGGCTAGAATTTCTGAACTTGAACCCTACCTGCTGCTCCCAACCCCCAAATGCAGCCTATCCCTCACCTTCAGACCAACTGTGTTGTGGGCAGTCCCTAGAATTCTGCTCAAAAGTATCTTTCAATTATGTATGCATTTGATGGAATTAACCTTGGAAAGCAACTTACAAAATGAGAAAGTTAATCCTAGTATCACCTTAAGATTAACTTCTCCAAAACCTAGATTCCAGTTATGCATGGTAGAAATGCAAATTTAAAACACCTCTCTCCTGTGTGCAATACATTCAGCTACATCATTTTCAAATCACATTAATAGCATCTCATTTGCTGCCCAGTGATTACTTCAATTTAAATATTATGATGGTGTCTGAGCTACATTTAATGAACGAATTTAATTAAGACAAGCACCCAAGAAGGTTAATAGTTCTTGAGGAAAAACTTGCATAGGAGACCAATCTATAATTCACACACATTGTGCAGGGAAAATAAAATATATTGCCCTTTGCTAATGTCAGCCATCACTATTTATATACTAATTTGTTTATTTAAACTAGCCTGAAGTTCAAAAGAAATGACTTAAAAGTTAGCTCCAGAAAAAATACAACTAAGCGAGGAAGAGATAGTCAACCTATCAGATGCACAGTTCAAAACACTGCTTATCAAGACGCTCACAGAACTGGTTGAATCTGTTTGAAAACCAGATGAAAAAATGAAGCCTATGCTAAGAGAAACAAAGGAAAATGTACAGGGAACCAATAGTGATGCAAAGGAAACTGGGACTCAAATCAATGGTGTGGACCAGAAGGAAGAAACAAACATCCAACCAGAAAAGAATGAAGAAACAAGAATTCAGAAAAATGAGGAGAGGCTTAGGAACCTCCAGGACAGCTTGAAACGTTCCAACATCCGAATTATAGGGGTGCCAGAAGGAGAAGAGGAAGAACAAAGAATTGAAAACTTATTTGAACAAATAATGAAGGAGAACTTCCCCAATCTGTCAAAGGAAATAAACTTCCAGGAAGTCCAGGAAGCTCAGAGAGTCCCAAAGAAGCTGGACCCAAGGAGGAACACACCAAGGCACATCATAATTACATTACCCAAGATTAAACACAAGGACCTACATCCAAGATTACTGTATCCAGCAAAGCTATCATTTAGAATGGAAGGGGAGATAAAGTGCTTCTCGGATAAGGTCAAGTTAAAGAAGTTCATCACCAAGCCCTTATTATATGAAATGTTAAAGGGAGTTACCTAAGAAAAAGAAGATCAAAAATAGGAACAGTAAAAATGACAGCAAACTCACAGTTATTAACGACCACACCTAAAACAAAAACAAGAGCAAACTAGGCAAACAACTAGAACAGGAACAGAACCATAGGGATGGAGATCACATGAAGGGTTATCAACAGGGGAGTGGGTGGGGGAGAGGGGGGGAAAGGTACAGAGAATAAGTAGCATAGATGATAGGTGGAAAATAGACAGGGGGAGGGTAAGAATAGTGTAGGAAATGTAGAAGCCAAAGAACTTATAAGTATGACCCATGGACATGAACTATAGGGGGGGAATGTGGGAGGGAGGGGGTGGGCAGGATGGAGTGGAGTTGGGGGGAAATAGGACAACTGTAATAGCATAATCAATAAATATATTTAAAAAAAAAGTTATAAGGGAAATTCAGTTCCTAAAGAGCTTAAAGCACACACCCACCCACACACACTAGCTAACTGTGAATCACCACCAAGCTCTCTTTTTCCAAATGAATCCCGTCTTGTCCACATAGGAAATGAATAGAAAACACAGCAAGTCTCTAAGGAAACATATCTCCGAGGGCACAATGCAAAGTCAGATTTCCCAGATACTCTGGAGCGGAACCAACACTCCACCCCCTGAGACCTCAGCCTCTCCTAGAGCTGAGCCTCCCAAGGTACCCCCGCTCCTCAGTCTGGCTGCTTCTCTCAATTTCCTGCCATCCGGTAGAAGCCTTAACCTGCCTGGGTTACTGCTGAGCTGAGAGGTCTGGAATCCCAGAAAGAAGAATGAGAAGGAGATGTTCCCATGGAGCAGAAGGAAATCACTTTGGACCCAAACTCAATCTCTACAGATCTCCCACTAAGAAAATCTTCCTCTTCCATAATTTCTGCAAAATTAAAATCTTAGGCATATTTGATATGCAGTAGGTTATCCAATCAATTTACTATTTCAGCAAATGGCACATCTTTTAAAACAGTCAAATGCACCTTTGTAGGGCAAAATACAGAAGATCATTTCAGCAACCCTTTCTCCTAAGTCTCTAATGCATTCTTCATAACACAGACCAAGTCTTCTTTAATAAGAAGTGTTGGGTCTATAAAAAGTGTTCAGTGTTAGCTCTCAGTGTTACCATCTTGTTCAATCCCTGAGAGACCCTCTGGATTATGAGATGGAAACTGATTAGGGAGACGTCTCATTGCTTGCTTATTGCAACTGTGCGCATTGTGGATGCTCAATAAACGCTTGTTGAAAGGCACAGAGGTAAGGAGGAGGGGGAAGAGCAACAGAGAGGGAAGAAGGAAGGAAGCTAGCCAGTACCTGCAGATGTGGTTTCTACATTGAGTGGGAGTTTAGAAGGGGGGAGGTTTATATTCCTTACAAGTCTATGATTCTAAAAGGACTGTAGAATCATTCACCCACTGTAGCCAAATTGTTCCTGAAATGTGTCCCACCTGTGTATTTTGGCCAATGGCATTTTATAGTCCTGAAATGTTTCCTTCTTCTTTCCCAACTATTAACAATCTATCCATTCCTTAAGCTCAATTCCATTTGCACTTGCTCCATAAAACGATCCCTCATCTTCCAAAGCAGAAACAATCACTTCCTGTTCTCAAATATAAGCATTAGGGTACATAACAGTTTTATCACCTATAACCAGTTTTATTTTTCTAGTTGTCTTTTCATAAACTTATTTTTGATCACCTTGAATAAACTGTAGGCACACTTGTGGCAGAAGCAATATGACATTTTAGAACACCACCCATTGTACACCCCACATATTATGTTCCATTTCCCTCTAGATATGCCTGTTCCCCCCGACACACACTGCCCCAGGCCTCTAGATCGACGGAGTCCACCTTTCTCCCATTGGCTCTCTGACCTAGAAAACTGACATGTGTGGGTTACGTCATGTGGCTCCTTCTCCATGTGACTTCTGATGGGGTCAGGCAAACAGGGAGCCTCTGAGGCTGGCAACCTCCTTCCCTAGTTCCTTCCTGCAGAGATACAAGAGCTGGCTGAGACCCCACGGCAGGTCAGGGCCCCTGGACAGCAGCCCTGTCCATGGAGCCTCTCTGTCTTTGGGGTAACTGGGTCCTCCATTGCAGGGTGTGCCTCTGTTATCAGCCTTAAGGTACTGCACTAATTTATAAGGTCTCCTCACCCTGTCCCTGCCCATATCCTTGTAAATAGAACTTGTATTAAACTGTTCTCAAATTATCATAATTTAAGTTCTCCCTCTGTTTCATGCTGGGACCATGATGAACCCATCTGCTTTATTTTTCTCTTTGCCTTAATATTTGAAATAATCTTATTCATTTATTTACTGTTTTGTGTCCCGCCCCTAACAATAGGCTCCATAGGAAAGGCATTTTGTTTTGTTCAACACGGTTACCCTCAGCTTCTAGAACATGCCAGAGAGAGAGGAGGCAGTCAATACATATTTGAGGAGTACATATGCAGATAGATAAGGATATATTCCAATTCAGAGCAATATATCTGTATGTTTAAAAGATGATTCCAAAACACTAAGTTGATTATTAATTCATTTTCTCAAGGTTAAGAACAAAGTACTAACGCAGAGCCTGAATATAATACTTTTTTTTCAGCCAAGTCAAAAGACAAAATGCGCAACTCTGTATATTGTTTTCCTGAAGTTGAGCTTCTAATATTAAGGGAAGTAAAACAGAAAACTCCCAGAGAATATAATGTAAAATGAAGGCAAAATGACATCTCTAAACAACATTTTTTCTTGCCAATGGAAATATGATACCTGCAGAAAAATCAGGCCATAATTCAAGAAGCACCTGTGACATCACTGTACACTTATTTCCTAACTCAAAACACATATGTATCCCCAACTGTGATTGGACGGCCATCCAACTACAACCTCCCCATTTCCTGCCTACAGTTATGCTTTTAAAGTATTAAGACATTAATCCTACCAAAATGGGGGCAGGGGGTAGGCCTCTTCTTACGCAAAAACCTAAAAATGAATTGAAGTATTCAAGACAGAGCAGCAAAGGGAAGACTGGAAGGGAGAGCCTGCCCAGCCCTTTCCTAAGTGAGATGATGTGCATGAGGGGGATGACCGAGAGGACATGGACTAAAGTGTCGAGTTCAGAGAGACCTCAATGTGCCATGGCAGTCACGCGGCTGGGGAATGCCCAACAGCTGTGCACCGGCTGCAGCTGGGTCCACGCTTCCAAAATGAGCTCATGTGGGTGTGGCAAAAGGCTTGTCCCCTGTAATATGTCCTCCAACAAACTTTCACAGCTGTTTAACTGCAGAACAAACAGCTATTTCCTTTGGCTAAATACATTATCACTGAATTATCCTAGTGAGAACCCTGTGGGACCTAATGAGGCTATTATTTGCAAATCAACAGATGAGGAAATTAAGCATAAAGATAAACAATATTTTCAGGAATTTGGTAGTAATTTGAGTGGTATTTTTCCATCACTTAGGATTCATTGCTAACCTTTGCTCTAGAATACTGGTGACACATTTCATAATTTGTTTTGACCTATGCATAAATTTAATTGCATACACATTTGACAAGAGCCCGTGACTCATTTGCAACAGAACTTCCTGACTTCCTCCTCATTTTCAATGTCCTTAAGTATCTCAGAGACCCAGGCTCTCCCAGTTCACAAGGACTTACTACCTCTGGGGGTGTCAGCACGCTGTCACTGACAGGCATGTCTACTCCCAGATCTGCTCTGAAATGAGCTGGAATTTGACAGAATGCCGCCTTGATCAGAGGAGCAAGCAGAGGCAGTGAGAGATTGTTCAGGTATTTATTTATCCCCGACCTCTGGTACTGAGGGGAAGCCAGAAAGTCAGTCCTTTCAGCTAAATATTCTCAAGCAAGTTTGACCCTGGGTGTTAGGGGGCCCTGGATATCAGTAAGGTGGAGCCAGTCAGGAGGTGAGAGAAGCCAAGGTGGAGCTCCTGGCCAGCAGGGGTCTCCAAAAGGCATAGGGGCACTCCCAGGTTTGGCCAAGGGAAGAGGCAGAGTTGTGGGAGGAAAACATATTTATTTCAATAATGCTTCCACCTCCTCCATTTTTATATTCTAATATTTTCTTATGTATATACTTTAATACTTTTTTATATATTTATATTTCATATATTTTACATTTACATATATATTCTTGCATATGGTTTAGAAACATATTGAAGATGATTCCTCAGAAGTGTTTATTAATAGGTTTATATCCACTCAAGGATGTTTGCAGGCTGATGCTGTAGAAATGAGATGGACATAGAAGAATGGGTAGGAAGAGGGTGCTAAGAAGCATGGCCAGCATCACCTGTGGGGTTTGGGAGCACTCGCAGGGCCCAGGAGGAGAAGAGGCTGCAGACAGCAGGGGCAGCGGGGACCCAGAGAACAGCCTGGGCGGAGGGCCCACAGCAGAAGTCCGGGAGCTCTGTGACCTCCAGGAAGCCGAGGTGTCCCTGCGCACTGCCCAGGGGTCTGTTTCTGCTGGGATAAGAGGCCGAGAAGAAGCTGGAGGAACACGGCTGACCCCATAGTCGACCCTGCACCTGGGAATTAGCAGCTGACGGGGCCAGAGGGGCTGCATTTGCCCAGTATCTTTTCTTTCCTAAGACCTCTGGTGCTATTCCCCAGCCAGTGAGGAAAGGGTCTTCCTTCTTTTTCTAAGTCTTCACACTCTCCGAGTCCTACTGTTTCCCCTTCCGATCCTCCCACGTCCCCCTGTTCCTGGCTCCAGAGAGGACTTCTCCGACTTCTGCAAACTCCAGAAGCGGACTGAATGCTCCGCGGGTTCACGCGCTCGCACATCACACAGCAGCTCCACCCACTCTCCTTCCACCCAAGGGCAACTGGGCAAGATCAGACTTCATACATGTCTATAAACATGGCCAATTTCCCCATGTGCAGCGATAGGGTTTCTCTGTTGTTGGGGTTTTTGTTTTTTTTTCCCCCCAATCTCCAAGCTGGAGGCCGGGAAGAGGGAAGTAGGCCTCGGCTGGGGTTCCTCACTGCACCTTTCTTACACAGTCTTGGCAAAGGCTCACATTTCCAGTCGGCTTCACTTGTTTTACTTCCCAGATGTGTTTATGCTCCAAGGCCGCACTAACATGAATCGTTCCTCCCCTGTCAGACCCCGGCTCCATCTGTCCCTGTCACTTGTCCGCTCCCCATCACAGCCACCCCCAGCTGCATGGACCGTGGACGTGAATTTCATTTCAGTGTTTTTATTATAATATTTTCACGAGCACACTCTTGGGAGGGTGAGCCTCTGTTAGAAGCCATACAAATGGGGCTCCCATGGCTAAAAAACCACACAAAGACCATACTTTGACCTCCCGGGACAGCCCCAAGTGTGTGGCTTGTCAGAGGCACGGGAGGGCTCAGTCATGCTTTCCAATTTACACTGCATTCTCCCTGGTGTACTGTGAACAAATCGAAAAAAGTGAGCTTGGCTCAAAGCCTCTGCAATATGTCACTCTGATTTGGAAGGCCTAGAATCCCGCTGAGCTTCTCTGCATCACTAACAGAACTCATGTGGTACCCTGTATGTGCACATTTTTGCCACAATGATCAAATAATTAAAATGTACTAATGCATACTTAAAATGTTATTATTTAAAAATCCAAATGAACAACAACAACAACAACAAACAGACTCAGAGAACAGAGACCAAAGGAAGGAGTGTGGGAAGATGGGTTGAAAAGATGAGGGGAATATAGCCCATATCACTGCGATACGTTTGCACAGTAACAGGACCCGCCAGAGTTGGTGGGGTGACCACACCGTACAGTATAACAACGTCAAATCACTGAATGGATAAAGAACACGTGGCACACACAGGGTGAAAAAAGTAGGTTTACAGTTGTGAGTATGCGAAAGTTGTTGCATGATTTTCCATACCAACAACTAACTGTAAACCTCCTTTTCCTCCATCCTGTATATGCAATGGGATATTACTTGGCCATAAAGAAGAATGAGATCTTAACATTTGCCACAGCATGGATGGACCTAGGGGCTGTTATGCTCAGTGAAATAAGTCCGATAAAGACAAATACCATATGATTTCACTTATATGTAGAATCTCAAGAACAAAATAAATGAACAAACAAAACAGAAACAGACTCATAGATACAAAGAACAAAATGAGGGTTGCCAGATGGGAGGTAGGTTGGGGGGCTGGGCAAAAAAGGTGAAAGAATTTAAAAGTACAAATTGGCAGTAACAAAGTAGTCATGGGGCTATAAAGCACAGCATAGGGAATATAGTCAGTAATATTGTAACAATAGTATATGGTGCCAAGTGGGTACTAGATTATCAGGGGGATCACTTCATAAATCATGTAGATGTCTAACCCCTGTGCTGTACACCTGCAACTAATACAAAACAATATTAAATGTCAACTGTAATTGAAAAAATGACTAATCACTATAATATTGTATACCACTATAAATAGATAAATAAGTAAATAAATTTTACTATACATCTGTGCACATTTTTCTTAAACTTTAAAATGCATACACATCACCTGAGATCTTAATAAAATTCAGACTCTGGTTCAGTAAAGTTGGGTGGGCCCTGAGGTTCTGTGTTTCCCACAAGTTCCCAGGTGAGGCCAATGCAGCTGCCCCAGAGTCCACACCTCCCGCAGCGGGCGCTCAGAGCATCCTCCCTTATTTTCTTCAAGCTTGCTGGCATTTAAAACATACATTCAAATCATTTTTGATACATAATTGTACTTATGATGCACACAGTAGGAGCTTAACAAAAGCCAGTTGAATTGTTACTTAGTAAATGTGTAAATGGCATCCAAGCATAAAAGGTCCTCCCTTACAGATAATAGCAGATGTGGCTCGAACAGCAGGTAAATGCAAGGAGCTTTGAGAAACAAAAAATTCAAGAGGAAGAAAGAGGTAAATCAGATCCTAAACACCTATTAAGTCAGGGCAGAAGTAGAAGTCAGTCCCTGAGCTGAATGTAAATGATAGGAAAAATGAACCCAGGAAAGAACTTCTTAACATACCAAGCAAATGCGTCTAGTATCTGAAAAAAGCAAAGAAAAAGCTCCACTTGTCTTGATTATAAGGAGCCTGAGAAAATACAGGCTGCAGAAAAATGGAAATTTGCAGTGGGATAGGAAGAAAAATACATGCAAGAACAGGAAAATGAAGATGAAAGCCAGCTGCAGATCTAAACAACCCAAATGAATTTTCTTTTGAGAAAATGAATCATGCAGACACTAAATTGAATTACTAAATCAAACTAGAATGTTGTGGATTTCAGGATAAACAGCACAAATTCGCACTGAAGAAATATATGAACACTGACACTCGGGATTTTTAAAAACTGCAACTGGTCTGAACCGTTCCCGGCTCTCAGTCAAGTTGTGAGGCCTATGTATCCAACCCTTTACCTCAGATCAGGTGTCTGACTGAAGACGGCAGGGGCTCCACATTCAAGCCCTGTCCTGTTTAAGATTCAGGACTGCGTCACCTGCACACACTGCCTGCTCCTCTACTAGGTGATGAACAGTCGCTGGAGGACTCTGGCTGGAGGACCCCCTCCCCTACTCCCCACAATAATTCTGCCATATATTGGTCCAAAGTCCAAAGATAACCATGGAACGCAATAACTCACTTTCGGCAGCTCTATTTCTTTTTTAATTAACATCTTTTCCCAGAGAGAGGGAAGACCCTGTTGCAGGAAGCAGATTTCTGATAAGCACACCTTGACAGCTGCAGATAAACAGGATCTGCTGGCTGAAGGGTCCAGGCCACGTAACAGGTGACAGCGATTATTCACCAGGGCTGTGCAACAGGGCCTGGTGGGGTCTATCCCTTCGGTAAAGAGATTTACCTTCAAAGGCACCCCAAAGTCTCAGCTGAAGAAGAGGACAAACTCCTTCACAAAAGCTCTGACACCGCGAGAGAAAAGGATCCTGGCTTTGCGCTACCTCTGCATCACACAAACACGTGGAAATCGCAGTCCTGGCTCTCCCCGGTCCCTCAAGTGGCATTTGGAGGATTCTTCTCTGTTCAAAATCCCTAAACTAAGTAAAAGCCACACTTCTGCCAGATAGGATAATTTAATCGACCATGATCGCTTGTTTTTCCAAACGTTGCTACGAAACATCTAGTGGGAATACAGAATCAATGCTCTATTTAGAAGCCAAATAACCAGTTAGCAGGTTCCCTAAAGCATTAGGACTGGGGATCTGAAAGGGACCTGGTAGTTAGTCCATTTGGAGAATTTAGCATTTTAACACTTAGCGGGAACTGCATTTCCACCCCACAAGATCCCCACGTCACGTAATAGAAAGTGCGTTTCTGGTTCAGCAGGCTCCACTTAACTAAAGGCAAAGCACATAGTCGTGAGGTAACTCCCAAAGCCACAGCGCTTAAATGAACCATGACCAATTTTTAAACAGGGCTTTTAAAAAGTAATACTGTCGTCAGCTTCTTGGTCCGAACCCCACAGGCCCCTCGCACCCCAGCCAAGTATGTCTAATTGCTTCTCCGCTGGGCCCACCCGCACTCCGGGGACCACTCCGACCCTGGATAAAAAATAAGGAAGAGCTCAGTATCACACTCCATTTTACTACCGAAGCATTCTGTTACTGTCACCTGCCTGCTTCCTAGGATTAGGACACCATGAGGGCCAGGCAGGAGAATCTCTGGTCCTGTTCTTCAGTTTCCTTCTTCGGCTGAACTCTTGGCCTCTGTTTTTCCTAAGGATTAATGTATAGGTTGAGTAAACCAGAATTAGATACCAAACTCTTCCTGGGGACCTCAGCCCTGAACCTCAGCCCCTACTTGGCTCTCCTATTGTCGCCTAAGTCCTCAAATGACAAACAGGAGACAGAAGGCTCTATTATATCACATCTCATCTAAATATACACTGTTACATTTCACTTCAATTTTAATTATTTCTTAGTGGCAGTAGTGAAAAGTATGGCTAATGGGAAAAAGTTACCCTTAGTGTCTGTGATATTAATGTGTGATGTATGTTGCATGGACGCCAACTCATGGTGACCTTGCCAATGAGCGACATCCACAATGTCGTGTCCTCACCAGCCCAGCTCGGCTCCCGTAGACTCATGCCCGTGGCTACTTTTATGGAGTCAACCCTTCTCATAGTTGGCCCTCCTCTTTCCCTGCTGCCTTCTATCTTTCCCAGCATTATTGTCTCTTCCAAAGAACGCTGCCGTCTCATGATGCTAACATTGATCCTTTAAAATCACTGTTTTCACATTCTGCCTTTTTTAGATCAGGAAGCATTTCATCAGTGCTAATACTTAGTGATGTACGGGAACAAGCAGGACACATTGCACATGGCTTCGCGTAAGTCCTGTACATGGAGAACTGCAATACAAAGTGTTGCACTGTAAAAGAAATAAAATGCCATAGGAAATCAGAGGAGGTGACATTACTCAGAACTATAATGAGAATGTTTCACTGAAAGGTGGCATTGAAGTTTTCTTTAAAAACAGGGAAATTTTAATCATATAGAAAGAAGGCAAAGGGAACTCCAGACAGAAAGAATTGAAAAAGCCAGTATAAAGAGGTGATGGAGTGTGGCGGAATGATCAGAGACCTCTGGGCTAGAAAGAGTGGGCTTGAGACTCAGTTCTACCACTTATTATCAGAGCAACCTTGGAAGAGCCCCCTAGTCTGAACTCTTTTCCTCTTCATCTATAAAGTGGAAAGAAGGCTTTTCACATAGGACTTCTGTGATCAAATCTATAGTCAAAGCTCACCAATCGCCATGCACCTTGTAAGCAGCCAACAAAGAGTATTCACTCACAGCGTGGCTGGAAGGAAGTGCACAGGAAGGCGGTGGGTGGGGAACGAGGCTGGGGATGTGGCCTTAGGCCACACCATGCGGTGCTCCGAACTCACCCTCAGCAGCCACAGGCACCGAATAGCATGGAGCAAGAGACTAACGTGGACAGAGCTGTGCTTCAGAGCACATCAGTTCGGTAGCGATCAAGGCAGATTGGAAGAGGAAAGACTGGACGTGTGAAATCGAGTTAGGTATCAAGTCACGCAAAAAATAATAAGGGTGCAAATGAAAAGAGAGGAACAGTTCTACACATTTAAAACCATAACCGCTAAGGTTTGGTAAATATGTAGATGTTGGAGTCAAAGGGAGTGGAAAAGAGAGAATTGGGTAAAAAGACAGTGCTATTTACAGATTTGGAGAACCCATAAGAAGGAATAAGCTTGAACAGGAAAAAATAAATAAATATAATTAAGTTCAAAGACAGCCCGCCTATGTGGGGGTGTGTTGCCGGGCATGGGTTGCAAGCACCTAGTGGGCAGAATTGTGCTTCGGGGCGAACACATGATGGTAAATAGGAGAGCTGATGACTGATCATCACTGCTTGGCTGCTCAACATTAACCCCCCTCCCCCCCATCAACCTTGTGGGGAAGACTTCAGTGTGTGGGTTTTGATGGGAAGCAGGTCCTACTCTCACTGCAAAAGCCAAAGGAGGCCACATACCCTGTCCTCACTCTTGGCAGATGAAGCATGCACAGGTGTCTGAGGATTGGCCAAATGGAGGTTTCCCTGTGGCTCTGTGGTGCCACTTTGTGAAATAAATCAAGTGTCCATACGCACAAGTCTGTGTCTGGACTCTCTGCTCTTCCACTGGTTGATTTGTCCACTTCAATGCCAGCAATCTTAATTACTATGCTTTAATTACAAGTCTTCTCTCCTGGTAGCTCAAGTTCCCTGACCTCCTTCTTCAGAAGTGCCTCCATGATTCTTGGCCCTGTCCATGTTCATAGACATTGTAGAATCAGCTCATCAAATTCCACCCAAAAAACCCACTGGGGTTTTTATTGGGGTGGCACAGAATCTACAGGTCAGTTGAGGGGAACATTAACATTTTTTCTTTCTTAATAAAAGAAAAAGAGCAAACAGACAGCAGCTGGAAGAGATTTAACACTAAATTAGATTCTGATTTTTGGCTATGACAGGGAACTGGGGGATCTATTTACAAAATAAGACTATATATGTAGCCTAAAGAGAACATTGGACTTACTACTTGAGAGGAACCAGAAAATACAGAAACTGCTCAAGTTGCGATCCCAGGGCTGAGAAGATCTCCTTGTCTGTATATATTGTAAAGGGAAAATAAGAGACACAACTGAAGTTACATTTTGATCACATCATAAGCAGTGCTTCTTCAACTGGTACCAGCTTGCGCTTTTTTCAGAAAGTGTCTTAGACATTTTTTGTTAGATGCATTTTGTTAAAAGGTTAGTTAGTTACCTTCTCTCACATTTTCTCATTGCTCACTACTGGTATGTTGGAATGCTTCTGAGTTTTTATGCTAATCTTGTACTCTGCAATAAAAAATCCTTTAATAATTTGATTTTTAAAAATGTTTTTATGCAGATGGTAACATTGATAAGCTGGATCTCTCCTAGGACTCATAATGGCATCTCAGGGCCCCTGTCCCATGGGGACACTGGGATGTCCTATTCCTAGCCTCAACATCTGGCTCAGGTTTTGGTCAGCTGGCTCTGTCTGAGTCTCCAGCATCCTGCAGATGCTGAACCCCTAGCCCTGCTTCCTGCTTCCAGACCACCCCAGGACCATGCCCACCAAGCCCAGGGCTGGGGTTCCAGTCACCATTTTTCATTTCTGTTCTACAGAGAGGAGGGTCTTCTTTCTAAGCTTGGATCTATATTTTTGGTTTCCTATTTTAATATTTCTTCTGCCATCAGTTGTCTTTTCAATGAAAGGAATTAATCAAGGTATAAACTGCATGTGACACCCTGTCAGAAGTTAATACAACCATCATTATAATGTCTTGACTATAGGAAATGTTTTTGAATAAATCACAGTATACATAACGTGTGAAATTCTAAGAGATCATATGGCAAATCATAACAAAACCAAGATACTTTTAGTTTTGTCTAAAGAGCAACATTAATTGTCAGTCCAATGTTTTCACATATTCAATTGGATATTGTAACGTGGATTGTATTTTACATTCACATCCTCAGAGTGAAGCATACGATACTGCCAAAGACCCTTAGCAGGGTACTGCCTGATCTAGGGCAGGCCATACCTCTAGAGCCGCATTTCCTCATCAGAAAAATGGTGCTATACTAACCACCTCAAATAAACCATAATAGCATCTAAGGTGAGAGAGAAAACAGGATTTAAAGTTCTTACATTGTTCAGTAGGAGGGTAAAGGTATAACTTACACTTTGAATTAAATATGCATCTTAAAATAGGCAGGGTGATGACAAAAAGAACCGATATGGAGAGTAAAGTGTTCAGAATAAAGCGTTCAAGATTATAATGGGGGGGGTAGGTGGAAGCGGAAGAGGGTATGGAGGGATACATTGTAATGGAAAAATACAATAAAAAAATAATAATGTAAAAATAAATAAATACATAAAAGTGTTCTGGATTAATAGAGAAAATGATATAAGAAAAAGGAGAGAGAAAAATACCTTAATCAATCCACCAGGCCCCGATCCTTTCTCTATCCTTATCCACCCTGTGCCCCTTAGGGCTGACCTTGTATGCATCACCCCCTGAGGCTCCCTTGCTGTCTAGACTGACAGTGAGCTCAGCCAATAGGAGGCAGAGAGGAGGATCAGAGTGAGGGAAGCGAGGGAAACCAGGACACCTGTTCCCCAGGTCCGTCCTCATAGGGCTACCGGGTTCTGAAGGGACGCCTCTACAGATTCATTGATATTCTTCCTCTCTCTCCTTTCCTCTCTCCTCCCTTATTTCAAAAATTTAATCCCTAAACAAAGCATGTAAAATATCTCAATAATTTTTACATTGATTATATGTTGAAAGGATAAGATTTTAATACATTGGTTTAAATAAAATATACTACTAAAATTAATTTCTCCTGTTCTTTTTCCTTCTTTTGATGTGACTACTGGAAAATTATTGACTTACGTATTTGGCTCACATTTGTGGCTCACAGAGAATTTCTACTGGACATTGCTGATCTAGATTCTAAAGTCAAGTTAGGCCTCCTTGGTTCTTTTTCAGTTTAAGCACTACTCAAAGTGTGGTCCCTAGACCAGTCTCAGAGTTCACCAAGGAGCTTATTAAACACGCACAATCTCTCAGGCCCCACACTTGAACTATTTAATCAGGATCTATACAATAGGGTGAGAACCTCTGCTTTAGATAAACATCCCACATTTGGCCATCTAGATCTTGCCACTGACCTCCCTAATGATGAAAATAGCTAGGAAAGATAAATTCAGTGGCATGAAAGGGCAGCAGCAATCTATTGAAAACCTAAACCAAAACAAGCCTAATCCAGTCTTTTTTGGGGGTGGAGACAGAGGCAATCTTCCACAAAAGTGAATCCTTGGGAACTCCCTAGAGCAGTTGTGCCAAGGCAATTAATTCACCAAAACAAAGATATTTGCTTACTAATCTGTTATGGAATCAATGTTTGTATCCCTCCCAAAATTTATATATTGGAAAAAAATTTATATATTGAAATCTTAACCCCCAATGTAATGGTATTTGGAGCTGAGAATTTTGGGAGGTGAATAGGTCATGAGGGTGAGACCCTCAGAGATTAGCGTCTTCATGAAAGAGACTCCAGAGTGCACTCACTCTCCCTCTCACTCTCTCCCTTCCTGCTCTTCCCCCTCTTTTAACCATGGGAGGGTGCAAGGGAAAATGGACAGTTTCCAAACCAAAAGAGGACTCTCGCCAGAACTGGACCATGCTGGCCCTTTGATCTCAGGCTCCCAGCCTTGAGAACTGTGAGGAATTAATCTCTGTTGTTTATAAGCCGCCCAGTCCATGGTGTTCTGTTGTAGCAGCCTGAGCTGAGTAAGACACAGTCTTTTGTTTATAGTCAGACAACAACAATACCGTAGTTTTTCTTCTACCATTTATCGGTGTCTTCTGAGGAGTGAAATTTCAGAATCTACACAACCAATTTGTGCGATAGCCTCTTTGATTTTGAGTAGCACATTTTTTTAACCTGGTTTAGTTTGTTTTTCCTCAGTGACTTAGAGCAAACACCTCTCTCAACTCTTCTCTAAAATATTTGTATCACTATATATGAGAAAACCTTTAAAAGTATCCTTTCGTCTCCACTATTCTCATAACCCCTTTTTCTGAGAGATTCAAATTTTATTTTAAAAAATGACCCTCCTCGGCCTCTCTGTACACTATCCCACAGGCACACACCTACATGACCCTAGCCAAAGAATTACAGTAACAAGACATTTGCCGCTAAAAATCACCTTGCCAGGTGAACTCCGTTGAGCGGTCATCCCCTCCCTGCCGTGTCTGACCACCAGAGTTCCAAACCCCGAATTGGTACAACGTGCGTGGAAAGTGCGAAGGAGTCAAGGCTGATTGTGGCCTATGTGGAGTATAATAAAAAGGTAGGAATGACAGAGACATCGAGTCTCCAGTAGACAAATGCCAATCAGTCCAAGAGGCTGGAGTGGATGGCCAACTAATTTTGGGCTTTCCATTCTGTTAAATGGATCATTTCTAATCATGTGCCAAGGGCTCACTATTTCCATTATTTAAATTTTAGAACACTTTAATATCTGGCTGCACAGGCACGCTCTCATTATTCTCTTTTACAGAATCTCTTAGCTATTCTTGCCTGTTTCGTATTCTTACAGAAGAACTTGAGGATCATTTTGTCAAGTTTAATTTCCCATGGGTCTTGACTAGATTTGCACTAAAATCTATAAACTTACATTGAATCATCCAGTTCAAGAACATGGTACATCTCTCCATTTATTTGGGCTTTCTTTTATATACCTCAATAAAATTTAATAGTTCTCTTTCCACAAGTCCTGTACATTTCCTGGTTGGTTCATTCCTAAGTAGTTTATACTTTTGCTTTCACGGTAAATGCAGTCATTTCCCAGAATTCTTTTCTTTTTTTACTTAATTATACAGTAATACATAGATAAAAAGTCCAAACATTACAAAGAAATAAAAACAAACTGGTCATTCATCCAACCAAACCCCCTCCCCCCACCAGCAGGCCTGTCTGTGAAGAACTGGGCCCATATCCATCAAGATAGTTTTCCATGGTCTCTGGGTGATGATGCATTTTGGCTTTGTTATGTTTTACATAAACGAGATCACACACGTATTTTCCCTATGGCTTCCCACACCACAGTATGTCTTAGAAGAGCTTCCTTGTCAGTAGACATAGCTGTATCTGTCAATATCTATGGCTGTGTACGACACCATGATAAGAATTTGACAATGTATTCAATACATTTCCCACTGACGGACTAATTTAAGATGCTTCTGGTTTTTCACAATGAAGACACTACTTTGCCAAACATTCTTGTATATATATCTGTGTGCGTATGTGCCAGCATTCTGTCAGAAGAAATTTCTGAAGAAGGGATTTCTATTACAAGATTGTTTTAAAAATTGAAAGATACTATCACATTATCCTGAAAAAAGGACTTATCAATTTGTACCAACATTATGAAACAGTTTATTTCCCTACACTATCATTAACATCGTCACCTTTAGTTTTGGCAATTTGCCAAAATTCTGTTACATAATTGTTTTTGGTTCCTATTTTCCTGAGGACCTGAGAGGTCCTCTCATATTGGCATTGGCCACATGAATATCTTCTTCTACAGCCTTTCACAGCCCCCCTTCAATCAGCCACGAATTGGCTCCTTAACCCCACGGCTCTGCTGTAGGGGATGTATTTTTACCATGAACACGTATCACTTATCTCTTATCTCTTTTTTACTGTGAACACGTATCTCAGGCATCCCATGCTGCCACTTTCCTTGTAACTTTGTGGTGCCCCTTGTCAAATGCTGGTTTTGAATTTTCATGTGGTTAAATGTGAGATTTACAAAGTATGTACTGTGTTCACATGTTAAATAAAAAGGTCTAGAAGTGAGTCCGGTAACTACGATAACTTCAAAGTTATAACCATAAACAATATTTTAAGACATCTGAAACAACTATAATGTCCCATGGGAATATCTATGATTTCTAGTGGTGACAAAGTCCAGATATTGGTAATTCTCCTGTGGTTTGTCACATCATAATTAAAGGAAACAGTACATTTCAGATGGAGTTAATTGAAACTAAAGATGTAATTGCTTTACCATCCAAGTTTGTAAACTCCTTAGTCTAAAGTCATCTCTTTATTGAATCCCTTCCTAAACACCTTCTGGCAAACCATTTATTCCTTTGTGATCCCACAGCCGTCTACACTTGCACTTGCCGAGTGTTCCGTGCCAAGTGCTGCACTTTCCTTATCTCATTTCCCCCCAAAGACAGTCAGCTCCTGGAGGAAAGGATGGGGAGAGCAACGCTGAGCCAGCCAGTGTCCTGCCTCAGAAGCCTGGTGCGTAAGGAGGCAGCGTGGGTTACAAACAGGCTGGCACGCAGAAGACTCAGTATAAAATCTACAGTTTTCAGACAAATGAGATCGTACCTGGAGAGTATGCAATTGGAACTATTTTCAAAATCTATCTATATTGTCTCACATCTTATTTTGGTGCTGAATGTCCATCTTCAAAGACTAAATCCGTGTTTCTCAATATTTTTTAGAAGTATCGTCCCTCCGAAGAGCCTTTTTAGACATTTTTTTCTCACTCGCCAGTGAAATTTAAATATCACATATGCACTGCCTATCTGATTACGTACCCTGATTCTTTCAAAAGCCAAAAGTCATTGTCGTTATCTTTTCTTTCACTCCTCCAAAACCAGCTATTGCCCCTTGGGGAAAATTAAGATTCATAGACTAGATGAAATTCTACGAATTACTGAACATATTTGTATTATATTTTTATGAGGCGTAAAAATCATAAATCATTCTGTTAGTTTCCCAGAAATAGTTTTAAGTCTTCCCCTTCTTATCTCTGCAGGCTAAGACATTTTAAGACCAAAGAGCACAGTATAAAGAAAATATAAAGACACAGACAACAGTGCAGTGGTTACCAGAGGAAATGGGGTGAGGGGGTGGGGAGGTAAACGGAGCCAACTATATGGCGACAGAAAAAGGTTTGACTTTGGGTGGCGGGCACGCAATGCAAGATACAGATGATGTATCATAGAATTGTACCCCTGACACCTACATAATGCTATTGACCAATGTCACCCCAATAAATTGAATAAAGAAAATACACAAAAAAAAACCCACAAAAAAGAAGATATAAAAGGAGGCATTTTTAAAAAATCACAATTGAACCTCATTCTTGCCACATAATTCAGACTTTCTCTGTTTCACCAAATAATGTCTTTCACATGTTTATTCACCCATATGTCATTAGGAAGAAAAGCGTGGGCTGCCTGCAGTTATAACGTGCAAAAAGCGCACACATATATATCAGCAGTGAGTTGAGGGTTACTGTGAAGTCTCTTTGAACTCTGCCAGCATTTCAGGGGAATGACACAAACTTTTGCTGGCAAAGACAAAAATAAAGAGGCACTCCAGCACTGACGTCCTTTGATATTAGGAGGTGTTTAAAAGAAAGGATGCTAAGTCTTTGTTGGAATCGCGCGCTAAAAGAGAATGGAAAACCTCATTGACTTAAAAGCTAAGTGGAAATTGGTTTGATCATATTTTAAAACTTTCGCCAAGATTTCTTCAGTATGATAACATGGTGCGTTCAAAAGATTTATGCATCAACTGGAGCAACCTGATGGTGTTCTAAGAGCTAAAAATAAATAAATAAGACTCTGGATCAGCAGTTTTGGAAGCAGAGATTATAACGGTTCATGAATTAATTAAATACCAGGAGTGATTGCCTGTGTTTTCCCCAGCTTACTGACAACATGTAAAGTCCGTTTTTAAAACCATGCAAAGTGCGAAATCTGTGTCATGACATAAAAGCACACTGAGAAACTGACAAGGGTCAAGTTCGTCAGAAAGGTTTTTTCCTATTTTCATTTTTAAAAGCCTTTGTAGTAGGATATCTTTTCTCCAAATTAAGAAAAACCATAACACAACACTTATGAGAGTTAGCACTCCTTAATTTGTTTTAAGGGTTTAATTTGTTTGTATTTAAAGGATTATGTCATTATTAGGCAGTCATGTTTTGTTTTCCATTTCAAAGTCTCAGTGATTATTTATAAAGCATTTTTACTCTATTAAAAAAAGCTCTTTATTCATTAATAAACATAAATACCCACGCGTGGACAATAGCTCGTGTGGTTTTCGGGTCCCAAGGGGGAGGCTAGAATTATCTCATCACCCGTCTTCCCTAAGCGACCTTCAGGATGGATCTCATTGTCATGCCTCCATCCTGTTGACCTCGGTCTCCATAAGAAGGCAGAGCTCCAACCACTAGACCCCTTACCCCACATGGCTCCATACACCCCCTAACTGACTCAATGAACGCGCCCTTCCTGGATCCCCCAAACCCTTCGCAGTACCTTGGTAATCCAGGTCTGCCATCAGGAAAGCCCCCTTGTGCTCTCACCCTCTTTTCTGAATTTCCCCTTGACCTTCTTGGTGTAACTGAGCACAGTCCCCACACACTAGACAGGGGTATCCAACATATGGCCCAGGGTGGCTGTGAATGCAGCCCAACACAAAATCATAAATTTACTTAAACTATTATGAGATTTTGTGTGTGCATGATTACGTGTTGCAATGTATTTAGTGTGTGGCCTAAGACAACTCTTCTTCTTCCAGTGTGGCCCAGAGACGCCAAAAGGTTGGACACCCCTGCTAGGACATGGGTAATCTTGATACCCTCTTGGGTGACAGTTGTTTTCCTCCCACACTCTTGGAGCCAGTTGGCTGGTAGTGAGGTATGTACCCTCTTTGCTGCCCTCAGGCAACTTCTCCTTTTCTGTGTTAAACCCATAGCCCCTTTGACACACATGTCATCAGCTACAGGAGCTACCTCTCCTTATCACAACTGCCCACTGTAGTCCTGAACACTCCCTCTGTTCTTCTTAGAACTTTTTTGCTATGGTTCTGTCTTTCCCTTGGTGACTAGTGTTATGCAGTGTAGGGATTTCACATGCATCAATTACTCATTGAAAACAGGACCTGCTTTTCTGGCTGGTAGACCCCTCGGATCGGCCATTCAAACCTAGTCAAAGAAGGACCTGCACACTTCAAATTGCCCTCCCGCCGTGAGGTGCAAGGACCACATTAACGGCAACAAAGCAGACAGTGTGAGGGACCAGCCAATCCCTGTTTGTGGCAAACAGAATTTTATGGCTCCTTTTATATTTAATTCCATATGCCAGCTGGAATTAATTTTGGCATGTGGTTTAATTTGAGACTCCAACTTGATTTTATTCCAAGTACTTAACTGATTTTTTTTTTTTAAATCTAGGGATAGAAGATCCAAGTCACAAAGGAAAAGAGAGAAAGATTTGGCTACAAAAAAAAAAAAAGCTTTAAACTTCTATACATTAAGAAAATGTTGTAAATAAAATGAAAAGGCAAGAAGAGGAAAAAGGGAACAAATACAAAAGGTTGACATTCATAATGTAAAAAGGATTTTTTTCCAATGAATATGAACAGTGTTGACATTCTACAAGAAAAGTAAGTAGAACTCATGGAAGACTAAGTAGAAAACACAGGAAAAAGTTTCAACCTCACTGGTAAAAAGTTTAAACAATCTCATATTTTTACATATCGATTTAGAAAAGACTGTTTTAAGCAGATGCTATGACGAAGTGGATTTAATGAGGCAGATGATCTCATACATTGCTAATGGGGGAGTAGACTTCACAAAATTTCTTGGAAGCTATTACGTGATATGTGTTAAAGATCTTAAAATGAGAACATCCCTTGACATGACAATCTCGTTGTAGGGATTTATCTTAAAGAAATCACCAACAATATGATAAACAATATATCTGCAAACATGTTCATCACACTTTGACACTGACAAAGCCCCATAAAAACCAAAATATGCATCAATAAAAAAATTAAAAACATGAGAACAAACATATATCATTAAATATCCTGCACCCATTTTAAAATCCTGTTTTCGAGGAAAATTTAATGATTTGGGCAAGCATCCACTCACTGTAATGTTAACTGAAAAACAGAATAAAAAATTGTATAGGATCTCCATAAACTACACAATCTCTCCCTTTCCTCTCTGCTTCGCTCTCTTACACTCATACACATGCACGCATGTCCACACATGCAGAGAATATTTCTTCATATGTACATCTCTCAGGCTTTGTGGGGCACATGGGGTTAGACTAGTAATAGTCACAGCCCAACTTCAATGGCTGCGGCCCCCACAGGAGCTCTCACCCTGCATTACCTCTGGGCATCACCAGCTGCCTGAGATTTTCCAAACACTCCTGCTCCAGCTAAGCACTTCCGGTGATGATCTGGGCATGTGCTGAACACCCCCAGCCTGCTGGGCTTCTCCAAGTACCATGCCGTATCACTGGGCACTATGACTGCTCTGCCAAAGCTATCAGCCCAAGTGCCAGCTTCGAGGTGATCTGTGGTGACACAAGAGAGCCTGCCCTTATTAGGTACTCTTGGTGCAATCCCAAAGCCACACTCTTTGAGCCATACCATTTTTGAAACAGGTTTTTGTGCATCCCAGACATGAGTTCCATGGCTTCAGGACTAACAGACACCTATAAATAAATGGCAGTCACCAAGGGAGTAATTAGAGGTAGGCTGGGATTTTCTTAATGGGACAGTGCATCTTGGCTGGGTCTTTCTTCTCTTAGCAGGAGCTCGTCCCCCATGTAGGCCCTGGCAGACTTGTCAGGTCGCTGCCACCAGCTCACAGCTGAGGTGCTTCCAGGGTGGAGCTGCTGTTTTCTCACAGGAGACAGCCCATCCCACCAATTCGGTGGCTATTTGCAGACCCTACTAAACACACACACACACACACACATCCCTGCTACACACACACTTTTTTTTTTTTTAATCACAAAGGAGCCTCCACAAAAGCTAACTGTATATTCATTTTCAGTGTTGGAATTGAGTGGTTTTTTTAAGTATATTTTATTGATTATCCTATTACAGTTGTCTCAATTTTCCCCCCTTATTCCCCCTCTGCTGGGTAACCCCCGTCCCTCCAGCAATCGCCCCCTTGATTCATGTCCGTGGGTTGTGCATATAAGTTCTTTGGCTTCTCCATTTCCAATACTATTCTTAGCCTCCCCCTGTCTATTTTGCACCTACCAATTATGCTTCTTAATTCCTGTTCCGTTTTCCCCATTCTTCTGCTTCCCTCTCTCAGCTGATAACTCTCCAAATGATCTCCATACCTATGATTCCATTCCTGTTCTAGTTGTTTGCTTAATTTGTTTTTGTGTTTTAGATTCAGTTGTTGATAGTTATGTTTGTTGTCATTTTAATGTTCATAGTTTTGATCTTCCTCTTTTTCTTAAATAAGTCCCTTTAACATTTCATGTGATAATGGCTTGGTAAATAATTCCTTTAGCTTTACCTTGTCTGGGAAGCACTTTATCTGCCCTCCCATTCTAAATGATAGCTTTGCTGGATAGAGTAATCTTGGTTGTAGGTCCTTGCTTTTCATTGTTTTGAATACTTCTTGCCACGCCTTTCTTGCATGCAAAGTTTCTTTTGCAAAATCAGCTGACAGTCTCACCTCCTTTGTAGGTAACTCTTTGTTTTTTCATTGCTGCTTTTAAGATTCTGTCTTTATCTTTAACCTTTGGCATTTTATTTATGATGTGTTTGGTGTGATCCTCTTTGGGTCCAACTTGTTTGAGATTCTCTGTGCTTCCTGGACTTTATGTCTATTTCCTTCACCAGATTCGGGAAATTTTCTTTCATTATTTTTTCAAATAAGTTTTTAATTTCTTGCTCTTCCCCTTCTCCTTCTAGTGTCCCTATGATTCAGATGTTGGCACTTTTGGAGGTGTCTCAGAGTCTTCTTGTACTCTCCTTGTTTTTTTGAATTTTTGTTTCTTCATTCAGTTCTGGTTGAATGTTTATTTCTTCCTTATGTTCCAAATCATTGATTTGAGTCCCAGCTTCTTTCCCTTCACTGTTGGTGCCCTCTGGGTTTTTCTTTATTTCACTAGTGTAAGCTTCATTTCTTCCTTATGTTGTTGTCATACTCAGCAAGTTCTCTGAGCATCTTGATTGCCAGTGCTCTCAATTCTGAATCTGATAGGTTGGTTGTCTCTGTTTAATTCAGTTCTTTTTCTGGGGGTTTGTTCTGTTCTTTCATTTGGGCCATAATTCTTTGTCTCTTCAATTTGACAGCCTCCCTGTGTTTGTTCTGTGTGTTAGGTAGAGCTGTTTGACTCCCTGTCTTAGCACACCTGTTAAGTTGTATGGGGTACAGCTTAGGTATATGCCAGAGCAGGGCAACCCCCTTCACCACTTTGTGGCGCTGTGGGGGGAGTGGGTCAGAGAGGAGACAATGCCACTGCCTAGCTTCTGGAGGTTTGTCCAACACTCGTCCTGTTTCCAGTCACTTCACCCACTCCCTGTATGCAACTGGAACCCTTTCAGCCACTGCCCTATTGTTGAATCCCAGAGTGGGTGGGTTTGTGTACATTTTAAGACCATCCAGGCCCTTTAAACAGACTCTCCTGAGTAACCAGCAGCTTCTTGCATCACCCCAACCCCCACTGGTTTCTCCAGCCACAAGTTACGAGGCTTTCTCTCCCCAGCGCTAGAACCCTGGGCTGCGCGGTCTGGTCCGGGGCTAGGGCCCCTCACTCCTGAAGTGTCCCTCCCGATGTTTATCCACCACACGTGAATGTGGGACCACCTGCTCCACCACCACTGCCGCATCTCCACGCCATACTGCGTCCTTTCTGTCCCCACTCCTCATCCATACCCCTCCTACCCATCTGGATGAACATGGCTTCTTTAAATCCTTGGTCGTTGGACTTCCACACAGTTCAATTTTCTGGCAGTTCTGGGTGTCTTTTGTTTTGAGGTTAGTTGTGACTCTTCTTGTGGTTGCGGAAGGAGACAAAGCCTGTCGAGCTACACCTCCATCTTGACCGGAATCAAGGAATTGAGTGGTTTTTAAGTACATGATTGTCTAGCCACTGTGCTTGGTGTACATCTGAAACTGATACAGAATAATATTCAATATAAACTGTAATTGAAAAAAATTAAAAAGCATGATTTTCACATCTTTTTAAAAGGTTTTCTCATATTTCTAGTTTGTCTAAAGTGAGCATGCATTGTCTTTAAAATTAGAGAAAGCAATTAGCACTACTTTAAAAGAAAGCTGGACTTGCTCTCTAGATCCTAGATACAGAGGTAAATAAATGTTAAAATAAAATAATGGTTGTAAACCTTCAAATAAAATAAGATTAGCCCTCAGGTTTCTAGAGCATATACAATTTCATGCTGGTTATCCTGTGATTTTGCATGATTCCAGTGTGTTTCTAACAATCCCCAATTACCAGTAACAGTGTTCACATGAGTGAACATTTTTATTGTCGATTTTAAAGCTTGACAATAAGTTAGTTTATATATTGCATAATTGTAGCCATGGGACTGGACTGCTCAGATCTCCCTTCAGGAGAGAAGCTGCTGGCAGGCGAATAGTCAGCGAACAGCCTCTGGCTGCCACAACCTGGCCAAGGCCACACCCTCCCCTACCTGCTCCCAGCCAATGACTGAGCGTGATGGGGTAGGAAGGCCGGCTTGTTCTGCCCAATGTGGGACTCTTCTGATGGGCAGTATTTGTTGGGAGATACCCCGTAGGTCTGGCCGGGCCTTTTTCAGAACTACCCAATCCCAGCTCCAGCACAGGCTGCGTCTCCTCCTGCCCCAACGCCCTGTATCCTTTACAGGTTTCTCTCCCAATGACTCTTGCATGTCTAATTCTGTCACCGAGTCTGAGTCTGCTTGTCCTAGCACCTGAGCTGACATAATAACCAATGCTACTTTGGACTGGTTTTTATAAGGTTTTAAGAGAAGGGAATATTGTTAGTGCAGATAAGTAGCACATTGCATTTCATGAGTGCTGAGCAACTGCTTATTTTTAAAAGGATTCATGTCACAAATACTAACATAGTTCTTAGCTTTCACACATCAAAATTACCAGTTAAATTATTTGACAAATATAAATGATGAGCACAAAATATGAATAGAAGCTGTGATTGTTTTCATATGGTACAATAATTCTGTCCGTTCTCATGGTTTAAACAGCACTGATACGCAACACCCAGATACTTTCCTGCTATGAATGTACTCAGCATAGCAGGCTCAAGTCTTCCAAAGGAAATGATCGGAATCAGAGAGGTACGTCAGCAGTCTACCCACGAACTACAAATCAAGGCTTAAAAATAACATTCTATGGATGAACTGGGGAATCATTTTACACTTAAATCATGTTATCATCAGAAAAACATTTATTTACTTTGCTTCTATAGCACCTTGGACATAACAACCAGGCCGACTACAAAGCAGGTAAAGTTGCCTGTGACACCCTCCCCTGCATTTTTAGCCTCAAATTTCCCTCTCCACTTCCTCGCTCCTTTCGGGGTGTGCCCGGACTCTGATCCCGTCACTCATAGCTGTGTTCCCTGCAGGCCTCGCCTCGCTAAACGGCACTTTCAAGCCCCAGGTTCTTTCCCTCAACCAGTCTCCAGATCCAGGTATTCCATTCTCCTTAATATTTTTCTTTTTCATAAACTTGAGGACAACTGGTGTCCTCCAGGGTATTAACGAGTAATAGCAGTTCACAATACAGTTGCTTTTCAGGAAGAAAATCATCTTAACTGCAGTTAAATAGCCCTGCCAAGCTAAGCCCGTGACCTGGATCTAAAGGGATTAAAGGCAAAGCCCCACTGATTTCATAAGTGACATAGAACTGACTTCCACTTGTATGCTGAACCACAGCTTTCTAACTATTCCTTGTCACAATGTGTTACTGCAGGCTTTGTCTCCAAAGACGTTAATGTGAGGCAGCTGCTTAAGAACTGTGTGAAGACAAAAATTTCAAATAAGAGAGATCTTTAGAAAAACACCCCATCTGTCTATAAGTATGTTAGAAGCCCAATGTGGTAAACACGCTTCCACAAGTCTTAACAATCCCCACTGTTAACTCACCAGGTCAAGACCTACTTTCTGTTACTGATGCTCATTTAATAACATCTGATTTCCTCGTTAAAACTTATAATTAATTTACCAACCATTTCAGCTCCGTCACAAACCTACTTGAGAAAGGTCCAGGCCAATTCATGAGAACAACTGGATCTGGGCCATTTTACATAAACAAAGAATCATCTGACTTCATAAATTGTCATGGGAAATAGCATCGGAAGGAAGAGATGGGAATGGAAAAATTAAAGTTTTGGTAATTGCTTAGATCCTGTCTTTTAATCTATATTTTATGATATAGATTCCCACCATTTCTGTGAGGGATCCTTGTTTTTTAAATGCTTTCACACACATTATTTCATTTAATTGTCAAAACAGTTCTGTGCTGTACAGTTGCATTGGCTCCCCTCTGCAGATAAGGAAATGTCTGCTGATGAAATTTTAGTGACTCAGATGAGACCCGCATTTATTTACTCTTACTCTGTGGCAGACCAGGACTAGACCCCAAGTAAGAACTCTCCTACAGCTTTGTCTTATGCCAGACAGTCTTTCCTTCCTCTTAACACAGCGTGTCAAAGAGCCATTAGTGGATGCTAAAGAAAGCATTTCTTAGCCACAAAAAATCACCACACCATAGGATTAAAAAGGTTAAAAGTAACATAAATGGGAAAATATTCATAGGTATGTGTCTAAACACTAAGAGAGTACTTTTCTCCAGCTGAACCATAAGGTATGATATTTTCTTCTGGAAGAGAATGCTATCAAAGTAAAATGAATGAAAATTATAATAGTAGGTATACCAATTCAGTAAGTATCATTACTTAAAGTCATATTTGAAAACTGTAGTGAGTCAGCCAACGTTCTCATTGAAAAAGCACCACGAAAGCTCTGGAGCTCTGGCCAGCCCGATACCCCGGGGAGCCGCGTGTCCTGGAGAGTGCAAGGTTTTCATGTTAGGCAACCGCTTCGGTAACTCCTACACACTTAAATACATGGTAGTCCTTTCTTTCCTTTTAGAAATTAGTTTTCTGGATTATAAAGTGATTTGTTTGTTCTCCAGGTTGCTGCACTTGTATGCTTTTTTAAAAATAGATGTTCCGCTTTGCCTTTGTTGTAAAATTGTCGAGTCCCTCCTCCATGCTCTCATGTCTCCACCAGGAACCTGTCTTTTCGCTTCCTATTTCTGAAGGGCTGTGGGCTAGAAACCAGACAACCACAGTAAGCTCGCTAATGCAATGAGCATTTGTAAAGCCCCTTGTATTTATCGCCAATGATCTGGTAGGTTCTGGTGACCAAAGTTCCCTGATGTGTGGTCCCCATCCTCCAGGAATCCACAGTCCAGCGGAGAAGATGGACACAGAGAGGCATGAAGTCTATCTTGGGTGAGTAAATGGGCCTCTTGACATCTATTTTTGGGCTTGCCAAGGCCTGTTTTCTTACTTTGTGGTTAGATGAGTTGGAAACTACCATACCACTGAGCAAACGGCAGGTAAATTGTCATTGCTACCAGGGCCTGTGTTGAACTGGAATAGTTTTTCTACGAATCAACTTCTGTTTACTTGTAAGTACTCATTGTTGGCTGCGTATGTAACACAGACATAGTTAAATACAACCGCAAGTCCCTGGAACGTGAGTTCCGTGAGGCCGGGAGTGTATCTCCTTCACTGCTCACTCCCTGGTGCCTGCAACTTAATGTTGCGACTGAACAAATGCATACATTACATTTGCATAGTGCTTTACAATGTGCGAACGGTTCTCATATCTTCTAACGGTATCTATTATCTTCTTTTATGTTATTCACACCACACAAAGGAAATCGCGTACCACTCCCACTAAATCCCCCATGCGGGTTTCTCTGCATCCCACCAGCAGGGCCTTAGTGCTGCAGCGGGAAAACTTAAGGAGGGTGTACACATCACCACCCTCAGCACTACCACCGCCTTAACCCGAAAAACGTCACGCCACATTTCCCCACAAGAAAGGAATCTTACAAATCAAACAACCAGCATCAACAGTACCAACGATTTCTTTTTTACACTGTCTATGCTATTTGTTACACCTGGTTCATGCTAGAGTAATCTCATTTTTGGAAAGTGATACCTAATTATGGTAATTATTCTGGGGTCTACAGAATCACCTGGAAAGTTTGTTAAAACATGGAGTGCTTTCCTCCCACCTCCTGAAAGCTTCTGTTTCAGTGCACCTGGGATGGGACCCAAGAATTCACATTTCTACCAAGTTCAGTGATGTGGATGCTGCTGATCCAGGGAATGTTGAGAACGACTGATCTGGAAAATCAGTCTATTGATACCAGATGCAAAAATATAATAACGCCAGCATAATTCCATTATTGCAGTTACATTGGTATGCTTTGTGTTTTTATGTCGAACTCGTTTTGGTAAGTATTTTTACCCCACATCAATCCTCAGTCAGATACAGAAATAAATGTTTCTTCAGATGAATTATTTTATAAAAATTACAGTTTCATGCATCCCCTTGCTAATTGAAATGTGTTAAAAGAAGAAAAAATACTCAACACAAAAAGGATGGGTAACTGTAGAGAATTAGAATAACACTAATTACTTTAAAATGAAGTATTTCAATGTAGAACAAGATCCTTTTGCCAAAATGGAAACAGTAATTTGCTAAAATTTTAAAGAAAATTTGTAACTCTTTAAATAGGAAATCAGACTCATATTTCCAAAGGAATGAAATTTTCATTATAGAGTCAAATTACTTGGTTCACAAACTTAGCATGGAGGAGCCTCATGCTTCCGAAGGACGAACTGGAAAACAGCTGTTATTTCACAGAGAAGAGCTAGTTTTTATGATTTATAATTTAAGTGCTTCACAGTGTTCCCCAGTTTGAAATTCACTTTGTTTTTGTTTGTTTGTTTGGAGTTTTTTTAAGTTCAAAAGGTGATGATTGGCTACTCAGGTCTGGGCTCACGAAGTTCTAAAAGTTGATGAGCTCAGTTATAACATAAAATGTCATCTCCTGCACATACTATGTTAAAATATAAAAATGTATATTTAGATAGTTGTTAAATGATCCTCCATGTTGCAGCCAATTATCTATGAATTACGTATGAACAAGCATGTGTGTGTGCGTGTGTGTGTGTATACTGACAAGTGTAAAGCAGATAAAACAAACTTCATCTTGTGACTTAAAAAGTTGATCAATTACATGCTCACTGATTCTCAAGTTCATTGGACTGGTTATGTAACCAGTCCAAATACTATATCCTCCTCTAAGGGTTAAGGCTGCAGTTTCTCAGATGCACACACACACTCCACAGATATGTGCAAAGCCAATCCAACCCCTACAAAACAAACAAAAAAAATTATTACAATACTTTCAGTTACTAAAAACTTTCCTCCCAAAAAAGTCAACTGGAGACTCAACAACAGAAAATAACTATTTCCAAAATTGCAAATACATATGTGTGTGTGTATATATATACACACATATATGATGAGAGATTTCTTATTAATATATACATTAGTATATAGTGGGAGATTTCTAGGAAGACAGCACTTTCACAGTCGCCTAATGGGGGCTAGAATTGTGGAGAACCTATTCATCACGTGTGGAGAGAGGCCAGAACAGGAGCAGTAGCTCCCACCAATGAGACATGGTCTCACAGGTGGATTTGTCAGGGGGGTTATGTTTCCTTTAATGCATTTTCTCATCACAGAATGAAATACCCCTGAGGGTAGAGTCCACATGGAAACCCTCCTTTAAAAATCCTGAAAGGGAAGGTTAGAATTGACGTAGACACCCAGGTGATAAGACTCCTGCTATCAAAGGTATCACCATTACTAAGAAAAATTTTAAGTGTCATAATAATGGTAACAGATAAGAGTTGAAAGAACCGTAGGAAATTCCTCAAGCCAGGACAGGAGTGTATTCTCTTCCCTTGTCACAGAAGGGAGAACAAAGGCAAAGAGCACACAGACCTCTGTCCCCCACGTGTGGTGCCAGTCAGTTGCGTGCGGGCACTCTCATCCTTTACTTCCCCACCCCCAGCTCTGCTCTGTGTCTCAGAGGACGACCCTGCATGTTACCTCACAGGTTCCCCGGCCAGCTGCTCTCATTAGATTTGCATAATCACAGGAGACTTGAGGACCAGCAGAAGGGAACCCCAAGGTCTTCTACCCCTTCTCCGCCTTTAGTGGTGGCTGTGTCTTCTCTGTGGTCTTAGGGAAGACACACAGACACACACATGCACGCTCACACACACTCATCGTTTCCAACTTACAAAACCCAAACAGGATGTGATAGTAAAACCTTCAGAACTGAAATCAACGCAATCAACCCAACAGGTACTAACGTGGTACTTAGTAGGTTCTTCCCATCATTCACCCTGCCAGGCCACCGGTTTTATACCTGTTGAACTCATGGGTGACTGGGGCTTGTCTCTGCATATAAGGTAAAGCAATATTGTGATGAATACTGGGCGAAACCAAGGTTGCACAAGGGTCTCTGGTGCGTTTTTACTGTCAAAATAAATTTATGCTCTCTATAAATCTCAGCTTCAGTTTTCCTGTCTTATCCAGCATTAATCATACTGATTTAATTTACAAATGTCTCCAAAGGTTTAATTAGAAATGCTTTCAGGGAAACAGAGAGAAAAAACTACTGCTATGTAAATGTTAAGTATTATTTTCATTACCTCAAACCTCCCACTCTTCTTAAACATATATCTTGTTGAGTTATTTATTCAATGCTTGTGTGTGCGTGTGTGTGTGTGTAGTACTACATTATAGGCCAGATGAATGAAAGACAAACTAAATTGTGAACGGCATAGAATGATCCCGTAGATGAGTATTATAGCCACTCCTTTACATGGGCGTGTAAAGCAGAACTCCTTCCTAAGGGACGTTTGTCACCTGAGAGAGTTGTCAACCTCAGTGATGTGCCCAACAAAGGTATTGTGACTCTACCATTTACTGTGTGTTTGACCTTTGGCACACTAAACTAAGGCGATAAGCCTCAGTTTCTGTTTTCACATCTATAGAACGGCTTAAAACCAAGACCTGATTCACGAGTTGTTGTGATGATTAAATCAGATATTCCATGTCAAGTGCACAGCATTGCCTAGTACAGAATAGAACTCAATAAATATTAGGTATTACTTTATTGTGAGCATGTAACTTCATGCCAGTAACAAAAAAGGGATATAATGAGAAAATGTTGCTGACTTATACATTACTTGATAAAAATAAGCATAATAAAACTAGCCTTAAATATCCATATAATATTTACAAACCCTATTTTTAGCCTCAGCTTTCAACTAAAAGGTTTAATTGAATTAATATATGGCAGTGTTACCTAATCGAGCTCTCAGACCAAGAAAAATGAAAATTAGTTCAAAGGGAAAAAAGGAGAAGTAATTCAGTGAGCAGAAGAACAATGCATAAAGTGTGAGGCTCAGACAGACATCAGACCCTCCGGAGACTATTTCCACCAGCCCTGCTAAGCCCTGAAAGGGGTTCAGGTGGGAGCCCCGCCAACCTCAGGCCCAGACCTAGACGAGGAGTGGCATCACTAAAATCCGCTGTGGACTGAGTGGTTGTGCACCCCCCAGATTCCTCAGCCCCAGTGTGATGGTGTTTGGAGGTGAGACATTTGCAAGGAGATCAGGTTAGATTATGACACTAGAGCAGGGCCCTCGCTATGGAATAATGGCCTTATAAAAAGAGGAGGAGAAACCAAGTGTCTCTCTGTCCACCCACGAGGCCGTGGCAAGCTGACAGCCACCTGTAGAGCAGAACCCGCCTGTGCTGGCACCCTGATGGTGGACCTCCAAGTCCAGAGCTGCGAGAAAGAGATGTCTGCTGTTGAGGCCACCAGCAAGCCACTCACTGTGGTTTGTTCCAGCAGCCCGAGCTGACCAAGGCAAAACTCAAGTAGAATTTTAGGCCTATCCTCTAAGAATCTAGAGTTCTTCATTAAAAACATATTTATCCTTTCTTCTATAAAATATTTTCCATTGTCTTTCCGTATCTGTGTTTATACAGTACATCCAATACATAGCTGCCCAGAACCTAGTTAAATAGAGCTGATGGAGATAGTTTTAAGAAAAAACATAGTTCTAGAACCATGAAAACAAGTAATTCTGCTTTACATCTCAGGATATATCAGTAGTTTGTATATTTCAATAGGAAATTTATATTTACCCACCTTTTAAAGGATCCATTTTTTCCTAACCTACTAGGTATATTTTCTGCGAGAGAGAGACGGAAAGAATAAATAAAGTCGAAAAGACGGTGACATGCTGTCATGGTACATCACGACCCACGAAAGATTACATACAGGCAATTAAAGAGAAAATTACAAAATATTTTTAAATGAATTATACTATAAATATCCTGGTTCAAATTTGTGTGTTGTAAGAAGAGCTAAAATGTTGCCTTTTTTGTCCCCCTTGTGCTCTTAAGCTTGTTACCATCTGGCCCCATCAGATAGAGCCTTAAGGAATTGTACTTATCATTTAGAGAAATGGAGACCAAGACCCTGGAAACTTTTCAAGGATAGTCCAAGGGATACGCAGAGAGGGAAGTTTTCCAGAGGAAGACTTTCCCATACTTGTTCAGTTTCCACAGCTTCCCAGAAAGTTCTCCCTGAGGTCAGGAGCTGATATTCAATGCCTTGCACATAATGTTAAACTCATCAAAAGCCCAAGACACAAGAGGCAGGTCACACTTTTGAAAGTCAGAGGTAGGAAAGGGACAAAAGCCACCTGGTAGGAACTTTCCCACCCTGCCCCCCAAAAGGAGATGCCTCCGTTCCCATCTCTTCCGTACAACTGACCCGTTTTGTTATCCAGAATGTTCCATAGAGTATCTTTTGTCGCTCTTTTTCTCAAGTTACAATTGATACAGTCAATGCTTTTTTTCTTAAATTTTTGGCTTTGTGGATACTACATGGAAAATTGGATATCTCACTCAGTGGTCTCTGCTTAAAACTTTACAATGGAGCAAAGGACTTCAAAGAATCGCACTTTATGTTTGCACAGCTTACAAAAGCTTTCATGCATATTGTTTTTTGTTCCGCATCACAAACCTGTACGTTAGGTGAGAAAGATGTTACCACTATTCGTGTTCTCAGACAGAAACCTAAGTGTGTGGAAAAGAGTTGTTAATATTGATTCTGTGAGCATGGATGGATGGAGGAGACAGACGAGAGAAAATGGTTGGTTAAGTTTTTTTTGTACCAGGTCTTAAAACTATTAAGTGATAGAATTTAAATTCCTTCCAAAATTTCTGAGTCTGGATTTTGTCCATGCAAATTGACAACTGCTCAAGTCTGAAATGTGACTCAGGGAGACTTTAGCAACTCCAACATAAATAACCAGAAAGCATTTAAATATTTGGATAAAGGGGAAAACGCTGAGACTTAGTACGCATACCATCCATACCTTAAAACAAATAAATGTATAAACCCATATCTAGTAGAGACAAAGAGAGAGATAACAAAATAGATGATAAAGGGAAATAGTTACATATAACTCTTTACTACTAACATAAAATTGCACTACTAATATATGTCCACTCAGTGTTAAATTAAATAGTTTGATAATTGGGAAAATGACACATGAAATCACAAAAAGTCAAATAATTCAAAGTGTACAAGGAAAAAATAAGACTTCATCTCATATCAAATCCTCAATCCCCTTTCTCAGTTTGTTCTGTATCTTTTAAACATTTTATATACATTTACAAGCACGTATACACACACACACACACACACACAGACCAGCTTTGGGTATACAGCCACCTTTTTTTTCCAAAATATATCTTGGTGTGGCCCTGGCTGGTGTGGCTCAGTGGTTTGAACTCTGGATTGTGAACCAAAGGATTGCTGGTTCAATTCCCAGTCAGGGCACATGCCTGGGTTGTGGGCCACGTCCCTGGTGGGGGGCACTTAAGAGACAACCACACATTGATGTTTCTCTTCCTTTCTTTCTACTCCTTTCCCCTCTCTAAAAATAAATAAAATATTTAAATATATATATATGTATATAGCAGTGTATTTTTCTAAGTCAACATATACATATCTACTTTTTAAAATTACATAGGCTTTCCCCTCAACATAAGGTTTTAAAATTCCCAACTATTATTTCCCTCCTCACAGAAGTTTTCAACAACATGTGTATTTTCTGTGATTTGGAGTTGGTACTTAACCCACACAAGCTTATTCGCTACTTTACTAGAAATCACATGTAAAAATTAAACCCATCAAGATAAACTTTGCAGACAATACCAAACATTCAGAGATAGACTATATTAGAAAATATATCATATAACCACCCGCATTATCCAAGGGACATCAAAATACAACCCCTGTTACCAGCGTAAAACTCAGGAAATTAACGTCAGTATTAACCCCTTACTGCTCCCCCACATAGACTGGAAAACCAGCAACGTCACAGGTAAGATGTGCAAGCAGGCCGAATCAGACCAGTCACCAGAAAAGTACCCCTCAGAGTGCCAGGTGGGGGGCACACGCCGAATTCCTACAGAACTCAGTCAGCGACCACGTGAAACCTACCGCTGAATATGCTTCGTGCCCTAAGAAGTATGTGACTTCTCTGATAGAGAAACGAAGGTGGAGTTTGACTTCTGCTTCCAGTAATGACAGACTGAGTAATACAGTCCAGTCCTCCCCACAAGACAACTAAAAAAATTGGACAAAATATTTGAAGAAATAACCAATCGAAGGCAGCAGCAAGCTCATGACATAGTAAAGGTTTACTGGGAGGATGGTAGGGAAGGGAGTACAGGTTAATACACCCCAAGTTTGGAGCAGGTTAATACACCCCAATCCCAGAGGGAAGGGCAGGGAGGCTGGGATGCTGAGCGGAATTTGCAACAGCTTGTTGCGGCTTAGGTCACAGAGACTGGTGGCACCCAGCCCTCGAAAGAGATGGGACAGCCCTGCTGAACTCCCTCCCTGTGGGCTGGGATCCCTAATGGCTGTACCTGAGGAGTCAGGGTGAACCACAGATAGGCCCTCAAAGGAGCAGCAGCTCAGCCTGAATCGTCTCAGTTCCTGAGACTGGAAAGAGATAGATTCTGGGCTATGAGTCTCCCCAGGTGACCTAGAGTGCCAGCACCCCCAGGCAACTGGAAGAAGTAAATAGAAATCCTAACAGTTAAAAGAGATCATGGTCTGAATTAGGTTAGCAAATGCTGCATAAAAAATTATTCCAAACTTAATGGCTAAAAATAATAAATATTTTTCATCTCACAGTTTTTGTGGGTCAGGGATCTAGGAGCAGCTTAGTGGGTCTAGCTCAGGATTTCCAAAAGGCTTCATTCACGGGGCCAGATGGTGCTATAGTCATCTAAGCTTAGACAGGGTCTGGATGAGAGAAGCCATGTTCAAGTTCACTTATGTGGCTGTTGGCAGGAGGTTTCAGTTCCTTACCACGCGGGCTTCTCCCACCCTAAGTCTGCTCACAATGGGGCTTCTCCCAGAGCAGAGGATCCAAGAGCAAAAGAGGGAGACCTACATGGGAGCCACAGTCTTTTAAAACCTAATCTCAAAGGTAACATACCGTTACTTCTACCATTTCCTACCAGTCAGAATCAAGTTGCTAAATCCAACCCAAGCTGAACAAAAAAGACCATGCAAGGAAGGGGTCAATAGGGACCATCTCAGAGCCTGACCACCTCATCGTCCCAGGCCTCAAATTATTTTTTACAAATAGCTGTGCAAATATAATATCTAGCCATGATCAAAGATAACCAAAAATACAAAGATAAAAGACAAAAAAGAAAAATGCAGTGGGAACAATGCACAACAACAGATTCCCAAAGCTCCAGAGAGTGGAGGTGAGCTGTCACAGGCTTAGAACCAGTATACTTACTTTGCTTATAAAGAACAAAAAGAAAAGATGACAAATTGAAACAGGTAACTGTAAACCAAGAAAGAAGGAAGGAAGGAAGGAAGGAAGGGAAAGAAAGAAAGAGAGAGAGAGAGAGAGAGAGAAAGAAAGAAAGAAAGAAAGAAAGAAAGAAAGAAAGAAAGAAAGAAAGAGAGAAGGAAGGGAGGAAGGAAGGAAGGAAGGAAGGAGGGAAGGAAGGAAGGAAGGAAAAGAAAGAAAGAAAGAAAAAGAAAGAAAGGAAGAAAGAAAGAAAGAAAGAAAGAAAGAAAGAAAGAAAGAAAGAAAGAAAGAAAGAAAGAAAGAAAGAAAGAAAAAGGGAGGGAGGGAGGAAGGAAAGAAGGAAGGAAGGAAAAGAGAAAGGAAAGGAAAGGAAAGGAAAGGAAAAGAAAGAAAGAACAGAATAGAATAGAGTATAGTAGAATAGAATAGAATAGAATAGAATAGAATAGAATAGAATAGAATAGAAAAGAAAATGAGGAAAGAAGGAAGGAAGGAAGGAAGGAAGGGAGGAAGGGAGGGAGGGAGGGAAAAAAGTGGTCCCTAGATGTCTACTTCCAGGCTTGGTATAACTAAGACTGGCCTTTTTATTTTGTCATAAACAACTAGAAAACTGGACAAAATATAGGAAACAACTCTTTTCAGACAGCAGACAACACACAGCATAAAATTTTGATCCGTAAACTGAGAGAACCATAAAGCACTGTTAAATCACCCAGGCTAGAGGCTGAGAAAAGACAGTCCTAGACCAGAGATGAAAGACCATTACTCATAGCAAAAGCAGTGATCATAATGTCAGCATACTCGTGTCAGTTCTTCAAGCCCAGTTATGAAGGGAGAGGTAGAAGGCCAGATGATGCCTGCACACACAGTAGGTTGCTTTATCGGAGAGGAACCCTGACCTTAAAGATCCCATTGCTTTAGAGCAAGCAGTCACCAAACCTGATCTTAGTCCTGAATGGAGATATGACCTCATCCCCCAAGGCTGCTTATGGCAAACACAAGCCTGATAAATAGCCCAGGTGCGGAGCAGTCAGGACCTTGCCTTCTGGGCGTACCCAGCGAGACGTGTAGGATCTAGTCTAAAGCTGTGTGTTTCATTGAAGTGAAAGATGCTAGCTAGGTCAGGATTATAGCTCTAGAAACTGAAGTATTTTTTGCCAGCTAAGGAAACCAGACTATTTATGTACAAAATATTTAGTAACCAAAGAAGAAAATTAATGCTAGAGCTTCAGTTTAAGCAATTGATCCAAGATTTTACATTTTTAGCTCAGGAAATACAGGTAGTGTATGTTACACTTTTTATATAAAGGAGATTTAAGGGTTAACTAGATTTTACTATAACACCTTTTTATTACAACTTCCTTAATAGAAATATAAGTAATACCTGGTCAACAAAGTTCTTGACTTTGTTGTGAGGTTAACTACCTCTCTTGCCTATACTCACAGGTGTTAAAGATTGTACACAAAAACTATATCAGATCTGATACAAAAAGATGCATGTCTAAGTATTTAGAGCTATGAAGGTTAACACAAGGTTGCTGGTTTAAAAAGTCTGGAGAAAAATCCACAGCAAGAGATAGTTTCAATTACATCCGAAGATCATTCGAACTAATCTGGTATATACTTTTTTTAAAACAAGGATTGAAATTTGTTCATGAATACAAAATCTACTCATATGTTTATGAAGTACATTAGAACACAAAGTAACTTATACACTTAGTATACCATATGTGTCTTGGTTGTCTGATAGTCTGGATAGAGTTAATACCATTACGTTATATATTTAACCCGAGTCTTGTATAAACAAGTAAGGGATGAAATGATACTATGAAATAGTAGTTCCTAGCAAAATAAGGCATACCTCAATATTTTACTTTGATTAAGACTTTATTTTAAATGGTTTTAATTCTAAATATACATACTCTGTAGCCATTATAGTCATTTGAACAGAGAAGTTCGCCTTTTAAATTTGCTAAAATAAAGGAAATGTTAGAGAAGTATTAGCCAGCTTTCTAAACACTTGTAAGAAGTTTGCAGAAATATCAAAAGTTTTAAAAAAATATTTGTAATTTACCATAAACACAGAGGTATAATTATTTTCAAGGATAATACTTAAAATATTTCTAAGTTTCTAGAAAAAATTAATGAAAATATTTATAGGCTGAATTACCTAATTTAAATGCATGATGAAAATAATATTTCAGGATAATTTTTAAAGAAATCGTTTGTAAAGCAAATCCTCTTTTTGTAAAATAAGTGTATTTTTGTACATCAGATTCGTTTAAAGCAAGGTTATATTTTTCCATTCTTAATGAGGGCTTGCTGAGTGATGGTCACGACCAGGGTCCCTGAAGTGTGATGAACTCGCTCTGTCACAGGCTCGTGCCAAGATCAGTGAATAAGCGTGCAAACAATTTGAAGATACACGCACACATTTAGTCATTCTGATGTGTAATATCTGGCAGGTTCGCATTTAAATTAGAGCGATTAGCTAGAGCTTGTTTTAATGCCTGGCCATCATTACCCTAAAAGCAAAACCTCGTCTGCCGGCTGCCCGGTTAGTGTCTGATGAGCTGTTTCACAGACAAAGAATTGTTCACTGTGAGCAGCACTCCAGCTGCACATTCTTACCCAGTGACAGAGTCTTATGGCACATACTCGTTTCATGAGCAATAATGTCACTTTTTACATGTTCTAGAATATTCCTCCAGCTCATCTAGATACCAATCATAAAACAATCAGACGAGAATGCATAGCAACATTATTGAATGTATAAGGTAGAGTCATATATTATTACACATAGAAAGCTCCCTAATAATGCAGACTAACCTCCCCAGAATCATGCTTTTGCCTAGCCAATTCTCTATGTTAAGTTTCCAATTTATTCACTGGATACTTTTCCTTATGAATGTTTTCATTAAAATTCTTCTCTACTATACAGTATAAAATTTCATTTTCTCTAAAATCTTGTACTGATGGTTTATCATTTTAATACAAGTTTATAATAACAGTTGAATAAAACAAGATTAGTCCATTTCATAATAATACTTCTTATTGCTATTGATATGAGTTCTCATAATTTATTCATTAAATTATTGACTGACTCCTTCTCTGAATATCGAGTATTACTTAGCTCTATTTGCCTTAGTAGTAATACTGCTACACTTTATTTTTTTTAAGATTTTATTTTATTTTTTTAATTTTTAGACAGAGGGGAAGGGAGGGAGAAAGAAAGGGAGAGAAACATCAATGTGTGGTTGCCTCTCACACTCCTTCCACAGGGGACCTGACTCTCAACCAAGGCATGTGCCCTGACTGGGAATCGAACCAGTGACCCTTTGGCTCACAGTATGGTGCTCAATCCACTGAGCCACACCAGCCAGGGCATAACACTGTTATACTTTAAACTATTCAGTAATATACCAAATAGTCATCACCTACTATCTACCAGGCATTGGTCTCCTAAGAGCTATAAAATATGTACTGGGGTATTAGGAACCATGCAGAATCCAGTGGTTAAAGGGGTAGAAATGTAAAAGAATATTCATAACACAGAGTGTTAAGTGCAATAATAATTCAATGCCTCCTTCAACCAATAATTGAGAGTAGCCTACACGTGATTGTCCAAAAATATATACAAAGCAGAAGGATAGAAATAAATAAATTAGAGATCTTAGCAGGACTAAGAAAAAGTATGGGCAAATAATAAGGAAGTGGTAAAGCCAACCATAAGAATATTATGACTTACCATATTCTGTTAATGGAGGCACACAAAGGCACAATCAGCAAACAGAAACATCTACCAAAATTATGTATCATGAAAGGCACACTTTGATTTAGCAGTCCCACCTTTGGGGATTTACCTTACGCTTATAACTCATGACTATACAATGACATATGAAAAAGGTTATTCACTGCAGCACTGTTTGTAATACCAAAAGATACGAAACGACGTGAGCCCCTCAATGAATGAAGTCATCAGTGAAGTAGCCTGTAGCATTTCTATTCTTCTACTCAGTGAAAACCCTTCCTATGCTAAAAGAGAGTGAGAGAGCTCTCCGTGTGCTGAGAGGGAAAAAATCTGTAGATTTAATTAGGTAGACAAAGCAAGAGGAAAAAAAGTACACACATACACAAACACACACGCCTCTTGGTGAAGGAGGCAGGGAAGGGAAATAACAATATATATTTATACTTACATAAATGAACACTAGAAAGACTCAAGAAATAAATGTGAGAGGTAATGTGTAGGGGGCACGGGTGAATGGTGACTTGGGCACAGACAGAAGTGGGACAAAACTTTCTCAATATGTGTATTTCTGTTTGTTTACTTCTGGACATTATAAATATATTATCCATTTAAATAAAATTTTAAAAAGGAAAATGCATACTACACACTAGTGTATAATTGCTAAAGGAAAGCTGCAAATTAGCTTTGAACTTCCCTCAAGTCATATTCAATGGGGAAATTGTATTGTTACAAGAATCAGGGATAGGGTTAACACTTTTTTATTAATAGTTTCTTGAATATCGAGACTCGCAAAAGGCCTCTTTACTATATACTCATGAATTGGACATTCTGTGATCCAGTGAAGGGCGATCTCGGCAACATCTTTCAAATGCGTACTTCTGAGGCTTCAAATCGTGCCTCGGCTTAAACCTCTCCAATGGCCTTCCATTTAGTAAGAATGAATCCAAACCTCTTACCATGGTCTGCGACACCCTACGTGACCTGGCCCCTACCTGTCTCTCCTCCCGCTCTTCCCCTTGATCAGGAAGCTCTGGCCACATTGGTCATCCCTCTGTCCATTGACCATGACAAGTTCTCCCCGTCCCCGTGCCTTTGTACTTACTGTTCCTTTCTGCCTTCAGTGCCGTCCCCCAGGGAGAATCACAATGACTGCCTCCTTCTCATCGTGCAGGTCTCAGCTAGAATCCACCCTCCTCAGAAGCCTTTTCTCCTTTCTTGCTAAAGCAGCACCAACTTGCCCTCGGCTACTCTTTAACATTTTGATGAGAGTCATATGTTTTATATCACATTCTTTATAGCACTTACCAAAGTCTGCTACTTTATTTTCTTTATTTTTATTTTCTGTCTGTCTTCTTCCACAAGAAGACCCCCCCTGAAGTAGTTCCCTCCTGTATCTTGTATCTCTGGTACCTAGAACAGGGCTTAGAACAGGGCTTGGAACGGGGCGGTGGCCAATCAATCCTAGATGGATGACGATGAATGAGTGATTGAGAAAGACGATGAAAGAAGAAAGAAAAGGGAGAATGAAGGGAGGGAAGGATGAAGAAAGAGAAGGAAGTAAATGCTTAAATATTCAACAAGAACCAAACTGCTGTGGCTAATATTAAGTTAGATCTGTCAGCTAACTGATGTCACCTCATGTAAAATTTTTAGGCACCAATGGCTTTACTCTATTTTCAACCGATGTTACTTAGGGCCCAGGGTTTTGATGCCACTGTATATAGACGCAGTCACACATTTCATAAGCTACTTATCTCAAGAAAACTCATATTGGAAAGTCCTAGAAGTTTCACTGCTCCCTGGACATGTTAAATGTATAGTTGAATTTATGTTTTCAAAGCATTCCCAACCCCTCAGAAAAATTAATAAAGCAGAGCTAAGGATTTGAAAAGGAGATTTTTATCACCACAATTTTCCATTATAAGACTTGGACACTGTTAGTGACTGGTCATTCCAGCAGAGATGGAGTTTCATAAGGACCTTGGATTTGGACAAGCACACCTAGCAATCAAGAGAAGTAACCCTGGAAAAGTTCCACTGGATAGTGACTCTTTGCACCCACGTTCTAGACAAAATCCACCATTAAAACTTTCTTTCAGCCCCTTCGCGGTGGCTGATGGGAAGGAGCCTACAAATGGTTTCTATCTATGGGCCCCAAATTGAACAGCACTTACTTATTTATTATCTATTTATTTACTGGCTGCTGGCTGGCTGGATTTTATAACCATTGCCAAGGGGGTAAAGGACACACTGATTTACTTAAAGCTCCACATTAAAAATGTCCCAGCTCCGCGGGATCTCTGACAGCCCAGTTCTGTATCAGAATGGCTCCGCAGCCTGCACAATCTGTTAAATTATTCATACAAAGATTACTCCCTGTTATTCGCATCTGTTAAGGCTTGTATGTTTTGTTTATTCCAGCACAGGTCCGTGTTCCTGACAATGCTCCTTTCATACCGCAGCACGAGTAGCTGGTGTGAAAGCCTTCCCGCTTGCGATCCAACAATGCTTTCCCTTTATTTTCAAGGTTAGTGGTAAAAAAAAAAAAAAAGGCATGCTTCTAATTGTGTTCAGAATGATTTATCTTAGGGGCTTCCTGGCTGTCCTCAATCACAGATGAGTTCTACTTTTCAGTGAGTAAATCCTGGGTCACTGTTAAGGTTCCGTGACCCTTCTCCAGACACATCTGCCCCATCCTAACAGGCTGACTGTCTCAGGGAGCAGACACCTCTGTCATCAGAATCGAAGCCTCCTTGTGGTCGCGTGCCTAGCATTTGTTCTGTGTCTTTTCCATTCTCTAAACTTTAGAGAATGCTTTGGATGCTGCGATCGGACTTTTCCTGGAAGAGCAGTGCTTATTAATGCAAATCTATGCCAAATCTTCACAAAAGGTGTAGGAAGAAATACAGGCAGAAGCAGAGAACAGAAAGGCTCGCGGTCCAGATTTTGAAGGCGATGCAAATTTCGGTGAGTGATGTGAACACGGCTGGAGCTTTCGACTGGAACATGGAATCATGTTCTTAACAGTGACGCTATTAAGGATTCCCCCTGCAAGTCTTCTATGTCTTCTGTCCCGTGAGTCTCTAGCAAAGGCAACTTGCTATTTAAAGTACAGCTTTGAGCAAAGAAGGTGGCTTGGATTGCATGGAGTTATTAATTAATATGACAGCAACACTCCAGGACATGAAACCACAGAGCAGCTCTCGGGCTGCCAGTCAGCAGTGTCACACATATGCAAATAATCCACAGTTTTTAAAGGCCCTTTCTCTTCAGTGTTTTATCCCCTTGACAATGATTGTAACTCTCTGTGCTGAGATCTCTTCCAAGTCTAACATTTGTGATTACGGGACAGCATGAAAGTAATCTTGGTGCCAATGACTTTTTCTAATTTTTGCAATAATAAAAGCATCCAAGAAGTAAACTCAGTCACGTGCTTAAAGACAAATGGGACTATTGTCAGCACGTTGATCCACCACAATCTGAAGCAAGCAGCTAACACTGCTGAGCACCCACATGTATTCTAAGGTCCTGGGTATGTTTTCAGCAACACTACCCTTTTTGTCAGTGTGTTAGGAAGTGCCCGTTTCCCCCTACAATTTTCGCATACACGGCACTTAGAAGAAAATTTTTATCAAGACTTACTGCAAGAGAAAATGTTTACTCTCACTGAAATGTCCAAAATTTAATGCATTTTATAATGTTTATTTTTGAGTGGGCAGCCCAGTTGATGGAAGCATGAACTCATTGCACAACGGCCTTGGATCTCACAACTGATATTAAATACACATGTGTCAGTGGCGATCCAGTCCTGTTCAACACACGCACATGTATGTGCACCCACTCCACAGGGTTAGATATCCCACCACTAGGCTGCTTCATTATATTAATGACTTTCCAGTTAGAAGCCAAATTTAAAAATCTTTCAACAAATGTCTATTTCAAATATCAACTCACTTATTTTAATAAGTAAGTAAAATTAAGCCCTGTGAAGTAATGGGAAGCAGCATGACTCCCCTGGCTAGAAAAGGTGTATTCTAGTCTCTGCTCACCTGCTACGTTGTTGCGCCATCCCGAGGCACCTCCTTGAGCTTCTAAAACGAGGGAGGCAGACCCGTTGGGCTCTATCATCTCCAGAAATTACAATCTGTAGTTACTTCAGAGCAACCCTTCAATGCAGCTGGTCCTAATGACCAGTCTGCCTCCTAGCTAAGAAGCAACTGACCACCAGCACCACAACTCTGGGCCCTGTGTGTCTAGAGGTCCTGGTTCCCAGGGTGGCCACGCACTTCCCCATGGGACACAGCAAGAATCCCATTAGACTAAGCTTAGGCTGATGTCTTGTCACTTCAGCCTCCTTGTGCCAAGTTACAATTCTGACAAGAGTACTTGACCCTGACCACGAAGGGGAGGCAGAACCAATTTTACACAATGAGATCAGGGGAGAATGCATTTGATATCCAGGCGATACACTGAAACATTTTTTGGTACTGGCTTGCACAGTTTTGATAGAAGAAAATGGACAAATGCAGCAGATATAGGCTGGGAAGGGTTATGGTAATCAGAAGCTCAAGACTCCTCAGAACAAAGGTCTGAGTCACACCACCTTATGCAGGAGAGGTGCTGGCTGGGTGGGAAGGGTTTGTGGGATGGGCAGTAGGAGAGGAAGACAGTGGTGTCTGTTGCAGTCCCCAAACCAGCTGCAGGGGCAGAGCTACTGATCATCCCTTTTTAAGTCCTCCTGGGAAAAGAAACCAACAGAAGCCTGGGGAGGGGGAGTGGTTCCCAGACAGAATAAACTTACTGAGGAAGCATGTGGCTGAGAAGCACAAGGGGCGTTGGATTCGGTTCTAGGGACGCCACAATGAAGCACCTCCAACAGGGGGCTTCAAACAGCAGAACTCTGTTCTCCCACAGTCCTGGCACTGTGCTGGAAGCCAGAAATCAAGGCATCAGCAGGACCATCCTTACTTGCCTAGAACCCCTGGTGGCTCCTGGCCGTTTCTTGGTTGGTGGCAGCAGGACTCGGGTCCCTGCCTCAGTCTCCTCATGGCCTTCTGCTCTGTGTCTCAAACCTCCTTTTCTTTTCTCTTGTGATACCATTTGTTGCAAGAAGGGTCCTCCTGTCCAGGATGACCTATTGTGAGAGCTTTAACTTAATTACATCTGCAAAGCCCCACTTTCTGAGTAAGGTCCCAGTCACAGGTGGGCTGTCACAGATGCTACAAGCCAGAGTCTCCATCAGGTCTCAGGCCCCAGGCATGCTTGCCTCCAGCTGCTGGCATCTCTCCTGGGAAACACCCTCAGCCAAAGGGAGCTGCTCCACCAAAGGTTATGCCCCTTCTCCAGGGGAGCCCCAAGACTCAGCTCGAGATAGATCTAAAGACTCCTCCAGCTCCAAGATCCCTAGAGGACAGGCTGAGGTCAGTGCTGTACCTGCGTGGTTCACCTCCCCCTTCTGCTCGATTCCACGGCCCTCACCCCCTTCCAGGTGTTACTCCCAAGAGCGCTCTCCAGGAAACTGCCTCGCGCAAGTCTCCACCTCAGCACCCGTTTCCAGGGAACTGGACCCAAGACACTCAGCCACTTCCTAGCTGGGGAACTTTGCACAAGATGCTCAACTGCTCTCCTCCTACAATTTCTCACCCACAGAGTGGAGACCAGAGTAGCGTCTTCCACGCAGGCTTGTGAGAATGGAACGAGTCAATTCATCCAAATGTCTTAGAACGGTGCCTGGCACACAGAAAGTGCTCAATAAATGTTTATTAGGAGCTGTTATTATGAGCATGTTTTCTTCTGTAGCAAAAACATTCATAAGGAAATAAATTCATTTTTATATTAGTATCATATTCTTTGGCTTCCCCGAAGCTATAAACCAGAAGAATGAATCTAAAAGCAATAAGTTATAGTTTACATTATTTCTGGCATTCCAATTGTAATAAAGTTAAAATATTAACACTTTTTAAGATCACTACCACATTATCATAATTTCCAGGTTAGTTACTTTTCAGCAAAGGAATAAAATCATTTTTGTATTCTTTACAAATATCAAAGGAATAAATGTACTTAACTCCTTCTGTAAATTCATATATTTATTCTAAATTTAAAGTTCTGAATCCTACATGTCAGCGATTTTCAACCGGTATGCCCCAAGAATTTTTAAAACATGGAGTACCTGACTACTTAGCCAGGGGCACTGATGGCTTTTCCCTTAGATTGCCAAATAAAACAATGACAACAGCCAACACAATAGCTGTCTGCTGTGAATAAATCAAAATTATACCTATTTTTTTGTCAGACTGGCAAGAAACCTAACATATTGTTTGGTGTGCCACGGAACTTTGGTAATTAGTTTATGTGTGCCACGAGATGAAAAAGATTTAAAATCACTGTTATATATCAATGCCCAGTGCTATCTAGAGTTCTGCCCATCAGAGCTATAAACTAACCCTTGGACAGCAATATAAAGACTAGATTCATATGGTTTATAATCTGAAATCTTAAGGAATAAATTAGCAACCCTTTTTTGCATTTAATGTAGCCATATCATAAACCAGTTTTCCTCAGGATTAGGCTGTACCTGGCATGACCCGACCTATCTCATTACTTGTTAGGACAAGATGAGGGGATCACAGTATGTAAGTGAAACAAGGAAAATTAACCCTGCAAACAGAGGACTCACCAGCTACTGCTTTATGTAGCACACACATCCCGCACTGCTTCATGCAGAAGCCTCACCCGCCCGGTCAGGTCCAGTCCTAGGAACAATACCTGGCTGAGCTTCCATCTCTCTACTGGTAAGAAATAGTTACGACTTTTTAAGTGCTTACTCTGTGCTAGTATTTAAAGCATATTATCTTTGATTCTCAAAATAACGCTTCAAAGTACATACTCTCATCCCATTTTCTAGATGAATAAAATGAGGTTCAAAGGACACAGCTTTATCCCATGCAGAGCCAGCCAGAGTCCAATCCGTGTACACTCTTCCCACCCGTGCCTCCCACTGAGCACATAACTATTAATAAGCCAGCTCGTATTCTGCTTAAAAGGGTTGAAAAAAGTGATTTACAATATTGGCATTCCTTCAAAAAGAAAAAGAAAGAAAATATATCTACCACAATTGTTCTTTTTTTAAAGAAAGGGTTGAACTGGGTGGTTTATTTTTCAAGTTAGAGAACAGTCAGAATAAATTAAAAAGTTTAAATATTGCTATACCCTCAAATCAGCTACCCATTTTTTCTGGATAACAATGAGAGAGAGATATGCCTTTTAAAGACAGGTTAAAGGACTAAACAGCAAATTGTTAACTTGAGACACTGAAGAAACAAAAAGACTAGTGGTATTTCCGCTAACAGGAAAAATTCATAGCTTTATATTCTGACAGCATAAAGGGGCACTAACAAAAACCATGTTTGTTTACATGAAATGAGAATTGGTGCTAAATGACAAAATAAAAGGGACATTAATGGTCTTACTGTATTATAAGGCTTGTGGTAGGTGTTTCAATGACAGTACTGCTTCTCATGAAGCCAGCAGAACGCCATAGGTCACACCCAACTCCTGAGCAGTCAGCACTCATTTACGCGGGCTCCATGCAGGTCGTGCCATTTTATCATGGCACAGATCTCACTGTTGTTAGGGACTAGGTATTTTAATAAGCACTTAGCAGTAAGCAAGACAGATAAGGCCTCTGCCATCATCCCATGGAGCGTACAGCGGGCAGGGAAAGACCCTACACAGGTTACCTGTGTGAGGTACGCCACAAAGGAGGTTTGTTGCATAATGCATGTAATCTACGGGTGTTTATAAGAGAGGACATCATTAACAGGGGTGGCGTGAGCTTAGATGGTCAAAGGAGGCTTCCCAAAGACATGGTATTTTCAAGGAATAAGTTAGAGACACTGGAGGAAGGGGGACCCATGGCAGAGAGGACACGGACAGCACATTTCATGCAAAGCCCAAAACTAGTGTCTTAATCATAATAAAGCTGCCATAACAAAGTATCCTGGACTAGCTGGCTTAAAATACAGAACTTTATTTCTTCCAGTTTTGGAGGCTGGAAATCCAAAGTGAGGGAGCCGGCATGGGCAGGCTCTGCTGACAGCCCTCTTCCTGGCTTGCAGATGGCTGGTTTTTCACTGTTTCCCCACCAGGTCGAAAGAACAAGTTCTGGTCTCGTCTTCTTACAAGGACACTAATCCCATCCTACAGACCCCACCCTCGTGACCCCATCTAAACCATGTTCCCCCCCAAAGGCCCCTCTTCTCAGTGTCATCCCATTGGGGGCTAGAGCTTCAACAGAAGCATCTGAGGGGTACAAACATTAGGTCCATAGCACAGCACAAAGGGCGGAGGGAAGAACGAGCATGGTGCCTTCATGAAATGTGAAGGGGTTTGGGAGAGTTCCTTGGAACAAGAATAGAAGAAGGGCAGGCAGAATGGATCAGGCAAGGATTTTGAACTTGACTTTACAAGTAGTTCAAAGTCATTGAAGACTTTAAGCACGAATAATATAATCAGATCTATGTTACAGATATTTCTGAAAAAAGTAATTACCAAAGAAATGTCAGGTTCCAGCTTATATATCATATGAGAACAATGCACTTAGTAAAACTTAATCATGAGATATTTTGGCTCTGGAGACTTGATTTACAAAAGAAAAGTAGCAAAATGAATTTCTACTTAGACAACACTTTTTGTCATATTAAAGCTTAATCTTAATGATTTTTAAAAATCTTAGATTTTTTTTTTTTTTTGCATTTGGACAGGGCTTGCTAAGACCTGATTTTCCTCAAATAGGTCACAGTGTATTATTTTTCCTACATGTCTCAGCCAAATGCAAATGTGGTTGGAAATATCAGCTGGTTCATGAAGTTGATTTTTATTTCTATTTTTTTCATGAAGGATTTTCACTTGTTCAATTAAGATTCTAGAATTATAAATATATAAAATTATTTGTTGAGCCCGAATGAAACTAAAATACACCTAAGTGATTTTAAACTGTTAGCATTTACTACTAGTAACATTAATCCATGAAACAATGAATCCATAGACCTTTGTGACTGTACACATTAGCTGCCGTTCATTCATAATCTATTATAAATAGAGTAAAATTCTCCAGGTTTTATTTTCAAAGTGTTCTTATTATTAGGTCTTAATGATCTGAATCTCACTGACATTAATAGGAATTTGAATTTAAGAAAAAAGCCGTTTGCTTTTGGTATGGCCAATTACATTCCTGTGATAAGCTCCATTCCTGAGTGTAAGAACCATAGACTCTGAATAAAACAGAAAAAATGAAGGCTCTGGGGACTGAATAAAAACAGTCAGATGTTCACAAGGGGACAAAAAATCGGAATGCACTGCCATGGAGTGGGTTTCCCATTTTTTAAGTTTATTCTTTATTATTTTTTTTTATAAGCCTGTTACCTAAGGAAACAGATGTCAGTCAAGGTATCATTCTGGTAGCTAAAGCACCTGTGGAAACACACAGTCTTTCTGAACTGAACAACCTTAAGCCAGAGTGTGGGGCAACCACAGACATTAGAAATGGGAAGGAAATCACAGATAGGAGAAAACCATCTGGGCAAGGCACACGTTCTGTATAAACTCTCCTCAGATCTCAGACTAACCCTGAACTACACACCTGTGGAGCATATTGCAAAAGCTCAGATGAGGAAAAGCAGAATGAAAGTGAAATTTGTACTGGTATCCAAGAATCAGAGTTTGCATCTTGAGTCCAACCAAGTTAATTACCTGCTAGAACAAAAATATCTACACTGTTCAAAACAATATAACAGAATCCAGAGTCTCCACAACATAATGCACACAGTGTCCAAATACAACATAAAATTATTCAACATATGAATAACTAGGAAAATGTGATCCATTTTCAAGAGAAAAAAGCAGAGAGACCAGCCCCAAGGTGATCCAGATGTTGCAGCTCACGATGACTTTAAAGCGGCTATTAGAGCTATGTGACGTAAAGGAAAACATTCCTGTAATGAATGAAAAGAGAGGGGAAGTCAGCAGGAAAACAGAAACTCTGAAACAGAACAAAGTGGAAATTATACAAATAAAAAATACCATATCTGAATTTTTAAAAGTTTATTGAGTGTGATTAACAGCAGAATGAAGATGAGAAGCAAGACAGTGAACTTGAAAATAAAGTAATAGAAACCATCTGACTTCAAGAACAGAGAGAAAATTGTTAGGAAGAGAAAAGCACAGAGCCTTAAGACCTCAGACCAAAAGGTCTAACACGTGTATTCGTAATCTCAGGAACACAGGGGGAAAAAAAGGCAAAAAAGTCTTTAAAAATAAAGAAAAAGCAGTTTCTAGAAAAAGCCCTCTTAATGCATGGAATAAGCTTAACTTTCTCATTAAAAAGGTTATCTTCATATGATAGATGAAAGTGGTAACTGTACTCATATGTTAAATTGCATTTAGAGAAATAATAGCAAAGAAGTCTTAAGATATTATAAATTTAAATAAGAGTACCATTGTACTCTGCTTGGTATAAATATCATGTTCCAAAAAAATTGTCTTTCTTTTAAAATACACTAAGATTCAAAACTGAAGATGAACTTACTCAATTCATTTTGTGGTATTAGAAGTGCACTACAATATACAAAGATCTATATTTTTAATTCAAGTAAGGGAATTGCCTAGAGTACATTAACTAATTTATAAATGTCAAACATTAATTTATAAATTGCCCTTCCTGTCACCTCTCTTCTTCCTGCTGGATGCTGATAGAGGCAATGGAAGTGGAATAGACATGAGCATGACAATCAGATTCTGCACTAGGAAAAGCCATATTAAATTCTTGCAAGATGAGTCCAGGAAATAAAGCATCTGCCAGCACTGAAATATCATGTTCTTGTTTATGCATAATGTAACAGAACAGCCTTTGTATTATTTTTAACAGTTTGGTACTTTAAATAATCTGTACTTCAAAGCAAAGTAAACAGTGCATAAGCTTAGTCTCATGACTTAGTCCTTTTATAATAGAAATTCTTAAGAACTAGACAAGTCAATCCCTATGTAAACAAAAACTTCCTCTGGGTTTCCAAATGTAGGAATCAAGAGAAGCGTATAACATAAGAAGTTTCTAATTAGACAACTGTTAAAAATCAGATAGTATTTAAGTCTATTTATGGTAGGGCTAGAAATAATATTTGATCTCTTGAAAACTTATCCATAACAATGGCTATTTCTACACATACAGTTTAAATGAAGAACAAAGAGCTTTCCAAATAACCGGAACAAAAGAGCTTTAAAAGGTAAGGGGTTGTCTCCGGCACTGAACAAATTTTTGGATTAAGAGTCAGCTACCAAACTGATGAGAAATTGCCTTGAGTTCTGTTTTGTTATTTTCTCTTTGCTCTCCTTGTGAACACAGCTGTGCTACAAGTTTTTCTTGCTTTTTGCCACATTACATCCCTACCCTCCGAAGCATTAAGTGATGCTGTTTTCTGGTCTGAGGATTTAGTATAAAGTAAACCAACAAGATCATCAAAAACAATCATCAATTAAAAATTACTGACATCTTTTAAAATAGAAAACATGGGTTCCAATTTCTGTAAAGTGAGCTTAAACGAATAACTTGGTTACATGAGGGATCTCAGTGTACAAAGCCCACGTACAACATACAAAAATACAACTAAGAAAGTTTTACGTTAATATTAACATGATATTTTAAGTATATGTTTCCTTTTGCATATGCAAAAGAACTTCTAAGGAATGATCAGTTTTGTTAAAGGAATTTCCAAATAAGTTTTAATTGATGTCCTTTTCTTTCTGTTAGTAAAATTCCTGTAATAAATTATTCAAAACCACTCCATGACTTTGTTTTACAATTAAGTCCATGTTCAAAGTGGTATGTATCAATAAATATTTGTTAAAGGGTGCTATGAATGACAATGCCCCGCTTTACTCTAATTAAAAGAAAATTCAAAGCATCTCTTTCTTCCCTTTGCCCCACTTCTACCTATTGAATGAGAAAAAGAACTTTTCAGGATAATTGATCAAAAAAAAGATGCAAGTCTGCCATATCCTAAGAAGTCAATGTTTTTCTCCTTCACTAGGACAATTTACATGTTAGGTGACAAGCACGGTAAGACAAACCCTTGGTAGTGCCTCTTTCTTATGGAATCCCCTTGACCTTGGAAGGCAAGAGAAGCAACCAGGATAATGGAGGCCCTGGGACAGGCAAGCATGTCCACAGAAGAACCATTTAAAAATGTCAGAGAACAGGCTACTCTAACCTTTACTTTCAACCAAGAGAGTCAAGGTATCCTCTGAGATACCTTGGATGCCACGGATCCTGTGCCAGTCTGTGGTAAGGAGCAGACTAAATTTGGGACTGCAGTCCACGTAGTAATTATGACAGTGTGCTTTCCTAGAGTGTCATTTGAGGTTCAGGACCATTTTCTACCCATTTAACATGACTACACATTGCGATTTTTAGAACAGGGGCTGACACTTCTTTTTTCATTCTCACTTAGCTCCTCGGGTTTATTAAACTCGGTTGAAGCTATACATAACAATAAACTTTCCTGGGAGTTGGCCCTGTTGTCAGGCACTGCTCTATACTCTGGATGTGCATCTCATTTATCTCCACAAACCCCCTATGAGGGAGATTCTATTATCATCCCTACTTTACAGATGAGAAAATTGAGGCCTGCAAAGGTTTGGAAACTTGCTCAAGGTCAAGTTACTAAGTGACAGCGCTGAAATTCAAACCCAGTTCTGCCTGGCTCCATAGTACAAGCTTTTAACTACTAGATCGCTCTTCCTCTGTCCAAAACAAGGACAGCTGGAAATAATGAGTACCAGTAAACCCCTTCCATCCTCTCTACTAAAGAGCTTCCACACACTTCATCAATGGGCAATCTGAGATCCGCATTTTTATGGGAAAATGGTAAAGCCTGAAATGAAGTGAGCGGCATGGGCTTCATAAAAGAAAATTCAAAACAGAATTGCTAAGAAAGAAAGACACAGTGTCCTCTTGCACATTGTGACGGGCAGGGTTAGTACGCCCAAAAGCCACGGAGTAAAAAGGTAAAAGCAGCAAGATTATTTAAACAATAATCAAGACTAAAGTATTTTTGTCTGGTCAACAGAATGCCCTGTCTCACCTGATTCAACCCTTTCTTCTCCTATGAAAGACACAGTTAACAGCTTCCATCAACTATAGGATATAATATTAAGAAATGAGCAATAATAAATCCCACATGTCATTTCTTTAATAGCCACATTTTCTTCACAACTTCCTGACACTAACACATGCTGAGGAAGACACTTTTAGCTCTAGAGGTCCTTAATCCATCACCAAGAGATATCAGACAATGAACAAGGCATCAGCAGAGTCCCAGCACCCTTCTTTAGGTGGGAAAGGGCCCGTAGTATATGACCAGGTCTGGGTAGAGAGAGGTCAACAAGCAGCAAACTCAATCGGACAGGCACTGAGGAAGGACGTAGAGCAAACAGGGTGAGATGCCCACAGACTTGACTTGTAATAACTGTCAACAATGGGAGAGGCAGTGTAGAGGGAGGGGTGAAAGGCAGAGGAGAATGGGGATAATTGAGAAGCAATGTCAGAGAAGATGGGAGAGGTATGATGTAAAGTATGAATGGATGACTTTGATGAGGTCAGAGGAGAATCACCTAGTCCTCAGGGGGATTGGATGGTACAGATACAGAAAAAGTCTGATGATGGGAGGCAAAAACACAAGCAAGCTTTCACCTTCTAATCTCTACTGAGCAGGAGGTAGCCTATAAAGAGTGAAGGAAGGGGTCAAGGTACAATACTTGGAGAAAGTGAAGTTATGGAGGGATGCTAAGGGGAATACAACAAACTCACCTAGCAGTATTGAGTGCCCAGATACTCTATGCTTACAGTAGAACCTAGCATTACTTGGAATTGCTCCGGCAAAGCTCCACAGTCCAAGTGTTGGGGAGGGGACACTTAGCTAGATTAATCCAGTGGCGGTAATGTGCACACAGGTATGGAAGAGCAAGGGTTAACTTGGTGTGTGCTGGAGTCCCAGGTAGACAGAGAAGGAGCTAGAGCAAGGCCATCCTTTTGTTACACTTTTCTACCTACCATTCTCCTAGTTCAGGTTCTCGTGGCTGAATATAGATCATTATGAGAATATTATCAGGACTCTCTTACAGGGTTTCCCTACTTTCTCCTCTCTGCTAATTCAAGACAAATGTTCCTAAAACCTCACTTTACATGGTCAATCCCTGTTCAAAAACCTCCCGTATCTCTTAGTTGCTTCCACAACAAAGGCCAGCCTCTTCTTTTTTTTTTTATTTTATTAAATCAATCGGAGTGACATGGTTAATAAGATTATATAAGTTTCAAGTGCATGGTTCCATGACGCATCATCTGTACATTTAGCCCAAACTCTTTGGTCAAACCCTGCAAGTGCATCATGGGCCATCTCCTCCCACATCTGCAAAACTCCTCCATCACCTCACTATAGGAGCCAGAAACGCCGTAATTATTTCAATGCATGTTATCCCCACTTGGACTCTGTAATCCTAAATAGATTTTAATTAAAATTTGGCTTTGTTAAGATATTCACCTGATCTACCTGCACCGCAAACCACATATTCCTTTTAAATGAAGATTTTAATTAAGATTTTAAGCAATTAACCTGGTATTTGTAAAAATGATCAAGCATAATTTCCCTAATGGGCTATGAAAGTACAAATTACTTCTACAGTTGCTCACTTTTAATTTATAATTTAGAAGGCAAGGGGCTCATTAGTAGAAGTTCATTGTGTAGGTGTTAACAAAGTTAATTTACTGTGAGATTTCAATCTTCAGAAAGGAAATTTACTGATCACAACTTTCAGAAATCCATCCTGAGTGATTCGCTTTTTGAGGTGACCGTGCCTAGAAATGTACACATTTGTATGGAAAAAAAGAAAAGATGTGCAGTGGAATTCACCCATGACAAACTGTAAACAAAAACATGTCTATCACAACACAGGACCCCCTAGAAAGTCCATATCTAGGGAGACCTCCATCCTGATGCCCTGAAAAACCTCTTTCCATCTCCAATGTCCCCTTCACTCCTACTACGCCAGCTACTTTCTACCACATAGGACAGGTTACCCCAAATCCTTACAATGATGTGTTGTTAAAACAATTACTACATGTGATGGTTAATTTTCTGTGTCAGCATCGCGGGGCCACAGGATGCCAGCTATCTGGTTAAACGTTACTTCTAGGTACATCTGTGAGGTGTCTTTGGCTGAGATTAACATTTGAATTGGCAGGATAAATAAAGCACATCCCCCCTCTCACCTCCCATCCCTGCCAATGTGCGAGTCCTCATCCAAACCACTGAAGGCCTGAACAAAACGAAAAGGAGACGGAAGGATGAATTCCCTGGCATGGCTGGGACATCAGTCTTCTCCAGCCTTCCACCTCCTGGTTCTCAGGCCTTCAGACTTGGACCGAACTGCGCCCTTGGCCTTCTTGGGTCTTCAGTGTCCAGATAGTAGATTGTGACATTTCTGTCTCCGTAATCACATGAATCAATTCCTCTTAATAAATTATGTTTTTATATATAATATATACACAGGTAATAAAATGCTATATTACATACTTATTAAGATGTATTATAATATATGTATTATAATTTATTGTATGACTAAATATATAATAAATTTATGATATATAATAAAATTTTAACATTGTATAAAATTTATATATATTATACTATATAGTATTATACTATATATTGTATTATATTATACTATAAAATAAATTTATTATAAAATATTGTATATCATACCATATATTTCATATATTACACTATACTGTATAATAAATTTATTATTGTATTATAGTATATAATACACTTATTATAAAATATTGTATATTATACTATAATAAATTCATATACTATATAATTTATTTTGATATATTTTATATATAGTATATTATAATTTATGTATAATATATAATATGTATTACAATATAAAATCATTCTAGTCAATTTGTCACCATAACATATATATATGTATATACTCATATACATACATATATAAAGATATATTTTATTTATTATTTCTCTGGAGAGCCCTGACTAATACACAACATTTTATGGATGAGAAACTGTGGCCAGAAAAGTTAATAGAGGCAGCAAATTGTGGGGTCAGAATTGGAATCAAGGTTTTCTGACTCCAGTGCTGTCTTTTTTCCAAGTTGTCTCAATAGAAGATTCTAAGGAGTCATCGTTAGTTATAAAACCAAGAACTAGACAAATTACTAGTAAATTATATATTGACTGTAACTAGAGATACATCCCACAGATTCTAGGTTATATCCTCCCTGTTACAGATCCAAACACATTATCTGATCACCTTTTCCAGGTGGAAGGGGAAAGGAAGTACATCCAGCTGACTGGTCTTGGGCCGCGGTTGTGTGGGGGAAAGGGAGAGGTTGGGATGTCACAGTGAAGCCTGAGAGAGAATTCTACAGTGGACCCTGAGAACCTCACAGCTATAAGAGCAAACCCACAGGCACACGGCACGTGCTGGAGCTAAGGTCTAAAGCCAGGAAGAGTCGGATAATTAGGGAAGACGACAGTTGGCAGGTATCTCGACATGTCCTGGAGGCCAGCACAAATGACTGCGGGGGAAACGGACACCCTCTCAGTGCACGTGTACAGATAGACCCAGTCCATTCACGCAGTCAGAATAAGACAGTCCCTCCCAGGTAATACACTTACGTCACTGTCAAAGGCCATGCACACTATGGAAGTCTGTTAGTGTGTAAGTAAGTTAAACAATAAAAGTATGTTAGTAGTAAGTTGATGGAAACAGGAAAAGCAATGCAATAAATTTCCAAAGGACCAATGAGAAAATATATTGAGTAAATAAACCTCACAATAAAATAATATATACATATTAATTATATATGATATATACAATGTAAAAATTGAAAAAATAAAAAAATGTTAAAACCTCGACTAGTTGTAACTGCTACAAGCAGGTTTTTGTTTTTGCTATGTAGCTCTTCAATGTAGTTCAACAAAGTCCTTGACCTTCTGGTACATGAGACTGAGGACACTAGAAATTCCAAGGGTCTCAAATACCATTGCATTGTAACACCACAAGGTACTAAAAGTCCTCTGTGTTACTAATATACGGAAGTAACTGCAGCACCACAAAGAACGTTAAGAAAGAGCCAGACTGATCAAGAAAGCATCCCCTGGGAAGAGGTGGCATTTGAGATGCGCCTACAATCTCTCCAGTTCGAACAAGAGGCAGCAGTGATGTCGCACAGAACTGGGGTGATGCCCACGGGCGAACACCAAGTGACAGATGCAAGAAATGCTGCAGGGCTTGGCCACTACCGTGGTCAGATTTGAGGAGGAATGAAAGACGACACTAAGATTTTAGGAAACATCTTCTTCTTTAATAAAGTCTCTTACTCCCGAAGTTGGCAGGGGTCTCCCACTGTTCCGAAAAACCACCTCACCTTGGATCCTGTGCCATCTTCGCCACTCAGACTTCAGGCGAGGGGCTGCTAGCCCTGGGCACTTGGACTGAAGCTAATCTGCAACTCTTCCCTTAAATCATGCCACTACCAGTTCAGTGCTCCCGTTTTTACCTCCATGGCACAGTTGAGAAAAAGCTAACCGACACACTCAGAAAGACTTTACTAAAGGCGAGGAGATTAATAAAAAGGAAGTAACCTCAAAGGTAGAATGAATCAGAAACAGGAGAACAGTTTAGCCCTTTTCAGTCCATGGAGCACAGTGGGAATCAAGCCGTCCAATTTCTCACGTCTTCCCAGATGGTCGAGACTGTTTTTAAGGTCCGTCGCCCTAATGCCCCTCCTAGGAGGCTCCTCAAAGTCAGACCACGAGAGTGAACAAACAAGCACAGCCAGGGGCTCTCTCCCACAGCCCCAGTTCGGAACCTCAAGACCTGCTTGTCATCCAACTGCCATGAGTGAGACATGACCTTGTTCTCTACCCTTGTAATTCTCAACAATGCAAACGCAACCACGCAGACAAACAGCAGCTACATCACACAGACAACCACCAAACACATAAACACATCTACAGAAAGGACACATTTGCGAAGACAGGGAAGTTTCCAAAAGGAGCTATTCATGAAGGTTGAAAATAAAAGAAGGAGAAAATACTATTAGAAAGGAAATGAGTTAAATTTGGGAAATGTTAGATTTCAGGTGCCAAGAAAACATCAAAGTAGAGATACATACCAAGTAGATAAATGTTTAATCTGGAGTTTATAAGGAAGGTTGACCCTGGAGAGGGAGAAAATTTTAAAAAGTTGAAGTCGTGGGAATATATGAGAAGAAAACACAGAAAGGAGAGAAGCGAGAGGAAGACAGAACCCTTGGAGATGCCCGTCGCACACTGAGTGGGTGGGACTGGCAGGCAGGGCCAGAAGGAGAGTGTGGGTGACAAAAGCAGTGAGGGAGGGGCTCTGAGAAAGAGGAGAGTGGGAGGGCCACAGCCCAACCAGCGTTAGGGGGAATGAGGGAGGTTATGAGTAAGAAAAGCCCATTGGACTTGAAATAAAACATAGCTGCCTTTTGAAAGGCAGAACTTAGGATGGGGGATGGTTGGACACGGGGCTGAGGAGTGGTCAGCAGGGGGAGACAGGGCACATGTCATTCATTCCTGAGGACTGAGTGCAGGGGAGGAGAGGAAGAACCAGGGCTCTGTCAGCACAGGGGCCTTGCCCATCGTCCTTCCTGCTGTGCGTCCAGCACCAAGACCAGTTCCTGGCATGCAACGGGCACTCGATAAATGTTTGTCCATTGGAGGATGTTTATGCCATGGATGCTGCTGTTTCATGCAATAAATGAATTAGTACATGAATACGGTGCTGATATTTGAGGGATATGAAAGAATAACCTTACGATGGCATATTGGTGTAGGATCTGGTTACAAGATAAAGTCTGTAAGTGCAGTTTACATCACTGCACTTAGTGCAGGTAGAGAATGAGGTCTTGCTTTGGGGTTGAAGTTAGTCTTTTTGACAGTAGTAATCTGAGGAAAATGAGAACCTTTCAGGCCAGACACTAGGTTGGGAGGGTGCATCCCTGCAGAGTGGAAACCCCCTCTGCCTTGGCCATGAAAGCACCAAGAGATACTAAGAGGTGCTCCTGTGGGGTTAGTTGTTAAGAAGGGGTTCTCCACATTGGGGGGGGGGGCAGAGGGGAGCAAGGAACTAAGAAATCCAAGCTAGTGCCCACAAGGTTGTGAAAATCCTTTGGGGCAAGAGGTCGTCTGTCTCAGGCTGGGACTGGTTCTTATACTCTGTATTAAATCCCTTTCATCTGCCCCACATTTCAAGTATTTGCAAAGTTCCCATCTGGGTGGGAGAGTATAAGAAGGTTCAGCCAGCCCTAGGGGTCGGAAGCACGGGCTGCACTGTGGTGTGAGTGGTAATAAGAGCAGATAAGCGATGTGGAGAAACTACCAAGACACCTAGAAGGTTCAAGGGTGTGTTGTATTAGATAACATGGTATTCACTTACAGGGAATCCAGAGAAGAATTCTCTTTCCCTGTTATTTCTCAGTTTGTTTTGATTCTGACAAAGAATTTAGCAGATAAGAGGTCTATAGGGAGAAAACTGGAAGAATGCAACAGAAATAAGGTACAGTCAGAACTGATATGATGTAATTAAGCAAAGCCCTGGAAGAAAGGCTAGGCCATGAGATCTAAAGCGTAGCTGGGGAGGTTCGTTTTTACAAAGTGGTATAAAAAATTGAGTAAAAAGACAGAAAGCCTGTATTCATTATAGCATTATTTGCAATAGCCACGATATGAAAGCAACCTAAGTGTCTGTTGATAGATGAATGGATGAAGAAGATGTGGATATATACATAAAGGAGTATCATGCAGCAATAAAAATGAAATCTTGCCATTTGTGACAACATGGATGGACCTAGAGGGTATTATGCTGAGTGAAATGTCAGACAGAAAAAGACAAATGCCATATGGCTTCATTTATATGTGAAATCTAAACAAAATAAGTGAACAAACAGAACAAAACAAAAACAGACTCATAGAAACAGACATCAAAGGGATGGCTGCCAGAGGGAGGGGCTGGGGGCTGGGGGCAAAGGTGAAAAACCGGCATATGGTCAATAACATTGTGATATGTTTGCACAGTGACGGATGGGTACTAGAACTAGCAGGGTGATTGCATTGTAAGGTATAAAAACATGGAATCACTATATTGTACACATGATACTAATATAATTAATATAATTAAACTAATATAATTAACTTTTTCAAAGAAGAATACAAAGAAAGCATATGGAAGACAATCCATCGAGAATTAGGGAGCATGGTCAGCTGGAAGGCTTACGGAACACAGAAAGTTCCCATCGCTGCGGTGGAGAGGCCACCAGAAAGCCCAGTGAATGAGAGAGTTTCTGCAGTCTTGAGGGGCTAGATCACTGGCATTTCTGGAAATCCTAATCGGCACAATAAAATACTATCTACAGCGATACTTGGCAACCCGAAAAACGTTTTTTTGCAGTTAGAGACGCAGTCCTACACTCGAGCCAAGTTCAGCTCACCATAATGGATATGCCACACACCGAGTCACAGCAATGGGTAAACACACACGTCTGGAAGAGTCATCTCTCAATGTTAGAAACAGCTCTCAAGGCTGGTGGCAATCAAAGGAATCACAATTAACCCACCACACTCATTTTCCTTCAAATGGAGCCAAGTCGTACTGTTTTATATCAAGATCCTTAAGGTCTTCCAGATGGAAGAAATCTAGTCCAACCTCTCACCTATTATGACTCTATTTTTAGAAATGCATGGCAGGAACCACCAGCATGCACTGGCACCCACGTGCTCCTCTGCATTTCTCAGCTTCCTTTGCAGTGCACCTGAGGTCTTGCGGTGGAGCTCTGACCATTCGGATGCTGATGGACCTGATCTAAGTCACTCCCGGGCCTGGCCCTACCTTGTATGGAGGAGGACCAGCCCACCTGCACCTTATCAGACTCTGCTTAAGTGATAAACGATCTTCCATTATGTTACTCACTGACAATTGTGGATTTGCCCATTTTATCAGCAAGCATTCATTGATTTCCAAGCCTTCTTTTAATAATCTAGCAACTCAAAGAGTTGCCAATTGTGCCAGAAAAACAGGATGGAAATTATTATATTATTGACCATAGATCCAAAAGATTTTTTTAAAAAGTAGAAGCAGTCATGAAGCTCATAGTTACAATATAGTAGCATCTCACTTATACAAAGGTTATGATTTGAGACATAACTTACAAAGGCTAACCGCCTGCGCCCCCGGGCCCCCAACCAAACACCAGGAAATAAGCCATTGAGGTCTTAAAACAACCCAGCCTGAGAGCTTCAGAGCTTCATTCACTCGTTAGCCTTGAGGGCTCTATTTATTTACTCAAGTTTTCTTGGAGTAAATAAATCAGCCTTGGAAATCGGGTTTGTTATTTCACACAGACAGGAACTAGGAAACTGGAATCAGTAAGCAGTGGTGCAAGACAGGTGCATATCACAGAGTCCCAAGAGGGCAGGAGGGCTCAGAACTCTGAAAGGAAACACACCCAAAAAGCAGGATGACTGAGCCCCGCCGCTCCTCCTGGTCCTGAACGGCAGCACTGGTGGGGTTTGGCCCACAACATAAAAATGACGTCATGTCCTCAACGAGCCACTGTGGGCATCTAGTGAAGGCAGGACAATGTGTAAGAAGTCTCTGGGAATGACTACTCACACCAGTTTCAGTGTTTAAAGGCATATACTTGCTTGTGTGAAAAACTAATTTGTGAGGGCCACCTTATTTCCCTAGGATGCCACACAACAATGCCCCAAAACATGAGACATTGCTATTCTCCTACTGGTTGAGAATGGGTGGTTCCTCCCAATCAGGGCGCACATACTGGGCATGAAGGAAGCTAGGATTCCATAAGCAAAAGCCAGATCCAAGTAAAACTGTTAAGTAGAAAGGAACCTAGAGGTCATTCAGTCCAAGCTCCTGGCAGAAAGGCTAGGCGGCCAGAGGGTGCCCATTCTTCTCACTGTGCAGGAGGAACTAGAGCCCATGTTCCCTGCTAGCAAGCTGGGATACAACCACCACATCACAATTCTCCTTCCCTGGACAAACTCACAGCCGCTCCATCCCTTTGTGGAACCTCCTTTGATCCACAGGCCCAACACACTCACCTGCAGAAAGCAGTGTCCAACGGGGGCATGCTCCACAAGGGTGGCGTTGTACACCTGCCTCCAGAAGATGGGCTCGTTGTCATTCACGTCCTCCACAGTAACACTCACCAGGCAGGTGGCGGACAGCGGGGGCTCCCCGAGGTCTTGGGCCACCACTCTAAGCTCTACAGCCTCCTGGACTTCTCGGTCCAGATTCCGGATGGTGCTGATCAGGCCGCTTTGGGGATCAATGGTGAAGGATGGTTCACACTCCACCGTGGACCTCAGAGCCTCTTGGCTGCAGCGAGCAGGAAGGTGGACCAGCTTGTAGCGCAGGGTGGCGTGGCTGGTGCCAGCTTCGTCTGCGTCGGAGGCGCTGACCCACACAACCGCGGTGCCAGGGGCCGCCGCCTCGGATACTGAGGCCTGGTAATGCTCCTGGCTGAAGAGCGGTGGCTGGTCGTTCAGGTCGGCGATCCGGAGCAGCAGCGTCTCCTCCGTGCTCAGCGGTGGAGACCCGGCGTCTGTGGCCACCAGTCGCAAATCATAAAGGTCGCGGCTCTCCCTGTCCAGGGGGCCCTCGACGCAAAGGAAGAATACCCCTGGGGAGCCGCCAGGCCGCAGCGCGAAGGCTCCTTCTGAGCCCTCCAAGGTCAGAGAGATGGCCCTGCCCCCGAGGCTCATATCCAGTTCCCCAGCTTCTTCCTCCTCTGGGTCACCATCTGCGTCGGACACCGAGACTCGAGCCACGTAGTCGCCAGGTCGGGCACCCTCAGAGACTTGCGCTGCACCCCCCTCGGTGAGGAAGAGCAGGTGAATGGTGGGCCGGTTGTCATTCACGTCCAGCACAGCTATGGACACTCGCACAGTGGCGACCTCAGGCTCTGCACCTCCATCGCGGGCCTCGACCACCAGCTGGTGCCAGGCCTGAGCCTCACGATCCAGCGGCCTTTGCAGGCGCACCACGCCGCTCAGCTCCTCCACCTCGAAGTAGGCCGCGCCCCCCAAAGGCCCGCCACCACCGCCTGCCCCGGGCGCCTGCCGGCTACGGATGCTGTAGTGCACCTGGCCATTGGGCCCCAGGTCACGGTCAGTGGCACGCACGCGGCAGACCTCGGCACCCGGCTGAGCATCCTCCCGCACAGTGGCGCGGTACTCGTCCTGCTCAAAGACCGGCGGGTTGTCGTTTTCATCCAGCACGCGCAGCTCCACACGCAAGTGGCCTGTGCGCCGCGGGCGGCCACCGTCCCATGCCTCTATCTGCAGCTCGTGTGCTGCCGCCTCCTCTCGGTCCAAGCGCCGCAGCAGCACCAGGTCTAGGGGCTCGAGGAGTGACGAGGACTGCGGCGACCCGGGGGTCCCGTAGCGCAACTGGAAGAAGGGTCCTGCGGGGTCCTCGGAAACGTCAGACGGTTGCACCAGGGTGTAGCCCTGTGTGCTGAACAGCCCTGCGTCCGGGTCGCGAGCACCTGGCAGGCGAAAAGCCGTACCTGGAGGGCTAAGCTCGGAGACATCAAGTTGCAGGGAGTCTCGGGGAAAGCGGGGCGAGTGGTCGTTGACATCGTTTACACGGATCTCCACCTGCACCACATCACCCAGCAGGGTGGCGGCCACGAAGCTGTAGCGGTCCCGCTGCTCGCGGTCCAGACGCCTTGCAGTGCGGATGATGCCGGTGTCTGGATGCACGTGGAAGTCGTCCAGCAGCGGGGAGTCCTCTGAATCCTCAGACAGAAAGAAGCCGCCCCCCTCCTGTTGCTGCGCAGCGGGCAACCCGGCGCGAATGTCGCCGACTAGAGTGTCCGGAGGAAGTCCCTCGTCTACAGAAAGGCTGAGGTTGAACACCTGGGCAGATGAGCCCGAGGCCGCCCACATCCACGCATGCATGAAGAACCCCAGCAGGAAGCGCTGCGCCCTGGCGTCGCCACCGCCGCCAGGCCGCCCGCGGGGTGACCCTCGCCTCCCCGCGGGAGCCTTTCGCTGCTGACGCCCTTCGCCCATCCTCCGCGCAGAAGGGTTCATTGCTCCGCCAGGTCCTCGGGAAGGCTCCCGGGTAACTGCCAGCTTGTGGCGGGATGACAGAAAAAATCCAGGAGCCTCTTCAGTATCTGAGCCAAAGAAGAATAGACTTTGTTTGGCAAACAAGCCCACAGACTGAGAGTTTCCGAGGTTACATCTGCAACTGGTGAAAAGGTCCGCCGCCTGCAGCTCACGCAGAGGGGGACGCGCTGGGTGTCTGCGCCGCTGCGGCCACCTCTTCAGCCCCAGGATGTCTTTAAACGGGTCTCATCTTTTTTTCCTCTCCCGTTCCTTGTCCTGCTCGGCTGGTTGTTTCCCCCTGGTAAAGTCAGGTGCATTATTTCTTTTGCCAAAAAGGATGAAATTATTTAAAGCGCACAAACACAAGGACAGGATGGGGGTCGAGCAGGGGAAGGGGGTGGAGTAAGGGCGGGGAGGCCGAAAGTGAGCGCGGCAGGCTGGGGAAGAGAGGGAGGCAAGAAGGGAGGAGGAGGCGGCTGGGTCAGCGGTGCGCTCAGCTGCCAGGGGTGGCTGCTCCCCGCCACCTCTTGGGGAGCAGAGGACCGCCTGGCACCCTCTGCGACTCAGCCCGCGGCGCCTCCCCTCCCGTCTCCTCCCAGCTGTGTGACGCGGTGCACGCGAGGGCAAATTCCAACCTGTGAGTCGCTGCTCTGCAGCAGGGCGCGTTCTCGCCTGGGCCAGGGACGGAGGAGAGGGGAGCAAAAGAGAAAGGACCCGGAGATCTGGGCCGCCAGGCAGTTGGGGGCTGCGCAGGCCGGCGGGGTCTGCGCAGACGGGCATCTGCCCTGGTTTTGAGGGCTAAGTGACGAAGGTGGGGGGAGGTGAGGGGAGCAATCTCTCCACGCCCTCCCTCTCCATCCCCTTGACTGTCCTTTCCGCCGACCAGACGCTTGGCTCAGGCTGAGCACAGAGGGCGGGGGTTATAATCACTTTGGGGAGCAAAACTTTGTGTTCTCCATTTGGCAAGGAACACTCGTCCCCAGCGGAAGGACAGATGAAGTCAAAAGCCGATGCACAGCTGGGGCCAGGATAACTGCAAAGTGGGGAAGGTAGAACTTGAAAACCGTCGAGAAACCCCGAGAAATCTTACACCCACATGGTGTAAACCACGCTTTACTATGCCAGGTTACTACTCAGCGGCACGTGAGCATCTTGTCACTCCCCTCTGCCAACAAGAGTGAGGACAATGAATTCGGCTTGTGAACACTCTTTATACATTCAGCGCCATCACGACACTTCCAGGATTTTTAAGATGCTGATTTATGGGCTGAAAGACAGGATGGCTGAGGCCCCACCACATCCCAGCGCTCCACCATCGCCTCTGAGCAAGGAAGTTGGTAGGCAGGGCCAGTATTGAGAACACCTTCAAGGTAACTTGTGGCTGAGCCCAAGAAAAGTGCCAATAAATTGCCATAGTTGCAAGTTTCCCGTCAATTGTCCATAATAATTGGTAGAAATTGATAAATGGCCTCTAATAAAGGATGCTTGATGAAGGACTCTGTGACCTCTTGTGAATGGCTGGCTTTATTGTAGCAAATGGTTTCTGCAATTTTGTATTTAGATGGGAGGGAAGAGCTCATTTTCTAGATCCCGTAGCTCTCCTCTAGGGGGCGCCGGGAGCCCTGCACAGTGTGGTTCCTGCAGCAACAGCGAGATGCCCTTTTCATACACACTGGAGGTATATACCTGCTAGTCTACACCCACATCACCAACTCCCCCCACACAATAGTGAAACAATTAGTTTATAGCAGATATGTTGCATGTAAATGGAAACATTAAAATAAATTCAGCTTCCTTTCACCAGTGAAGACTCCTTACCATGGAGATTTGTTATGTATTTACTCTTCTTTCCTCTTAACCTCTTCAAGTTTACCCTAACTAGTTCCCCTGCCTCCGTTCTTGCCCCTGTATAAGTAATTCTCAGCCAAGCATTCGGATTGATGTTTTTAAACTTGCCAACATATTTCCATTATACTTGGATTATAATCCAGGCTCCGTTTCATAGTACGAGACTCTCCCTACATGCCCTATTTACCTCTGGGACTTCATCTCCTACCACCATTCTGCATCCAGCTGTCCCGCCTTCTCTCTGACCTTGGTGGCGGTTGTGGACTGAATGTTCATGTCTCCTCCAGAATTCCTGTGTTGAAATCTTACCCCCAATGTGAGGGTGTGGTGAGGCAGAGACTTTGGGAGGTGACTAGGATTAGATGAGGTCCTGGGATTAGCGCCCTTAAGAGAGCCTTGAGCTGTGAGAGAGCTCGCTGCTCACTGCTGCTCTCTGCCACACAGAAATCGCAGGCAGTCAGCAACCCTCACCTAAGACTTGATCTTGCTGGCACCGTGATCTCAGGCTTCCAACCTCCAGAGCTGCAAGAAATAAATTTTTGTTTATAAGTCACCCAGTCTATAGTACTTTGTTACAGCAGCTCGAATGGGCTAAGACAGCCTGAGTTTGAATTGTTGGAACCTTTCTGTGTCTGGGAGTTATTTCTTCTGCTTTGCAAATATTAGGCTCTTTCTCCTTTAGTTCTCAAATCAAATGCTTAGAGACCTTCCTTGACCACCCCAGCTCAAGTAGCTTCTGCACCACAAACCCAGCCATATTTTTCATTCACAGCACTGATCAGTCCCTTAAATCAGCTTGTTTTATTCATTTGTTTTTTAGAGTTTGTGATCTCAACCTTCTTTATACACTTTAAACGCTGTTTTATCCCAGCACCTAGAATGGCACATAGAACGAAATGGATCTCTACTCACTAACTCTAACTATGTATTGGATGACTGGGTGGCTGGTTGGTTGAACTGATGGGTAGATGAAGGATAAGTATGTTAAAGGAGCGGTTTGAAGCCATAACTCAGAATTAATTGGCCGTGAGATCCTTTACTGTGATGAATTGTATCTTCACAATTTACTCATTTAAATCACTTTCTGGGGGCTTCATGAGCTTATTTTTGAACTTCTTCAACTGACTTTGAAAACTGTATTGGTATCAAATATTTACTGACGTCTAAAAGGAAAAGCAGCTAATGTTTCTGCATCTTTCACTGACACAATCTTTGTAGACCGTGGTTTAGTTTAGAAACAAAGGGAAAATCAGGAACTGCAAGCATCTACCTTCCCATTAGTTTCTAGGCTTTATATTCGGAACATGTGCAATTCAAGGTCTCCTTCCCACTTCTCAATACCCCCTAGAAGGCTGTCCTGAGCAGCATTCTAGAATAGAGGATTCAGTTTAGTTGAGTAAAAGAAATAAGAGCATTTCTCAAACAAGAAAAAAATAATTTTAGATAGTATAGGAGCTAACAGCCCACAAAAATAGGTGAGGGTCTGACCTTGAGAGAAGCATCATACGCAGTGTAACTGGCGAGCATTTGGGCTCTGCAGTGGGCAACCCTGGTTCTGTTCTATAATTTTGAGCAAGTTATTTCAACCTTGTTAAGCCTGTTTTCTCCTCTCCAAATTGAGGATTATATTATCTAATTTACAGGGATGTTTTGAGCCCTAAATGAGACAGTGTATGTGAACTAGTGCACAGAAGCCATTCAGTAAATATTACTTCTTTTGCCTTCTGTTTGTGTGATGAAATATTGTGTGAGGAAATATTTTGAGGGGTGACATGTTTTGGGATTCTCAGTAATATCAAACTCTGACTTCTTAGCCCCCCTGAATGTGTGGAGAAGGAAACAGCAAAATTCCCGGTACCATGAACAGACACTACCATGGGCAAAAGGCCCAGAGCAGATGTTCACTCGGTGTGACATGGTTTAGGTAGTACAGGAAGTCCATTGTCAAAAACCTGTTCTCCCAGACTGTAGATAGTACTTAGCTCTGCAATAGTTAATTTAAGTTGTCTAAATAGTTAATCCTGAGTGCCAAAAGCAGTGTCCAAAGCATCTCAGATCAACCTTTTAGGAAAGTAATTATAACTGTTACCCCCATCTTACACAGAAAGGCACTGAGGTTCAAGGACATTGCAAGTAAATTGACCAAAGTCACACAGGTGTAAGGGGTGGAGCTGGAATCTCAACCCAGACAGTTTTGTCCAGTGTCCGTGGCCTTTGGAGCTCTTCACAGGTTATTTATCACCTCTCTGATTTTCTGCTTACAGCTGATTGTTTGGCTTCTGAATTCTAATTGAAATCAATACAGTGACATAGTAACAGTTTTTGAAAAAGTATGGGAGAACAACAGAAAAAAGAATTTCGAACAGCATGTTTGTGTAAATGGCGGGACGGCACAGGGGAATAGCCACCAGAATTAACCCCCCTACGGATGCCGAGGGACGACTGTAGCTCAGTTTGGGGGGAATCAAAAGTTATACGAGGATTTTCGACTGTGTGGGAATCAGAGCCCCTAAACCCCATGTGTTCAAGGGTCAACTGTAATTATTTCCTCTGATTCTTGGGAAAATAGAGAAAAACGTTATACCAACATTTCATCAGATGGTTGAGACAAGTATAACAGCTTATCATTAAGTAGATTTAGATATATCAAAACATATTTTTCAAATCTAGGGAAAGCTGGAATGTAAGAGTTAGCATATACTGAAGTTCCCCCTCCATTTGAAGATGATCCAGTAAGTAGGCCTGAGACAGAAGCCCTGCTAAAGCAATTCCTTCCTGATCTTCCCCAAATCCCCTTCTCTCTCCTAAATCGCTTATTCTCCTTCCCACTAAGTGGCAAGGCAGACCAACTTCTCCCCACTGCCTCCACCAGACTCCAGATGGCCTACAAAGGCCAGTCCAACCTGCTCAAACACACAGCCTTTAAGACTTGGCTTCTCTGTCTTTGGCGCACACACACACCTTGTTCCCCTACCCTCCCCACCCCCCGAAAGCCGTTTTTTAGATGAAATAATCCCACTCCTTATTTCCCCAACCCTTTAATCATTTTGTTTCTCTTCTCTGAACTCTTTCCAATTTCCCTACAGGTTGTGTAAGATGTGGAAACCAAAACCACACACCGTTTTCGAACAGGGTCTACGCATTGCCAAACCTAGGGAGGCTGACTTACTTCTTCAGTCAGAAGTCAAAGCCAAGTCCAACAGGTTCTTAACAAGTGGATGTCGGAGCAGGTGTTATACCCCCAATTCCAATAAAGCAACCCCTTCTGAGGAGATAGCTATTCAGTATGCAAAGGTACTTTCACTCAGAGGGATTTCCAGAATATTCACATATGTGTTTGTATAAGACACCGTGAAGCGCATAGCTAACGAGGATAAAGATAAGTAGCATTTAATCCTGTCCATATTTTTCTAGGTGTAATTGCTCTTTGTGTGAGTAAAGGAAGCCGATCCGTTTCCTGGAACAAAGCAAAGTTCACTGAAATACATACATATAATATATGTTATAATAATTCCAGGCAAGAGAAAGCAAAGGAAATACCCAGAACCTTGCCAATCCCACAAATATTCAGTGAGAAAAACACCTGGATTCTCCCCAAGCCACAGCTGTTCAGTTGGAAAATGCCTGGATCCCATTGAATCAAGGCAGTCAGGGGGAAAAGAACCACATCCGGCCCAGTGTGTCTCCGCACTGCGACAGGCACACATGAATCCTATTTGATCAAGACACAGTTACTTTGGAAATAAATGGATCCTGCTGGATTCCAGCACAGTTCACGATTAGCACATGCAGATGGGGATGCACAGGGTACAGATACTATCTGTGAGAAACTCCTCGAACACACAGGCATTTGGGGTCAGAGCTCATGCCACTGAGTTTTGGCCATGTCAGTATCTCAGTTGCTTTTCTCATGGAACATATGTGGCTCTGGCAATATTGCTCCTTGATTAAGTTTCCGGGATCACACAGGATCTGAGTGTTTTGCCCTGGTTCTTCAGATTTAGCAGTGTGCCCATATACAGAGAAATGCAAGATTGAACGTCAACCTTGTTTTTCTTCAGTATGATCAACAACATGGTAACAGAATCATAACAGGAATGTTCCAGATCTTTCTGAACACATGTGAATCAAGGGAAAAGAAAACATTATCTCTATCATCACAATTTACATTTTCCACATATTTCCATTTTTTGACATAAACTTATTTTGCATCTAATACATTGTTCACAGTTTCCAAATTTTTTTTCAGCAATTTGTAATACAAATACCAGTATTGGACCTGAAAATCAGGCAGATATTTACACAAATTAAATAATGAATGAATTTACCTACTTGAAGGCATGCAAAGGTTTCCCATAGCTATTGTAATGTATAAGGAGTACATCATAGCTTAATAGCTTTAAAGCTGTTTTTAGATTGCAGACTGAGCTAATCCTGAGGGGAAAACCCGTGCTTTGAGAAATCACAGACTTGGAGTCTGAGGGCTCTAGAAACCCATGGCCTTGGGAGAGCCCATTCCACCCAATGGCTTCCCCCAGACAACGAGCTTGGGGAGGCCAGGATAGAAACCGCTTCCTGAACTCAGGTGCTCCTCAGCTTTCCTTTGTCGACCGCCAATTCCTTATTTCCCATAACGCTTTATAGTGCAAAAAACCGAGGATGAAATTCCAGAAGCTCTTGGCTTGGCAAGATGCATTCAATTAATAAACCATGGTCTTGCTGGAGAGCAGGCCTGACCCCGCGGCCAATGACATGCACTCTGACCGCCGCACACAGTGTTTTCGCCCTTGTACTGAACTCCAGGGTATGTGCTGTTAGTACCATTACTGCAGAGACAGGAGCTGGTCTTCAAACCCGTTTCCTGTGTCTGCAAAAGTTTCTTTTTGTTTCTTTCCTCTGCTTTCATGGGCTTTTATTTCTGCCGCTTTATATATAAACCCGGCCTCTGAGTTTTTGTCTTGTGCTTTATCTTCAAGATCTCCTTTGAAGGCCTTCAACCTCTCTTACCATATGTTTTGATCCCCAGCCCACCTGCTCCACCTGTGGGCTTTATTCTGTTCTTTCCTTCTTTAAAGCCCTGGTCTCCAGTCCAGGCAGAAAGCATAAGCTTAAAATAACAGCCATAAAAAAATAAAAGTACTATAGAGGAGATGCTTTAAAGACCCAAATGATAAAGCTCTTCAGGAGACACAGATGAATGTTAAATGCTGGGAAGCAAGCACCAGCAATCAGAGAGGCAATTGTTCATTTCTGAGCAAGTGTGCAGTGTGGCCCACGAGGAAGGAGGCAGAGCCATGCATGGCCACAGAGAGGCCACACAGCTGCCGATCCTGGAACACTGTAGGGGCCACAGGACTGATTCCCGTCCCTCCTCTGCAAGCATGGCCCCAGCAGCAAAGCCATATTCATAAATCAAAGTAATCTGAAGACTTACTGGGACTGGGAACCTCATGCTCCCTTGCTCCTGGACATTCATCCTCTTAGTCCCCTACGGCAGATAAAATAATGATCCTCCAAAGATGCCCACATCCTAAGCCCCAGAACACTTACCTGATAAAAAGGACTTTGCTGACTTGGTTATGTTAAGGATCCTGAGATTGGGAGATCGTCCAGGTGGGCCCAGTGTCATCACAAAAATCCTTGTAAATGAAAGAAAAAGGCAGACAGGTCAAAGTCAGAGAAAGAGCTGGGACAGTGGAAGCTGAGGGCAGTGTGAAGGGACCACGAGAGGCAGAATTCGGGCAGCCTCTACACGCTGGAAAAGCCAAGGAAACGGATTCTCCTCAGCACCCAGAAGGAGCAGAGCCCTAACAGCACCTTGATTTTTGTGAATTTGTTACAGCAGCAATAAGAAACTAATACATCCTTTGACAGTTCCAAGGCTGGTTTGCCCTCTTTCCTGCATCCTCTATAACAGCAATATTCCCAGTGCCTATTACCCCTCAAACATCTAAATTCTCATTACAAAGAAGGGGGAAGCTATCCCCACTCTGGTTTTGCTTCCAGCCAAGCTTATCTCAAGGGGTTAACTCCAGTTGGTAATTTGGGCAGATTGATTGCCAAGAATGTGATTCTTACAATGTCAAGACAGGCCTTCGTCTTTGATTTAAACACATTCTCCAAAAGTTTCATCTTTGTATGAAATGTTCCAGAAAAATGTCTGCCAAAAAACATTGTTTAAAAGATTAAAGAATACTGTGCACAGAGAACACAAGTGTTAAAATCTTCACTAGACATGCCTTTCGGGTATGACTGAGGGGTAGCCACAATTCATCTGAGGAAGACAACAGAGGCTTTGTGAAAGAGGCTTAGAGCATGAAGTTTACTTTTAAAGCCAAGCGCTTGGCCCAGTGGCCAGAAAATGCGGTTAGGCTTGTATTGTGGAGAGACGTAAATCCTGAGTCTGGAAGCAACCTGGGCGTTATATATAAAGGGCCGGGAAATACACTCAGTGTTGGGGGCCACTGGCCCAAGAGGTAGGAAGCCTGCTCCTGCACTCACGGAGGGTCCGCTGCTTTTCATCGGCTCGTACTCAGTGCTAAAGGCAGTGGTTTTCCAACTTTCTGACCCACTCCGAGAAATACATTTTACATTGTAAGCCAGACACACACACACACACAGCAACCTGGAACCACAGTTGTATGATACCCTACTCACCCTCACAGTGAGATGTGCTCCAATTCAATTTCCTGATTTTTATTATTATTTTTCATTGTTATTTTTAAAATGCTGGCCAGGAGCCACTAAGTGGTCATATCGGCAGTTTAAAAACACAACTTTAGTAGCACTTTTTATCACTACATATTTTTTTCTCAATTAAAACTCAATTAATGAGTTTTTTCATTATTACTTGGTAACTTCAAATGAAATAATAGTTTCGAACTGAGTACCTTTAAGGTCTTTTCCAAGTTTATGATTTCATTTTTCTTTTTGGTCAAGAAGAATATTATTTATCCAAAGTTTCTTTTTTAATATAATGAAGCAAGGACTCACAACTGGAAACTTTCCCTTCAGCAAATTTGTTTAATAAATAAATGAGTTTTCTAAGATAATTCTGACATTTCTTATTCTTTAACGAGTACTTCCTAATCAAAATAAGGAATTATTGAAAGTATCGTCACCTTTTTGGGTGAGGGCACGTGGGCATTGGTGTTTGTGAATTTTGATTTCAGGAATTTGAGGAACTGGAGTCGTCACCCCTCGGGGACAAAGCATTGTGAGCCACTCCCCCTCCCCCAGAGCATTTTGATGTATCATCTTAGCCAGTGTCACCTCAAAAACCACCTTCCCTCCCTATGGCTAACTGCTCAAGACAGGTAATGCGGGCGTCCTAGACTCAGAGAAATCTGCTCACCTTCACTGTGTTTTCAACAACCATGCTTCACAACACACTTCTCAGATTCCTGCCTGTAAAATAAGAATGACACTAAACTCCCAGAGTGGAGGAATAGTTAATAAACTGTGCTATCCCCACCGAGATGTAAAACAATAGCCATCACTCATCCGTTTGCGTACAGGTGACAGATTCCAATTTCCCATTTTTCAGAGACACTCTCCTCATTACCAAGCAAAACCGGACCCGTTAACTTGCCCAAGATCTATAGCTCGCTGCGGTGACCTCATCGGTCTGTGTCCCTGAAGGGGACTCCCGCAGGTGGTGCCGAGAGCAGCGCTGATACTTTGATACATACTGCCTGCATAGGCCCATCCTCCATGCCAGCGAACTTCCTTTCCGTTTTGAGAGGGGCAATTATTTTAAATCGCCATATATCAAAATGGCTTTGCTCTTGCCCGCAATAGAGCAGGTCAATAAACTAGAATGTAAATGAGTGTCTCCAGCTACTTTGATTTAGAAAATTAAAGATTACCAAAAAAGGAGAAGCAGAGCCCACGCGGCTTCACTGAGAACTGAGGCCGGGTCACAGTTCAAGGCTTCACAATGTGAGGCTCACTAGGTCGGGATTTAACTTTGTTTTTAAGTCCCATCGAATTCTGTTGGAAAGTTTCTTGTTTGCATGTTTTGGGAGAAAGGACATGGTCTCTTTTATGCAAAGGGATAGAAAGACAAAGTGAAGGATGCTGAGAAGGTAGATGTTGGGTATTATAAGACAGCTGAGAACATACCAAGAAATTGTTGCTTCTGTCAAATAGTTACTCGAGAGAGAATGTCAGTGTTGAACACAGAAAAAAATTCACCTGCCCAACCTACCCAGAACTAGAACTTCTTCTGGTTCAATAAATAGTACCCCGTTTAAAATGTGGCTTATAAGGAGAAATGCATTCAGAATTCCAAATAAGGATTTTGAAGGGAAATTCTAAGTCTGTAGATTGGCCAGCCCTGGAGGAAAATAGCATGTTGATTTACAACTCTGAGAGGAACTAAGAGCCTCTGGCACCTTCAGGACACATGGCCAGAGGGGAGCTTTCATCTCCAATTCGGACTGAAGAGCTACAACTGTCCAAAGCCGTGATTTGGACTCATAAGATATTAGAGGACCCTGTCTATTCAATTTTAGAGAGTGTTACACTCAACCCTTGGACTATTTAATTGATAGGAGGTATAGACATAGCAATTAAAGACAAATACAAAAAGTAGTTACATTTTATAGGTTTTTCTTTAGAGATAGCTATTTTTAACTAATTTATGATGAGTAACTTTTGAAATCTAAAGACATTTAAAATGAGTGATAGGCCCTGGCTGGTGTGGCTCAGTGGATTGAGCGCTGGCCTACGAACCAAAGGGTCACTGGTTCAATTCCCAGTCAGGGCACACGCCTGGGTTGTGGGACAGGTTCCCGGTGAGGGGTGCTTTGAGAGGCAACCACACATTAATGTTTTCTCCCTTTTTTTCTCCCTCCCTTCCCCTCTGTCTAAAAATAAATAAATAAAATCTTTTAAAAAATTAAATTAAATTAAATTGATGCTAGGATTTTTAAAATCTGAAATATCTATTAATTCCAGAAAGCCCAGCTATCAAACTCCAAAGCTGTTCCCAAGGGATAGCATCTAAATGAATGCAAGCCCTCCGTGGTTGGCTGAGCTTGCAGACAGGGGTATAAAGCAGTAAGAACAACGTCTCAGTGTGGAAAATACGTAATTGACTTCTGTATTGTTGGATGAATAAATTATTGCATGGGGAATTCTCTTAACTTGTTTTTCTTCACATGTGAATCAAAATTGTTTTTCCTCACTTGTTGGCCAGGGACTCTAAAAATATTAAGTCCTTTCCTGATTGCTTTTTGTTTTCTTCCAGCAGTGTTTAAACCAACATAAGGAGAGCAGTTTAAGTCAGTGACTTCTGTTTGGTTATTTCTGAAGATTTATCTAACATTGCTTTTCTGTTGTATAGACAAACAAGTGGCCTGATTTGGGGGGGATCCAGTCTCCCTACACAAGCAGATTACTGGGGTATATTGAACTACCACAAGGGGGCGTGAGAGCCAAGTTTTTCCTGCTGGCATTCCATTAAAAACCCTTCCAGACTTACTAAGTGGATTACACATTAGGAATTCAAGGAAGAAACTGGTAGGACAAAATCCCTTCCTCAGAAGAATTCACCATCTAGGGGAAGCAGATAACAAAAATTAATTACGCTCCAGGATAAGTAATGCTGTAATAAGGGGTGCCAACAGCCTTGCGGAACTCAGAGGAAAGCTTCGCTGTCACTCAGATCCAATGTAGCTAAGCGAGTTCATTGCGTCAGCCATGGCTCAGCAGCAACCTTAACATCCTGGGCCCCTGATCCTTCCGAGACTCCAGCCCCATAGATAGCCTCCCCATTCCCCACATGTTTTTGGATTAATGCAAGCACCTTCCTCCTTTTATCTGGTCTTCCTTGACCAGCTAACTGCCGCTAGAGGGAACCTTCTTCTCACTCTGTATCATATCACTGCTGTCTGTTTTCCTTTGTAGCACTTAACCCTTTCTGAAATTAACACCTTTATTTAATTTCCTGTTTATTGTCTGCCTTCCCTTTGAAATGCAAGACCCTTGTGTATCATATTTACTTCTCTATCCCCAGAGCCAGCACAGTACTGAATGAACTTATGAATCAAAGCAGGTTGACACTATTTCAAATCCACAAGTTCCAACCTCAGTTGGGTCCTCACAGCTGTTCAACAAACCTTTAAACCAGCAAATGTTATTCTTTGAGTCATAAGAACACTCCCCCCATTCCCTTCTGCAAAAGATGTCCCCTACATCCCTTCCCACCCATGCGCCAATGGCAGGGCCCCTGGAAGGGCTTCAGTGGGCTTCCCGCAGCCACATTTAAAGAACTGCTAGCACAAATCTTATGTGGCCTCTGCTGCATTAGAAAAGGTTGACCAGTCCCTCCTTTTTAAATGTGTCCCCTGTGACTTACACAAAATTTTTCTCTCCTGGTTTTCTTTTCCCAGACCTGCTGAATGGAAGATGCCTTAGACAGGACCCACACACACATGTTCTTCTGAAGAGCCACAGGTAGTTTTGCTGCACAGGCAAGGTTAACACCACATCCCTGGGCCTGCTTCTTTTCTCATTTTGTTTGTTTGGTTTTGTTTTTTTTTGTTTTGTTTTGTTTTTGTCCAGGGATGGTTTTAAATTTAAGGGCAGTGGCGGGGGTGGGGGGGAGAGCATAAAGGTGATTGTTGGAATGGGAGGTGGAACCAGACTACTTGCCTTATAACCTCCTCTGTATGGCAAACATATCTCTTTCAGTTGGATTACATGTGTCCAGAATGCTACAAATAAGAAGTTTCAGGATTCCCTTATACACAGTTTCTATGAAAGCCATTGTAAAATGCATGTATTCAAGACTTACCTAAGCTTCAGAAAACATTAGCTACCAGAGAGAACATTTTTGTTACCAAGGTGATTATTATTGAGGGGATAACCTGTCCCCCAAGACTGGTAGCACATGCCCACTTCCATGGCTTCAGTCTTCTAGACCCTGAGCAACCCCAGACTGTGACTTTCAAGATTACACATGCTTTCCCCCTCCAATACCAACTTCTAGTTCTCAGCTGGTGCCCGGTCTTCTCCAAAAGATATTTTATTGTCCTCTCAACCCCAATTTATCATTTTTTTCCTAAACTGGTTTTCTCTCTCACTGATATAATTCATTCAATTATAATAATGTGATTACCTACCCTGTCACCTAATTTAGGACTTCTCTCTCAAAACCTCAGACAATCACTGAGTTCTATTGACTACACTTTTAAGTACAGTTCAAGTCTCATCTCTTTGACATTGCTTTAATCCAGATGGTTAGGTCTTATTCAAACCTTTAGAATCACTTCTTGACTAGCTAGCCTGCCTTAAGTACCTGAGCATGTTCCCTCCCCTCCACTGTCAACCTACAAAATATTGCCATAGTCGTCTCTCCAGGGCTCAATCTGCCCCCTACCCCTCACCTTGTTTAAACCTCTCAGTGGCTCTTCAGTGAGCCAAGTCTCCTTAGTCCTCCAGGCACTGCCCTTCCGTATTTCCCAGCCTCACCACCTTCCTGCCCTCCCGAGACCTCTACCAGCTCCCACCTTTTAGGAGTTCTAGAAATCGTCACTAAATTGTAAACATGCAAGTGTATCCAAGACCTAGGCACACACTCACCCCTCAGGAAATGCAAACTTCTTGGACAATCAGTCGATTTTTCTTTGCTGGGTGGTTTTATTTCACATGCTAAGGTTCTTCCACATCATTTATTCTGACTTCCCTACAGCAATTCTTCCCCCTGATTCCATTTTAAGTCAAATTGCTACATCAGCACAGCTCAGAAACACTGCCATCTTGTGATCACAGAAGAAGGTGGAAAACACAATGATCCTCCCTTTACACATTTTTTTTTTTTTGTAAACAGGAAGAGCTAAGAACTGGAAATTTCTCTTATCCAGGCCTTAAAATGAACAGCACTTTATTACCACTAGAAACTTTAAGTTATGCCCCTACTTTTAGTGACTTTATTTTGTGAGTTTTGTTGATTTCCCTTAACCAGAAACTTAAGGATATTAAAGGATACGTTTATATGAGAGCCATTTGCAGAGGCAGGTCTTTTACTGGCTTGGAGAAATTTTCAGTCTTTGATTTTAAAAAATTCATGTGAGTTCCAGACCACGGCTGTTAGTCTGTGAGGGCAGCGATGTATTGACTTTATCTGCAGTATAAATGCGAAAAGTCCCAAAGCACCTGCTTACTGAAAGAATAAAGGAATGAATGGGCAGCAGATATGGTGACAACTTCACAAGTGGTGGCAAATGTTTTTCTAATATTTTTGAAATTTCGAGTCCATCCTGAAACATGGATGAGCTGTATAATCTTAACTACCCAAAGGTGAGTAATCAGGGTGCCTCTCCACTCTCTTTGTGGTGGTCATATGAACATTTATATACACATATCAACATTGGTGTTTTTCTTTTTTTATTTACAAAATTTGGGCTGCTTATTTATCACTTGCTTACCGAACACATCTAGGACATCCCCTAGTAAATAGTAAATGGATCTAACTCATTTCATTATTTTTTTAACCCCACCTCAAGTAAGTAAAAAATAAATAGCCCAAATTTTGTAAATAAATAAAACAAAAACAAGCAAGTTGGTATATGTATATAAATGTTCATATGAGCACCGAAAGGAAAGGGTGGAGAGACCCCTTGTTACTGGAGGAACAGTGGGAAAGGGCATCATGGAGGTCAATAATTAACCACATTACTCTGATTATGTCACGTTACTTTTGTAATTAAAAAAATAGCAGTTGTGTAAAACTCAAAAACCAGTTATATAAGCTAAATGTTCAGAGTAAACACAGGCTGAGACTTTAATTGCTCCAAATAGCAGAATTTAAAAAAAGAGAGCTAGAAAAACTCCTCTGATCTTGTTGCAATCTATTTTTCTTTTTTTTTTTACTTATCATGATGAGACATTTATAACTTATATGAAAGTACAAAGAATAGTATAATAAAATCCCTGACACGGCTTCAACAATTATTAGAAATAAATGACCCAGGTGGAGGGGCAGCGAGGGGAGGTGACCTGCCCGGTGACCCAAAGCCCGGCTCAGAGGAGCTGCCGGGACAGCGAGAGGGCGTCGGTGGGCAGAGAGCACACTGACACTCCGAAATCCCCAAATTCTTTTTGATGCTGCTTTGGGGGAAAACAAACAGTTGTTTTTTTCCTTTCTTTGACTATTTCTCAGTTAACATTTCACCACCTAGTTTTTTTTTTTTTTTTTTTTTAAGTCTGTTCTCCAAATGATTGTTTCAAACGACTTTAGAACTGGATTTCTCATAAGCAGCATGGTGGCCCCTGGGGGCTTTTTGTACATAGGAATGAACTAGACTGTCCTGAAAAGTCATCAGTCATCCTGAACCTCATTTGTATCATGGACCATCCTAGAATAAACGCTTTGCAAATAATTTGTTTTTCACAGTCAATAACTAATTACCAGTTCATGCCCTATAAATACCGGTACGTCAATATTGAAAAGTAAGTCTGGGTGGATTCGTCACGGAAACGATCGGCTGGCGGAGCAGACAGCAGACCCCGGCATGGCTCCTTCGCTTAGCTGCTCTCTTCCCATTTCTTTTTCAACCTGCCTCCCTCCCCCTCCATCATGATTATGATAAAATATAAAAATGGAAAAGGTGAGGCAAGGCTAGCCAAAGATGTGAATTTAAAAATCATCAATCTGAGGACATGCTTTTTGGCACTTGGGTTGTTGAGAGATGAAGCAGGTTCTATGACACAGAACTGAATTCACACTCAGCCGTTAGCCAGAGAGACGTGCTTGTAAAATGAAATCACAGCACTGATACTATTAATAACTCCACTAATTTAAGTGCTTGAAACAATTTGACATTATCTCTGAAATTCGATTTTCCTTCTTACTCTCCTTTAAGCATCTTTACCATTAAAAAACAAACAAAAAGTTTTGAAGGCTAAGGGGCCAGCTTTAGCCACAGTGAGGACAGTGCCCAGGCTGGTGGTAGATGCCAGAAGGAGCCCAGGTCCTTCTTTCCTGCTCCCTCTGCCTCTGTTCCTGGCACATCTGTTCCACTGAGCTGAGTTTGCTTTGCTCATATGCGCAACATAATGCTGGCTGGCCAGCCCAGAAATTCTGGGATGTTCCATTATTAATGAAACGCCCCCAATTTGGGCACTATGAAATTGAGATTTTCAGGACTGCTGAGCCCTTGGGAAAAGACAAACATTTTTTGCCTGGTAGAGTTGAAAGCCAAAATAAACTATTAGAGGAAAAAGACAAGTGGCAGGCCGTACAGCCCTAGTGGTGAAGGTGGCCTGGGTGTGGGAGGTCAGTGATGTTCTGTCCAGATAATGGGGACCTGCCAGCTGATGTACTTCCTTCATTCCCAGCAATTCCTCATAGCTTCCAGTCGCCCAGAGCTTTTCACCCAAGAATCAATGCCATTCATTGTTTCCAGGAGGAGAATGGGTAAGAACAAGAATTAATCATTTAACCTTAATTAAAGTGCTACATTAATTTTTGTCAATCTATTATAGAAATAACAAACTGGAAAGCAAAGCATTCATTTTGCAAGACTCTGGCTTTGTTGAGAGAGACAAGGATTTGTGCTCCAGGAGCCCAGTGAGTGGAGGGCTTGGAGCATTGGGTTCGTGCTGCGAGTGACATCAACAGGAAGAGCACAGTGATGCGGAGTTTCCCTCTGCACAGAGAAGAGAGGACAGCCCTCCCAGGACTGCAGGGACAAGGTCGGGGAAGATGAGAGAGAACAGATACTTAGAAACTAATACAAAGGCCCGTCTCTGCCCCACCCCGCCCCATTGCCTCACTATCATCACTTTCAGCCCAGAAAGAGGTGGTGTTGAAACCCCAGCCCTCTTAGGCCTCCAAAAGCGCCGCAGGCCCATGCCCCAATCCCATCTGCAGCTCTGGCGGACAGCTTCCCAGAGGACCCTGTGATAGTAGGAGCCCCAGGAGAGAACAGCAGCCAGGCCCCAGGCCTCCGACATGAGAAGGGAGTGTGCGTGTGTCTACCTGTGTGTGTGAAGCGGGGTGGGGGGCAGGGGGCAGGAAAATTCTACTGGAATCAGTTTAAATCCTGACCTGACTATTTCACACCAGAAGTGACTGAGCCGCAAGATTTTCTCCCCAGAACTGGGTGGAAATAGGGGCTTGAGGGGTAGGTTGACTTGCATAAAAATGTTACCAAACTGAGTCTTGAGACTACAATTCTTCTCCTTTTATTTTTGTTTATTGATTGATTTCCAGGAAGGTGGCCTGTGCTCCTTCCCTCCCCTCCGTGCTGCATGGCCCGCTCTTGGTATGAAGGAAACAGGGACCTACAGCTTTTAGTCCCTCATTTGGGTATACTATGCACCTGGTTTTTCTCTGCCATGGTCTCCCCTCTGCATGTTGCAGCCGTGAAGAAAGGAGGGTTTTAAGCCTCCACTAGTGCTGTGGATCAATTCTGGCTTGGATTGTAATTTAAAATCAATTCCCCATGAGCAGAAATATGGGTGCTGCATTATTTGCTGAGCGTGTCAGAAAATTCCCTCTCTGGCTTTGCCATTCAGTCACGTCATGCCCGGCGTCTGATGCTCCCAAAGCCCTCGCATCTGTCTTTTCATTAGTACTCCTCACTTAGTACACACTAGTTCAAAGTTTCAGAGAATTCTTGCATTGCTTCTACTGCGCCACCTCTCAGGATGACATGAACTTTCTCAAATAAAAAAAAACATTTCTGGAGAACTGTACGTGAAATGATGTTTTGAAGAATTTTCAATCCTATAGAAAAGAAAAATATCAACCTAGACCTGGTTTTTGGTGACTTAGGATACATTTTTATAAATTAGCCTAATGATGAAAGCCATGGAATTAAAATGAAAAACTTTATCATGAGAACTCCCTTTGACTTGTGACCTATGCGACTTATCCGTCACAGCATTCGGGGAAGCCCCTCCATCCAAACACCAACGTGCGGTCAAGAAGGAGGGCATCCATTCTGGACAGACACGTAGCAGATCTGCTGGGCCTCCCTCAGGCCAGGCGGGAGTTAAGGCTCCAGCTGGGAGTCCGTGCTGGCAGCGGCCCATGCCAGGTGCTTCGTCGACAGTCCGCATCTCCAGAACCCTGGTGTGTCGCTGCTCAGACGGGTTCAGAGTACAGGATCACCGCACTCTGCTTCTGCTTCATCTTCTCCTCCGAGGCACTAAGTTGTTTCATCAGATGGGACACCACAGGAGCTGATCAAGTCGGTGTACGAGAAGGTGAGGAGATCCAGGAGAAAATCCCAACCTGTCTGGACGTCCGGCTCCATTCCCAAGCACGCGTTCCCGCACCGCCTAGCGGGCTGGCCAAATTGCAGGATCCAGAAACAAGAACCAAAAATAACCACGTCTGAGGCTCTCCGACTCTTCCACGCCAAGTCATCTAGATGGAGAATTTTGAGATTTGCGACCAGCATTTCCTATTGCTGCTATCAACTTTACTAGAGTTAAACCTGTGGAAAACATCAATAAAGGGTCTCTTAGCCCATTTCCATTCTCTCACTGTCAGTTTCTGGGGTCCTCAGAGGCTCCAAACAGGGTCACCAGCAAGGTCAAAGGTAGTGGCCCGCCTCTCGCCTGTGTCCCAGCCTGGGCCTCTTCCTTTCCTACCCTCTTGCTGAAGAGGGACCCTTTGCTTGATTGCAAAAGGGTCCTGTCCTCTCACAGTTTTTCCCACTGCAACCCTCAGTCACATGTGTAACGTATCATCCCAGTTACGAAAATCAATTTTCCTACTGAAGAGGACGATAGGAAAGATGAATATCTAATGTGTCAATATGGTGAGAAAAATCAAAAGTTGGAGGTAAAACTCAGGGAGGCCACAGCAAGGCTGCTCACCCAGCGGGATGTCTCCTGACTGGACATCCGCACGCGAGTCCATCCAGCAGACACCGCTGAGCATCGCAATGGAGCAGCGCGGAACTCCCTGCGGCACTGGGGCTGTCTGGGTCTGCACCGTCCAGTGTGGCAGCCAGCACCACACGCAGCTGTCCGCACTTGAAATGGGGCTTCAAGTCCCCGTTCAAGTGTGAGTGAGGAACTGACCTAAATTAATTCTAATTTACAATTAAACAGCCAGATGGGGCTAGTGGGTGCTACATCGCACTGTGCTGCCCCCGGGGATTTGCAGACCTTGCTTATTGAAGTGCTGCTTCTTCAGCAAGAGGGTAGGAAAGGAAGAGGCCCAGGCCGGGACACAGGCGTGAGGCGGGCCACTACCTTTGACCTTGCTGGTGACCCTGTTTGGAGCCTCTGAGGACTCCAGAAACTGACAGTGGGAGAATGGAAATGGGCTAAGAGACCCTTTATGATTCTCTTCCAGGCCCATGAGAATTCTGCTCTATTCATTATGTGTAATTGTAGTTTCTCTCCCTTCCTCCAGACATTTTTCTCATTTGGAGACATGGTGGTTGCTAGGAGACTGAATTGCCTTTTCAAGTAGAGTATTTTAGAGGGAAACAATTCACATGATGTTCTTCTTTAGTAAAATGAAAATTTGTAAAATGTTTGCAAAGCGTAGTGAAAAAGTCAAGCTTTTACATTTCTTTGTGTATTTGTTTTAGCCATCATAGAATCTTTCATTTACTTTTCCCACTGCCTCACACTGCAAGAAAGAAAACAAAACCCACTGCTCCTGCTGTAATATTTCTCAAGAAAGAATAACATTCGCAGGCTTGTTCCCAGGGATGGCGAGGTGATATTTATCCTTCTTACCTCACAAGGGAGCTGTGAGTAGAGATTAAAAATAATAACATTTATGGTGGAAATTGTACAGGATCACCCCCCACCAAACATTAGTAATTCATTCAACAGTTCAGAGTTATAGCCAGTATATCATTACCAAGATTTTCATAAATTTATAAAAAAAAAATCAATCAGTCTGACTATATCACTTAAAAAAGGGAAGAAACCACAACTTGAATGAATGAGTTTTCCCAGGTTTCTAACTTCACACAAAGATTCCATTACACCACAGTGATTTCTCAGGGAATGTGGACAAAACTCTTTTAAATGTCCAAGCTGACTTTTGTAATCACCGTTGACAACATTTGAACCTAGAAAAGAGAGTTCTGTGAATGACAAAGAGATTCCCTGTGTAATTCACCTAATACCATGTCTGACACATAATAGGTGCTCAATAAAAATCATTATTAAATAATAATGATGATAACTTAGCTAGTAAGGATCTTTTCTTTCAAATTTCTTGTCCCCCTTTCAAAAATCCAGTTGCAGTAATTTTTTAATTGACAAATTATAGAATTCTGTATTGTTTAAGAAATTTGGCAATGTTAATTGACAATCAAAAGCTAAGGAGCTTCCTTCCCTTTTTATATCTCTGAGCAGCAGGAGATTTCACCAACGAGGGAATGAGAACACTTATCTTACAAAGATTTTATAATGTAAAAACAATGTGGTTGAACGAAGCTATTTGATCATTATGTTGAATGCCATGTTTTTTTCTATGGCTTCTGAAGAGCCCACCTCCTTAGAAAGTGCTAGCAGTGGGGAGCACCCCGGGGGCCTCTTCCTCAAAGGAACTAGTACAAAACAAGTATTTAGATGCAGACAAGATCCTAAGGGTGGCAACCGGCTCACAAAGAGCATCCCACAAACACAGCAGTCAGCTGCATGCCGCCCCAATGTCTTCAGACCTACCGGGAGGTTCTCAGTGCTGGCTGCACATTGGAACTACCTACCGGGTGAGCTTTTAAACAGCCAGGCCTGGGTGAATCTAATGTGTGGCCAGCATTAAAGCATGTCCAGGTCCCCAGCCCCACTCTGGCCCCAGCTTAGAGACCTCACCAACCCATAGGAGAGTGTTACCATAAGATGGTGCCCTCAGTTTCCTTCGTTCCCTCTGTCTATTCTCTCTCTATCTCCCCCCTGCTTCTCTCTCCCTTTGCCTCCCTCCTCCCCACTATGCTCTTTCTCTTTCCTCCTCACTCTCTTCTCTCCCCTGCTCACATCTCTCCCTTTCCCTCTGTCTCTCCCCTTCCTCTCATTTCTGCTTTGAGAAATCTTTCCCCTCAATAACCTTCGATTCCTTTCTTTTTCTTCTTTTTCCCACTTTCTGCCAGTTTATCTCAAGAATCTTTCTTTCATTCCGTTCCTTGTTATATTTTTGTCCCATTTATAAGCCAAGCTACAACACCCAGGCAGGGGAAAGGGGCAAGGGTCCAGACTCACAGAGACTGAAAAGAAATGGGTTCAAAAGGAATCTTTGCCTCCAGCTTTTAAAGCCCTTGACAGCAGCCACACTGGACTCTCTTCATCCTCCTCTAATTAGACTTGCCTTCCCTTAAGCACCAGCTTTCAAAACAACACAGTTTTGTTTCTAATGTATCTAGTGCTCTTGACTTTGAATTCAGGGCATTGCAACATCGCTATGCTGTTTTTCATGGCTTCCAGTGTTCAATCTCCAGCTCAGTGGCTGGATGCCTGCAATCCCCTTGGCAGTGGAGTTGGAAATTGAAAAATTTAAGATGTGAAGGAAAAATGGGTTTGAGGACATCAAGACTGAGAGTAAAGCCATTATTAATATTAATTACTAATTATTGCCAGTCACTATCCCACATTCTCTGGAATCTTTTGATGGCCTCTCACAAAGGCCATTTGAGGGAGATGCTCCTAAATTTAAAAAAATAAAATGCATACTGAAGGGCATTGCTCTCTGCATCTGTTCCCATCAACATGGTCAACATATTCCTGAAATTTTCACTCAGCAAGAGTTTGTGCCCACCAAGCGTTGGCCTCAGTCCCTCAGGCTGGCGCTTCTCCTGAACTGGCCTCCTGTTTGCCCCACCAGGAGGCTTCTAAGACTGAAGTTTCTGTTCTGCTCAGTTTTGCTTTCTCTATGTCTCCCTTTATCTTAATTAAGTCTGGATAGAGTGGTTTAAAATTAACCTGTGTAAGAAAAGAATTCCTTGAGATTGTTGTAAATGTAAACAGAAAGAAATTCAGTGTACTAGGACTGTTTTTATTTTTGTTTGTTTGTTTTTAATATAAGAAAGGAAGGAGGGGAAGAATTAAGCCTTGGTTAAGCTGGTCCAGCTTCCCTGGGCTTTTACGGACCAACTAGGAAACTAGATACAAAGATGGCGATGTCTGGGAAAAGTGATCCTGAGTTCCAAACGGCCAGTCTACGGCAGACCGGGGCACAAACTCAGCATGCCGTCGCTGTTCAATAATGGTTGCTGTTCTGTGAGTTGTAAACTGTAGGTGGCCTCAGGCAATAGGGATTCAAGTGTGTGGTTTGAACAGAAAGACAGTTTTGATTGGAAAAGCTTTCTTAGTCTACGGGATTCTTAAATCACTCTGGCTAAGATTACTTGGAGAGTACAGAGAGGAAGCAGGGGACGAAAGAGAACAAAGAAGGACCTCCGGGACGTGGATGGGTTTCCATGTCTTTCGCTGCCAAGGTGTGGGCCCTTCCCGCCACTGTCACCCTGTGCCCACACTTTCCTGCTGCCATTATACCCCAAACTAAGAATAACCCAGCTCCCTGCAGAAAACCCAGGTAAAGGAAAACAAATAAAGCAGGATTCAATGAGCTAAAGATCAAAAGCTTAAGAAATAGTAATCTGTAAAACTGTCAGGTTAAAAATGGATGAAAAAAATTTTTAAAGGATGTAAAAAGCTATATTTATATTAATATAGCTGTAAAAATAACTCAAAGAATAAAATTTTGAATAATTCAGACTATACTTAAATAAATTTCATAAAGAATATTTAGTATGGTAAAATCAACAAATCTTTATGAAACACCAAAATATTTTAAAAGAAAAAGTATTTGCTATAAATTCTAAGTCTATTAATGGGCCTTTTGTCAGAAGGCTATCATTGTATATATTGACTTCTAAATGCTTAATTCAGTAGAACACATTAAGAAACATTATGAGTAGGCCTCCTAGATCATGGAAAGTCTGTCCCTATAACTAAATTATTATAAGGCTAATTAAAGGGAGTCTCTGCCCATATTCGTCTATGTCCTCATAAACGGGTCCACACAGATACCTGGGCAACACCAAATGACCGCCTTGCAAACAATGCCTGGATTCTAAATCCACATGGGCCAATGCATATTATAATTCATATTGCTTTTCTAGAGAGCAAAACGATGAGAAGAAGTCTTGCTCACACATACAATTTTCCATGCGGGCGTTATTTCCTGGTTACCAGAGCTGCATTGTTAACGCTCTTTGATTGTAATAGCCTCTTCAGTTCTGAATCCTGTTTGCAGAAGGTGCGCTCAGTTCTGTTCTTTTATGCTCGACTGGTCTACACACCTGGGAGAAATTCCTATTTTAATTTGCATTCAGAATTCTTTTTTAAAAAAATCATAGATTTGAAAACAACTGCTATCTGAAAACACAGCAAAATAAATCCTCTCCCATTTGTAGCACCCAGGAAAAAACAAGGTTAGTAAGTGTGAATGTGCTTCCCAGGACTTAGCCTCTGTCACCATTTCCATAGAGTCAAGAAGGTTTTGCCTTGTATTTTTGCATGTACAGAAGTAAAACCGAAAAGCACAAACATATATTCTATTTTTGCATTATTTCAGACTGATTGTGCAATTTAAAAATATTATCTTTATCTATGTGTTGATCTGTCAATCATCTGGTAGAATCCAGTGCCATTAAAGGAGCCTAAGCAGGATAACATCAAATATGTTTTTAACGGTCATTAAAATAAATGTCAAGGGTGAAGATATCTAAAATGATGCAATTCTTAGAACAATGTAGAAGAAAAATGGTTCTAAAGAGCTAAAACTGAAGTGTCCCTTTCATGGCTTTCGTGCAAATTCTCTCAGAGAAATTGATAAATTTCACTATGGAGTGGTTGCTAGGATACCCTTCAAAATCCATTAAAGTAAGCTCTTTTCTTTAAAGGGTTGGGCAGGGTTTCCATTATTTCAAAATGGCTTCAAAAATCATAATGGGTGTTCTCTCGGGTTTTATCTACGTGACAAAGTAGGTGAATGCATAATCTTTAAGAAAGAAACAATGATTACCAAGGTTTTAAAAAATAATTATACTCTCTTGTATGATATATTTTAAAAGTAGACTTGTCCAGGAGGTTCAGAGTCTCAGAATCTGAAAAGAAGAAATAAATCTCAAAGGCAAATGGACAATGCAAAATTCCTTTGAGGTAGTTAAAGGCCTGTTACTGCAGGAAGCAAGGGAGGGAGTTCCCATGTGTAGTGGACCTGTTATTGGCCAGGGGTCATCACAAAAGTCCATTTTTTTCTGGAAAGTAGCACAGATGCTTTACGTATTTCAGTCTTTGAACTCCTGCTCATTAACTAGTACAAACATTTTAAGCACTTCTATAGGAATGTCTATATCCAGTTCCGTTAGAAGGCAGGCAGGCTGGGGAAAAAGATGGACCAGCTTTGGGAGGAAACTAGGACATGCCTCCTGGACTCCAGGGCACACAGCACAGAAAAGCCTGCAGCAGAGTGCATGGGAAAGGCAAACCTTTAAAGAAAAGAAGTCTCACTAGAGTGTTAGAATTTAAAAAAAAATTTTTTCACTTTGCCTAGTGAGAATATTCCTGAAATTCCTGCCTATCATTATAAAGGATCCTGAAATTTCTGCCTGTTATAAAGTTGGGCTGGGGATTTTTAAAAAGTAAAGCTGGTGTGAGCCTTTGATTTGGGTATTTTTACCTATATATGTTTTTCTACACCTTAAAAAAGTAGTACGTGTGTTTATTTCCAGAGTTATCAAAGATCACATTTTTTATTGGTTAGCATGACCAAATCAGAAGAAAGTTGTGGTTGATAGAATTTGTCTCCTTATTTAAAATAAAGTAAACAAGCCAGGAAGTTAGACCTCCACTCACCAGCTGGGGCTCCGATGGAAGAAGGGCAGGTGACGTGAGGACACGGGACGCTGCAGGAGCTGGTGGGGCAAACGCTCTTCTCTTCGGGGACAAGCCCTGACTGCTGGCAGGGCCCCTGCAGAGGGCTTGCCGCCCATCCTGGTCGGAGAATCACCAGACACCTGGGATTCCACTCAAGCTCTCATCAGGACTGGAGTAATAAAATACTAAAAGAAATAAAAACAGAGCATAATCACATCTGTGCTGGAAGGAGGGAAGGATGGCCTGTGTAAATGTTTGCTGAATGAATGAACAAACGAATGAATCATGCAAAGTTCTAATTTCTTCTTCATAGAAGATCATAGCTAGGAACCAGAAATAAAGAAAACGGAGCTACTTTCATTACATCTGGGGTACATGCCTACGGCTATCTCTACTGGCCTCTTGAACTCTTGCTGATAAGAGTTGAATATCAGATCTGTCAAACACCAGTGGGGAACAGAGAGGGTGGCACTCTGACCCCAGTGAAGGTGAACTCTGGCACGTTTACTGGGTCCCAGACCCTCCGTGGAATCTTGTTCCCTCTTCCTCACCAATACTCCCAGTCACACCAGTACTTGAGATTTCTCACTGCACCCTCCTTACCTACAACTGCTGTGGCCTCCCCATCATCCAGGAACACTCTCTAGCTCGTTCAGGTCTTTCTCTTGCAACTTTCCCAGTGTAAAGTGTTGACTAGAATGCTTCTCCAGCTGTACACCTTGTAAAAATGAAATAGAAAATTCTGCACTTAACTTCTTATTGAAAACAAAACTTTCATTCACTTCAAATGTCACCAAGGGTATTGAAAGCAGTGTGGTTATAAATAGTTTCCAAAAGGCTGGTAGACAGGCAAGGCTATACACTCAAACAGCTGGCTGTCATTTATAAAACAATCTACTAAACGTCAATAAGGTTACACTAACTTTTTGACAAGAGCTACTGTATTCATAGGTTCTCCTTTGAAGAATTTTCTCTTAAAATAAGCATGTTCAATACAGGATGATACTTCTTAGGAGGTTTGATGGATATTTTCCTTTTGTTGGTAGTTTTCAAAATAAATGGAAACTACACAGGTTGTGATTGGTTTGAGTGAATTGTTTCTTCGTATTACCGCAAGTTAGAAAACATTCTGATGGCAGGTACTTGTAGTGAGATATCAAAATATTAATCTTGTGTTTTCTTCTCCCCTACTTCCCGGTCTTTCTACCCTTCAGTCAGAGGTGATCATATTGTCCAGAGGAGAGGTAAGAATGTTAGAGCAAGGAATTCAAGGGGAAAGAAACTATAGTATTATTATTTTTGATTCCCAAACTAAGATTTGAAGATTTAAAGGAGAAGTACTGAGAGGAATAAGACAGAGAGCTGATAACCTTTTCAAAGGAGAGAGTCGACCCAATGCTTGTTCCAGCCCTTGGCAGTATCAGGAGACCTGCCCACACCGATGGGACTGTCCCTTGCCATTCCTTTGAGGTCATCATCTTGCTCCTGGCTGAGAAGCTACAACTCCCTCTCACTGTTGCCTGCACTTTGCCCACTGGTCATTCAACAAAAGAGCCATCCCCTCACCCTTGCCCTCTCCCTGCTGTGAGACTTGGATGAGTTCCCGTGGGCACTGGCCCAAAGGGGGACCCACTTCTGAGGACATTGAAAAACAGGTCCTCTCTATCTGTTAAAATTCCACACAGCTACCTATAATAGAACACCTAAAGTAACCGTAGCTTAAGGAAGATAAAAGTTTCTTTCTCCATCATAGAGTAGAAGTCCAGAGGAGAGCAGTGTGGGGCTGGGCTAACAGCACTATGGGCAAAAAGACCTCAGGCTTCTGTGCTGCTGCTCCATTATCTTAGCTCTGGCTTCCATCCTCAAGGTCACCCCTTGTCCCAAGATGATGGCTGGACCTCCAACCACTACCTTCGGTTTTTGACAGAAGGATGCAAAATTCATACCTCCCAGTTGCGTCAACAAATTTTAACCAACTTTCCTGGAGGTCTCACACAACTAGTCAGGACTTTCCCACAATAAAGTCTGAGATATGTAGCTAAAATTTTAGATGGATGCATTACCCACCTCCTTACCTTCCCAGAATAAGGCTTCTCTTACTAAGAAAGGAGATGAGAATGGCTATTGGATCTTAACTCACAGTCTCTTTGGTCTTTGAAAGGGAGTTTGTGTAGAATTGAATGCATAGGTAGATACCTAGTAGAAGGCTAGATAGTGGGGAAAACTCACCTGTGTTATTATGAATAACCAAGTAAATAAGTTTCTATTAATATTTTCTAAGTTAAACAATTAAACATCAATTGAAGTCAAATATTTCATGTGCATTCTATATATTACATATCTTATACACATGGATACACACGCAGTGTAAGAAGAAAAGTGTGTGGTGTGGAACATAACAAAACATGTTTGTAAGGGAAATGTGCAAATGGCAAGGAAGCCGCTCCTTCCACAAATGAAGATGGTGTTGTCCAGGGACAGCTTGCTTTGCAGGTGAACAAAGAAAGAGCGGCTTTTCCAATCACCTTTGGAGAGATCAATGCCCTAGAGTGGAGAACTCTAATTTACCAGCTCTAACTAGAAGTGAGAGTGAAGAATCTGTAACATTTTTTAGGCAATTATAAAAGACTTGAAAACAGCAGCAACTAAGAATGATGAAAGTCAATGTATACGGGGAAATAATAGTTGATACTTATAGACTGTTCACTATTTGCCAAGTCCTGTTACGACCACTTGGCTTTTAAAGAGGCGCAACAACTCTATGGGGGTGGTACTATTATTACCCCACTTTTACCAGTTCGGAAATTGAGATCAGAGAAGTTTAGTAACTTGCCAGCAGGTGCGCTGCACCTGTCAATCAGCGGTAGGACCGGGAGTCCCACCAGGGTGGGCAATTCTGCGGCTGCGCTCCGAGCCACTGCCCTCGCCTCCTCTGGAGGTGCAGCCATCTGATCAGGAGAAAAGACAGCGTGACAAGCTGGAGCATCAGGATATTGCTGATGGTGGAAAAACGAAATTGTCTGAAGGCTTTAAAGAAATTCGCAAGCATTATTTTAAAAATGATGTCAGTGCCCTGGCCGGCATGGCTCCGTTGGTTGGAGCATCATCCACTGAACTGCAGGTTCGATTCCCGGTCAGGGCACATCCCTAGGTTACAGGTGTGACCCCGGTGGGGGCGCATCTGGGAGGCAACCAGTAACGTCTCCCTCTCCCTTCCTCTTTCTCTAAAATCAATAAACATATTTTTGGAAATGATGGCAGAGATATCAACTGAATATTGCTTTTCTAGGGGTGATTTCTATTCCAGTTTCAGTTGCTACTTTTTCTCAGTGCAAATGCTGCGAGATACAACTCACATGTTCTAAATTTAGCATCTTGTCATCAAAGTATCTTCTAAATCTATGAGTTTGCTAAGTGTTAACTGCTAATTACATTTTAAATTCATAAAAGTATAAATTATCTTCATTAAAATTACTTTCAATCTTTCATTGTTTAATAATTCATTCAATAATTTACTTTTATTCCAAAACTAAAAAAATTAAATCAGATCGCTGGAAAACGATTCTTCCCATTTCCCAGTTACTTAGAATATCTGACTTCAACTATCTAACAAAACATACTGAGTACCTACTAAGTGTCAGACACTGTTCTAGGTGCTGAAAGTGCATTGGTGAATAAAATACAACGTGCATTGTCAAATTGGCCACAAAATAACTTTAGCAATTTACATTTACCTCAATAGCTTATGACTGTAGCATTAATACAATTTGACAAGCCATTTTTGGAATTATATATTTTGTATTAAAAATTATTTTGGGGGGAATACTAAAAAAAGAATTTGGACAAAATTGGACTTGGCTGACATGAGCAGACCAAAGCAATGATTTACAGTAGGTGTTATAAGGACTCCCCAGGGTAGGTACCTGTGAATGTCTGTTGGTCGGTACGGGCCATGGGTTCCACCAGGTGGAGACCCACTGCTCTCTATGTTCATCAACCTGGCCTCAAATACACTTGGTCTTGATCTTTTTCCGTGGTTCCAAGTGTCCTTGAATGGTTTCCCCTTGCCTATACATTATTTGGCAGAAAAGAAGCCAAATTCTTAGCTCAATATTCAGGTGTCTCCACTGACAAGCTGCTGTTCCCACGTGACTGGACTTGTTCCCCATCCCAAACCTGCACCCATTTTCTACTCAGGTGCACCAAAGCTTGGCTATGCTCAGAACACACTTCACTCTTTCTCACCTCTGGTTTTGATCTCTGTCCATCTGGGAATGTTTTCCTCTTCATTATATGAGTCTCATTCTCATGCCACTGATTCTTAAAGCTTCTTCAGAGGCCCAGGTCTGAATGAACACATCTTCTTTGGCATTTCTATGGCTATTCCAAGGGGACCTCTAGTGTGGCACTTCTTCCATGACACCTTACAGTCCAGTTATCATGGATATTTTTTGGCCCACCCCCCAAAAAACACACAAAACATTTGAGTGCCAAGACAGGCAACCATAAGTATGCATAAAAGGAAATTAACCCAAAACCATCCTTGTATTTGTATATGAAGCTGAAATTGTACGCCTACGTTGTTCTCACGTAAGCGACTGCTGGGTATTTAGCCGACAGTCAGCCCCAGACTCATACCCTATCCTCCACCTTGTAATGAGCGCTGTGAGGCTGAAGGTCAAAACACCACCATTTCCCAGGCTTTTTTGCCAACTGGCTTCCAGTTACATTCTGCTCGTTATTTTTCTACTTACGCAAACTGATGTGGTAAATTATATTATTTCCTAATAATAAACCTTCTTTGCTCTCTTAGGATGACTTCACTTGGGTGTGTGCTACTTGATCCTTTATATTAGACTTTATAAACTTTTGCATTGACATTGATAAGCAACATGAAATCATATTTATGCTTCACTGGATTGGGGTATCTTTGTTATGCTCACACTTTAAAACATGTGAAAGCTTTCCTTGTCTGGGTTCTCGAAAATTTTAAGTGCATTGACTAATCCCTTCCCCTTCTGGACACAGACAACATAGTGACAGCCAGAGGGGAAGGGGTACAAGGGGAAGGAGGGGCAAAATGGGGACATCTCAACAGTGCCAACAGTGTGTCTAAGAACAATGTTTAACAGATTTTTCGTTATTTTTCGGTCCGAGCCAGTTGAAAGCATGGGAAGTGAGGAAATTGAGATGACGTTGTGAAAACTTTCTAGGAGTTTGATGATAAAAGGAAACAAACTGGGTACATACTTAGAAGGGAACTTTTTTTTTAAGACAGGCATAAATTCTTTTTAAAGTCAGGCATATTTATTTAAACACATAAATTTGTTGAGTCATTTGGTGAAGAGGGAAGGAATTTATGAAGAAGAGAAAGGG